>NC_057866.1:755000-1397311 GCF_019393635.1 Dromiciops gliroides | reverse complement strand
GTTTCTTAAACTGTGGGTCATGACTCCATATGGGATCATGTAACTGAATGTGGGGGTCACAGTAAATGTTTGATTTACTTACCTATTTTATCTACCCATAGACCCAGGGTCACGTAACAATTTCTCGGGTGAAAAGGGGTCACGAGTGGGAAAAGTTTAAGAAGCCCTGAATGAGATAATGCCTGGAAGGTGCTTCGCAAACCCCATGCTAACAAGTGTAGCCGTTGTTATTACTCTCAAGGCTCAGACAAAACGGAGCCAAGCCCAAAGAAAGCACATCTCCTGGGCTTGCCTGGGAGCTCCACTCCAGGTTCATGGCCTCCCAAGCAGTGCTCCTCATGGGCTTGCAGTGGGAGAGGGTCAGGGGATACCCACGGGCCAGGCCTGAGTAACCGCTCCCCGCCACCCACCAGGGAATTGTCCATGTCTGGTCAGTCCTCCCCCAACCCCCTCCTCCTCCCCACCCTCATTCCCACCCCTCCCCTCATCCCAAACCGGCTGATTTATGGATTTGAATCAGCAGATAGTGCCTCTGGGCAGGGCAGCCTCTCCCTGATTTCTGATCTCAACCTTCCCGTTGCCCAGACCAGGTGTCCTTTCCCTGGGTAGTGCCGTCCCTCCAGAGCCCAGCAGAGAGGACCGAGGACCCTGCTTCCAATTCCGGCTCCACCACTAGCCCCCAGGGGACCCGGGAACAAGGCCCCGCCCCCCTCAGCCTTCCTCAGTTTTCCTTCTGTCCGCCGGGGACCTCCCAGCTCTGATCCAACAAGACAAGACCCCCTCCCATTAGACCAGAAGATCCGAAGGGTGGGGGCTGTGGTTCTGCCTTTCTTTGTATCTCCTCTACCTAGCATAGTGCTAGGCAGGAGTGGGTGTTTAATCAATGCTTTCATTGATTGATTGATGCTGTAGGCAGCCTGGTTCACTCCTGGGGCCTGTGGGGAGGACAGATGACACCCCCAACCACACCAGTGAGAAGCAGCCAAGGCTTTGCAAGAGTCCTCCCTGTTCTCTCATCCAAGCTCCACCATGAGCAAGGAGGTGCCTGAGTGAGAAGGCTAAGGCTAAGTGGAACACTGGGCAGAGCACCTGAGTTCCAATCCAGCCTCAGGCATTTATTAGCTGTGTGACCCTGGGCAAGTCACTTAACCTGTTCCTGCCTCCGTTTTCTCATCTGCGAAATGGGGACAGTAGCACCTCCCTCCTAGGGTTGTAAAGGATCAAATGAGCTATTTGTAAAACTCCCAAATCTTAAGACACTAAGTAAGTGTGGGCAGTTGTTACTGCTACTACCGCACTGAGCTCACAGGCTAGACAGGCCTTGGTCCCAGCAACACCTGCCATCCAGTCGGTCACATGCCCTCCTGTGTGTTCTGCCCTGCCTGTTACTGTAAGAGGTCCTTGGTCCACTCCCCCAGACTGTGAGCTCCAGGACAGGGCTCCTCGAAGGGGCTGGAGCTCGAGAGCTGCCTCCCCAGCTCCCACAGAGTCCCCACACCCACACACCACACCTGTGCCCCACAACCATACCGAGAGCAAGCACGGCCCGATGGTTTTACTCAAAGTGACAAGGCTGTGAAGAGCCACCAACCCCTTGTCCCAGGGGAAGGAGCCTCATTCAGCTTGGCCGCAGGCACTGCCCTCCCAGTGGCATCTGTCCTTGTGTCAGTCAAGCCACCTTGAAACCTGGCACAGTCCTTCACAGTAGAGGCTTGAAAGGACTGTTCCCTTTTGGGGAGGCTGCAGATGAGGGGCCCCTGGGGGCCCTGGTAGCCCCGGGGAGTCTGGGATCCTTCTCCTGAATGTAGAACAGGGTAGAGGGAGGCAGTAACCAGCAGCCTTTTAACAATTGCTGACACTGATACGGTGCCTTGGGATTTGCAGAGCTTTTCATGATTATCTTCTCCTTTGATCTTCACAACAACTCTTCAAGGTAGCCCATTTTACATAAGAAGAAACTGAGGCAAGCCACTGTCTCAGGCTGGATTTGAACTCAGGTCTTACTCCAGATCCAGTGTACTATGCATGGTGGTGCCCCCTAACTGCCCCTAGAGGGATGGAGAGAGGAAGAGAGGGATGGATAGAATGATGAATGAATGAACAAATGAATGTATAAATGGCCCTTATGACGTGTTTGCTGTGTGCAGGGGCCTGGTGCTGCAGACTGGCCATAGAAACATAGGAAGCGAGACAATCCCAGTTCTCAAGGAGCTTACGCTCTAATGTTGTTGTTTGTCCTTCCATGACATCAGGGTGACGTCATGACTTGCACTGAATTGGATTTAAGGGAGGGAGGGCTGTGCAAGGTCACCAACCTCACTCTCTCCTCCAGAGTCAGCTAGGGCCAGCGGCAAGATAGACATCAGGATGACTGGAGATGGCCCCAGATGTTTGAGGCGATTGGGGTTAAGTGACTTTCCCAGGGTCACGCAGCTAGAGTAGAGTGCCTAAGGGTGGATTTGAACTCAGGCCCTCCTGACAACATTGCACCACCTAGCTGGCCTACAATCTAGTGAGGGAAGATGGGGCCTGTTGGCCAGGAAGCAGTGCTATGAAGAGGGAATTCAGCTGGGGTGGAGACTGGAGGAATAAGACCATTGGCTGAGCTCTCCTGGTGCTTGTTGTCAGACAGCTTGACACGGAGGCAGCCCAGAACCGGGACAGCTCAGGGGCATGACTAAGGGATAGAGGGATGGAGGGAGGGAGGGAAACAAGGAGGGAGAGGGGGAGGGAGGGGTAAATGGAGAGAGAGAAGGAGGGATAGAAGGAGGGAGGGAGAGAGGGAGGGAGGGGTAAATGGAGAGAGAGAAGGAGGGAGGGAAACAAGGAGGGAGAAGGGGAGGGAGGGGTAAATGGAGAGAGAGAAGGAGGGAGGGAGAGGGGGAGGGAGGGGTAAATGGAGAGAGAGAAGGAGGGAGGGAGAGAGAGAGGGGGGGTAAATGGAGAGAGAGAAGGAGGGATAGAAGGAGGGAGGGAGAGAGAGAGGGATAGATGTCGAGTGGACAATTCACTCTTTGTTTGCCAAGCATTAATTAAGCCCATGCTGTGTTCAGGGCCTGATGCTGGGGCTGGGGGTACCAAAGTCAACCCACCCTCACAGTCTGTGCTCTCAGGAACTGACAATCTAAGGCAAGGACGGAAGCCAGTGACTCTGATAAAGAGATGGGTGGAAGGGGGCAACCTGACCAAGAGCTCAGAGTGCCCTTTCCCCTGGAGGGTGGGGGCTCAGGGGCTGCCAGGATGAACACTTCAGGGGAGGGAGGGCCGCTTTCCCGTGGTCTCTGGCATTCCTAATGTTGGGGGGAGGGGCAGTGATAGATGGTCAGTTACTTTGACAAGGCACCCAGGGCCCTGCACAAAACAGAGCAGCTCCTCCTGAGTGGGAGGCCCAGGCCCCCTCCCCTCGGCTCCCCACCCCCAGCCCTGATGTTCTTGTGTGCCCTCAGGCCCTTTTCCAGGTTGGCCCCTATTTCCAGGCCCCTCAGAGGAAACCCAGTGTCTGGGCAGCGGGGTTGCCACGGTTAGAAGCCCAATATGCAAATGCCTCCAGGGGCTGTTCTCCCCTTGTAGTGCCCAGGCTGGTGCCTCTCCACAGAAGGACAAACAGCACACAGGCAGCAGCTGCCCTAAGACTCACAGGCCTGGCACAGGGACTATTTACCTTTGAGATTTGTGGGTGTTTTCCAGAAATCCCCCCAAGGAGGCAAGTGTGCATAAGGGATGGGAGAGACCAGGATATCCTTTACTCCTGGCCCAGTGCACTGGGCGGGCCCTGGTGGAGATCAGTTGGCCAGGGCAGCCCCTCATCTTCGAGCAAGAGCTGGGGGCTCCCAGTCTACTTCTCCGTTCACCTTCCTGCTTCAGTCAAGCAAGGCCTGAAGGCCCTGATGGGTCTGGTCCAACCTATTCATCTTTCTGGGCCAGGAGAGGGAGACCAGAACGCCTGACCAGAGGAGGCCAGAGCAGGCCAGCCCTTCGACCCGGAAGCAACCATCTGATCCAACAAGCTGCTCCCAGGCCCAACCCCTGACCCCACATATGTCTGCCTCCAGCCTTGTAGCCTCTGAGGCTGAAAGAGACCTCTGAGCACCAAGGACAGGGGCAGACCAGCTGATCAGATGCTGGACTTGGAATCAGAAAGACCTGGATTCAAATTCAACCTCTGACACCTCTCTGTGTGACCAGCGAGTTTCTTAGTCTATAAAATGGGGATAATTATAGTCATAGTACCTACTGCATGGAGCTACCATGAGGCAGAGAAAGGCAGTGACAGAAAGAAACACGGAGACAGAAAGGCGGAGACACAGAAAGAGACAGAGACAGAGACAGAAAGACACTTCAAAACAGAGACACAGAGATGCAGAAAGATAGAGAAACAAGGACAAAAAAAAAAAAAAAACCAGACAGATACCGAAAGACAGAAAGACACACAGTCACAGAGAGGCAGGGAGACACAGACAGACAGACAGAGGGGCAGTTTACTGGGGTGTAGCCACTGCTCATGCTACAACTTCCTGATCCACAGGTGAGAGGCGGGTGGCAGGTGGACACCAAAGGTGGCCCCCTTCCCAGAGGGGCTAGTGCCACCTGAGCACCCCATCTAGGACTAGAAAGGGAAGAGGGTAGGCAGCTGTGTGCTCCCGGGCTGAGGTGGGTCTGAACTAGTCCTGGCCTCGTCTGTCCTCTCCACCAGGTCCATTCAAAAGTAATCCAGATGCCCACCAGATCGAAGCAGCCACAAGTGCTCCCCTCTCAATCAGTTCTCAGAACCTACACCAAAGCCCCAGTAGTCCCTGCTGCCTCTGAGACAAAACCCCACCCACTGTCTGAGGCTCTTCCCAAGCTGGCCTCAACCATGCTCTCGAGCCTTACTGGGCAGATATCAGTCCCTTCACACACCCTACGTTCCAGCTGAATAAGCCAACTTTCTGTCTTGAAGCCAACAATCGAGGTCCCAGCTCCATCATCCCTACCTCATCTCTGCCTCTCTTGGGGCTGAGCTCAGGGACCTGCCCTTTGGGGCAGAACCCACCACCCCTACCCCTGATAGTTTCTGCCTTCTCAGATTTTCTGGAGCCTGTTACCTAAACTTCTCCTTTGCCCCCCATCATTCCATACCACCCCCATGCCTTCCTCCACTCAATTTAGTAAGTATTGAGAGAGAGTGGGAGAGAGAACTGGGCCTAGGGCATCCCTGGTAGGCCTCAAAGAAAGGAAGACTGACCTTCCATCCATGTTGCCAGAGTGGCCCTGGGCAAGTCACTTAACCTCAGCACTCCTGGCATCTCCAAGAACTCCAGGTTATCATCACATTTCCTGCACCAAGAAAGTCAGAGGCCAGGCCAAAACAGTTATTAAGTACCAAGTGTGTCCAAGACGGAGTGCTTGACACCAAGGATGTAAAGACAAGCCCCACAGCAACTTCTATTCTGAGATGCACAAGTGAGAAAATATTCCTTATTTGGAGGAGGAGGAGAAAGTGCTGAGAGAGAGACCAGGAAGCTTCTCCTGTATCATGGCACCTGAGCGGAGCCTTGAAGAATGAACAAATGTCTGGGGCACAGAGGTGAGGAGGGCCACAGTCTGGGGAAAGCACAGAGATGAGAGATGGGGAAAGGCTCGAACACAAAGCCTGCAGTGCAGAGGACAGTGACTAGGACCAGGGCCCAGCCTCTCCTGAGCCCTCTGAATTCTGGCATCCCTCATCTAGCTTCATCGTGCTTAGCAATGAATGAGTTTCTTTCCACTCCAATCCTCCCTCAGCTACCAGTGGGATCTTCCTAAAGCCCAGCTCTGAGCATACCATTCTCCTGCTCAGAAACCCTCCATAATTCCCCAGTACTTCTAGAATAAAGTCCCACATTTTCCACTTAGTGTTTAAGACCCTCCACAGTTATCTTCACCCCCACCCACCCACCCAGCCACACCAACTTCCCCAGTGTCCTACCTCAGCCAGGCTCCCCCCTCCCTTCCACTTCTCCAAATTCTACTCATCCTTCAATGCTGACCTCAAGCCACACCTCCTCCAGGAAGCCCCCCACAATGATGCTGTCCCCAAGAGACCTCTGAGCACCAATAGCTTTGAGTCTTGCTCTGGGCTACACCGTGGGCTTCCCTGCTACCACTCAGTGGGACTCCTGGAATTATGAAATATCCAAGTCTTAAGCTCAGAGTAGATGGAATGAGTGGAAATTGAGGTGTTACTCAAATCTGAAAAGGAAAAAAAAAGCAAGGAATCCAAAGGCATAGAAAATCTGCACAGAGTCAGCCAACAAACATTTGATAAAGTGCCTACTGTGTGCCAGGCACCAAGCTCTGGAAATACAAAGCAAGGTATAAGACAATCCCTGCCCTCCAATGCCCTCACATTCTGATGGAGTAAATGTGGAGAACACTGGATACCACAAAACAGAGACAGAAGTTGGAGACAAACCGGAAAGCAGAGGGCTGGGGCTGGGTGTTTGCCGCCTCTCTCAACCTAATTTTTGCACCTGGCAAAATCACCTTTTTCTCATTCAGGAGAGGCGCCTCAGAATGACGGGTAGTCGGCTGACACATTGGATTGTTGGCTGGTTTTTTGAGAAGGCTGAACTTTCTGTGTTGATCAGAATGAGCTGGACCTCAACCCTCACTCACATCCATCTTTCTCTTCCCTCCAGCTATGCACCTACATCTTGTCTCTCCCTTTGAATGTAAGCTCCCGGAGGCCAGGGCCTCTTTCCAGTTTTTTCTTTCTCCCCAGGACCTAGCCCAGGATCTTCAAAAGAGAATAAAATGGAGCAAGCTTGACTCGGATTCCCGGCAAAATTCTCGAGCTCATTATCCGAGGGCTGGTTAGTGCGAACGCAGAGACAGAAGCTGCGCTCCAGCAGAGCCAGCCGGGCTTGCTCCAGAGCGGGGCGCGCCAAGCTCAGGTCATTTCCGGAGGGATCGCGAGAGGCTTCAGGCAGGACCTCCCCACCCCCACCCCTGCCCCCAGGGGCAGCGCTGTATTTGAGGGTCTCTCACATCATCGTTGTGGGGGGAAAGGCGTGGCAGTGTGATCTGGGTGCCAGCACCACTGAGAGCTGATCGAGTGCCTGACGAGTAAGACAAACGCGGGAGCCCCTAAGCTCACTGAGCATGATGCCTCCGAGGCCCTTTGGGGCTCCAGAGTCTGGATTCCCGAGTCCTAAGGGTGACATCTAGTGGCCGCAAGGAGACATCCCCTCACCATCCACTCAGCCCGTTTTTCCTTTGCCCCCGCTGGGGGTCGTGCCAACTCGCCCGCTCAGCGCCTATCCCCCAAACCGCTCTCCCTTTGACCGAGTGAGATGAGACAAACAGTCTGAGGACCTTCTGGTCCGAGAGCCCGGTCGGACCAAACTGGAAGCACTGGACATAGTTGTGGGCGTCAGCGACACGGCAGAGGGGACTGATAGAGAACCCGAGAAGGGAAGGTTCAGGGCTTTCTCCCAGGACCTGAAAGGCGGTCCTGTGGAGGGGCCATTAGCCTTGTCCTGCTCAGCCCTGGAGGGCAGACCCAGACGCCAGCTGAAGAGAGAGCCAAATTGAGGCCGCATGCCAGGAAAGACCTGTTGTGGTAAGAGCTTCCCCAGAGCGATCTTACCGCCTTCAAAGCGGAGCCCGCCCCAACGCAGTCAGAAGCTGCTGGACAATGACTGTCGAAGGCTGTTCCAGCCATGAAGTCTCTTCCTCTGCCATCTTGGCTTCACCCAGAAAATTTATCTCCATGAAGTCTTTTCCAACTCAAATTCTGGGACCAGAATTAATTCTACAAGGACTTTTGGGGTCTCATCTCCCAGATGGGTAAACTGAGATCCATAACCCAGCCTGTGGTCCCCCAAGGAGATAGGACAGAGACTCCTCAAGTCTCGGGCTCTTTCCTCACAAGATTTAGAGCCACAGAAAGCAGATTGTCTTCTAACATTTGGCGATGCCGTGCCCTCCATCACCTGCTGAGCCACCCAGGGACAAAGTCAATCCTCACCCACCTCTGCCAAACAGGCCCTGAGTCTGTCTTGAGGCACAGATGCCTCATGCTATTAAGTGTGAGCTCCCTGAGCCAACCCCTGAGCCAGGCCCCGCCCACCTGGGAAGTAGCATGGCATCTGGTTTGTGGAGAGCTTGTCCATCTATGGCCCTCCCCCAGTAGGGTGTAAGCCTGGGCTGGCATCAAATGGGCACCTAAAAAGTGTTTGGTGGACTGACTGTAGGGTTATCTACACATGGTGGGCATGGCCAGGCGGAGCATTGATGAAGTGATTGCCATGCACCAGGTATTGCCTACGAATCTCTGGAGACATCAGAAGCAAACAAGATGAGCAGCTGACACTCATGAGGAAAGACAAGTACAGGAAGCTGGAAGGGGAGGTGCAGCCTAAAAGGCATCTGGCAATGAGCAGAGAAGTCTAGAAAGTGAGTCAGAACAGGAGGGAGGGGAGCCTGGCCCCTCAGACGCTGGAGCCCCGTCTCCTCTCCTCGAGAGGCTGATGCTGTACTCCACCATGGCCCCTCAGGATTCTGGGAGCACCTCAGCACCATGAGACATTCCCTGAGGCCTAGGGCCTGAAAGGTGCAGAAGGCCTCATGCCCCTTCCCTTAAGAAGCTCAGACCCTGATTGGGACACCAATCACACAGACCCAGGAAAGGGCAACAGATACCACGGACAGCCAGACCAAGGACAAGCCCCGTGGGAGGATTTCAGCCAGCTGCCCTGCCCCCCCCCCGGGGAGCTCCCAAAGAGAGAGGGGTGGCCAGTGAGAGCCAATGGAACTTGGGGAGGAGCTCCTTGGCAGGTCTGCTTGCTTGGTGGGGTACCCCGGGCTCCTGTGGGCCATCCTGTCCCTGTTGCTCAGCACAGCAGGACCTGGCTCGCAGCCTCCCCACTCCTACCTCCCATTTGGCACACAGGGCAGGCGATGCCTGGTACCCCCTTACCCCAACACAAAATATTCTCACACATCTCTCTGCATAGTTTTATTGGTTAAGAGTAAAATGAAAAGATCAGAAAATAAATATTTTCTTAAATGTAATAAAAAGAGATGAGAAAGTCCTGAGGACTCTGCGATGAAAGCAGACAGGCGGCTCAAGCAGGAGACCGTGGGTGTAGACAGGCACTCAGCCTCTGGACCTCAGCAGGGCCCGGCGGGAGCGACTCTGGGAGCCCTTTGTGGCTTCCGCCAGAGGGAGTTGGCAGACGGTGTCCTGGCACCCACAGCTCTCGATGTAGATGTACTCGTGGGCAAGCGTTCCTCCTCCCTCACACTCCAGATCCACCACCTTGCTGCTGGTCTTCACCTCCTTGCAGCAAGAGCATCCATGGTCTATGCTCTGGGCCTCCTCTGAGTACCTGCAGGGAGGGACGTGAATGGCTGGGCCATTACTTCTGGGCAGAGCAGGCCCTGGCAGCCTCTTCCATGTAGCGGCAAAGTTCCTCTCCTTGCTCTCCAGCCTCCCACCAAATCCCAATGAAATCCAAAGCTTTGTCCCAACCCCAGGCTCTCTGTCACCAGGGGAGATGGAAGAGGCAGTCACAGGAACTGAGTTCTAGTGCTGCCTTCAGCCCTGCTTCCCTGGGGCTTCCCGGGTCTGGCCAGCCTACCAAAGGGGCTCACAGGAGAAGGAGGAGGAAGGGAGCCTTCAGCTGTATCGATGGTCCAGCCCAAGGCCAGGGGTCCCTCCTGCCCTGCCTGCCTTCACTTCCTCCACTTACTTGGCAAACGTCCCACAGGCTCCCGAGCAGTGATTGATCAGCAATTCCTTCTTGCAGTTACCCACAGAAATCACCTCCTTGCTTGGCACAGTTGAACAAGGTCTCCTGGTCTCATTTCGGAACGTGCCTTTGAAGGGAGGGACGAGGAGGGAGGAACAGAATCCTCAGAAACGTTGGAGAGTTGGAGATGTGACAGAAGGAGAATCCCCCCAGCTTCTCCAGGACCTCCAGTCAGCAGCATCACCCAGTCACCCTTCCCTCCTCTGTCCTCTCTTCAGGTTAGGAGTCCTTGTCCTAAGCTTCCCATCTAAACATTGACTCAGAGGTCCACATCTCAGCCAAACTGGGCAGTGCCCCTTTACACACCTAGCACAGTGCCCTGCACACACAGAAATGACTGTAATATTTGAGGAAGGAAGGAAAGGAGGAAGGGAGGGAAGGAAGAAAAGGAGAGAGGGAAGGAAAGGAGGGAGGGAAGGAAAGAAGGAAGAGAGGGAAGGAAGGAAGGAAGGAAGGAAGGAAGGAAGGAAGGAAGGAAGGAAGGAAGGAAGGAAGGAAGGAAGGAAGGAAGGAAGGAAGGAAGGAAGGAAGGAAGGAAGGAAGGAAGGAAAGGAGGAAGGGAGGGAAGGAAGGAAGGAAAGGAGGGAGGAAAGGAAAGAAGGAAGAGAAGGAAGGAAGGAAAGGAGGAAGGGAGGGAAGGAAGAAAAGGAGAGAGGGAAGGAAAGGAGGGAGGGAAGGAAAGAAGGAAGAGAGGGAAGGAAGGAAAGGAGGAAGGGAGGGAAGGAAGGAAGGAAAGGAGGGAGGAAAGGAAAGAAGGAAGAGAAGGAAGGAAGGAAAGGAGGAAGGGAGGGAAGGAAGGAAAGAAGGAAGCAAGGAAGCAAGGAAGGGATGAAGGGTGAAGACTCATCTGCCCCACAGAAGAAGGAGATAGGGGTAACAACCCCTCCTGTCCTCAGATCACCAACTCCACAACTTTTCCCACTGATACTTGGCTCAAGAGTAAAGGGGGCCCAGGGCCCCCCTGTCTCAGTCTAGCAAATGAGAAGGCAGCTCTTTCCCCTGCTCCCCCACCCCTCCCAGAGAGGAATCTTTCCCCGCTTGTGCCTAAATCCAAGCTGGCCAGCCAGACTGACCAGCAGGCGGGCTCCCCCAGACAAACAGGAGCTGGATACTCACATGTCTTACAACAACCATTATTCATGAGCTTTACTGTGCCCTAGGAACAAAGAGTAAGAAAAAGATACATGAGGCCCCCGAAGTGCCAAGAAGAGTTCCCATTTCGATGTCTCAAGGGAGCTGAAGGGTCCCTGGAGGAGCTGGAGTCTTTAGCCCAGAGGGGAATGTGGGAGCCATGTCATGTTGAAAAGGATGACTCTCCTGATTGGCTCCAGAGGACAGAGCAGGAGCAATGGGGGCTCAGGTCTAGTCTGAACGTTGGGATGAACATCCTAACACTGACAGCCAGCTCGATATTGAAGGGGCTGCCTCAGACAGTGCTGGGCTTCCCCTCAATGGAGGTGTTCAGATGAGACTGGAGGACCATTGATGGGGGGCAGGTGCTGGTTGCACTCAAGTCCCTTCTAATGCCAAGATCCTGTGACGGTTCCCCAAGGAAGTGGCCAGAACAGCCTGGTGGTCAGGGGCTAGACGGGTTCTCCCCTGAGCACCCCCAGCCAAGGCAGGCAGCACCCCATGTTCTCCCTGCCTTCCTGCCTTAGCACTTGGGAAGGACGCTCTAGGGAAGTGAGCCGGCTAGCCTTGGGAGCCACTCACAGGCTGGCAAGAGGCCAAGTCCAGGTCAGGACAAGTGATTTCTGAGACGGATGAGATGAGCTGGTCTTGAAACTTCATACAGCTGTAGACGGTGCAGTTGTCCTGAGGGTCGTTCTTCATCTCACCAGGCTGTATGGGCAGAAAGGAGGGGAGGGGAAGGGGCAGGGGAGAAGGGAGGGGTAGAGGGGAGGGGAGGGGAGGAGAATAGAGAAGAGATCCAGTCAGAGGACTGAAAGCTTTGTCTCCTCACATTTCCTTCCACCCAGAGCTTTTCTGAGCTTTTGCCAAGCCTGTGATAAAGGGTCCTGGGGGGTGGGGCATACTCACCTGGAGAAGCATGAGGCTGCCAGTCTGTTGCATCACACAGTGGGTCTGCTGGCACTTGGGACAGCATTGGTCTGGCACTTTCACAGGTTCAAACCCCTAGGAACAGCCCAACACAGAGCTTGGGGGGTCTGGCCCACAGCCCGAGGGCAAAAAGGCGCAGGAAGCCCTAAGTCCAGCCACTCTGATCTATCGCTTTCCCAGGCATGAGCAAAGGAGAACTCCAACCCCTCCAGTCAGGTCTGTGAGATGAGAGGGGCAGGTGCTATCCTCCCATCTTACAGATGAAGACACCAAGGCTCAGAGAGATGGAACAGCTCGCCTGGACCTTCACAGGCAGAAAGCATCAGAATGAAGACTGACATCTGATCTCAGGATGAAAGCTGAATCCCACAGTCTTTCTACTGTACTGACAGCCCAGGCTGCGGGGCAGGGGACCCAGAGTCAAAGTGAGATTCGGAGCACAGGGGCTTTCATACGTGAAGAGCCGAGCGGAGGAGAGGGGAGAAAACTGATCAGGAAACGACGTCCAAGAGGAGAAACGGACTGGACATTCACGGATGGCCCAGTGGGCTCTCCCCTGGCTCAAGGCTGGAGGTCCCAAATCAAATACAGAAGTCGTTCCCAGGAAAACCTGGGGCCCCAGGAAAGCTCTGCTTTCCTGGCAGTCAAGGCCCAGGGGCTTGAGAGGGGCACTGGGGCAAGGCAGGAGAACCACCCAGCTGCTGGCACTCACAGGTTTGCAGGAGACATTGCAAGGCACGTGGTTGCAGGAAATGATGTTTAGCTCAGTGGAAACATTGACCTTCTCAGTACAAAAACATTCTTGGCATTTGTCAGAGTACACTGGAGATCCAGGCTGTGAGGGCAAAAAGGAAAAAGAGGGAGGGAGAGAGGGAGAGGGATAAGGAGGGAAGGAGGTGTGGAGAGAGAGAGAGACAGACAGAGAGCAACACAGAGAGAAGGCCGTGAGTGCCTGGGAGGAGGCAGGGCACTCAGCATCTATTTAGGGGGCTGGACGTGGTCAGAAGCCCCACATCCACTGGCAGCACATCTGGCCCACTCAGGCCCATGGGAACGGCTGCAGGGGAACCTGCCTCTGATGTTCAATAAGATCAGCAGCAGGACTAGGGCTCCCAGCCCCACCCCCTCTCCACTCTGCTCCCCGTCCTGAGGGGGTCTGCCCCTATCTACGTTCTGGGAGACTTGGAGAGCTCACCTTGTATTCAGCCTGACCCAGGACACAAACACCCTTGGGCTCTAGAAAGAAGGAAGGAAAAGAGGCATTAGGACACATTGTTTGCAAGTGCTTTGTCATTGCCCCTACTCTTAGCTAATAGCTACTCCAAGCCTAGAAGGAACCGATGCCAAATTTCTGTTTTCCGAGCTTCCCACCTGTGGGCATTTGATGATGCCCTCTAGCACCTCCCAACATAGTGATAGTTACTGGGGCCTGAAGGAGACTGGCAGCCAAAGGGCTTCCGGTTCCTTCCGTGTCCAAAGCATTTGACGAGGAAGGCCTGTTGGCTCTGAGGCCTCAGATGCCCCAGCTCTCTCCCCGGAGCGTGTGGCCAGGCCAGCCCTCGATCCTCCCTGCTGTCCATCATCGCTCTCTGTACGGTGCACATTACATCGTTGCAAGATGGGAAGGAAGCTGGGTCACCGGGCCTGACCGCTTCCAGGCCCACCAACTCTGTGGGACCTCAGCACCTTCTGTCATTCGTCAGACCTCTGGCGGGGGGTCCAAGCCCCTGGGCCCTGACCATCCCCAAAGCTTGCCCGGGAGCCTGACCCATGCTGCCCTGCCTCAGCACCCCTCCCAACACAGCAGGGACATAGCAGAGAGGGACGCCCTCTCTCCCCTGTCCTGCCTCCACAGCGGGTCCTGAAGAGGGAGACTTACCGCAGGTGTGGACAGGGCAGCACTTGCCAGGCACAAGCTTCGTCTTGAGCTCAAATCCCACAGAGCACACAGGTGGCTTGGTTTCGCACAGGCTTGTGTTGCATTCTGTGAGGGCAAAAAGATTCAGGAGAGAGATGGATACGGCCCTGGGGTGGGGGGGGGGGAGGATGAGGGAGCCCTGCCCGGGGCACCTCCCTGTCAGGGCGCCAGCTCTCTCCAGCTCAGTGCCCATCATTGCCACAGAACACGGATGCCCATACAGAGCCACTGAGGCTGGACCAGTCCCGAGTGGAGCTCAGGCTCACTCCAGGGTCAGAAGGAGATGCCTGACATTGGGGGTCTGATGGGCATGGAGCCAAGGATCCTGAGAGGGAGAAGGTATCACCTCATTTGGGTCTGAATGAGGCTCAACCCCAGAGAGTCACTGGTCCTTTCAGCAGCTCCTTCCTGCCCTCGGCTCAGCTGGGCGTCTCTAGAGGTCGTGTCCCACGAGGGCAGGGCTTTGGGAAATGGCCCCCGGAGGGAAATCATGGGCATGTTCACAGGACCCTGCGCTTGTTAGCGCGTCATGGGGAAGGGGCCAGCCTGCTGCCGAGAGCCCCAGAAGGCGTGGGCGGGGCAGGGATCTACCAAATGGGGGTGAGGACATGTGTTCTAGCGATCTCTGAGGGCTGGTTGGCAGAACACGCTTTGTATCTGGGTCGGTGCGCTCTGGCCATCTGCGCCACAAGCTGAGCACATCCCCAGGGCGACATGCACGTGGCAAGCTCCCCAGCACCCGAGAGAGGGACCCTGCCTGGCCCGCAGACAGCCCCTGCCCGGCCCACGCCCAGCCCACTCTTACTGCAGTAGGTCACGTTGCAGCAAGTGTCGAGGGCATCCACCTCAATGACAGGGTACGTGCCCTCCTCTGGGCATGACTCAATCTTCATCTGCTTACACTGCTTGTCCTCACACACAATGCCATTGCCTCCCTCCAGGCAGATACAGTTCTTGCAGTCAAACTCAAAGCGTTCCCCAAACTAGCAGGGCAAAAAGAACACAGTGAGGGAGGGAGGGAGGGAGACAGGGAGGCAGGGAGGCAGGAGGGAGGAGGGGAGGAAGGGAGGCAAGGAAAGATGAGGGGAGGGAGGAGGCAGGGAGGAGGTAGGGAGGCAGGAGGGAGGGAGGGAGGCAGGGAGGAGGCAGGGAGGCTTCCCTGGGACCTGGGAGTGAGGGGAGGGGAAGTCCTGCCAGGGACATCAGCTTCCCTGGGCTCTGCCCACAGCACTGGGGTACAGAGCCTGCTGCTCAGTCCCCCACAGTCAGGAGGCTGGGTCCCACAGGCTAACTGACCACCATGGGCAAGAGGACAGCATTCCTGCTTGGACAGATGCAGAGCCTCCTGATCCCCCAGTGCCCAGCAGGAGGCTGCTGCCAAATTAAAAGATGTGGTGGCTTTGCTCTCCCCAGAGCCCTCAGTGTGATTGAAAGGGATAAGGCCAGAGTGAAGGGAGGACCTGGAGAAAGTCACCGGCCTGCCCACTCTGCCTGCAGACCCCAAGACCTGACAAGCAGGCCATGGGATCCAGCTGAGGCTCAGCACCCCCTCAGAAAAGAGATATCTCTTCCCCTTGAAGAGGGAATGATGTCAGGTTAACCCCAGGGAGACCGAGTCCCGGTCCCTAAAGCAGCCTCCACACAACATGGCTGGTTGATGCAGCCTTTCCTGGATCCTTCTGTGGGAGTCCCAGCTCCCACTCTGTGCCCACATCCCAACCCTTGCACAAGGTAATGGAGCCAGGTCAGACCTCTCTGGGCACATTGTCCGGTCCCACACAGCCTAGAGAGAAAGAAAAAGGAATCCGTTTAGAGCAGGGGAAACAATTCCCGGCCCTGGGCCTCATGCCAGGCTCCCACTCAAAGGTCAGCCCAACCTACCACAGGTCTGCACACAGACATCGACGCCGGGGGCAAAGCCGATGGTGCCACTGGGGCAGAAGCAACCTTCCACTGTCCTGTTGTCCTTGGGCACCTCTGGGCTGGAAGAGGAGGGATGGAGAGGGTGAGGCCAGGCCAGGCTCCCCTGGCTTCAGGCACAGGGCCTGATGGTGTCTCTCCAGAGACTTCCTGTCTTTCAGGTGAGTGCCCTGAGAGGGCATCAAATCAACAGCTTTGGGGACAAACACGAGCTCTGTCAGGACACGGAGCAGTCAGATGTTTTCCATAGGCTTTGGGTGAGGCATGGGACGTTGACCAAGGCCCAGAGTCAGCAGCCCTGGGCAAGCCCCAACAGAACCGAAAGCCACCACTGTGAAATGAAGGGGGCAGAAGGAGTCAGTGGGCAGGGAGATGGGACAGAGGACAGGGCTGCAGGCCTGGCCCCTTACCTGGATTTGCAGGTTGGCTCTTCAGCGGGACCGCAGGCCTTGTACTCCTTGTGAGGTGGGCACGTCAGCTCTGGGGGACAGAAGACAAACCCACCAATACCGATGGTAAGCAGGCTGGCAAGCCGACAAGCCTGGTCCAGCTTCCCACCCTTGGGAGTGAGGTACCTCTGATTTCTGACCAAAGCAGCCAGCCCAGCATCACCCAACAATCTCTGCATCCACCCCTCCCTCTCTACCCTTGCCCATAGGAAAGGAGAGGCTGGGTAAACAATGACACATGGCCCTGTCCAGAGCCAGCCTGAGCTCAGACAAGGGTGGGAGAGAGGAAGGTGAACCCTGAGCCACCTCCCACTCCCTTCCAAGATCTTTCCTGCTCTCACCTTCCCCTTGCCCCAAAGCCTTCTTCCCTACCCGGACCTTGGGCCTGATAGGACATACCAGCCTCTGATGGGCTGGGCACAAGGCTGGGATGCCCAGCAGTGGAGCGAAGCCCAGCCACAGCAGTGGGCAGGGGAGCAAGCTATCCCCAAGCTCAGCCCCAGCTGCCGCCGAGTGGCCAACCCCACTCACCACAGGCACCGTGGGTGTGTTCTCGCCAGCTAATGCAGATGCCCTCGTGTGCACAGAGGGCTGCATAGGTCTGCAGGCTGGCACACTCCATGCCAGAGTCGGGCACAAAGCAGTTATCAAAGACACAGGCGTCATAGTAGTGCTGGGGCGGGACATATTTGTGGCACTTGGCAAAGAGGCTGAAAGGAAAAACAGAAGCACCTTGTCTGTATGCCCAGTGTCTGCCTCAGACGCTGCCCGTCAGCCCCCCAAGCTTGCTCCTGAACATGGGCCCAGGCCCTCCAAGTGGGCATCACCTCGGCCATGCCAGGCACACCATCCCAGGAGTTCTGGGGAGGCCAGCAGACGTGCCTGGCAGACTTGTTTCCCCCAAGGAGTGAGGGGCCTTTGGGAAACCTCAGGCAAATGAGATAAATCTGGAAAAAGGAGACCCTGGCACAAAAGGCAGGACAAAGTGAGGGCCCCCAAACTTCCAACCCTGAATTCTTCCCCATTGAGGCTATTGAGCAGCTGAATGGGGCCCCCAAAGCATTCAGTCCTATGCCAGCAGCCCCCATGCTGGCTCCCTGACTGAGAGCAAGCCAACACTTGGATGCTTCCCCTGATGGGGAGCTCACTGCTTCACCCCCCACTTCATTGTCAGAAAGTCCTTCCTTACAGCTGGTCAGCACAGACTCACTCGCCACCTACCGCTGCCTTCCCTGTGGTCCCCAAATTCCTCCCACGGCCTCCAGGCCGAGCCATCCCCAATCCTGGCAGGAAAATCCTTCCCATGTGGTAATTCCAGAAGAATAAAGGGCTCCCTCCCTTGCCTCCTTCTCAGCTGGATGGGATCTGATGGAATGACCTCTCGTGTCCCTCCCAGCTCTGAATCTCTGACCTAATAAGTTTTTCAGAGGCAGCCTCAGGCCTGGGGCAGAGCTGCCAGCTCTGGGCCTTGTCTTCTGAAGTCCCAGAGGCCTTTTCTCCTCATCCAGGCACCTCCACCCAATTAATCCCAGGTTTAGTGGAGGCTGGGAGCCCTGGGCCACAGGTCACTAACCTCCCATATGTGCTGGGAGTCCTGACATTCAATTCTTTATGTCATGGGGATGGTAGGTTGGCAGGGTCCCTCAGAACCCCCAGGAGGCCTTCAGGAGACAGAGCTCTTGGACTGGGAGCCATCAATGTCACAGACCCTGCCTCCTCCTGCCATTCCACATCCCTGGGAGGCAGGAATGCTGTAGGCAGCTGCAACTGTGCCCATTTACAAAGGAGAAAACTGAGGCTCATCTCAGTCAGGAGATTGCCTGAGATCTCATTATAACTGGGGGGGGGGGCTGGAGGAGGTCCCTGGGGGGTCAAGAGCCCAGGGTTACCTGCCCTTGATGAGCTCACAGAGCGGTGATGGGACACAGCCCGCGGGGGGTTGTGGCACTCCAGGCTTGGTAACAGAGGGGGATTTGGTCGTGAAGCTGTTCTGAGGGCAGTGAGGCTTCGAGGGGTCATTCACCACCCACTCGTCGGCCATGACTTCACAGTCAGAGATGACCTCTCCACTGGGCAGCATGCAGTCATCGGCTGTATTGTTGGTGCAGGTGCCTGGATGAGGAGAAAAGGCCTCTGGGACTTCAGAAGACAAGGCCCAGAGCCGGCAGCTCTGCCCCAGGTGGCCAGGATGCACTGGGCTGCCTGCTGATCCTTGGGGTTTGCCAGCGGTCCCAGTGGGGCTGGGGCTGCCATTGGGGACCCCAGCCTAAGGCCCGCCTACACCACTGGGTACATCCCCATGAACCTGGAAGGATCCTGAAGAAAAGGGACCAGAGGATGGGAGAAGAGCTCGGGGCTTCCGATGGCAGCCGGATGGGATCCCAGCCCTTCAGGCTGGGGCAGAACACCTCCATTAGGCAAGAGGCCACCTCTCAGCCCCCTTGGCACCTAATGCGGCTACTCTCCACTGGCAGTCATTTGTCCTGGCCCTGCCTCAGAGACCATGATCCCAGCAGGCTTGTGCCAAAGGGTAGACAGCAAACGAGGCTGACCCAACACACACACACACACACACACACACACACACACGTGCACACGCTGCACTCTCAAGGCTGGGTCTAGTCCAACCCTGAGGGAGGGGGCCCGTAAGGCTCAGGATGGATCCCTTACCACACTGGCCTTTGGTGTTGTTGCCGAATTTGTTGTAAGGCATCTTGATGGCGAAGGAGAGGCCGTTGTAAGACACCAGAACTCCGAGCTCGGGGATTTCCACCACATAGTTGATGCCAGTCTCATAGACTTGGAGGCCGTACTTCTTATAGGGCAGTGCCACCTCCTGCTTGTTCACCAACACCTGCAGCACAGAGAGAGGTCAGGAAGGGGCCCGGGGCTCCCCGAGCAGCTGGGGGCAGGGGTTTGGAGGGCAGACAAAATGAATCAGGCGGCCTGGCTTTGAATGGCACCTCTGCCTCTGGGCAGGGAAGAGGCTTGAGCAGGCCCCTCCCATGCTGGGCCTCAGATTCTGCCCGCAGCAGATGAAGGAAGCAGCAGGGCAGTGGGGTGGGGCCGGCTCTGTTGACCTGGCTGTTTATCGTTGGGTGATGAGGGCAGACCCCTGGGGGCGGGGGGCGGGCAGGCAGCTCCACAGCCTGACTCTGAGGCGTGGGGCCAACAGTGAGAACAGGACAGGCCCTCCTGGTTCTGAGAGCCAGCCTGTGGGAAAGCCAGCGCTTCCCAGTCCCCAGGAGATCTCTCATCTGGAGCCCCACCGCTAGGCAGGGCTGCAGGGCTGCCCAGGGCCCAGATGTCGCCCTCCCCATTTCTTCCCCACCTCAGTGGACACACCCCCTCTTTGACGAGCGAAGCTGAAGGCCAGTGTGCCCAGGTGCCATGCCTCGGAGGGGGCATCTTGCATTCCTTCCTCTCCCCCTCTCCAGAAGTCTAAGCCATGACCCAGCTAGACAAGTCTGCCTTCATAGCAGCTGCTGGGCGGGCTCTCCACTCCACTCCCCCCATCTCCTCATTCACTGCCCCTGGACTGTTGCTTCCTCCTGGGTCCTCCTCCTGGCCATCCTTTCCTAAAGCACAAGTTGGGAAACCCCTCTTGCTTAAGAAGCTTCCTTCTGTTGGTCACTAAGCTGCTTAGAACCTTGGCCTTTCCCTTCTCAGTCTTCTTCCACAGCACTCCTTTCCCAAACCGCCCTGCGCTGCAGACACACTGGTCTCCGTGCTGCTCCTCACGCAGGATGATGATCGTCCTTCTCTATGCCTTTGCACCAGCTGTCCCCCACATCTCGCCTCCCTTCTTCGACCCCCTGAATTCCTCTGAAACGGTCCCAAACCCCAGCTTCTGCAGGGCTCTTTGTCTGGTCCCCTCCAGCTCCAAGAGTCCTCTCCCCCAGGACACTTTGTATCCACCCTGTGGATCTAAGTTCCACTTCGGACGCTTTTGAAAGCAGGGATTATTCTGGTTTTCTCTTAATATCTCCAGTGCCCAGCACAGCGCCTAGCACACAGTAAGTCCTTCCTAAATGTTTGCCAATTGAGTGATTGAGAGTCCTTTGTCCAGTGGAGTTCTCTGTGCCCCATGCCCTGGCCAGTGCCCTGTGGTCCAGAGAACCGGACATGGGCAAGCTAAACGAACCCACAGCGCACCTGGACCTTCATGGGTGCCATCTGGATGGTCTTGATGAGAGTTTCCTGGGTCTCGTGCTTCACAATGAGGGTACGTGGGCAGGACACCTTGTCATTGACGTCACAGTGGTAGTTGTCGATGTAAACACCAAAGTTGTCCACGGTGGGAGAGATCTCTTCCACAAGGATATAGGTACAGTTTCCTTGGTAACTGTAGTAGAGCCCATCAAAGGTGGTGTAATGGGGGTCTCCCCAGCCCGTGCAGTAACCTGCAAAAGTAGCATTTGCCCTGAGCTGCTGTCCTAGGGGGTTTCCTGGGAGCCCCCAAATCCTCATTCCAGGGACTGTTTGCATATAAGGCAGCTGCCTTAGGTTCCTGGACTGAGAATTCCGCTTCGCAAACTCCCCAAATTGACTAAGTTCCTGCGGCACATTGCATACCTCTTTTTTTATCTTTGGAGGTCCAGCACCTAAGACAGTTCCTGGGGCTTACTTCTGGCACATAGTAGGTACTTACTCATGGCACACAGTTGGTACTTACTTCCCAATTCCTGTCGAATTGAATGAGACCCACCTGCCGCCGTAACACCTGTCATTCTATCTTTCCCAACTACCAGAATCGACACAGGGGACAGTTGATCCAGGAAGGGACCAGCTACTTACAGTCACACTCCCAGTGGCCACAGCAGCCATCAGGGTCCAGGACCCACACAGGGGAGAGACCATTGCTACACACAGGCTTGGGTGGCGGGTCACACACCTTCTCGAAAATCTCTACTGTGTTATTGTACTTGCACACGGCCATGATGCAGTCACACAACCACCAAGTCTCGTTCTCCTATAGCCATGGGAGTAGCAAGGAAAGAAATGGTTGGCCAGGATCCAAATTATAGGCCTGAGACCCAGAGATTCAGGACCCCAGCCTAGCTCTTTCCCTGTCACCCCATGGGACCTTGGGCCAATCCCTTCTCCTCTCTGGGCTCCTGTGGGGAAACAATACAATGTAGAAGAAAGATCCCTGACCCCTAGATCTGTACTGAGCTGGAATCCAGTCCCTTCCCCATCTGTCCAGTGGGACTAATAAGAGCCAGGACTAATCCCTGGGGATGTGGTGGGAGAACAGTTTGTATGGCCTCCCATGATTGTCAGCCTTGACCCCCCCATTAGCAGGTCATGGACTCTAGGAGGGTCCAGCTAGCCACACCTCAGGCAGGCCTGGTAGCCCGGGGCTCTTGACCCAGCAGTCTCACTCACAAGATAGAAAGAAAACCAAAATGGCTTTGGGAGCCTTGGAAGGAGGAAGATGGATACCATGCTCATCCCCATAGTTGGAGGGGAGGAGGGGAGAGAGCCTTTCACCAGGCTGCAGCTCACAGTCTCTTTCAGCAGGTAAATGAGCCCGAATCCTGAGCTTGAGCCCTTTCTGGGCCAGTTAGCTTGGGAGTGATTTGGTCACAAGATGTGCCCAAACCCCGAGCACTCTTCTAAAAAACAAATTACTATCCATCCCTTAGGCTCATGGGAACAGAGCTGGAAAGGTCTTGGTGGCCACCTAGTCCCGCTCACTTATGTTACAGATGGGCAAACTGAAGGCCAGGGAGGGAAGGAACTAGTGGAGCTTGCTCACAAGGGGGCCAGGAGAGTATGACTGGATCGTGCAGATCTATTCCCACGCCCAGGGGAAAACAGACTCAGAGCAGGTGGCAAAGCAAGAGGCTCATCTTCAGATACTAAAATGATCAATTCCTATGAACTCATCAAGGTCTGGGATGGGTGTGTGGTATGGGCACTGGCCCTGTCCTTAGCATGAGGAGCCACAAACCTGCCGTGGTGGCACTAAGTCAGGGCAGCCCGGAGAGGGTGTGGTCATCGTGGGGGTCGTCGTGGGGGTCAGTGTGGGGGTCGTCGTGGGGGTCGGTGTGGGCGTTGTTGTGGGGGTCGGTGTGGGCTGGGGTGTTGAAGGGCAGGACCAGTTGAAGAACTCAAGTTTGCAGTCCAGGGAGCAGTTGACATAGTAACAGTAGCCTCCGTGTGTCCCATTGTACACCACCTCACCTGCCGAGCAAGAGAACCCTTCCCAGTAAGCATGTGACCAAAAGGCAGAGGACCAACCGCTCAAGGGCATTGTCGGCTGCTCCCTCCCCCACCCCAGGGAGCAGGGTGCTAACATGCTATGACAGGCTGGCTCTTGGGGAACAGCTACCAGGGCCTGAGTCTGCAAGGAGGCCAAGCTAATGCCCTGGGAGTGGCATCATGCTTAGCATCTTCCCAGGAAGCCTTGGGGAATCAAGCCACTGTCATTGCTTCTCACCTGGTGCATAATACACGTCAGTCACGTTACAGCAGTAACGCTGGGAGTCCGATGTAAGGGTGCTGGTGGTGATGATGGTGGTGGGAGGTGGGAGTGGGCTGGAAGTGGTTTCCATGGTGATCCCAGGGGCGGGGGTTGTTCGTACTGTGGTTGGATTGCTCACACTGGGAGTGCTGAAGGAAGGCCGGATAGGTGTCGTGGTCTCAGGGGAAGTGGAAGATGTTGTGGTCTCTGCTGGCAGGGTTGGAGGGGTGGGGCCTGTGCCTAGAAATAGAAGGTTCAAAGGGCATTCATTGATTCCACCCGCTAAAGTCGAGGCAAGGTAGGGCAGAGTTGGGCTGGCTGGTGAGTCTGCCCAGGAGCTGGGAAGAATCAGGAAATGAATGGAGGCTCTGATGGTTCCTCCAGTCAGCCCAGGCAGGCTGCATCCTGGGCAACTGGCTGCCCAAGGAATCAAGTTGAGAGCTTGATCTTGGGTCTGTCCAAATGTCTCTATCTACCTCACACACACACAAAAGGGGAGTCTTCTTGACTCATTTTTACCTGGAATGGGAAAGAAGTCAATAGGAAGAGAAGCTAGAACACTTAGCATTAGGTTTGAACTTTGATTCAGGGAAAAGGGAAAGGGGGGGGGGCCTGTCTCACCTGTAATTGTTCCTGGTGGAGTTGAAGTCTCTGTTGTAGCTGTTGGTGGTGTCTCAGGGGTGCTCACAGTTGCAGTTGGAGTCTCTAAAGTAATGACTGTAGTTGGTATCCCTTTTGTGGTTGTAGAAAGAGTTGGAGTTGGATTCTTTGTGGTTATGGTGGTTGGGGTTTTAGTGGGTATCTCTGTGGTAGGGCTAGTAGGTGTCTGAGTCTCTGGGGTAGATGTGAATGGTGTTGGTGTCTCTGGCGTGGGAGTGGTGGTAGATGTAGGTGTTGGGGTGGTGGTAGTGAGTGGAGGTGTTGGAGTTGGAGTCCCTGGAGAAGTGGTTGTGGTGGGTGTAGGTGATGGCCTCTCAGTTGTAGTAGTGGTGGAGGAGGAGGAGGAATAGGGTGGTAGAGTCTCTGGGGTGGTTGTGTATGGTGTTGGTGTCTCTGGGGTAGGAGTGGTGGTAGATGTGGGTGTTGGGGTCTCTGTGGTGGTGGTGGTGGGTGTAGCTGTTGGAGTTTCTGTGGCTGTGGTCCCTGGTGTGGTAGTCTCTGTGGTGGTTGTAGTAGTGGTGATGGTGGAGGGTGGGGGAGTCCCTGGGGGGGAGGTGGAAGTGGGTGGAGGTGTTGGACTTGGAGTCTCTGTGGTGGTGGTAGTTGTGGGTGTTGTAGTCTCTGTGGTGGTGGTGGTAGTGGTGATGGTGGAGGGTGGGGGAGTCCCTGGGGGGGAGGTGGAAGTGGGTGGAGGTGCTGGACTTGGAGTCTCTGTGGTGGTGGTAGTTGTGGGTGTTGGGGTCTCTGTGGTGGTGGTAGTAGTGGTGATGGTGGAGGGTGGGGGAGTCCCTGGGGGGGAGGTGGAAGTGGGTGGAGGTGCTGGACTTGGAGTCTCTGTGGTGGTGGTAGTTGTGGGTGTTGGGGTCTCTGTGGTGGTGGTGGTGGGTGTAGCTGTTGGAGTTTCTGTGGCTGTGGTCCCTGGTGTTGTAGTCTCTGTGGTGGTGGTAGTAGTGGTGATGGTGGAGGGTGGGGGAGTCCCTGGGGGGGAGGTGGAAGTGGGTGGAGGTGCTGGACTTGGAGTCTCTGTGGTGGTGGTAGTTGTGGGTGTTGGGGTCTCTGTGGTGGTGGTGGTGGGTGTAGCTGTTGGAGTTTCTGTGGCTGTGGTCCCTGGTGTGGTAGTCTCTGTGGTGGTGGTAGTAGTGGTGATGGTGGAGGGTGGGGGAGTCCCTGGGGGGGAGGTGGAAGTGGGTGGAGGTGTTGGACTTGGAGTCTCTGTGGTGGTGGTAGTTGTGGGTGTTGTTGTCTCTGTGGTGGTGGTAGTAGTGGTGATGGTGGAGGGTGGGGGAGTCCCTGGGGGGGAGGTGGAAGTGGGTGGAGGTGTTGGACTTGGAGTCTCTGTGGTGGTGGTAGTTGTGGGTGTTGGGGTCTCTGTGGTGGTGGTGGTGGGTGTAGCTGTTGGAGTTTCTGTGGCTGTGGTCGCTGGTGTTGTAGTCTCTGTGGTGGTTGTAGTAGTGGTGATGGCGGAGGATGGGGGAGTCCCTGGGGGGGAGGTGGAAGTGGGTGGAGGTGTTGGACTTGGAGTCTCTGTGGTGGTGGTAGTTGTGGGTGTTGGGGTCTCTGTGGTGGTGGTGGTGGTGGTAGTGGTGATGGTGGAGGGTGGGGGAGTCCCTGGGGGGGAGGTGGAAGTGGGTGGAGGTGTTGGACTTGGAGTCTCTGTGGTGGTGGTAGTTGTGGGTGTTGTTGTCTCTGTGGTGGTGGTAGTAGTGGTGATGGTGGAGGGTGGGGGAGTCCCTGGGGGGGAGGTGGAAGTGGGTGGAGGTGTTGGACTTGGAGTCTCTGTGGTGGTGGTAGTTGTGGGTGTTGGGGTCTCTGTGGTGGTGGTGGTGGGTGTAGCTGTTGGAGTTTCTGTGGCTGTGGTCGCTGGTGTTGTAGTCTCTGTGGTGGTTGTAGTAGTGGTGATGGTGGAGGGTGGGGGAGTCCCTGGGGGGGAGGTGGAAGTGGGTGGAGGTGTTGGACTTGGAGTCTCTGTGGTGGTGGTAGTTGTGGGTGTTGGGGTCTCTGTGGTGGTGGTGGTGGTGGTAGTGGTGATGGTGGAGGGTGGGGGAGTCCCTGGGGGGGAGGTGGAAGTGGGTGGAGGTGTTGGACTTGGAGTCTCTGTGGTGGTGGTAGTTGTGGGTGTTGGGGTCTCTGTGGTGGTGGTGGTGGGTGTAGCTGTTGGAGTTTCTGTGGCTGTGGTCCCTGGAGTTGTAGTCTCTGTGGTGGTGGTAGTAGTGGTGATGGTTGAGGGTGGGGGAGTCCCTGGGGGGGATGTGGAAGTGGGTGGAGGTGTTGGACTTGGAGTCTCTGTGGTGGTGATAGTTGTGGGTGTTGTTGTCTCTGTGGTGGTGGTAGTAGTGGTGATGGTGGAGGGTGGGGGAGTCCCTGGGGGGGAGGTGGAAGTGGGTGGAGGTGTTGGACTTGGAGTCTCTGTGGTGGTGGTAGTTGTGGGTGTTGGGGTCTCTGTGGTAGTGGTGGTGGGTGTAGCTGTTGGAGTTTCTGTGGCTGTGGTCCCTGGTGTGGTAGTCTCTGTGGTGGTGGTAGTAGTGGTGATGGTGGAGGGTGGGGGAGTCCCTGGGGGGGAGGTGGAAGTGGGTGGAGGTGTTGGACTTGGAGTCTCTGTGGTGGTGGTAGTTGTGGGTGTTGGGGTCCCTGTGATGGTGGTGGTAGTGGTGATGGTGGAGGGTGGGGGAGTCCCTGGGGGGGAGGTGGAAGTGGGTGGAGGTGCTGGACTTGGAGTCTCTGTGGTGGTGGTAGTTGTGGGTGTTGGGGTCTCTGTGGTGGTGGTGGTGGTGGTAGTGGTGATGGTGGAGGGTGGGGGAGTCCCTGGGGGGGAGGTGGAAGTGGGTGGAGGTGTTGGACTTGGAGTCTCTGTGGTGGTGGTAGTTGTGGGTGTTGGGGTCCCTGTGATGGTGGTGGTAGTGGTGATGGTGGAGGGTGGGGGAGTCCCTGGGGGGGAGGTGGAAGTGGGTGGAGGTGCTGGACTTGGAGTCTCTGTGGTGGTGGTAGTTGTGGGTGTTGGGGTCTCTGTGGTGGTGGTGGTGGTGGTAGTGGTGATGGTGGAGGGTGGGGGAGTCCCTGGGGGGGAGGTGGAAGTGGGTGGAGGTGTTGGACTTGGAGTCTCTGTGGTGGTGGTAGTTGTGGGTGTTGGGGTCTCTGTGGTGGTGGTGGTGGGTGTAGCTGTTGGAGTTTCTGTGGCTGTGGTCCCTGGAGTTGTAGTCTCTGTGGTGGTGGTAGTAGTGGTGATGGTTGAGGGTGGGGGAGTCCCTGGGGGGGAGGTGGAAGTGGGTGGAGGTGTTGGACTTGGAGTCTCTGTAGTGGTGGTAGTTGTGGGTGTTGTTGTCTCTGTGGTGGTGGTAGTAGTGGTGATGGTGGAGGGTGGGGGAGTCCCTGGGGGGGAGGTGGAAGTGGGTGGAGGTGCTGGACTTGGAGTCTCTGTGGTGGTGGTAGTTGTGGGTGTTGGGGTCTCTGTGGTGGTGGTGGTGGGTGTAGCTGTTGGAGTTTCTGTGGCTGTGGTCCCTGGTGTGGTAGTCTCTGTGGTGGTGGTAGTAGTGGTGATGGTGGAGGGTGGGGGAGTCCCTGGGGGGGATGTGGAAGTGGGTGGAGGTGTTGGACTTGGAGTCTCTGTGGTGGTGGTAGTTGTGGGTGTTGTTGTCTCTGTGGTGGTGGTAGTAGTGGTGATGGTGGAGGGTGGGGGAGTCCCTGGGGGGGAGGTGGAAGTGGGTGGAGGTGCTGGACTTGGAGTCTCTGTGGTGGTGGTAGTTGTGGGTGTTGGGGTCTCTGTGGTGGTGGTGGTGGGTGTAGCTGTTGGAGTTTCTGTGGCTGTGGTCGCTGGTGTTGTAGTCTCTGTGGTGGTTGTAGTAGTGGTGATGGTGGAGGGTGGGGGAGTCCCTGGGGGGGAGGTGGAAGTGGGTGGAGGTGTTGGACTTGGAGTCTCTGTGGTGGTGGTAGTTGTGGGTGTTGGGGTCTCTGTGGTGGTGGTGGTGGTGGTAGTGGTGATGGTGGAGGGTGGGGGAGTCCCTGGGGGGGAGGTGGAAGTGGGTGGAGGTGTTGGACTTGGAGTCTCTGTGGTGGTGGTAGTTGTGGGTGTTGGGGTCTCTGTGGTGGTGGTGGTGGGTGTAGCTGTTGGAGTTTCTGTGGCTGTGGTCCCTGGTCTTGTAGTCTCTGTGGTGGTTGTGGTAGTGGTGATGGTGGAAGGTGTTGGAGTCACTGGCGGGGAGGTGGTAGTGAGTGGAGGTGTTGGACTTGGAGTCTCTGTGGTGGTGGTAGTTGTGGGGGATGTTGGAGTGACTGGGCTGGTTGTGTGTGGTGGTAGAGTTCCAGTCTCTGGGGTAGTTGTATATGGTGTTGGAGTTGGAGTCCCTGGAGAAGTGGTTGTGGTGGGTGTAGGTGATGACCTCTCAGTTGTAGTGGTGGCGGAGGAGGAGGAATAGGGTGGTAGAGTCTCTGGGGTGGTTGTGTATGGTGTTGGTGTCTCTGGGGTGGAAGTGGTGGTAGATGTGGGTGTTGGGGTCTCTGTGGTGGTGGTGGTGGGTGTAGCTGTTGGAGTTTCTGTGGCTGTGGTCCCTGGTGTTGTAGTCTCTGTGGTGGTGGTAGTAGTGGTGATGGTGGAGGGTGGGGGAGTCCCTGGGGGGGAGGTGGAAGTGGGTGGAGGTGTTGGACTTGGAGTCTCTGTGGTGGTGGTAGATGTGGGTGTTGGGGTCTCGGTGGTGGTGGTGGTGGTGGGTGTAGCTGTTGGAGTTTCTGTGGCTGTGGTCGCTGGTGTTGTAGTCTCTGTGGTGGTTGTGGTAGTGGTGATGGTGGAGGGTGGGGGAGTCCCTGGGGGGGAGGTGGAAGTGGGTGGAGGTGTTGGACTTGGAGTCTCTGTGGTGGTGGTAGTTGTGGGGGATGTTGGAGTGACTGGGCTGGTTGTTTGTGGTGGTAGAGTTCCAGTCTCTGGGGTAGTTGTATATGGTGTTGGAGTTGGAGTCCCTGGAGAAGTGGTTATGGTAGGTGTAGGTGTTGGGGTCTCAGTTGTAGTGGTTGTGGTGGAGGAAGAGTAGGTTGGTGGAGTCTCTGGGGTGGTTGTGTATCGTGTTGGTGTCTCTGGGGTGGGAGTGGTGATAGATGTGGGTGTTGGGGTCTCAGTGGTCCTGGTAGTGGGTATAGATGTTGGAGTTTCTGTGGTTGTGGTCCCTGGTCTTGTAGTCTCTGTGGTGGTGGTAGTAGTGGTGATGGTGGAGGGTGTGGGAGTCACTGGGGGGGAGGTGGTAGTCAGTGGAGGTGTTGGAGTGCCTAGAGTGGTTGTGTGTGGTGGTGGAGTTCCAGTCTCTCGGGTAGTTGTGTATGGTGTTGGAGTTGGAGTCCCTGGGAGGGTAGTCGTTGTGGCTGGAGGTCTTGTTGTTGGTGTTCGAGTCTCTGTGATGATGATGGTGGTGGGTCTGGGTGTTGGAGTTGGGGTCTTGGTGGTAGTTGTTGTGCTAGTTGTGGTTGTTGTGTTACAGATGGACTGGTTCCTACAGCAATAAACCTTGACTTCATAGTTGAGACAGTAAGGCATTGGTATAGCTCCTGGCTTCTGGTCTTCATTTTTACATACCAATCCCACTGAGGGATGACACACTATATGTTGTCCCAGTACTTCAATTGGCTGGTCTGGATACATTGTGGCTCTGCATGTGATGTTGGTTGCCCAGCCCTCCTTGCAAATGTCTGTAACCAGTTCAAAGTCACCACCACCTGGTTTGCCAAATTCTGGCTTCCCTGAATCAACCCAATCAGTCCAGTCACAGACAGTCTCATGTTGACATTCTGTAGGGGTTGGTGTCTGGATGGTGGTGGGGGTGGTGGTTGGAGGGGCAGGGGTCTCAGTGGTGGTGCTGGTGGTGGTTGTGGTAGGAGTCACAGTGGTGGTTGGAGGGGCGGGGGTCTCAGTGGTGGTGCTGGTGGTGGTAGTAGGGGTCTCGGTGGTTGTGGTAGGAGTCACGGTGGTGGTTGGAGGGGCAGGGGTCTCAGTGGTGGTGCTGGTGGTGGTAGTAGGGGTCTCGGTGGTTGTGGTAGGAGTCACGGTGGTGGTTGGAGTGGTGGGGGTCCTGGTGGTGCTGGAGGTTGGTAAAATAACTGGGACAGTGCTTGGGGCTGCAGGAGTCGGTGTACCAGGCGTTGCCTCAGTTGTAGGAGTGCTTGTTGGGCCCAAGGTTGTCGTGGTGCTTGGTGGTGTTTGTGGGCAGTGGTCCATGGGCAGGCAACAGTTGACCCGGATTTCATAGTCATAACAGAGGCCAAATGGCCCATTGCCAAACTGGTCTTCATTTTTGCAAATGAGTCCAAAAGAGGTGTTACACTGCACCTTCTGGCCAAGCTGGTCCCAGCTGAGATGGGGTTCCTCAGCTGATCTGCACTCAATGTTTTCAGGTGCACTACACACCCCATCAAATCTTTCCCAGTCACCACCATTACTGCCAGTAGTGGGATGATCCTCATTAATCCAATCCGACCAAAAACAGCAAACTTCTAGGAAAGAAAATCCAAGTCATTATTTGGTATTTGCACCTGGCTGGGGGTGTGGGGGGGGGAAGGGAAGAGGCCCCCAAAAGAGGGTAGCTGGTGCCTTTAGCATATATACTTCAGGGGCCTTTGCCACATCTAGTAACATCACCCTCCTCTAGGGAAAGCCTTTCCTCAGACAAATAGGGAAACTGAGGCCCATTCCAAAATTCCCACTTAAGGCTTCCATTAAAACCCAACTTCTATTTCATGGAGCTGAGCCTGTCCTGACAAACCCACAGCTCCAGTGTCATCTGGTCTGCTCTAAGACAGGAGTTAGCTGTAGCCCCTAAGTCCTGGGCACAGAGGTTTGGTTCTCAATGGGGGCTAAAGTGGGGGGGGGGATTCTTGGCTACCTGCCCCTTCCTTGTATGTTATGTCATCAAAAGCTATCTTAAATGTGACTTACTTGAAGGAGTTAATGAAGTAGAAACTGCAGCCAAAAATAAAAAAGGAAAAGAAATAAAACAGTATTACACAGGGGCCAGAGCTCCCCAGGGGGCCCAGGTCATCCCCTCTCCACCCAGGGGACTTTGTCAGTGGGAGCTGAAACTCCTACCCAACACATGACCCTTCAGCTCTCACAGAGAGAGGCCCACTGCTCTGAGTCCCCCGGAGCTCTTAGCTCCCTGGAGCAGCTCCCATGGAAACCCCTCTCTGATGGGAGGGGGCCTGGAACCCTGGCACTAGAGGAATCACTGCCACTAGGCTAGGGACGAAGAGATGCCCAGACCCTGACCTTGCCCCCCCAACCTCCTTCAAGGCTGGCCCCAGGCCCTTCTCTGCCACTTGAAGCTACTGAACATGGCTCTGTCCAGTGAGGGCACTGACCCATCTGTCAGGTGGCAGGAGATGGGGACTCTACCTGTGCTGGTGGTGGTGGTGGTAGGGAGAGTAGGTGGGGTAGAGCTGGTGGTCACTGAGGTGGTTGACACTGTCGAGACGGGAGGAGGTATGGTCGTCACACAGATGTTGAAATGAGGGATCACAGTACCATTGGGACCACACAACTCCCAAAAGCAGAAGGAGCCATTCTGAGTCTGGTTAATTATCGTCCCTGAGAGAAACAAAATGCACAAAAGGAGCCAGCTCAAAGGATGCTACCCACAGGATGGCCTTCAGTCAAGCACTGGCAAAGCCAGAAGCCCTCACATCAAGTTCTTCTCGTGCTCACTCACAGTCCCTCCTTCTCTCCCTCCTCCTCCCCATTGTGTATTGGTTTGCATATTAATAGAAGAAGAGCCCGACATAGATTGATGCTTCAGGACATGAATGGGACTATACAGGAATACCCAAGGAAGCAACTGAAGTGAAGAAGAATCCTGAGGCTGGGAGAAAGGCCCTGTTCATAGGAACAGAGGCTTGAAGGAGAGGAGGGTGCCTCCAGGGTCAATCCCCTTGATTCCCCAATGCACATCAAGGTAGTCTAAGTGGCCAGGCCAGGACTGAGCCCAGGTCCTATGACGACTCGGGAGGAAGATGCTGACAGAGATGGAGCACCTCTGATCCTAGAGGCTGCTCCAGGGGCTGCTCAGAAACCCAGATAACTCTCAGCAGGGCACCTCCCATTCTCTCATTGCTTTGTGCTTAATTACTCAATTTTGTGCCAGTGCTATGGGGCCAGGTAGAGTCCCTCCTCAGGTAGCCCATTCATTCATTCAGCCTACAGTCAGTAAGGTCCACAAGGAAAGATGATAAAACTCATTACCTATCTCCTCCTCCTCACAAGAGACCTCAGAAGATGACGTGCAAACACTGCAAAGAAAGCAAAAAGTTTCAGAGAGCCCAGAGTCAGGGACTCCAGTCTGCCAGCTGCCTGGGGTTAATGCCAAAGGCTGGGATTCCTCTGGGGCACAGTGGGAGAGTTTCCCACCCACTGTCCCTGGCTTTCTCACTCCTCACCCACCTCCTGGGATCCTCTTTCCATTCCCACCCAAGATACTCATTCTTTCCTCTGGCTACCCAAAGCCCCCATCGCAGCTCTCTACCCAGACCTGTCCTCCCTCAAATGCCCAAAGTTCCAACATTATCCTTCTCTCCACACTCCCAAAACTCTCATTTCACAAATCTGGTAACTTGATTAGTTTAATCATGCTAAAGTGTTCATAACTGATAAACTTAAGACCCCACTTCCAGAAGGTGTTGACAAGTGTCTCTTAAATTGGTAAGAGAAGAAGAGGAGATCTTCTTTTTGAATAGCTAAAATGAAATGACTGAACCGAAAAGAGGTGTTTGTATCTTGGCATACCACTTCTAAAGGGTGATCAACCCTTGGTCTCAGACTGTAATCACACAGTCCTTCCCCATTGCTCTCAAGCTCCACTTAGCATCTGCTGGTTTCAACTGCATGGAACAAGATGCCCCTCCCACATTAAGCTCATCATCTCTAAACACACCACCAGCTGCTAAATCTAGCTTGGATTGACACCACCTCTCAGCCCAGCTACCTTCTGAGTGGAGAACCGGAGGGAGGCAGAGCAAACTCTCCCCAATGTCTTCCTTTACAGAGGAAAGAAGCTGGTCTGTCAGCTCACCCCAATTAGTGTCTGTTGCTCTGCCTGGTCTCAACTCCACAGAATTAGTCTCCCACACTGGATCTCCTGATGTCATTCCCCAACACCCCCCCCCAACCCCACCCCACCCCGACATCCTTGTGTGTGGTGCCCCTCCCTTCAATGGATTGTAAACTCTTGGAGGGCAGGGATGGCCTTTCTGTTTATTAATTGTATCCTCACTGCTTAGCATAGTGTGGGCACATAGTAGGTGATTAATAAATATTGATTGGAATAGAATGGGATGGGATGGAATGATGGAGTCATTGTGAGTGGGCAAGAGCTTATCTGGCAGGATGGGCCCCTCCTTCCAGGCCATCTCTATTGCCCATCCTGAGCTTTGGTTAATGGATTCTCCCTCGCTGCCAGCACCCCCTCCCCCCCACAAAGCTCTGCACTGGGAATTGAGTTTAGCAAAGAGGGGCCAAGGAAGTGACAGTCCTCAGTCCGTCTGCCCCTGTGGACTAACAGCCCCGTTCTCCGGTTCCAGGAGGGGCGTGTGGGGAGGGAATGATTGTGGGGGCAGGGGAGGTGGGCTGCCCTCCCAGGAGGGAGCAGGGGCCCAGCAGGGCCAGGAAGCTTCCTTACCAAGACTGGCAGACACTGTTGTTATAGTTGGGGATCTCTTCACCGACTTCATATCGGTCGTCACCCACATAGCAGCCGCACTCGTCAGCCGGCACACACTTCTTCTTGTCTTCATCAAAGATGGGCCTCTCTGGCGGGCACCGGGGATAGCAGCCTGCGGGTGGCAGAGGGCAGAAGGAGCCAGGTTTGTAGTTCAGTGAAGGGAGGGCAAGGGCCTCATCGGACCATCTGGAGCCCCTCATCCACCCATTCCTGAAAAGGCAGTGACTGCAGACCACCCTGCACGTGAGTTCTGGCCACTGTGTCCTCTCGAGACTTGCCGATGCTAGACACTGCCCCTGGGGACGCGGAGGGGCTCTCTCTGCTCGACCCACAGAGGCTTTGCACTCTTACTGAGGAGGGTTCCACCTTGGCTTTCTACCCTCCCAGCACAGGCTCAACAGCCACCATCCCGGATGCTAAGAAGGGTGTGGGTGGGCAGCGCCCTCCAGTGCCAGAATCCAGGCCTCATCCCCAGCAAGGTCCTCAGGGGAGGGGAGGGCAGGGGAGGGATCTACCTTCCAGGTAGGACACAGAGATGTTGGAGTGAATGTTGTTGATGGTGCGGCAGGTCTCAAAGCTGCGGTTCCCACAGGGTTCATAGTGCCATTCACACTCATTGGGGGGGTTGTAGTAGTCACAGAAGATTGCTGGGAGGGAGCAGAGGGAGAGAGGAGCTGGTCACCGGTCTGCTGCTCAGACTGAATTGGGAGTCGTAGGAAAGGGAGCAGCCCTCCCATGGACCCCAGGGAAAGCAGGAAGAAGTCGAGGCATACCCTGCCCCCCTCTCACCTTCCTCTAGGGGTGAACTTACATTCAAAAGCAAAGGGACCAGCCAAACTCTGCACCCACAATGGGCAAAGCAGCACATCCCCACCCCCACCCCCAAGCCCCGGGGAGGAGGGGTCCCCAGTGCACGGAAGCCGGCACTTACGGCACAAATCAGGGCTCCTCCAAAAGACACAAGCCCCCTCCTTAGTGCACTCTTGGGCGTAGGAGGCCACAGCCGAGCAGAAGCATTCACAGTCACCCCCTGTGTCACAGGAGCAGGAGTCATGGACACAGGCATCATAGAAAGGAGTGGGGTCCACCTGTCAGTGAAACATGTCTAAGCGCCCTCCAGAGCTGAGAAACCCGGGGATTCTGACTGCCCTCACTGGATGCTCAGAAGTCCCAGGGTGTGACTGCCCCAGCCCCAATTCTGAGCCAATCCACTCACTCAGATTCTTACTCATGTTAGACTCCCCTCCCCTCTCTCCCTCCGTCTTCCCTCCCCTCTCCTCTCCTCTCTCTCCCTCCCTCCTTCCCTCCCCTCTCCTCTCTTCTCTCTCTCCCTCCCTCCTTCCCTCCCCTCTCCTCTCTTCTCTCTCTCCCTCCCTCCTTCCCTCCCCTCTCCTCTCTTCTCTCTCCATCCTTCCTTCCCTCACCCTCTCTTCTCTCCTCTCTCTTCTCTCTCTCGCTTCTTCCCCCACCCCATTCTGTTGCTTTCTCTGTCGCTGTCACACATACACACACACACACATGCACGAAATAGTAAGCTTGAAGGAAAGAACTGTGGGGGGAAGCTAGGTGGCGCAGTGGATAGAGCACCAGCCCTGGAGTCAGGAGGACCTGAGTTCAAATCCGGCCTCAGACACTTAACACTTACTAGCTGTGTGACTCTGGGCAAGTCACTTAACCCCAATTGCCTCACTTAAAAAAAATTTTTTTTAAAAAAGGAAAGGACTGTGTTGTTTTTCCTTGAATTGAAAGAATGGGAAGCTGCCTCCAGATCACCCCAAAGTCTCCACAGCCAGGATAACTGCCAAAGGGGCTGGCAAGAACATTTCTCAGACACACATCTTCTCTTCTCTGCAGACAGGCCCAAGCACAGCCTCCAGGATCATAGCAGCGTGACCACCTATCCATCCAGCCACTCATTCATCAATTCAGCATTAAAGGTCTGCTTGTGGTGTGCAGTGAAGGAGACGCAGGAATCTCGTGGTACCTGCTCTTGAGAACAGTCCTTCTAATCCAGGAGCCTTTAGTCTCTCCCAGAAGGCCCCCTGCTCACTAGGACATGTGGTAACTATGTGATGACGGCTGGGCCCTGACTGAGCTCTCCCTCTGACTCTCTAACTCAGGCTCAGGGAGACTAAGCCATACCCAAGGTATAGAGGTTAGGGGGCAGCTGGCGAGCCATTTCTCCCTTGGCCATCTGCATTCATGAATTTCCTTCAGTAACCCCCTAAAAGGGGGCAGCAGCCTGGCCCTCCCATCCTGCCTGTCTTCCCTCCAGGACTGCCCCACCAACCTTGCTGTGACAGACACTGAACACTTGGCTCTTTAGGATACTGCACTGTTTCTCTGCCCAGGACTGGCGATGAGGGTTCACAGTGCATGGTTCAAAGGTCTTGTCCACATCTGGGCAAGTGTGGGCCTCCTTCCAGCTGTTCCCAAAGTCCAGGGCACTGGTGACGATCATATGATCCCTCGTGGTGAAGTCGTTGCTGGAGCGGTCATCGAAGTTGCCACACAGGCCACACACGGTCCCCTAAGGAGGAAATCCAGGGTCTGTTTGTAACCTGAGACACCTCAGCCCACCTCAGGAGCATGCACGTGTGTGTGTGTGTGTGTGTGTGTGTGTGTGTGTGTGTGTGTACGTGTGTGCTCATGCATCAGAAGCTAGGAGGGAAGTGGAGGGGGGGCAGGGGACGAGTTCTGTCCCTTCTCACAGATTCAGCCTCTACCCTGCACAGCTCAGCCATCTCATTGTCTGGACAGTCATGTGACCAGACCCCAGCCGTCCATTGCCTCTTGCTCTTCTAGTAGGTTTTCCTCCTCCAGGCCCCTCCCTCCCAAGGGCCCAACGTGGTCTCCTGCAACATGTTTCAAGCCGGATCAAGAAAGCTGGATGGTAGGCTCAGTCCATGATGGCAGAGAGGACAGGGTCACAAAAAGTGCCCAATGCCCCAAACTGGGGCTGCTGTAGACACGGATCAGGCTGCTTCTCAGGGGGCAGACCCTTTCTTCCCCAACCCCTGCCCCCCCCCACTGCCTGCTAGAACACTGCACTCTCCCTTCATCTTGGTAGTGCAAGCAGCAAGGCTCCCCTGACCGCACACCATGAGGTGGGTCATGTCTCCGGAGTTAGTCCTCTGCCAGGACATGCCAAAGTTAAAGGAGTGCTTGCATTTGGAGTCAGAGCGCCTGGCTGCTCACTTCCTATGTGACCTTGGCCAAGTCACCTCCTTCTTCAGGTCTTGGTGTTCTCCTCTGTAAATGGGGGGGGGGGGACCCAGTGGGGGCAGAGGTCCCTCCAGCTCTAAATCCCGAGGCAAGACCAGAACGAGCAGTGACAGAGGATAAAGTTAAATTCCCAAAGAAGCACCGCGGGATGGACGGGTCACTGAACTTGAAGGCAGAAAGACCTGGGTGCCAATTCTGCCTCTGAACTGGCTCTTGGGACCTATAAGCTGAGGAGGTCGGACTCTGTGGCCGGGCCTGGGGGCCTCTCCCCCTCGGGGAGGCTCAGCCGCAAAGGAGGCTCCGCTGAGACCCTCACCTTGAAGGTCGGGGCGAGCTTGATGAAGATGGTGGTCCTCTTGTCCCAGATGACGATGATGCCATTGCTGGCCTCAATAACCAAGTACTGGCCCACCTCCCGGGTGGTGTAAGACACGTGCTCCCCGACGTCCCGGTGAATCACCCAGCTGTGCTTCTCCTCCAGCTTCAGCTCCGTTCTCTGCAGCGCACAAAAGGGACCGGCTTCATTAGAGGCTCTCAGCAGGCCTGCCCCGCCCCCTTCCCTCGCGCGCCCTCTGGTGGGCGGAGCCGAAAGGAGAACGGCTTCATTAGTGACTCTCAGCAGGCTCCCCCTTCCCTCTCGCGCTCCCTAGTGGACTGAACCCAAAGACCCGTGTCTTCATCCTTTGCTGTGGCCACCCATGTCTGAACCACGGCGCTGCAGTACTCACTCCCAGGAAGATCTTAATGGCTTTGGAGCAGGTCACACCCGTAGTTCCACAGGGTACATTTTCTGTAATGATGCTGAAAGAGCCCTGGGAGTTTTCCTGGCCGCAGTAGTCCTGGAGAGGAAGGAAGTTGGGACGTGCTGGAGGGCAAGGAGGGGGACACAGCTGGACAGAGGGACGTGGGCACTGCCAGGCTCTGTGGCTCTCAGCACGCCTGAAGAAGGCCGTACTCTTTGGGGGCAAGGGACAAGCTCTCGTGTATTTCACCACCACAGAATGGGCCTTAAGAGATACTTGTTGGCCTGGCTTGGACTCGTCCTGCCTGCTGGCCTCACCTGGGCTGCCACATAGGAGCAATGTCCATCGAAGTCATAGTACTTCCCATCGAAGGTGATATAATGACCACTCCCGTAGATAGCACACGTGCCGTGGCACACAGATTTGGTGCACACCCAACTTCCTCCCTGGCACGTGCTGAGAAGGGAGAAGAAGGCTTTAGGGGTCGGCTCGGAGGGAGGCGCCGGCTCTTCCCAGTTGGAGAGAAGTGCAGCCTTTGGCTTCAGCCCCGAGGGCCCCCATTTCAAGGGTGCACCAAGATGGATACAACAGCCCTCTGAGGTCAGGACTGTCTTAGGCAGGGGGAAACTGAGGACTCGTCCAAAGTCACACAGTCGGCAACTGACCGAGCTAGGATTCAAACCCTGTGCTCTGTGGCCTCTGCAGGAAGCCTGTAGGCAGCTCCCGAGACCTTCCCATGGACAGCAAGGCATGGAAGCATCCCTCATCTCACAGGCTGCTTGCCAGGCTCACTCTACCAGAAGCCAGGAGGGCAAAGGCCCTTACACCCTGGCCCAGAAGTGCCTGGCCAGGACAGCCACTTCTGGGACCCTGCCTTGTCCACCAGTCCACTGAGCTCCCTGGAGAAAGGCAGCGGAGATGAGGCTAGATCCTGGCCTGGGAGGAGGGGAGGCAGGAGAGGCCGAAAGAGCAGAAAACAGCAGCCAGGGAGCTGCTCTCTCCTCCCGATGGGAGGGACCTGGCTCAGACGTGCTCCTGCACAGGGACTCACAGTCAGGGCAGGGAGATCTGGGGGCATCACCCAGCTTTCTCACCAAGTATTGCAGTCCACAGTTATCTCCTGTCCTGGTGAATAGAGCTCCTTGTTGTGGACACAAGGGCACTCTTCCTCCACAACACAGCCACCCTGGCCATCGTCGATCAGCCCAGAGGGGCACATGCAGCCACCGACACATTCAGTTTGATACTAGGGGATAAGCAAAGGGGGTCTGAGTTACAGCCCCCTTTGGGGGGCCACCATGTCACCGGGAGAGGGCAACTCCCACAGGGGCACCCCCACAGAACAACCAGCTTCTAGGCAGAGGCTTTGGGCCTAACGAGCATCACCACACATCTGGTCCTTTCCTGGACTAAGCTCCCTCTGCCCTCAGGCCTGCAGGTGGCCTGAGGGGCCTCTCAGGAGGACTAGCCAATCAGAGCTGGCTCTGCAGGAAGCTAAATGGACTAGACTAAGGAGCACTTGACCATGGGGTTAGGAGGCATGTGGGACACCCCGTGTAACCCCCATCAGCCCCACGTTCCAGATGTCAAAACTGAGGCTAGTTCAGGGAGGGGGAGGGGAGGGAGGGAGAAAGGGATAGAATTTGGAGCTCAAAACTTTAAACAAAAATGTGTTTTTTAAAAAACAACAAAGGGGAAGCTGGGGATGCAGTGGATAAAGCACTGGCCCTGGATTCAGGAGGACCTGAGTTCAAATCTGGTCTCAGACACCTGATACTCACTAGCTGTGTAACCCTGGGCAAGTCACTTAACCCTCATTGCCTTGCCCCTCCCAAAACCAACTGAGACTAGTGGGAGTCCAAGACTGACAAAAGTTGCTCCCTCCCTCCACCCTGGTCTGGATCTTGAGCCTCCACCAAGACCAGCAAGAACACACAAGAACTGGGCCCAAGGAGGGCCAAGTAGGAGAAGGCCTGGCTCCCTGAGGAGCCCAGGCCTGGCCTGTTCAGGGGGCCAAGCAGAGGGTTCTCTCCCAACTCACGTAGCCACTCCCCAGGCTCTGGCAACTGATGGGGTGGGGCCTCTGGATGGCCAAGGCTGTGACATTGTCACAATCCACATGGATCTTGGGGGCAACACAACCTGTCATGGGAGAACACTCATCAGATGGAGCCAGGCCTTCAGGTTAGGCCTTGGGAGCCAGAGGACACAGGGAAGTGGGGGATGTACACATGAGAAGGGCCACCTCCCAGGGTCCCAGAGAGGAGCAGAGGGAGAGCCAGAGAAGAGGGAATGTGGGCATGTGGGCATGAGAAGGACCCCCCCCAGGGTCCCAGAGAGGAGCAGAGGGAGAGCCAGAGAAGAGGGGATGTGGGCATGTGGGCATGAGAAGGGCCACCTCCCAGGGTCCCAGAGAGGAGCAGAGGGAGAGCCAGAGAAGAGGGAATGTGGGCATGTGGGCATGTGGGCATGAGAAGGGCCACCTCCCAGGGTCCCAGAGAGGAGCAGAGGGAGAGCCAGAGAAGAGGGGATGTGGGCATGTGGGCATGAGGGCATGAGAAGGACCACCCCCCCAGGGTCCCAGAGAGGAGCAGAGGGAGAGCCAGAGAAGAGGGAATGTGGGCATGTGGGCATGAGGGGCATGAGAAGGGCCACCTCCCAGGGTCCCAGAGAGGAGCAGAGGGAGAGCCAGAGAAGAGGGGATGTGGGCATGTGGGCATGAGGGCATGAGAAGGGCCACCTCCCAGGGTCCCAGAGAGGAGCAGAGGGAGAGCCAGAGAAGAGGGGATGTGGGCATGTGGGCATGAGAAGGGCCACCTCCCAGGGTCCCAGAGAGGAGCAGAGGGAGAGCCAGAGAAGAGGGGATGTGGGCATGTGGGCATGAGAAGGGCCACCTCCCAGGGTCCCAGAGAGGAGCAGAGGGAGAGCCAGAGAAGAGGGGATGTGGGCATGTGGGCATGAGAAGGGCCACCTCCCAGGGTCCCAGAGAGGAGCAGAGGGAGAGCCAGAGAAGAGGGGATGTGGGCATGTGGGCATGAGGGGCATGAGAAGCCAGAGGAAGCCAATCAATCGCTTCCCTAAGTTGAGGGGCCTACATACTCTGACCAATCAGCTTCACTTGGATGCAGTGCAGCCTTCCATTCCGACAGACACTGGGAAGAAAAGGGGGCCATGAGTGGACCAGAGGAGGAGCAGCCTCTCGTTCCGCACTCCCCACCCAGTGGCAGAGAGGAGGAGACAGTGGCTGTTTCAGCCATTCCCCCAGTGGGGCCAGTGTCCCCAGCACGGCCACTCAGGCCCACCCCCGCCCCCAGAGGCAATGGCAGAAAGAAGCCGGCCGGCCCCGCTTGAGTTCCCGTCCTCTGCCTGCTCCCATCACCTCCCAGCTCTGAACCAAGACATGTTAGGGCAAAGATAAGGGGCTCCTCCCTTCCCCCTCCCCCCAAACAGCCAAACCTCTGTCCAAATGGCAGCCAAGAGGGAGCCCTTCTCCCTCCTCCTTTGCCTTCCCTCCACATAGAGCCCCTCCCACCCCGGTGCATGGTGACGGAGCCAAGCCCAGCAGGGCACCCACCAGCGCTCGTCCTGCTTCAGGACCACTTCCCCGGCTTCCAGGTACAAGCCTCGGTGGTAGCAGGAACATTTCGAGAGGGGCACACAGCGCCCTTTCTCATCCATGTAGGTGTGGTCAGGACAGCCGCAGCCATCCACAGGGGCAAAGCCCCGGAGACAATGCTTGTCAGCCTCTGAGAGTGAGCGGCAGGTCTGCTGGCATGTGGTCAGGTTGTACAGGAAAATTTGGGAGTTCGGACAAGATTCAACATCCTTGTCTGGGTGAGGAAATTTGAAAAACAGTGAGGAATCCAGACTGAGCCGAGCCAAGCAGCCAGTAGCCTACATTGCTCTGATCTCTGAATCTGGCAGAGCCACAGGAAGAGGCCTGGTTAGGGGACCTGCAGACTTTTCTGCATCTCGTCCCCACAGGGGGCAAGAATCAGAGAGCAGAGTCTTATCCCTTCCCTGCTTGTTCCGGGGGCCGCCTGCTCTGTCTCCCTTCTCCACAAGCCTCATGGTCAGAGCATCATGCTGGGGGGCCTCGAGCCAACACTCAGGTCCCAGATTGAGGACAGAAGCTTAACCCTCATTGGCATCTTTCTGTCCACACTACAAGTACCTCCGCTTGGCTGCCTCACCGCTTTCCCCAGAGCAGTGCTGAAACAGCCTGTTGGCTGCTACTTTAGACATCATATCTGCAAAGCTGCCTTAACCCCACTTGAGCCCACTGGCATCTTTAGAAATCCCCGAAGGCTCCGTGAAGGTCTGCACATAAGCAAACAGCATTGGGCTTCCTGCGGAGCTTTCCGGTGGATCATTCCCCTCCTCCACCCGGTCCTCAGGGCCTCAGGCTAGTGGCAGTGGCCATGAAGGAGCCTGGATTCCTGAGGAGTCCTCTCCCCTCCCCCAGCAGTCTGGCCAATGGTGGATGGTGCTCAGCACTTACTGCAGACTTGCTCCCGCCAGCCCCACAGCATGACCCCTTTGACAGAGCAGGCTCTGACGTAGGAAGAAAGAGCAGCACACATGCAGTCCTCGTTGTTCTGACAGTTGCAGGTGTCATATTTGCACCTCTAGGATCACAACCCAAGAAAAGCAAGGGTTAAGGACTCCCTGGGAGACGAAGGGTAGAAGAGCCCTGGGCTGGGAAGAATTGTGATGACCCCCAAGAGTCTTTCTCCCCTTTTCCCTCCCTGCTGGGCTCGGTTTTCCTGAGGCTACTGATCCCCCTGGAGAGAATGAGCAGACCAAGACACAAGCAGGTTGTCTTCCCTGCTGGGGGGGGGGGGGGAAAGGGAGGGGGGGAAACAGGCCCGCCTCTCTGAGACTGCCTGCCCCGGCCAGCACCTTGGACAGAGCACGAATGTCAGCTCAAGCATCAGCCTTGGCCTTCCTCCACAGAGAGGCAATCCCCAGGGAGCTCCCAAGAGCAACACTTCTGATCCCCTCCTTGAACAGAGGGTGATGCTGACACCTCGCACGATGCTCGGCTCCTCAGGAGGCTGTAAGTGCCCCTTGTGGGCGGAGCTTTTGTCCATAGTCTTTGCACAGTCTGAAATGTCTCTCCCTCTTCCCTTTGTGCCACGCCCATTTCTCTGCCCCTTCTCTCATGACCCATCTCAAACGCCACTTCTTCCATGAAGCTTCCCAGATTCCATCTTCCGTGATCACTCCTCCGCTGAGCCCCGGAACCATTTAACCCTTCTCAGCCTGTTTCTGCACCTGTGGCTTCTTGGTTTCTTTTTTTTAAATAACATTTTGTTTTTTTCCCCAATTACATGTAAAAACAATTTTTAACATTGATTTTTCCCCTGGGTGATTTAATTGCTATAAATTTATTCTGATAATATGTAAAAAGAAAGAAAAATACTTGGCATCTATATAATAAAATTCAAATTTACTTTGAAAATGACTAACACCTGTGGCTTCTTGAGTGATGTAGTTGATAGAGGACCAGACCTGAAGTCAGGGAGATCTGAGTTCAAATCTGACCTCAGATATTTACTATCTATATGATCCTGGGCAAGTCACTTCACTTCTGTCTACCTCAGTTTCCTCAACTATAAAATGGGGGTTATAATAGCACCTACCTCCCAGGGTAGTGGTAAAAAATCAAACCAGATAACACTTGGTACCACTCAGCACAGAGCCTGCTTAATAAAGGATTGTTCTCTCATCACTTCCAGCTCCTGTAACCTATGATCCCCTTATGCCAGGCACCTTGGACTAGTGAAACTCTGAAGGATGGAGATGTGATGGGGCCCAGGACCACGTTTGTTCCCACTTTTCAGGATGGTCCTTCCCCACTCCTGACTGCAGCCCCACTCTGTGAGGCCTGCCTTCCATATAATAAGTATCAATAAATGTGTTTGGTACTAGATTGGGTCAGACTAGCCTGGCCCAGCCTGAAGTGAAATGACATGAACTGAGTCCCAAATCTCTCACCTTGTAATATTCCACAGGATCCACAACTGAGTGACACTTGGCAAAGGGAGTCTCTGTCTTCTTGAGCAGAGAGCACCAGTGCTCCGCATAATTGGCTGAGGAGAGAGAGGAGTAGAGGGAAAGGGTGGTTCAGTTCCTCAGTACCACAGAGAGACATCTCTCCTTCCCTGACGGCCCAGGAGTACTGTGGCCAGGCCAGCATGGCTGCTCAGACACTGACGCCACAAGGATAGTACAAAAACTAGAACATAGCAAGTGGAGAGACCAACCCACCCTGGATCTCCATTCCCAACTGGCCTCGGAGAGCCCTGACAGCTTAATTCAAGGAATCCCATCCTGCTGTCACTACGCACTCATCTTCCAAGATGGGGGAGGGAGAAAGAGAGAAAGAGGGAGGAAGCGGGGAGAGGGGGAAGAGACAAAGGGAAGGGGGAGGGAGGCAGAAAGCACATGTGAAAGTAAGTATGAAAGCATGTATGAGTGGGTGAGAGTACATGTGTATGGGGGAAGGGCAGAAAGCAGGGGAGAGACTGTTTCAGTCCGCTCTACTGCAAGAGAAGGAGGAGGACCTGGGACCATCCTGCTCTTCTGTTCACACTGTATCTGCAGCCAGGGAGGCATGCTGGGCTGTGATTGGCCTGGGTCCTAGCCACCCAGCTGCTGTCCCTTGGCAGAGCATCCTCTCAGCTTGTGTGCGAAGGAGGCCGTTGGACAGGATGCACATGCAGGCCACCACCCGCCTCTCCTGGATAAAGTCCCCTGGTGTCCATCGCCTGCTGACCCACGTGGGCATCCATGTGCCTGGCAGCTGGCTGGAGAGAAAGGCCCCGGATGTGAAGAGGGGAAGATGGGGCTGAGAAGGTGGAGCCGAACTTACCGTTTTCAATGCTGAGAGAGCAAGGGTCATCCAGCCAGTCCAGTTTGTCATGGCAGCTGGATTGGGCCTTCCACGTGTTAGCAAAGCCTGAGCCAGTGGCCTCTATGAGGCCTCCTGCCGTCTTGAAGTCATCACTTTCCATACCATTGAAATTCCCACAAAGACCTGGAGCAGAAGGGAAAGGAAGCCAATGGGAAGCAGGCAATCCTGGAGGGAAGACCCCAGGCCCAGGTCTGGGGCAGACTACAGAGAGTGCACTGTGAGCCCCCACCTTGAACTTTGCCCTGGACAGTCTGGTCCATGGTCATAAACAGCTGCATGACTGGAACCAGCTGGATCTGCAGCTTGAGGCCATAGGCTGTGTGCACGATCAGGTGGTAGGAGGAAGGTTGGAAGATGGAGAAGCTCGCTGCAAGTCAAAGCAACAGAGGGAGAGAGGAGTCACTCTCTGAGAGGCCATGAACCAGGGGAGAGAAGAAGGCAGCGACCTCGGAGTGGGAGCTCGAACCGAGTCCTGACTCTGGGACCTTGGGCAAGCTGCGCCCTCTCCCCTGGCCTCAGCTTCTCCGCCTGCAAAGTGGGGCTAATTCACCCTCCCTCACCCAGCCCAACAATTGCTGTTGCTCCTCCCTCCCCCAAGCAGCAGCTGGGAACACCTGCTTCAGGAGCAGCCTGGTGGACAGCTCCAGACTAAAGCTGGGATGTCAGAGACGTGTCCTCAGGGAGTCCCACAAGTCCTTCCCTCCCTCCCCGATGTGGGGCTCCCCTGCCCTGCCCTGCCTGCCTGCCTGCCCTGCTGCTGGGCTCTGCTTGGCAGGGGGAACATAGACTCTCCCCCTGCCTTCAGTAGCCAAGCTCACCAGTGACGTGGGGTAGGTGGACTTCCAACTCGTTCAAGAGCACACTGCCGTCAGACTTGAATGCCACAATCTGCAGGAAGAACAGAGAAGGCAAGAAAGTCCTAAGGTTCCTGGGACCCTGCCCCCTGTGCCATTGTCATAGGCAGCCCCAGGGAAATGTGGGAGAGGTAGCCAGTCTCAGGCCTGCTTCAGGTCCATCTGCTTTGGAGGAGGAAAGGGATATGAGGAGGTGATTGGTGGAAAGAGGACAGCCTTGCATTGGGGAAACTCCACTGAGTTGAGTCCTCTGGTTCTAAGGCATTCAGAGCGCCGAGTAGACATAGTTCACCACCAGGCAGTGCCCCGGGCAGTCTGGCACATGGGGATCCTAGATACTGAGTTCAGGCAAGATCCTGGCCATGTGAAAGCCTGCCACATCAGCCCAGCAGAGCCCCTTGGGATGGAGGGATGGAAGGATGGAGGGATGGAGGGATGGAGGAATATATGTTAGATTAGACAGCCACCTGGATGGTCCTATCTCCTCCAGGGTGAGTGTCACCCTAATTAAACACCTCCAGAGGTTTTTTAGGCCACACAGCCTCTGATAAGAGAAGTCTGAGGAGGTACCTGCCCTCTATATCCTGTGGCCCCACAAAGCTCCTGTACTCATCACTGAATGGCTGGGCAAGGTTTGGGAACCTCAGCCCCGGGGAGCTAACTGTGGAGAAGCCATGAAGGTGGGCAGGATGGAGCCACCTGCAGGCACAGAGGGATACTCACATCCTTCTTCTTGTCAGTAAACAACACAACCGTCTTCAAACAGGTCTGCTTCTCTGTGGAACCACAAGGCGCTAGCTCTCCCAGGAGGGCATAGGAGTTGTTGTTCTCACTCTGCAGTGGAGGTGAGTAGAGGTGAGTCTAAAGCTGGGCCCACAAGAATCCCTGCATGGGCCCAAATGCACCCCCATGGCTGCCCCAAGAAGTCCTTCAGGCCCACCTAGAGATCCAAAGGTTGGCTAAGGCTCGGTCCTTGCCCTAATGGAGCTCTTGGTCATGTAGGGAGAAGACACAAACACACTGACCCATGATCAGAGCCTCCAAGAGGAGTGATCACAATCCTCTGTGCAGGGCCAAGGATAAAATCCTTAAAGGGTGGGGAAGAATTCACCAGGCAAAGAAGGGAGAAGGAGCACATCACAGGGAGGGGGAGTGGTTTGAGCAAAGGTATAGAGGAGGGGCAAATCAAGGCATATTTGGGAGGCAAATTATCCTCCTGCTCAGCTGGAATCTAGTGTATGTGGAAGGGAGTGTTGTAAAGAAGTCTGGGGCCAGGCATGGTGGGCAGGAGATGCACAAATCTCAGAAAGTAACGAGAATAATTGGGAGCCAGTGAAGGCATCTGGCCTCTAAAAAGCCCTTCCAGTCAAAGGGGCATCTGACTCAAAAGGGAAAATGTCATAGTTCTGTCAATGAAGTGCTGTTCTCTCTGAGACTTTTGGTCACCAGAACTTTCTGGGTCAGTCAAAGCCACCTTGACCCTCAACACAGGAGTTGCCAGAGGGTATTGAAATGGGCCATGTGTCCATGGTATGTGAGATGAGGGGTGATGGGAAGGGAAACCCTATGCCCAAGACACACTTGCTTCCCAACAGCTCTCTTGTAGGCAACAGAAGGGGAGAAGTAACAAGCATGTAAACCACACCTGCGATGTAGCAAGCACTGTGTAAGGACTTGGTACAAATAGGATCTCATTGGATCCTTGCAACAACCCTGGGAGGTTGATGCTATTATTATCCTCATTTTGCAGTTGAAGAAGCTGAGGCAGACAGAAGCTAAGTGACTTGCCCAAGGTCATAAAACTAGTAAGTGTCTGAGACTGGATTTGAACTCAGATCTTCCTGACTCCAGCACTCTGTGCACTGTGGCACCCTCTAACTGTCTCCTGTTGTGTTTAAGCAGAAGAGCCTACAAGGTGAGCACAGCAGGCTTCTCTAAATTCTGCAATGCTTCCATGCCCGATAGGGCTTTGGACTCAGTGGGTCCTTCATCAACATTTCACTGGATGCATGCATGGACAGATGGATCAAAAGACAGGTGGAAGGATGGAGGGGTAAAGGGATGGAGGGATTGAAGGATGGAAGGATGGAGGGATGGAGGGATGGAAGGATGGAGGGATGAAGGGATGGAAGGATGGAGGGATGGGGGGATGGACAAATGGAGGGATGGAGGGAGGGATGAAAGGATAAAAATGAGAGTGGCAGGTAGCCCTTATAGAGCACTGTATGGTTTGCAAAGTGCTTGCATGGACCCAGGTCACATTGTTAGACTGCATGAATGTGGCCCAAACTCCTACCCATAGGAGTTGAAGAAGTAAGCCAGTGGCTATGCCCCCAGAGCCCCAAGTCTCAGGACCCCTCCCTGGACCCTCCCGTGGCTCCAGGAGGTGGCCTGGAGCTGTGAGTTTGCAGTATTCCCAGAGTGGGCACCCAAGGGTCTGTTCGACTGGGAAGTGGGCAGCCATATGCTAAAGGACTTCTAAAGCCCCCAAGCAAGAACACAGTGCTGAGGGTACTCCTTTAAGCCACCACTTGTCACAAGACCATCCCAAGCCCATAAGGCTCCCTCAGTACCTTGGCCAGAACATAGTAGCAGTCTCCATGAAAGGTGTATTTCTTCCCATCAAAAGTGGTTATGTGGGATCCACCTTCCAAGGCACATGTGCCAGGACAGGGCAGGTCTTTGCACACCCACCGGCCAGCATTGCAGACACTGTGGAGACAGACAGCATAAGGGAGAGTCAGCTGCCCATGGGTCCTGTCCCTTTGGGCCTCCTCTGTCTCTGCTCCCCTACCTTCCCCTTGGAGGCCAGTGAGCAAGCCCTCAGAAGAGCAGCCCCACATTGTACTCACCACTCCTCACAGTCACCGGTGATCTGCTTCCCAGGGGCATAGAGGTGTCCATGCAGTTTACAGCTGCACTGGCTCACCTGAATACAGCCTTTGCTGGTGATGTCATCATACACGGTGCCTGGGCAGGAGAGAAGAAGACTGAGCTGAGCCTGAGGCCTCCAGCAGGCATGAAGCAGCTGAGGTCCCTCTGCTGGGGGCCCTGGCCCTGGGGGGCTCAGGGGAGCCTCAGGGGGCTGCTGAGAGAGGGCCAAGTATCACAGAGCTTTGTCCCACACTGTTCCACCATCATCCCTAGTGCCCAGGCTAGGGCTTTATGCACACCAACCACTCAGGGAATGGTGCTGATGCTTCCTGGCTGGAAGGCCAAAGGAACCTCTCTCCTTTATCTGATTGTCCATGATGGGGAAAGTCAGGTGCCAAGATGGAAGGGGCTAAGTACTTGCTGTTTGCAGGTTGGGCAGTTTTCTCTCTTTATAGGAAGTGGGCACACAAGGATAGAGGAAGGAGATGTTTAGTGTCCCTCCCACCAGTTCTCTGGATTTGGGCTCTGCCTCTCTGGAGCTGTATGGATGGTCCTGGAAGGGACACTCCTAGCAAACAGCTCTTCCGGTGGCAGCCTCCTCCAGGCAGGAACAGCCAGGAGTTGAGGCTGGGTACCAGGAGCCACACCCCCTTGGGGCTGCTTACCTTCAGGGCAGAAGCAGCCATCCATGTAGTGTTCCTCGCAGAGGTTGCTGACCTCCAAGTGGGAGCAGGTGTCCATGCAGGGTGAGCCACTTTCCAGGTAGACCATGTTACCAGGGCAGGTCTTGGCTGGAATGCACAGAGACAAGCACTAATGATTTTGGGAAACTCAGTGGACACATTTTGGGGCCTGTGCCTATATGACAGGCTCCCTAGGCTGACCATGGAAGCACAAGAGCCAGGAATGAACTGTCAAAAGAAGAAGCTGCCGTGGTGCATAGGTTCCCACAACTGGGGCACAAGCTTCAGGCAGAAGTTGGGGCCTGTGAATTCAATGTCTCTTCTGAGACTCCAGGCTGGCCCAAGATGGCCAGCTCAGCCAGGTGGGGTGTTGCTGATGAGGCCAAAGTAAGGGGCATAAGACAAACCCAGGAACTATATGACCAGAACTACAAAACACTTTTCACACAAAGTCATATCTAAACAATTGAAAAATATGAATTGCTCATGAGTAGGCTGAACCAATATAATAAAAATTACAACCCTACCTAAGTTAATTTATTTACTTAGTACTATACCAAACTATCAAAAATATTTTATAGATCTAGAAAAAAGTAATAGCAAAATTCATCTAGAAAAAAAAAACTCAAGGATATCATGGAAATAAATGAAAAAAAAATACAAAAGAAGGTGGCCTAGCAGTATCAGATCTCAAACTGTATTATAAAGCAGTAATGATCAAAACAATCTGGTACTGGCCAAGAAATAGAAAAGTGGATCAGTGGAATAGGATAGGCACAAATCACACTATAGTAAGTGACTATAGTAATATAGTAGTATACTAGTATATGATAAACCCAAAGACCCAAGCTTTTGGAACAAAAACTCATTATTTGACAAATACTTCTGGAAAAACTGGAAAACAGTATGGCAGAAACTGGGTATAGATCAACATCTCATACTGTATACTAAAATAAGGTCATAATGGGTACATGATTTACATACAAAGGATGATACCATAAGCAAATTAAGAGAGCATGGAATCGGTTATGTCACATTTATGCGAAGAGGAAAGATTTAGGAAGGACCAAAGGAAATATAGAGAGCAAAACAAAATATAAAATAGATAATTTTGATTATATAAAATTAAAGAGTTTTGCACAAACAAAACTAATGTAACCAAGATCACAAGGGAAACAAAAAAGTGGTAAAGAATTTTTGACAAAAAAACTCTGAGAAAGGCCTCATTTCTCAATTATATAGAAAACGGAGTCAAATGTATCAAAATACAAGTCATTCCCCAACAGATAAATGGTCAAAGGATATGAACAGGCAGTTTTCAGACAAATAAATCAAAGCTATTTGTAGTCATATGAAAAATGCTCTAGATCACTACTGACCAGAGAAACGCAAATTAAAACAACCCTGAGGTATCACCTCACACCAACAGAGTGGCAAACATAACAAAAACAGAAAATATTGGATTTTGGAGGGGATTTGGGAAATCTGGGATGCTAATCCACTATGGGTGGAATTGTAAAAAGATCCAACGATTCTGGAAAGCAATTTGGAACTATGCCCAAAGGGCTATAAAACTATTCATGCCCTTTGATCCAGCAATACCACTGCTAGGTTTATATCCCAAAGACATCCCCAAAAAAGAGAAAAATATCTACTTGTACAAAATATTTATAGCAGCTCTTTTTGTGGTAGCTAAGAATTGGAAATCAAAGGAACATCCATCAGTTGGGGAATGGCTAAACAAGTTATGGTATAGGATGGTGATGGAATATCATTGTGCTATCAGAAATGACAAATAGGATGATTTCAGAAAGTCCTGCAAAGACTTGTCTGAACTGATGTATAATAAATTGAGCAGAACCAAGAGAACATTATGCACAAAGACAACATATTGTTTGATGAAGAACTGTGAAAGACTTAACTATTCTCAAAAATACAATGATCAAGAAAATCCCAAAGAACTATTGATGAAAGATGCTATCCACCTCCAAAGAAAGAACTGGTATTGATGGAACAGACTGAAGCATGCTATTTTTTGCTTTCATTTTTTCACTTATCCAAGTTTTCTTATACAAAATGGTTAATAGGGTCATGTTTGACATAATCATACATGTATAATCCATATCTCATTGCTTACCACACAGGGAGGGGGGAAAGGAGGGTGGGAAGGAGGGATAAAAATTAGAACTCAAAACTATAATTAGAAATGTTTATTACAAGAAAAAAAACAAAAATCCTTACAAAAAAAAGTTCGGGGGATCATCTCCATACAAGGCTGTTAACTCCCAGACTTGGAAAGATGCTCTCAGGTCACAGGTCACACCTCTTCCCCAGAAACCTTCCCTGCTGGTCCTCTAAGGCTTTTGTCAAACCCTCCTGCAGTCCTGGAAACTCACCCCCAAGGCTGGCCCATTGAAAGCCCACCCTCAAGGGTCTTGGAGGAAGGACCATGGACAGCACTAAGCCTCTGCCCCAGCCCTCCCTACCACACTGGGAATTCCCTCCAAATGCCCCACAGTTTACTCATTCAAAGCCCACTCCAGGAAAACCTGAGTGCTTAAGGAAATGATCCTGCAGATTTACTCAGCCCCAAACAAAGGAAAACCAAGGAATGTTCCCTCCAAAGAGACCAAAGTCAGGGCTACAATTCCCATCGAATGAGTCCCTCTCTTCTCCCTCCACCAAAGATATCAGCTTCTCTCTAGCGCAGCTTCAGGTCCCTCCCACTGCAGACCCAGCTCATCACTGTAAGCTGCCCTCCAGAGACAAAGGAGAGGGAGGCCACTAGTGTGGTTCTCGTTATTCCACTGGGAAGGAAGAAAATTGCTATTTAGGGAGAGGCAGCAGTACCAGGAGCAAGGAAGGATCCGGGAGAGCAAGGGGAGACCTCCGGGGGCCCTGGGTGCCTGAACCAGACCCGGGATAACTGGGATATCATACAGTGGTCTTTCATCCCCAGAGATCCCCTTTACTACCCCATATTTCCATCATCTTGGTGTGGGCCCTTCAGGACCCAAAGAGGAATTATGGGCCAGGAAGAGTGAGTTCCAAGACCTGGAGACACTGGCCAGAGAAAGGATAGCTGTCCCACCTCTTCCACCCTAGCCACACATTCTCTCTCCTCCCCAGCCCTGGCCCTCCATGGACACTTACGGCAGAATGAATCAGTCCTCCAAGTGTGGGGCCGGCCTCCAGCATGTGAGCACTGGCGGGAAAACTCTGAGACTGTACTGCACAGACAGAAGGAGGAGTCTTCACACTGACACAGATCCTGCATGCAGGCCTGGATATACAGTTCCACTGGCACGATGGCCTGGCAGTCCTCAAAGGCCGATGACATCAGGAGATCCTCACACTGGGCTCGCTGGTGAGAAAGGGGTGAAGACCACGCCCATGAGTCTACACTGGCCCCCAGCTACCCCAGGCTTCTCTCTGGCTCCTACCTTAGCAGAGCCATCAGCAGACCTGTACCACGTCAGGGTGTAAGCTCTCAGCTGTTCCTCCTTGGGAATTTTGGAGAGGATGAGGAAGGAAGGAAGGAAGGAAGGAAGGAAGGAAGGAAGGAAGGAAGGAAGGAAGGAAGGAAGGAAGGAAGGAAGGAAGGAAGGAAGGAAGGAAGGAAGGAAGGAAGGAAGGAAGGATGGGAAGGTGGGAGAGAGGGAGGAAGGAAGAAAGGTAGGGAAGGTGGGAGGGAGGGAGGAAGGAAGGAAGGAAGGAAGGAAGGGAGGGAGGGAGGGAGGGAGAGAGGGAGGAAGGGAGGTTGAGGGAAAGATGGAAGGGAACATGCAGAGGTGTGCTGGAGCCATAGCCAATGAGCTCACAAGAGCCAATTGTTAAATTTTCAATGTGAGTATTTACAGATCAGAAATTAACAAAGGTTCTAAATAGGACTCAATTTGGTGTTCTGTTAATCATCTAGATTTCAGGAAGTGATGGAAAGAATGTTAATGATGGACTAAAATTAAAAGTGTTTCATCCATAGTTTGTTTTTGGAGAGCCCATTGTTAAATGTTCACAAGTACACTTCTGTATGTCCCTTCAATAGCTTTCCCTTATCATCCTTCTGGGAGTCACAACCACCCACACCCAGGCCAGCCCTCATGCTCTTCTGTCAGGAATCACTTACATGTTCAGAGCAGGATTGGGGGTATTCCTTCTCTTCTGGGTCCTCACACACAGCATTGGGCTGGTTAATCTTCTGCATGTTCCCAAATTCAATGGGGCTGAAGGTAATTCCTGGAAGGAGAGCACAGAGCTGCATGTATCTGGGTCCATAGCTCCAGAACAGACCCTTCCTCCCTCTCCTGCCCCTGCCAAGCCCCCCGGGTGGGGGAGGGGAGCTGCCTACCCTCATCACTGAACTCAGAGTACGTCTGCCTGCCATTGTAGTCCCCACACAGGCCACAGGTGTGGTTGCGGAACTTGCCATCCAGCTCCAACTGAGAAGAGGAAAAAGAAGGGAGAGGCATTGAGCCTGGCAGCCGACGAAGTAGGGACAGCCAGCTCCCCACAGGCACATCTGACTGCAACAGGGCTGGGGCACAAGGGGCTCCCAGGGGCCCCCCACATACTCCTACGTGTTGCCCCATCCCCAAGCCCAAGGGGACCTTCCCCTCTCCGGGCCTCAGCTTCAGTCTTTCAGGCCCCCTCCTGCTCTCCTGTAGTGTACTTAGGCACTAGCCTGGAGCAGGCTTCCCCTTTCCCTCTTCTTGCCCATGGCACTCTGGAGACGGGGGCCGGAGGGGGGGAGGGTGGAAGAGACCAGAGGCCATTGGACCCTCTGCACACTCAGAGGGAGTGAATTTACCATGAGGGAGTCCTGGAGGTTCCACATGAGAGCCAAGCCCCCTCGGGCATAAATCTTGGTGTAGACATCATTCTTCTCAATGAGGAGCCCAGAGTTGTAGTAAGGGACACGGACTCTACAAGAAAGTAGACAAGAAGGCACCACATTGCATCTGGGCTGAGCCTCACCAAGGAACTCCCAGAGACTCCTGGAGCCCAGCAATTGGCCAAGGCCCCTGGTGCCTGCAAGGAGATGTGGAGAGGTGGGGCAGAGAGGATAAGGGGTTGGGGCACCTGGAGGCAGCCTAGGGCCCTAAAGCCAGGGGCCTGTGCTCTCTGCCACCAAAGCTTCAGTTTGGAGACTCATCAGCATGAAAGCAGCAGGGGGGGGGGCAGTCATGTAGTTTGGGTGATCAGTTACCACCGTGGGCAAGATGCTGCTCTCCGATCGCCCTGCCAGGAGGGCTTCTCTGTCCTCCCCAGCGGGTCTCTACTGATCTCACACATCTGGGCCACAAGAACACCACAGCCTCCTCCCCACTCCCTTGGAAAGCATCAGTCTGCTCCCAGCCTTCTGCCTGTTGTTCCCTGCTCCCCAACCATCTCGGGCTCTCTCTGTTTCTCTGTCTGTCTCTTGTTTTCTCTTCTCCCCACTCCAGCACCAAGCCCAGGACTTGGGGAAACTCAGCCAGGATACCCCAAGGTCTTTGGAGAACAAAGGTCTGTGACAGGGCTGCTTAAACTTTTTCTATTCATGACCCCTTTTCACCCTAGAAAATGGCATGCTACCCCAGGTATATATGTACAAAAGGAGGTGTACAGAACCTTTTGCTGTTGTGATGTGACCCCACATTCAGTTACATGACCCCATACGGGGTCTCCATCCACAGTTTAAGAAGCTGGGATCTATGACACTGCAGCCAGACTCGCCCTGCCCAGTGGCAGTTGCCTGAGCTGCAGGCCTTGTGCTGGTGGGGCAGAGATGACCTCCTAAGTCTCGCTGGCTTTCCATAAGCCACATGTCAATCATCAGACCAGAAGTTGCTGGTGTTGCTAGAGCATTTTAAGGCTGACAACACATTTTCTTCACCACAGTCCTGGAGACAGATGGTGCATGTGTGATTATCTCTATTTCACAGATGAGGAAGAAGACGCTGACACAAGGGAAGTGACTTGCCCAAGGCTACACAGCTGAATCTTTCCAACACAGACCTTATAGATTCATCTAGTCCCCACTCTGCTCCCCAACTCAGGAGCAATGCCCCTTGGCTGGAGATTTAAAGGGGGCATGGCGAGCTGGGGTTGACAGCTTTCAGGGCATGACAATGGGTGCCCATGACCCCACCAGGGGCCAGGCGCCCTCGATGGGATGCAAGGAAAGGCAAGCAATGAAATCTGAGACACTCCTCCTACTCCAGCCAACCAGCCCAACGGGTCCACATTCAAGTCTTTGTTTTAGGAACAATGGAATAGGAACAATCCCTAGCCCAGGAGAAGGCGGGGAGCTGTCCTTGGTTCCTTTGTCCCTTTAAACAAGACACTTCCTCAGTAACTTTAACCTCTGGGTGGGAATTACACACAGAACTTTGTCCTTTGAAAATAGCCTTGTCTGTAAGCAGTACAGGCCACAGAGCAAAAATGGAGTGGCAAGACTCAGCTTAACCCCTGTCCCTCTTCCTCATCACTCGGGCACCCCCCAACCCTGCCCCACGCTGTGGAACAGCAGTAATTTCCAGCAACATTGATTGGATTCAGCTTTGTGTTTGAGCTGATACCCTTACCCTAGACTTGGAGAAGGGAATTGATGAGAACAGTCTCTCTCTCTCTCTCTCTCTCTCTCTCTCTCTCTCTCTCTCTCTCTCTCTCTCTCTCACACACACACACACACACACACACACAGATCAGCTACCCACTGGTGCTGTGTGACCTTGGTCAAGTCTCCTCCCCATTCTTTCTAGAGATTCTGTTTTAATGGCCCTGATTTGGGAGTTGGAGATGCTGCCATGGATTAGCTGGGAGACCTTGGACAAGTCCCTCCCTTCTCTGGGCCTCAGATTCCTCCTCTGTAAAGGGAGAGGCTTGGATGAGATGCCCTCCAGTATCTCCTAACCAGGAACTCAAGCCTATGTCCATGAGCCCCAGGGCTAGGCACAGGTCTTCCTGCTCATGGGCACCAGCTGTTGGTGCTATTTCTGTGATGCATGTGGCTGGTGGAGACCTCTTTGCTAGGATATTGGGTGGGGCAACAGGAAGTGGGCATGCCAAGAGGGCAGCCGCACTCGCTTTTCCACCCTCTCCCTCCCATGACTCACATGGCCCCATTCACCACCACAAGCTGGTGGGTGAGGTAGACAGTGACATCCTTGATTGCGACCAGGATGTAGGTGATCTGGGGATGGCCAGCCTGGCTCAGGCCACGCTGGATGTGGACAGCAAACTCCTTGTACATGTCCCGGCAGTCCGAAGCAAAGTTATAGTCGCAGAGGCCAGGGAACTGGTAGACATCCCCATCAAACGTCTTGTAATGATTGTTGCCCCAGGTGCTGCAGACATCATGGCCATGGTTGAGACTCCTGCCTGTGGCAGGAACACAGAGAGAAGCTTGAAATCACAGTTTGCGGGGCTGGTGTGTCCCTCAGATGGCCTGGGGTTTGGGGCAGTCTCTGGCCTCCCGCAGGTGCATCCATAGGAACCCTGAAGGCCAAAGCCTGATGAACCCACCAAGGGGCCTATGATGAATACAGGGGCTCCTCAAAGTCAAGAGGGGGATTCCAAGAAATAGTCTGAGGTCCCTCCTTTGCTCCTGAACCTGGCAGCCAGGATTCCCCTCCATCTGTCAGGCTGCAGCATCGGCAGGCACAGGGCATCTTTCATGGCTTCCCAGAGTACCAGGAAGGGAGCATTCCAATTAGGGACCTAAGGTCCCTCCAGTTCCTGCTCCCTCCCTTCCCCAGCCAGTGGGGAGGATCCCCTTCTATCAGGCTGCAAAGCCAATAGCGATTTGAGGCCCTCAGAACTGCCTTGCATTGGGGTCTTTGCTGGGGGCCCCTGTTCTGGCAAATGCCTTCTAAATGAGGATGAAAATGCATCCACCACCCAGCCTGGCTCCAGATACAAGAGACTTCTGCTGGGCTTCCAGCATCTGTCAGCCCCCCCCCCCTCAACCACCCCAGTGTCACACTTCCTTGGAAAGAAGCAAGAGTCCATGGACTGGTGCTGCCCCCAGCCAGTTGGGTGAAGCCTTGAACAGCCCTCCTGCCAGATTCACTGCCTTGCTAACTGCCAGCCACCCAGCCCACTCCTGCAGGGTCCCCACCACTCCTGTCGTTAGTGGTCTCTCCTCTCCCCTCAGGCTGCCCCCACTCCATTCCACTTCCTTTCTCACTGGACTGGAAAAGGCCATGAGGGGCCTGAGTCAGCAGTTAGAGCTCTAAGAGAATTTCAAGATTGTCTGGTCTGGCCCACCAAATTCCTTCATTTTACAGTGAAGATGGGAGCTCACAGAAAAGGGATTTTCCTGAGGTCAGTGAAGGACCAGGACTTAGAGGCAGGTTCACCAGGAGCCAGGCCCCAGTCACGTTTGTGGGGTCCTCAACCCAGCCCAGAGCCACATATGGGTCTTGATTCTTGGTCAGGCATGCCAGGGCCAGGGGAGAGACAACAGTGCCTCAGATCGGGCAGGACAAGGCAAGAATGGCACCAGGGCACCTTCACCACCTCAGAAGAGGCTACTTTCTCTTCTTGATGGGCACTGCATCTTATTCCCAAAGTCCCAGGAAGGGAATGTCTCTCAGCCTCTCCAGGGTCCAGGCCAGGACTCTGCACTAGCCGCTGTCAGTCACTGGGTGCTGGGCACAAGTACACCACCATGGGTTGAACTCTGGGAGGTTTGGACAACCCCATCCCATCCCCATACTGACTGGGGTCTTGGGACGCTAGGATTTACAGTCAAGGAGTGCCTTAATGGAGACCTGGTCCAACCCCCTCCTTCAACAGGTGGGACAACTGAAAAAGAGGGAAAGGATAAGTCTGCTCACCTCCGGAGGAGCTCCCCATGGTCCTGTCATTTGGAGTTTTCTCAGAGCTTTTACTGAACCTGTGGCTTCCCCCTCGTGGTGGAGGGGAAACCTCCTGTCTGCTCTCTCCCCACCACATAAGCAGTACTTTCTTTTGTCAGTCCTGTGGTTCTGGGGTGCCTCTTTGGAGCCTCAGATGGGGATCCCCTGAGGTCTACTCAACAAGCCCAGAAAGGAAGCCACACACACACTTGGTCTCCACATGATTTTAATGTCTCTGCTGTTCTTGCCCTAGCCTTCATCTTCCCAGGCTGAGGAACCCTCATGACTTGGCTGCCAAGAGGACCAGTTGCCCAGGACTCCAAGAGTCCCAGAGCCAGGGACTGTTGGTCAGCCCAAGCAGAGCTGCTGCCCATGTCCAGCTGCCCATTTCTAATGAAGAAGCTGACAGGTCACAAGAAGGTGAGTAATGGGCCTGAGACCCTTGAGGGAAGGGGGCTATCCACTTAGAGCCACGGGACCATCCAGTAGCTCTGCATGTCTTACCTTTCTGAAGGTCCGCCGTCCCTACCGAGGTGAGAGCCAGCCAGACCACCAGGAGGCTGGCTGGGCTCAACCCCATGTTGGCTCAGCTGGATGGGCTGGCTGGAGAATGACTGTGATGGGGCCGTGGCTTTATATGCAGGCTGCTGGGCGGCCAGGTGTTGCCCTCAGAGGGAGGGGAAGGGGAAGAGGAGGGGTCAGGAATGGGTGTAACATTTGCCAGATTAATGAGCAAACATCGGTGGGGGCTCCCAGGCTCAGGTGCCCAGCTTGGCTGCCTTGGGCAGTGGTGGGGAAATATTGATTCAGTTATCAGGCAATCATCTTTTATAGCTCTCTGGGTAAACCAAGTAATTCTGCAGGGTGCCCCGGGCCCAATTGCTCCAATTCCAGCACACACCCAAGGAGAAGCTGCCCCTTTCCTCCCAGCAACTAGCGGGCACACAGCTGGTGCCACAATGACATTGGCAGGGCCCCTGGAGTTCAGGAACCTTGGCCCTGCCTGGACCACAGTGGGCTAAGCAGAAGCATCTCCCTTTGACCCCCCTCAAATGTTCCTCTAACTGCAAGCCTGAGGAACCTTTTCCACACGCCATCCCTCGTCAGTTCCTAGGTCAGTTCTGCTGCTTGAGACCCCAAAGGGGCAGACTCTGGCCTAGGCTTCCCCTAATCAATGGTCCAAACTGTGATATGCCCAGGACCCTCCTGGCCCCAGACTCTGGGGGCCTTTTGAACCCTCTGCTGCCTCCTTTTCTCCCTGGGGAGGACCCTGGTGTTTGCCCACCCCTCTCATCAGTCTGACTGACAATCCTCTCGGACCTTCTCTGGGCCACCAGCTCTGGGTGTGCCCGGGCGATGTGGGTGAAGAGGAAGCGGGCAGGGCCCTCCTGCAGACCCACAGGTTTCTGTGTTGGCATGCAGAGGGCCTTCAATCCTCTCTGGCTGCCCTAATCCCCTCCAGAATTACATGTAATCAAAACTTGTCTGAAATGGGCAGGGAACCCAGCTTAGGGCTGCAGCCGCCCACTGGGCCACAGAATTCCCATGCACCTCAAGGACTTTCCTTCCAGGGGCCTGTAATCCTGGCTCTCCTTTAGAAAGCAGTGCATCCGGATCTGGTCCGGGTGCCCCCCAACAATGTGAGCCCCTGGCCAGGCTTCCCCCAGACTGCCCCTCAGCCCTGCAGACAAGGAGCTTCTTGGAGTGAGCTTGCAAAGAGCTGGATGTCCCCCAACCAGGACCTGTCCCCAGCTGTCCACAGGGAGCCAGGCTGTGGCCCCCTATCCTGGGGTCTGAGCCTTGCTGGCCCCACCCTGTGTTCAGCTCCTCCAGCAGCTCTTTCCCTGGGCTGTGCCCCTTTGCCTTTGGGGGCAAGTTCAAAGACTGATCCTGTGAGTTCTTCAGCATTCCCAGGGAATTCAAGCAGCCTGGTGCCTTCCCTCAGGTCCGTCATCTCAGAGAACTGCCCGGAGCCCTGAGGAGTCACGTGACTTTGGCCCGGGTCACACAGATGATCAACATCAAGGAGAGCCTTCAACCCCAGTCTCCTTCCACTGGGCTGCACTGCCCCTCTAACTCACAGATTATAGAACTGGAAAGCCCATAGAGAGACCTAGTCTGCCACTGGCTTCACCCCATTTTACAGTGAAGGAAACTGAGGCCACAGAAGCCAAGTGACTTGCTCAGGATCCTCAGAACAGTGGAGGCTTGAACAGTCCTAGACTGACTAGGGAACCAAAAGCACTAGATCTCCTGCTGACCAGCCACAAGGCTTTGGACAAGCAAGCTCCCCTTTCTGGGCCTCAGTTTCCTTCCCTGTCCCCCCCCCCCAGTCTTCTTCCCAGGGATGTTGGGAGGATGAAATAACAGAGAACAGTGATGACTATAGAAATGGTTCCATTGAAGTTGCTGATGCCTCAGCCGAGAAGTGTTCTCTGCTGGGTCTTCTGGGGCCCCTCATCTTCCCTTCTCTTGGCTCTCAGTGTTATCCTCCTCCATCATGGCTGCCACAGGCCTCACCTGGAGGCAGGTGGCCAAGGAGGCCAGATGGCATTTCCTCCCTGTCAAGGTCAGAGTGGGTGCCCCCAAAGCAGAGCCATGCTGTAAGAAGCCCACAGCTGGCTTCTGACCTCTATGCTCAACTTTCCCGAGCATTGGGATTCAGCATCTCTTCTGGGCAAATGGGGAGGAGGAGCCTGGACCCTTCTGATTTCCCTGCACAGGCAGAGGTTGCGGTTCACAAGTTGCTGTGTCCAATAAAAGTCAACATAAAAAGTCCCCATAGAGCTCCTCATAACCAGGAAAGGAGGCCAGCTGAGGGCCTTGTGATGCTCCTACCCTGGGCTGCCTGGGTGGCCTTCTCCGAGAAAGGAAGGAGGGAATCCCGGGGGCGGAGGACAGAGTTGAGAGGATGGCAGTGCCCCAGGAAGAGGCACAGAGCATGAGAAGCTCCAGAAGGGTGTCTATCTGTACTTTGGGAGAAGCTGCTCACCTCAAGGAGGTCCCCAAGTGTCGGAGGATAAGTGAGACCACGAGACGGACCTTCCTGGGACACAACTTTCTCTCCAGGGGAAATTCTATGTAGCAAACACCAGTTAGGACAGTAAAGGCTTCATCTACCAAGGGGAACCCCAGGAGCCCAGAAGAGACAATGCAGCCTCGTGACCTGAAGTGGGAGGAAGGATGCAGCATTTGCTTTAAAAGGACCTGGGTTTGGCTCCCACTTTCACCACATACTCCCCATGAGACTTTGGTTAGGTCATTCCCCTTGGGTGAGGCTTTGCCCTTTGTGGACACAGTATTAACCTCTCTCCATGATGAGGCTGAGAACTCCATGTGGATCTACTTATTTGGCTGATAAGAAGGGCAGAGGGGGCCACCTGGAAGGAACGTTCCCAGGCAGGATCAAGTCGAGGAATCAGGGACCCAGGACAAGGACAGGGAAGTTCGTGTAGCTGGTGACCCTTCACCTGTGGAAAATCCCAGCCCTTTAGGGGCCCTGGGAGAGCCCAAGGAGGTGGCATCCTCAGGTTTCCCATGGTGCCTCCGAAGGGGGGAAGGAGGGGGAAAAGACACAATAGGGCAGGAGCCCTCCTCATATTACTGCCTGGAATTTACATCCCAATTTCCTCCTCAGCCCTGAAAGTGTTAGCCTTTGTATGGGTGCTGTCCACATCACCCAGGTGAGCTCAAAATGACGGTGCTTCTGAATAGGAGGGCTGCATCAAAGAATCATGGATATGGGTCTGGAAGAGGTCCTAGATACTGCCCAGTCCAACCCTCTTTTTACAGAGGGGGAAACTGTGGTACAGAGAAGGAAGGAAGGAAGGAAGGAAGGAAGGAAGGAAGGAAGGAAGGAAGGAAGGAAGGAAGGAAGGAAGGAAGGAAGGAAGGAAGGAAGGAAGGAAGGAAGGAAGGAAGGAAGGAAGGAAGGAAGGATTTCTTAAGTGCCTACTATGTGATAGGTCTTGTGCTAAGCATTTTATAAATATTTCATGTGATCCTAACAACTGTGGGAGTTAAATGCTATTAATATCTGTTTTACAGATGAGGAAATTGAGGTAGACAGAAGTTAAGTGACTTGCCCAGGGCCACAGTGCTAGTAAGTACCTGATGCAGAATTTCATTCAGGTCTTCCTAACTCCAGACTCAGCTCTCTGTGCACTGTGGCACCCCCAGCTGCTTCAAATAATAGCAAGTGTGAGCAGAGCAGAAGACACTCAATCTAAGAAGCTCCCAGGGAAGGAAGCTAGCTCCTCAGCTCCCCAGCATGAGAAGCAGTTGGAATACAGTCCTCCTCCAGACCTCCCACCTTCCAAGGACAGATGGCCTCTCAAGTCCTCACCCACCCTCCCACAGCCTCATTGCCAACTCCAAGCTGAGGGACCTTCTGGGACAAAACAAAGTCAGATTTCTGGGATACTTCCCTTTGTCAGAAAAAGTCCTTTGCCTAATGTGACAGAAAGTCACAGTGGATAGAGTACTGAGTTTGAATCCTGCTTCTGATACTTACTGTGTGACCCTGAGCAAGTCACTTCATGTGCCTGAGCCTCAGTTTTCTAATCTGCAATATGGGAGTGATAAATACCTCAGAGGGTTGCAATGGTTCACAAGTGAGCTCATCTGTGTATAGGGCTTTGAAAGCATGGAGATGTAAGGGTGTTGAGCTCTCCTGGAAAGGCTAATCACAGACTGACCTAGGCCTAGGCATGAGCTTCCTCCTTATCTGGAGGAATCTCCCAGCTGTGTCTGCTCAGAAGACACGGTATCTGTGGACAGTCATTTCAGGAGGGAGGGGACGAAAGAGGAATCACAAACGATCAGCAGAAAGAACTGCCTGGAAACCTCTACTGATAACTACTAGAGCCTTGACTCATCAGGAAATGGTCAGATAAGTGCCCCAGCAGCCCAGAGCGCCAGCCTCATGGAGAGAGGGCTCTGTCCTCTTTTCACCAGCTGTCCAAGCCCCTCCCTACTCTGTGCTCTGATCTCCCAGCCCTGTGTAGCCTGTGGCTGGGCACTGGCTCCAAATATGCCAATGTAGAGAAACGCTTCCCAATCTCTGAGAGGGGCTGTGAAGAGAAGGGGCCTCCTGACCTGTCCATCTGGAGGCCACCTGCATGCAAGGCAGATCTGATGTTAATGCCATCATGGGGTGGCCCAGTGGGAGAGATTCAAATACAGGCCTGGAGACTTCCCAGCTTCCAGTCTTACCTCTCTCCAATCCATCGTCCACATAGATCCAAAAATAAGCTTATTAGAGCATAGATCATGCCAAGTCACTTCCTCCCCTCAAGAATCTTCTGCAACTCCCTAGTGCCCCAGTACCTTACTGTTCAGCTTGACATTTAAATTCCTTCACAGTCTTAGAAACAGCCTTGTTGCAGACATGCAACCAAATCCCCTACGTAAACTTAGCGTTCCATGTCTGGTCTCTGTGTCTTTGTCCAGACTGTCACCCAGACTTGGAATGTCCTCCACTTCTTAGAATCCAGTTATTACTTCAAGCACAGTTCAGTTGCTCCCTTCTAAGCAAGACTCTTCAGGCTCTTCCCCTACCTCCAGCTCCCAGGTATTCGTGCTCTCTTCTCCTTCCAATTGTCTTGTAGAGTCGTATATGGATGTCTGTTGTACACCTCCACTCTTAAGCCCTTTGACGGCCTGGGCCTGCTTCCTGTTGGAACACAGTATACAGTAGGTGCTTAAATGAATGTGTACAGAATTCGATTGATCCTAGTCTGAGCTGGAAAATGGGCAAACAGTACCTTGGCTGCAGACCTTGGAGTGGAAGGCAGGTAGGGCTTCCCATCCCAATTCATCTGGTAGGGTTTTCCTTATGTCATGCTAAAATTTGACTTTCTGTGGCTCCCTCTGTCCCCCCACCCCACCCCCAATTACTTCCAGCTCTGTTCTGCAGGGCTCAACAAAACAAGGCTAATCCTCTTCCTTATGACGGTGCTCCCAACATCAGATCACCTTGCACAGGCACATTAAGGTTTCAAGAGCACTTTCCTTACTATGACCCTATGAGGTACCTAGTGTACCCTTTGGTATTGTGATTTTACAAACAAGGGGGGAAGTGACTTACCCAGGGTCACCCAGTTAATAAATGTTGGCATCATCAGGACTCCAAATGCAGAATCTTTCTCCTGGCTTCTTCCCCACTGCCCACAAATATATCTCTATCACAGGCTTTAAAAAAACATTCACTTGACCCTAACATCCTTCAAGCTATTATTCCTTATCTCTCCTCCCCTTTGCTGCCAGATTTCTGGGGTAAAGTTGTGTACACTCGCTGTCTCTCACATACACACCATTTCTCACATACACACCATTCACTTCTCAGCTGCCAACTTTTGACCCCAGTTGGAAGTGCTCTCCCCAAGGAGTCTCCTAGTGGTTAAGTCCCATGGCCTTTCATGATTCCTTGTCCTTCTGGACTCGATCCCTGCAGCCCACTCAGCCAGTCAGTCAACAAGCATTTGGTGGAGCAGTTTTTTCTTCTGTATCACCTCTCCTCCATCAGACTTCCATGGAGGAGGACCCCCAAGTCAGAGGGTCTTGATACTCCTCTGATGGGGCTACTCCCAGCTGCCTGATCCTCAAATTCCTTTGCTGGCTGATCTTCCAAGTCCTGCGTCTTTTACCTAGGGACCCCCCCCACACATAGTCCAGGGCTCTCTTCTCTCTTCACTCCTCCCTCTCTCTCTCTCTCTCTCTCTCTCTCTCTCTCTCTCTCTCTCTCTCTCTCTCTCTCCCTCCCTCCCTCCCTCCCTCCTTCCCTCCTTCCCTCTCCACCCCTCAGTGACCTCACAAGCTTCCATGGCTTCATGCATCATCTCTGGCCTGATGACTCCCCTATCTACCTACTCAGCCATGAGCTGGTCATCTCCACCTGTCAGTCCTATGAGCATCCCAAACACCACCAGCCTAAAACTATTCATTATCTGCTCCCACCAAAGCCCTTTCTGCCTTTAGACTTTCCCTAGCTCTGTCCTGGTGGGGCAGAGGTGGGAGGCCATCATTCTTCCTGGCTCCCAGCTTGGCCATCTCTGAGTCAGCCTCCCCTCCCAGCCACCATCAGCCCTCCCCTGCCCCGCTCTAGTGTCTCTCTATTGCCGATTACCATGAAGGAAAACAGATTTTTTGGGCGGCTCTTTTGAGCTCTGCACAGGTTGGCTCCCACCTACTTTGACAACTGGTACCTCGGTCACTCTGCATTTCAATCCAACCTGCATCCTTCCTATTCCTCTGTCTCTGGTCTCTGTGTCTTTGCACTGGCTATCCACTGCCAGCATGCCCTCCCTCCTCACCTCTGCTCCCTGGAATCTCTGGCTTTCTTCAAGACACAGCTCAAAGGGGGCAGCTAGGTGGCACAGTGAATAAAGCACCAGCCCTGGATTCAGGAGGACCTGAGTTCAAATCCAGTTTTCAGACACTTGATACATACCAGCTAGCTGTGTGACCCTGGGCAAGTCACTTAACCCTCATTGCCCTGCAAAACAACAACAACAACAAAGACCCAGCTCAAGGGCTACTTCCTACACAAGGCCTGTCCGGCCAAGCCCAATCCCCCTTCCTGCTCTCCCCATCCCCTCAAGTGACTTTATGCTTACTCCGATTGTCCCTGGGATCTAATTGTCTGTGTACCTGCTGCTTCCCTAAGTAGAATGCATAGTCCCTAAGGACATGGGCTGGTTCATATTGGTTAGTACTCAACACCTCCTGGGAAGGAGGTTCCTTCACAGCACATCCTTCGGAGCGTCTTCTAAGGTTTGGGAGCTCATCCTCTGAGAGATCACTAGCAGCCCTTTGGAGGCAGTTAGGTGGCACAATGGGTAAGAGCACTGGTCCTGAAGTTGGGAGGACCTAAGTTCAAATCTCATCTTAGGTACTTACTAGCTGGGTGACCCTGGGCAAGTCACTTGACCCCAATTGCCTTAAACATCTGGGGCCATCCCCAGTCATCCTGATGTGTACCTTGCCACTGGACCCAGATGGCTATGGAGAAGAGATTGAGGTTGGCGACTTTACTCCATCACCTAAACCCAATGCAGTGCAAATCATGACATCTCCCCAGTGTCATGGTCCCTTTAGAGAACAAAAAACAAACAATAGCAGCCCCTTGGAGAAACCCCCGAGCCTGATGCGTGAGTGTCCATGGGGCCCAAAATCTCCCCTGAACCTCAGCGATAGACAAGAAGCTGCCTTGGAAGAGTCTCTTGACTGAAAAGTTATGCCCAGTTTGTAGAATGTGCTCAGCACCAAGGACAGCACTCTTCTTCCTCCTGTGGCTCCCCCACAGAGACTGACATGAGTAAAATACCCACTTTCTGCCCCCCCAACCTGCCCAGGAAAGCTAATCGAGGCAAAGACACCAAGGTGGGAGGGGAGAGTGAAGGCAAATCTCTCGGGGAAGGACAACACACCCAGGAGTTGGCTCAAAAGTTAGGAGTGGGAGTCGTTGACCATAGCCAGTGACCATCTCCAGCTCCCATGGCCATGGATGCGGGAAGAACTTGGGAGAGCATTCATCCAGCTCCTTCATTTGGCAGGGAGGAAGCCGAGGCACAGAGAGGGGCAGAACCTTTCCCAAGGAGAGACAGCAGTGAGCTGCAAAGCCTGGGCTCTTTCACATGACCCTTCTTTCTTAGTGTCCCTCAGAGCTCAATGAAGGAAACCACCTGCAGGCCAAGAAAACATGAACCACCAACAGGATAGTGGGCTTGGAGAGATCTAAGCTTCCTATATTAGATCTAGGATTTAAGGGTTGTGATATTGGGGCTCATGCTGTTGGGGCTCACATGTGGCAGGGCTTGCTCTCCCCTATCAAAGCCCACCTCTGAGGGGGTCAGGTTGTGAGTGGCTAGAGATGAGGAAAAGGTTGCATCCCACTGCATGAGAGCTTAGCCTGGGCCCTCCCCCACTGGGAATAAAGAGTAGGAAGAGAGCTAGTCTGCTTAGTAAGCCTACAGTGACATGGATGGAGCACCCCAAAACCCCTTCCTATGGCCCAAAGATATCCTGACTGGACAGCTCTCACTTTCCTCATCTATTAAATGGGGATCATAATCTTCACCTTGCCTACCTCACAAAGGAGTTTCAAGGAAGAAGCTTTGTCACATAGATGTTGTTATTATTTCCATTCTACAGATAAGGAAATTGAGGCAAAAAGAGATGAAGTCACTTGGCCCAGGGTCACAGAGCTAGTGTCTGAAGGTGGACTAGGGCTCAATTCTTCCTGACTCCAAGTCCGGATGTCTATTCTTTGAACCACCTGGGTGTCCTAAGTACAGGACTCAACCAGCTAGTCGATATCTCTCTGCTGATGTATTGCTGGTTGCATTCAAGGGAAGGTGGTTAATAGAGGGCCTTTTGATTCCACACTTGCATCTTACTTACACTTGACAGACTCAATGTTCTGTTGTTGGTCTTTGCTCTGGATTGAAGTGAGAGCTGTCAGTGCCAAGAGTATTTGTGTAAACGTTTAGCCTGACTCACGATGACGATCTCTGTGCTACATAAACATTAGGCACGTTTTTATTTGGACAACTTCTAGATTCATTTGGCCTTGCCTCTTATGCATGCTGGCTGGTGTTGGATGGATGTTGAGTGCTCTGAATGCAATTTTCCTATTATGTTTTGACTGTCAGATGTCAGTGGTTAGTCACTTGACTTACACAAATGAGGATCAAATGAGAGATCATGGAAAGCATTTTACAAACCTTGAGTGCTCCATAAATGCTCACCAGTTACTGGTTATTATTCCTCTAACTTGGTGTATATTAAGAAGTCTATACTTACAGGGCAGCTAGATGGCACAGTGGATAGAGCCCTGGAGTCAGGAGGACCTGAGTTCAAATCCGGCCTCAGACACTTAACACTTACTAGCTGTGTGACCCTGGGCAAGTCACTTAACCCCAATTGCCTCACTAAAAAAAAAAAAGAAAAGAAAAAGTCTATACTTATCAAGTCCCTTTGATATTTTTATGTCACTGGAGAAATTTTCCATCAGACAAAGTACCTTTTCAGTGGAGCCTGGGTGTCTTCTGTGGGTATTAAGTCACAAGGCTTTGGTATGACACATCACTGCTCTTTTTGTGGGCACTGTAATTGTTAGTATCTCAGCACCCCCACTGATGCTCCCTCAAACTCACTGGCCTCCTGGTTCTTTAGCCTTCTCAGGTATGGTCTCTCATGGTATGTCCCTTCACCCCAGCCTCACACAAGGACCATCACACCTTGGAGCCCACCATTACCCACAAGTGCCTCACTTCCTTGATCAAAACCTCTGATGGTGTTCTTTCTGACCTTGGCTTCTTATCATTCCATCTCTCCTCTCTAGGTCTCGACTTCAGCTCCATGGGGGGCTCTAGGTCCTCTGTCCCTCACTTATTATTTGGGTCAGTAGCCCTGCTTTGGGTCATTTCAAACAAGCACTGTCCTCTGCTCTCAAACCCCTCACTCCCTTGCCCTATAACTTCTCACCACTTGCCAAGTGCCAGCCACAAGTTACACCCACCATGTGCTTCCTTTGCTCCTACACACATACAGATCAACAGAGCTGGAGGAAGTCACACAACTGGATTGACAGAGCCCACGACAAATTGATGTTATCTAGACTCATAGTAAGGCAATCCTTTTACTATTGATTTACTATTCTATTCCCCACAAAAGTTCATCCAAAGCTCTCATCTCTTCAAGACTTCCCCTAACCCTAACCCTAACCCCCTCCTCTCAGCCTGCCTTTCCATTTCTCTTGACATCATCTCCCACTCTATTCTCCTTTTCTCCAATCTCTGATAATGATGTGGCTTTTCTTCCTGCCAAGGTCGAGTTTCATATATGAGTTTTTGGTCCTTACCCCCTTATCTTGTCCAGAAGATTATCTCTTCATCACCCCACCTCCCTTTCTAAGTTTCAGTTTCTATCTGCTGGTTCCTTCCTTACTGCCTTCAAATGTGGCCATCTTCTCCTGCAGACACCTGTATCCTAGGTTTGGGATCTTTAATGGATTTGAGTGCCATCAGTCAAGATGAAGCTCACTACTATGGACAGGATCTAAGAGCTGACAGGAACTTCAGTGGCTTCTGGTCACATTCCTGACCTAAAGGAATCCCCGTCATGACATCCTCAGTCAGTGGTCAAATAACCCCTGCTTGGAGTCCTCTGAGGAGAGAGAACTCATCACTTCCCAAAGAAGCTTATTCCACTTTGTGACAGTTCTCATTGTCTCATCTTCTCCATCTGTCCTAAACCAGCCATTCTGCACCCCCTCCCAACCCCCTATAGTTCCTGCTTCTCCCCTCTGACACCAAATAGAACCAAAGACCCTCCATAGGAGAGCCCTTCTGACAATGTGAGACAACGCTCACATTAGCCTTGAGCATCCTCTTCTCCATGCTCAAGACTTCCTCACAGTGGTTGCCTCCTCTGCAAATTCTCCAGTTTCTCAACATTCATCTTAAATCTCAGCTCCCAGAACTAAGTACAATATTCAGATGAGGTCAGACTAAGGCAGGGGACAGTGACCTATCACTTCTCTGTTTCTGGCAGGTCCATCTCTCTTAATGCAGGCCAAGATCCCATTAGGTTTGGGTTTTTGACTGGTATATCCCATGGCTGGCTCATGTGAAGCTTGTGGTCCACCCAAACCCCTGGATCTTTTTTCAAAGCAACTGCCATCTCACCATAACTCCTCCATCTTACACATTTGAATTTGATTTTCGGTGCCCAAATGAAAGACTTGACAGACATCCCTCTTGGACTTCATCTTATTGGATTATCCTCAAGATCCTTTGGGATCATGACTCTGATAGCCCTCCCACCCAGCTTTATGCAAACTTCAGATTTGGTGAGCTGTAATCTATCTCTTTGTGCAAGTCACTGATAAAAATGTCTATATTCTCTCAAGGAGGAAGGAAAGACACTCACCACCACACACTCATATCAACCTACTGATGGATATTTTTGACTTGCCTTAACATCTGCAGAGACATTCATTCCAGAGGGGACAAGCAAGGGAGCACACTGGTTTATTCAACCCATGTCTAGAAGAGACCATCAGAAGAAAGGGGACAAAGACTAAGACTCCCCTAGGACTGGATGATAAGCAGAGAAAGCACTCTCCAGGATGGATAGGACCATTACTGAGGCACTTGGAGCATCTTTAATATGGGCCCAATCTGGACTTCAGAGTGAAACCTCAGGTGCCCCATGATGGCTGAGCACCCCTGGGACTCTATAGGCTAAAATGTGGAAGGTTGGCATTGAAGAAGCTGATTAGCAGATAGCATTCACAACATGCTTTAAAGTTTGCAAAGAAATTTGCAAATAGGGCTCAGAAAAGTGCTTTCTATCTCATTTGATCCCCAGAACACCAGTAAGGCAAGGGCTGTAATTTACCCCCAGGAGGGGAAGGAGGGAAGGAGGGATAAAATTTGGAACTCAAAACTATAAATAAAAATGTTTATTTTTTTTTAAAGATAGGGAAAAATGGGGGCAGCTAGGTGGCGCAGTGGATAGAGCACCGGCCCTGGATTCAGGACTCCCTGAGTTCAAATCCGGCCTCAGACACTTAACACTTACTAGCAAGTCACTTAACCCCAATTGCCTCACTAAAAAAAAAAAAAATAGGGAAAAATAAAATGACCTTTCAGAAAAAAAATCTAATTAGGAAACTGGCAGGCAGAGGTGAAGTGACATAAAGCTAATAAGTATCTGAGGCTGGATTTGAACCCAAGTCTCCCTGATGCTCTTTCCACTGTGCCCTCTGACTAGCCTCCTGCAGTCAGGGAATGTTTGCACCAAGCCTGTTGGTCAAGATTTCACTCTATGGATTCTTTTTATTTTTGCAGGGCAATGGGGATTAAGTGACTTGTCGAGAGTCACATAGCTAGTAAGTGTCAAGTGACTAAGGCCAGATTTGAACTCAGGTACTCCTAAATCCAGGGCCGGTGCTTTATCCACTGCGCCATCTAGCCGCCCCTCTATGGATTCTTAAAGCCACCTTTTTCTAGGGCTGGAGAGGCTTCTCCAAGGCTCTGATGGCTGGGCAACAGCTAAAGCAAGCACTAACTATGGAACAAAAATGTTTCCAGCAAAAGCCTGGGAGTTAGCTATAGGAGCATGTGACCAGCAGGGCCTGCAGAAGCCCATCAGCCAAAGGTGGGCCCCAGGAGTGGGTGGCAGGGGCAGGGGATGGCAGGGGGCTGGGTTTTTCTGCCACAGTTCCTCTTAAAGACCTTCAGAGCAACCAGGACCTGCATCCATGAAGGATACCCAGAACCAGCCCATTTTCTTTTAAAAAGATATGATATTGGGGCAGCTAGGTGGTGCAGTGGATAGAGCACCAGCCCTGGAGTCAGGAGTACCTGAGTTCAAATCCGGCCTCAGACACTTAACACTTACTAGCTGTGTGACCCTTGGCAAGTCACTTAACCCCAATTGCCTCACTAAAAAAAAGAGAGAGAGAGAGAGAGAGAGAGAGAGAGAGAGATGATATGGTAGACAGTGGGGTGGAGCCAAGATGGCAGAGGAAAGGCAGTGAGCTCTCGAACTCATGACATGATCACTCCAAAAAGCATCTAAATAACGCCACAGGAAAAAGCCCGGAGCAGCAAAACTCACAGAAGAATGTGCTGAAATCATCTTCTAACCAAGAACGGCTTGGAAGGTCAGAAGGAGGGAGCTGCTGTGCTAATACAGGAGTTGAGCCCAACTCCACAGTCACTCTCACACAGATCCAGTCCCAGGAAAGCCTCACCAAAGGAGGAGACCCCCAGAGCCTCTGAATCAGCTGAAGCACCAGTGTTGTCTGGAACTAAGCTCATAGTCTGGTGAGTGGGCTGAGCCCTGGTCAGGGGGGAGACTACAGGGGTCTATGATGGTGCTGAGGCAGGACTTGGATTTTACACCCCTGCTGAGAACCAGGAGGTAGGCTCCAGTAGCAGTGGCCCAGGTGGGGGAGAGGCACAGGCTTGTTGGAGCTAACAAACACAATACACAAAGCTGGTTGATTAGCAAGTTGGTCTGGGGTCATCTAGGACCAGGAAACAGGCCGGGTGAGTGAAGAACCTGATTCTCCTTAAATCATACCACCTGGGACTTCTTAAGCTTGGGATACAGCAGCCTGGAAACAGTGCCCCACTTTAAGGAGCTAAAGGTCTAGTAAAAGAAAGGCAAGATGCCTCGACAAAGGTGAAGACCATAGAAAGTTTCTTCAGTAACAAGGAAGACCAAGGGGCACCCTCAGAGGAAGATGTCAACATCAGGGCCCCTTTATCTATTTTTTTTTTGGTGTGAGGCAATTGGGGTTAAGTGACTTTCCTAGGGTCACACAGCTGGTAAGTGTTAAGTGTCTGAGGTCAGATTTGAACTCAGGTCCTCCTGAATCCAGGGCCAGTTTTCTATCCACTGTGCCACCTAGATGCCCCAGTGCCCCTTTATCTAAAGCTTCCAAGAAAAATACAAATTGGTCTCAGGCCATAGAGGTGCTCAAAAAGGACTTTGAAGATAAAGTTAGAGAGGTGGAGGAAAAAATGGAAAGAGAAATGAGGGTGATGCAGGAAAGACATGAGAAAAAAGTCAACAGCTTGAAAAGTCAAATTGGCCAAATGGAAAAGGAGGTACAAAAGCTCTCTGATGAAAATAATTGCCTAAGAATTAGGATTGAACAAGTGGAAGCCAGTGACTTTATGAGAAACCAAGACACAATAAAGCAAATCCAAATGAATAAAAAAAATAGAGGGCAATATGAAATATCTTCTGGGAAAAACTGCTGACCTGGAAAATAGGTCCAGGAGAGATCATTTGAAAATTATTGGTCTACCTGAAAACCATGATCAAGAAAAGAGCTTAGACACCATCTTCCAAAATATTCTTAGGAAAAATTGCCCTGAAATTCTAGAAGAAGAAGCTAAAATAGAAATTGAAAGAATCCACCAATCACCTCCAGAAAGAGATCCCAAAAGGAAAACTCCTAGGAATATTATAGCCAAATTCCAGAGCTCTCAGGTCAAGGAGAAAATATTGCAAGCTGCCAAAAAGAAAGAATTCAAGTACTGTGGAGACTCAGTCAGGATAGCACAAGATCTAGCAGCTTCTATATTAAAGGACCGGAGGGCATGGAATATGATATTCCAAAGGGCAAAGGAAATGGGATTACAACCAAGAATCACCTACCCAACAAAACTCAGCATAATCATTCAGTGGAAAAAATGGAACTTTAATGAAAAAGATTTTCAGATGTTTGTGATGAAAAGACCTGAACTGAATGGAAAATTTGACTTTCAAATACAAGACCCTAGAGAACCATAAAAAATTGGAGCTGGGGGCATACCTGGGGTCATACAGTGGGTGACTGTCTTGCGTCTGAGGTCTGGTTTTGGCTGGGATCCCCCTGGGTCGAGGGGGGATGCTTTGTCCACTGTGTCACTTAGCTAGGTGATGACATCTTTAGGGTTAAATTGAGGAGTGAAGGGAATTCACTGGGGGAGGGGGAGGGGCAGAGGTGAAGTCCTACATAAAAAAAAGCAGGAAGGGGCTTATGGAGTGGGGGAAGAGATAGGAGAGGAGCAGGGCAGTAAATGAATTTTACACTCATCAGAAAAGGCTCAAAGACCTTAAACTTATCAGAGCTGCCTGAAGGAGGGACTAACAGACACACCCAACTGGGTGGAGTAATCTATTTAATCTGGGCAGTAAATGAGCCTAACACTCATCAGAATTGGCTCAAAGACCTCAATCCCATTAGAATTGACTCAAGGAGGGAATAATGTACACACTCAATTGGGTAGAGTAATCTCTCTAACCCTGCAGGAAAATAGGAGAGGAAGGGGATAAAGAGAGAGGGGCAAAAGAAGGAAGGGCAGAGTGGGGGAGGGGACAGATAGAAGCAAATCCCTTTTGAAGAGTGATAGGATGAAAGAAGATGAATAATAGAATAACTATCATGGGGAAGGGAATAGGTTGGAAGGGAAACAGTTAACAGTAGTAATCATGAAAAAGAGAAAAGGAGGGGAAACTGTACAAAAAAACATTTATAGCAACTCTTGGTGGAGGCTAAGAATTGAGAATCAAGGGAATATCCATCAATTGAGGAATGAAGGGAAAAGCTGTGCCATATGATTGTAGTGGAATGGTCTTGTGCTACAAGAAATGACAAATAGAATGATCCCTGAAAAACCTGGAAAGACTAATGAACATCGATGTATAGTGAAGTGAGCAGAGCTGGGAGGACATTGTGCATAGTGACAGCAGTATTGTTCATTGAGCAATTGTGAATGACTTAACTACTCTCAGCAGTACAATGATCCAAGACAATCCCTAGGAACTAATGAGGAAGCTTACTATGCACCCCTATAGAAAGAACTGATAAAAATAACACTTGTGGATTGTACATATATAACCTGATTGCAATCTTGTGGAGGGGGGAGGAAAGGGAGGGAGAGAGGAAGAAAAATTTGGAACTCTAAATCTTTTGAAAATGAATGTTGAAAACTACCTTTACATGTAAATGGAAAATAAAATAAATGTTTGTTGCTAATTAAAATAAAATAAAATAACAGCAATACTGCAAGATGATCTACTGTGAATGACTTAGTTATTTTCAGCAATGCAATCAATGATCCAAGACAACTCTGAAGGACTTTAGAAAAATGTGATCCATCTACAGAGAGAGAACTGATGGTGTCTGAATACAGATGGAAGTAAAAAAAAAAAAAGAAATACGATCTTTATTAAAGGACTAAGTAGAACTATTGTTCAAATATATGCCAATTACCCATGATCTCAGTGATGTCAACATTCTCTCCATTGCTGCAGCTTCTGGCCCATCCATGCCCTGCCTGTCCAGGGCCACTCTTATCCACACCCTTCCTTGAGTTCAACACGGTCAACAGGCATTTTATTAATTACTTAGTCCATGCCAGGCATTGGCATTGGGGGGACAGGGGACACAAGCTGAGCCTGAACTCTCCCAGCCCTCCCACCTCTCCTGGCCAGTCTTCATCTTCCTTTTGGACCATGCAGGTCACTTGGGCAGGGCATCCTTCCCTCTGGCACTTCCTCCCAGGTCCTCCATGGCAGATGCCTAGGGCACAGATCTCAAGGCTCCTCCATTAGCACATAAGTGACTTGAGAGTAGGGATGGTCTCATACCTTGTATCTGGATCTCTGTGGTGCCTGCCTGGCCCAGTCCCCAGCACAAGGATGGAACTTAATCCATGCTTCTTGGATGCCCCCAGGTGACTTCATTCATTTTTGATTCTTCAGAGACTCCCATGTCCCATTTCTCACAGCCAGGTGACCCCCACCCACCCACCCAGAATGCAGAAGGTCATTAAGGGATCTTTTGTTTTCCCAAAAGCTACCCATACCCTTCTCTGCCTTCTGTTTAATTCTAGTCCCAATTCCTTGTTAGTATGTATTCGGTGTGTCATATGTATTGAGAAGGGAGCAACTAGATGATGCTGAGCCTTAACTCAGAAAGACTTGTGTTCAAATCTGACCCCAGATACTAGCTGTGTGACTCCAAGCAAGTCACTTGACCTGTTTGCCTCAGTTTCCTCATCTGTAAAATGGGGATAATAATAGCACCTACCCTCCCAGGGTTATAATAATGATCAAATGAGATATTAATTACAAAGCACTTAGCACAATGCCTGGCATATAGTAAGTGCTACAAAAATATTAGCTATTGTTTTCTTTTGGGGGGGGCGGGGGAGGGGTTAAGTGACTTGCCCAGGGTCACACAGCTAGTAAGTGTCAAGTGTTTGAGGCCAGATTTGAACTCTGGTCCTCTGAATCCAAGGCCGGTGCTTTATTCACTGTGCCACCTAGCTGCCCCAAATGTTAGCTATTATTATCATTATTATTATTGTCAACAGGACTGAACCAGCCTCTAACCTGTGGATGGCCAGAGCCAAAGAGAGCAAGCTAGAGACAGGAGAGGCGGGATTCAAACAGAAGTTTAATTTCAAAGTGAGAGAAATGGCTTGGAGGCAAGGAGAGGAATCAGACACATGTGCCAGGGCCCCACTTTAGTTTGGCCAAACCTTGATTTATATATTGTGGCTAGACAAATAGTCCAACAGTGTAGTGTAGCGACAGTAATGAGGCATAACAGTGCCAATGAGGCAAGGTTGTCCAGTGGCAAAAAGTCTGTTCATAGCAGGGCTTCACATCTGGGCTTCTTGGTGCTTGCCTAAGCCCAGAGATCATCAGTTCCAGAAGGGAAGCACAGAGGATTATTATTATGCCAAGCTCAGGGCACAGCTCGCTTGCTGAGCCTTAGCTCTGGAAAACATCCTGGCATTTCCCCCTTTTGGACAAAGGGAGGGGGTTTGAAACAACCCCTGCCCTTCTGGCCAATAAAGGAGATGCAGGGAGAAGCCAAGATGCCACAACAGTCCAGTTGGGCCAGGACAAGATGCTAAGTTGAATAAGTGTTATCTAGACATTATTTGCTTACAAATGGAAAAGAAGTGGGGGGCCAAGAATGTAGAAGGAGACTAGCTCACACTCGAATCAGGGCCTTGGTGGCCAGGAACATAATGAAAAGGAAGAGGAAAAAAACAGGATGGAGTGCTCAGCCCTCGTCTGGAATCTTGGGACAGCTGTCTCCTCTGGGTGTCGGCCGCTTCTGGGGCCATACTAGGAGAACCTCGGGGTCCCTGGAGTGTTTGGCCATCTGCTCAGGAGCAGAGGCTTTCTGCAGATGATCCAGGGGTCCGTGCCTACAAGTCTGACAGCTGTGGGAGTGGTGAGAAGGACCTGGTAGGAGCCTCAGAAACAACAATTGACAACTATGAGAAAACTCCTTGCATCAGGCTTTGGATCTGAGTTTCTGGTCAGCTTCACAGCGGTCCTTGGTTAAAGGTCTCTAAATAGCACATAGAGATGGTCCGTTTTCCCAGCCACATGGGACTAGGTTCAAACAATACAATAAGGTTTTTCATAAGTTCATCAGGTTACAGATAAAACTACCAAGAGGACTCACGTTGGACTAGTTTTGAGAAGGGGAGTTTACATGTCACCAAGGTAACCAAGAAAACTTAAACATGAACATCTTAAAACAAGAGACCAAAGCAATACAACGGTTATCACTAATGGTAACTAACATCAAGTCTCCTTATACCCTGATACCCTTTCTCAATGTCCACTTAATCAGCACATCTTGAGTCCCAAATGTCTCATGTCGTTAATCCGGTGCCCAGACATCTTTTCTTAGACAATAGGCTTTATTCTTAGGACAGCTCAAAAGGGGCTTCTGTTTCTTTCGTTCCAAACATAGAGGCTCCTTGATAATTCTGCTAGTAACAAGATTTAATACAATTTACTAACTTCTATTCTCCCATCTTGAAACTTCAGATAATGGGGCCGCTAGGTGGTGCAGTGGATAGAGCACTGGCCCTGGAGTCAGGAGTACCTGAGTTCAAATCCGACTTCAGACACTTAACACTTACTAGCTATGTGACCCTGGGCAAGTCACTTAACCCCCATTGCCTCCCTTAAAAAAAAAAAAAAAGAAAAGAAAAGAAACTTCAGATAATTTGTTTATGTACCACTTGCTGTTTCTTTCCTTCCCTAAATCCTGTACCTGATGTAAAATTTTTAAAAAAACAAAAAACTTATGAGGGTTCAACTATAAAATGAGGAACTCACTATGGGTGGAGATGTGGACTTATCCAACCATTCTGGAGAGCACTTTGGAACTCTGTCCAAAGGGCTATACAACTGTGCAGACCCTTTGACCCAGCAATACCACTACTAGGTCTGTATCCCAAAGACATACAAAAAGCAAAAAGGGACCTATTTGTACACAAATATTTATAGCATATTTTTTTGTGGTGGCTAAATATTGGAAGTCAAAGGAATGCCCTTCAAGTGGGGAATGACTGACTAAACAAACTGTGGTATATGGTGGTGATGAAATATTATTGTGCTGTAAGAAATGACAAGCAGGATGATTTCAGAAAGACTTGTATGAACTGATATATAGTGAAGTGAGTATAACCAAATAAACCATTGTGCACAGTAAGAGCATATTGTTGGATGAAGAACTGTGAAAGACTTAACTATTCTCAAAAAATACAATGATCCAAGAGAATCCTAAAGGACTATTGATGAAACATACTATCCACCTCCAAAGAAAGAACTGATCTTGATAGAACACAGACTGAAGCATGCTATTTTTCACTTTCTTTCATTTTTTCTCTTATCCAAGTTTTCTTGTACAAAATGATTAATATGGTAACGTTTTACACACTTATACATGTATAACCTATATCTGATTGCTTACCACCTCAGGGAAGGGGGAGGGGAGGGAGGGAGGGAATGAGGGATAAAAATTGGAACCAAAAACTATAAATAAAAATGTTTATTATTTTTTAATGGGTAAATAATTTCACTTTCTTTATCATCAACAAAATTTATGTGTAAAATCCAATTAATCCTTAATTAATAAATCCCTAATCCAATTTTGAGAACTTATTACTAAAACATACTCAAAGCCTGAACTTCCATGACAGATAAATTTGGAAGCCAATCATATACATGTATATAATTCTTAGACGAAACATTTTAATCCTGTTGCTTTCTCAAAATTTCCTATTCCATTTATTTAGAAAACCTTTATATCACATCTTTGTCTTATTACTTTGCCTACTCACTTCCCCTTTAGGAGGATAACATCCCTATACTATAATTTGACCCCAAATATAGACTAAAATTGTGAGATGTTCATACATCCTATAATAGTAACTCAGAGATGTTCCAGTATCAATCTATTACTTAATAGATTTAGTATCGTGTTTTCAAAACTATAGAAATTTGCTAGAAAAGGAAAAAGAGGGACAGAGTTATAACAATGTCATATCATAAGACTGAGGGGCGGGGAATTTCCTTAGTTCTGCTTGATTCCGGGTATGAGTCATGTCTGACAGTCAATCATGCTGTCACAGGGTGTTAAAAGCAAGGCTCAGGATTAACCAAGTAGGAATTGTCCTTTTCAGAAAGGAAATAGCACAATGAGGAAATAGAATCAAGAGGATTCTACTTTGGGCCAGGCCAAAGTCATCCCCAAACTTTTCCCAGGCACAGACATCCCCCTTCAGCAGTTCCCAGACTGCAGCACGGGCCATTCTCTACTATTGGCTTCATGACAGTAAAGACGACTGTCCCCATAATCAAACCTCAACACAAGATCGAATGACAGCTCCAGGAATTGTTATCTTAAATAACAAAATTCCACTAACCACAACTCAGAGCTTCACCATCTTTCCTGATGTTTCCCTAACAGTTAGCATATCATTTATCCTTTGCTTATAAATGAAAACTGCCATATTCTGGGGCTTCATCACTGATATGTTCAAGCTACATCTTTAAACCCCCTATATACTTTCATAATAGCCAAAACTTTCAAATGCAAATTTGCTATTACATATTATTGTTATCTGTTGTATGAAAAATATACCTCATTAAGTAGTCAGCAGTTTGCAAATATCTATTTTTTTTCCCACCCTGGATGGCGTTTCATTCTGCACATCATATATTATCCAGTCTCACGTTCTCATAGGATCAGCAATGACAATAGCAACCTGTCCTACACAGTCCGAACACAAGTGAGACAGCCATAGGTAATAGGCAAAGCACTTCAGGACCAAGCAGTAATATGACGTATGCTCACAAAACCAAAATGAAATTGCACAATTTTTCCTTATTTTTTTGAAACTAATGCCTGATAAACAGTGCTTATCACCAAAGAACAGAATCTCCTTTCTTCAAGCCTCAAACTAAACGTGAACTTATCTGCCAGGGGTAGTCATTTCTCTCTAGTCATTGCACACAAACACACACACACACAAATTTTCCCTGGCAAGGCAGGGAAGGGCACACACTCTGTCAGAAAGTGGAGAGGGGACACAGATTTATCAGACAATTGTTCTCTGGGGAGAACCCATAGAGGAGAAAGAGGAGCACCCTGAAGCAAAATATAAGAGAAAACCCAGTGCATCCTTGGACAGGTATGCCTTCATTTTTCCCATCCTGGAGAAGTGGAAGACTGGGAGGATTCATTGTTTCTCAGTTTAAAAGTCAAATCTTCACAGAGGCTGGAGGTAGAGATAAACCCAATTCACGCAGCACAGTACCCAGATCAAAAGTTGTTTTGTCCAACTGCATTTCTGTTACAATGGTCTTTCAAATGTCATAATATAAGGGAATTTAGAAATACAACAATAACATAAACACTAACATGTATTTTAAAACATGAAGCAAAACTTCAGATGACATCCATTCCTTTGCCAAACTAACCCATACAAAAATCATTCATCTTATTACCTTTGACATTTTAAACCTATTTTAGGAGCAGCTAGGTGGCACAGTGGATAGAGCACCGGCCCTGGAGTCAGGAGGACCTGAGTTCAAATCCAGCCTCAGACACTTAACACTTACTAGCTGTGTGACCCTGGGCAAGTCACTTAACCCCAATTGCCTCACTAAAAAAAACACACACAAACCCCGCCCCCCCCCCATTTTAGAGTTATCAGGCTTGGAACAATTACATTCAATCAAAGAAATAATACTAATATAGTGCTTATCACATGCCAGTAACTGTGTTAAGCACTTTACAATCATTATATTATTTTGATCTCACAACAACCCTGGGAGGTGGGTACCATTATTATTTTTCTCTTTACAAATCAAGAAACTGGAGCAAACAGAGATAAGATAACTTGCTTAAGATTACACAGCTAATAAATTTCTGCAACTGGAATGTAATTCAGTGTGGGAGTGGAGGGAGGGCAACTAGATAACACAGTGCTGAGCCTGGACTCAGGATGAACATTTTTCCAGCATTTTTTTCAATACATGTATTTGGGAATCTGATCTGAGATGAGAGGGCTTAAAAGAGAGAGGGAGAGGGTCTCTGACAAGAGATCTTTGATTTAAGCAGTCTTTTCTCCTTTCATGGTCAGAAATGTCAATGCAGAGTTAATAAAAGGTTGCTTGCTATAAAATGCAAACCTCTTACCTATTTTTTTTTATCTTTCTTCACTCTGGGATTATTTCCAAAGTAGCTGCCTTCCTTCACTTCCCTAGAACAATGAAGCTATTAATCTTGCCATTTACTTTTAAAACTTTTAGAATTTAATTCTTATTTTTCCTTAAAGCAAATTCTACAGAATGGTACCCAAAAATTTCCTAAGTTATTTCAGAAGGGAGTGACTTCCTGGAATTACCCAGTCTCAGGAGTTCTGCCCTTAAATCTTAAAAATATTAAATCTACCAAGATGTTTTAGCAGTTCTACAACTTTGATTACCTGACTTTATTTCTGTAATTTCAGCTGAATATGACAAGGGGGGAAAGTGTGTTGAAGGGTTTGTGTATTTTTTTTCTTTTTCTCTTTTCTTATAACCTAATCTCCCCCAGAAAGCCTAAAGTAGGAGTTAGCCCTGCTTACCAAGACAGTCATCTAAAGTAAGAAAGTTCCTTCATCTTTCCCAGAGTTCTAAACTCTTTAGCCACAGCCCTCAGAAGTTTTTCTGGCTGGGTGCATTTTCAATCTTTCAAGGTAACAGAATCTACACAGACATTTTACATTTTACAAAGACACACAGACCAAATGACAAGATAGATACAAACAAATGCAAACAAGTTTAACAACGAGCACAATTATCAGAAAAAATAAATATCTGGGGATGCCTAGTCCATTCCTCCTGGTACCAGAGAGTCCCATGGCCCAGTCCCCTATCCAGTCTCACTACTCCTGCCAATGAATGTCGACTGCACCCACCCAGCCTCTAACCTGCCAAACAGAGCAGGCTGGAGACAGGACAGTCAGGACTCAAACAGAAGTTTGATTCCAAAGTGAGGGAAATGGCTTGCAGGCAAGGAGGGGAATCAGACACATGTGCCAGGGCCCCTTTAGTGTGGCCAAACCTTGATTTCTATATTGTGGCTAGACAAAGAGTACAACCCTGTAGTGTAGCAACAATAGTGAGGCATAACAGTGCCAATGAGGCAAGGTTGTCCAGTGACAAAAAGTCTGTTCATAGCAGGGCTTCATGTCTGGGCTTGTTGGTGCTTGCCCAAGCCCAGAGACTATCAATTCCAGAAGGGAAGCACAGAGGATTGTTGTTATGCCGGGCTCAAGGCATAGCTTGATTCCTGGGCTTTAACTCTGGAAAATAGGTTGTCTCCTAATATCCTGTGTGAGAAAATAATTATTAATAATGGATTTCGTGGGGGACCCAGAGATTAGTTTCTCTGTGCTTTTCCCCTCCCCCCCCCACCCCCACCCAAGCCAGAAAGTCCAGTTCTCCTAAAGAAACTTTATCAAATCTTATCTGGGACAAACCCTTGGGAACAAAAGGAATGGAGATATATTCTTTTGTCTGGTAGTGAAGGTATCAAACCACACCTAGATAATGGGCCTTGCCTTGAGAAACTCCAGTGAGGGTCATTCTTTTCCCTGATGTCATCTCTAGAGTTCATTTTAATGTAAACCACCTTCAAGTCATGTGAACCAATGGAATTGAATGATACTAACCAATTAGCTTTGATCAATGTATCTGATCTATCAAAAGAGGAGAAAAACACTTGGAAGATGCCAAGGGGTCTTGTCTTCAGCATCTTCTGGGTCTTCTAGGTCTTCTGAGCTCTCGAGTCTCCTTAAGACCACATGCTATCTCTCTACATGGATCTTTTGGGGCTTTTCTCCTGTTCATGATAGCTGACATGCAGAAGCTCTCTCCCTGCTTACTCTACCATGTGACCTGAGACCATGAGAAGTTAGGAAGACATGTGGTCAATCCTTTACTGATAAAATATTAATAAAATAATAATATGTTGATCCAAAACCAATATCTATAGCAATAGTAATTATTTTAAACACATGTGGCATTGTTAACATGTGTGTATACATGTATGTATGGTATGTCTATACACGTGTGACATGTGTTTGTGCATATTTGTATGTGTATATATTCATCAATTAATGGGCTCCATATCTTGTCCCTCTAACAGTGTATCAGTGAGTGGACAATGACCATTCTTTATCATTGGTCGTCTCCTATGTGTCTGGTCAGGCCAAGCTCTCTTCTAGAAGTCTCTGCAAGGGTTGTGGAGCATGCTGTGACCAATAACAAACAGCCATATCTGGAGGACCTCACCAATCACAAGGAAACCCTTTTCAATGTAGATTTTGCACTGAATCTCCTCTATGACAGTGGTGACCACTTCTGGCACATATACACATCTCCTTGCATTATACCTACCTGGATGGGGCAGCTAGGTAGCACAGTGGATAGATCCCTGGCTCAGGGAGGACCTAAGTTCAAATCTCACTTCAGACATTTACTAGCTGTGTGACCCTGGGCAAGTCACTTAATCCCAATTGCCTTAAACATCTGGGGCCATCTCCAGCCATCTTGATATATATTTTGCCACTGGACCCAGATGGCTCTGAAAGAGAGTGAGGTTAGTGACCTTCCACAGCCCTCCCTCACTTGAATCCAATTCACTGCAAGTTATGACATAACCCCAATGTCACGGTCCTCTTCAAGATCAAAGGAACAGACAAGAACAAAAGTCTATCTGTATAGTAATAATACAGCAGTCTTTTGTTACATCTTCCAAGGAATCTTGCTTATCTGTCAATGTCCTTGGGGTGACTTTGTTTGGGTTTCCCACCAAGCTTTTCAAAGACTGATCATACAACTGATGTGTAGTGAAGTGAGCAGAACCAGGAGAATGTTGTGCATAGAGACAACAATATTGTTTGATGAAGAACTGTGACTTAACTATTCTCAGCAATACAACGATCAAGAAAATTCCAAAGGGTTATTGAGGAAACATCCCATCCACCTCCAAAGAAAGGACTGATATTGATTGAACACAGACTGAAGCATCCTATTTCTCACTTTCATTTTTGTCTTTCTTTTTAAAATTTTTTCCAATCTTTTACAATTTCTTTCTCTTACATTTATTTTCTTATATGAAATTATTAATATGGCCGTGTTTTCCATGATTGCACATGTATAACCTCTATCTGGTTGCTTATCACCTCAGGGAAGGACGAGGGGAGGGAGGAAAGGAGGGACAGAATTTGGAACTCAGAACTCCGAGTACAAATGTTTATTTCTGAGGTGGTTGTGCTCGCACACCCCACCTCCCTTCTCTACGAGGTTAATGAGTCTAAAGCCCGGCTTGTTCTCGCTGCCATGTCTTTCTGGTTAGAAAGCAGTTCATGTGTTTGTTGGTGATAGTGTTCTTAGGTTCTTCGGGCCTCCTGATTCCAGCAGATGATTTACATGGGTTAAACTTCTGCATGACATTATTGTAAAGAGACAGAAGAAGAGGCCTTCTCTGGACCAGACCTTCTCTGAGAGACATCTCTCCAGCTCGGTGTCCTGGAGAGAGCCTTTGAATGTTGACCTCTATCTACTTGTAAGGCCTCAGTCTCTTAGTCTCTCCCACCGTCCCTATAGGGGCCAGACTGTGTCTTCTGTCTGGGACACCATTTCTTTGCCTCTGCTACTCTCTTTGTCTGTCTCGTAACATTTTTGTATCTAGACTTTGGAGCATCTGTTTCTGTCACTCACTTTTTCTCTGTTTCTCCCAGAATTTCTCCCCCATCCCTCTTCAAGTAGGTGCTCCTGATCACGTCACTGCCTCTTCTGTTGGTCACTACCAGCACCAAAGGAAGGAGAACATGCTCATTGGTGGCCAAACCTATATTCCCCACTCCCAGCCCTGGTGGGTTGTGCTATTCATCTATCAAAGATTCTGGAGGCAGAGCCAAAATCATAGAGAAGAGGCAGTAAGGTCTCAGATCTCACGACACGATTACTCCAAAAAACCTCCAAATAATGCCATAGGACAATTCCTGGAGCAGCAAAACCCACAAAAGAATGGCTGAGATCATTTTCCAGCCAAAGACGGCTTAGAAGGTCAGCAGGAGAGAGCTGCTGTGCTGAGACAGGAGTGGAGCCCAACCTTATGGTCACTGACACAGATCCAGGCCCAGGCAGGCTGAGCCAGGGAAAGAAACCCCCCCACAGAGCCTCTGAATCAGCTGTAGCACCAGTGTCATTTGGAACTAAGCTCACAATCTGGTGAGAGGGCTGAGCCCTGGGCAAGGGGGAGATTACAGGGGTCTCTGCTGGTGCTGAGGTGGAACTTGGGTTTTTCATCCCTGCTGAGAACCAGGAAGTAGGCTTGAGTGGCAGTGGCCCAAGTCAGGGAGGGGCACAGGCTCCTCGGAGCTAACAACCACAGCACACAAAGTTTTGCTGTCTGGTTAATTAGCAAGTTGGCCTGGGGTTATCTACAGACCAGGGAACAGGCCAGGCCAGTGAAGAACCTGCCCTTCCTTAAACCGAAACACCTGGGACCCTCTAAAGCTTGGGACAGTGTAGCTTGGAAGTAGGCCCCCAATGTAAGAGAGTTAAAAGGCAAGTAAAAGATGGGCAGGATGAGTGAGCAGAGAAAGTTAAGAACCATAGACAGTTTCTTTAGGGACAAGGAAGATTGAGGTGCACTCTCAGAAAAGGGTCACACATCAGGGCTCATACATCCAAAGCTTCCAAGAAAAATATGAATTGGTCTCAAGCCATAGATGTGCTCAAAAAGGACTTTGAAGATAAAGTTAGAGAGGTAGAGGAAAAAATGGAAAAAGAAATGAGAGTGATGCAGGGGGATCATGAGAAAAAGGTCAGCAGCTTGAAAAGTCAAATGGAAAAGGAGATACAAAAACTCTCCAAAGAAAATCATCTATCAAAGGTTTTACTGTGGGGGTGTCCTATTTTTCTGATCAGTGGGTCCTCACAGCAGCTCACTGTGCTCACTGGAACTTTTTAGTGGTCCTGGGGTAATACAAATCGAGCACTGGGAACTCTCACAGCAATTAGTCAAGGTGGACCACCAGGTGCCCTAGCCCGAGTACCACCCAAACCAATGACCATGACCTTGAGCCACTCTGCCTCAAGAAGCCAGTGAATCTCACCCCAGAAGTTCCACCCATTCAACTGGCAGAAGGCTACATCAATCCTGGGCCAACCTGTGGGGATCGGGCTGGGGTACCACTTCTAGTCCTTTTGCCAAACTTCCCAGAACCCTCCCCAGTGTCTTACCTGAGAAAGAGTGCAAAAATTCCCAGCCAGGAGCCATCATTCTAGGCATGGTCCATGCTGGGGGCAACAAAGCGGGAAAGGACTCCTATCAGGGCGACTCTCAGGGTGCCAGGGACCCCTTGGGTTCGATGGGGCTGTGCCGGACCTTATATCTTGGGGCATGGAACATTGTGCCCTGGCCAGGTATCCTGATATCCATACCAACCAGTGCCATTACCAGACCTGGGTCCAAAATGAAGTGCAGAAAAAGCAGAAGCCTGGCCATACTCCCCTTACCCCAATCTCCAACCCCCAGGAAGGTCATCCTGTCCAGCCTGTCCCCAGTCCTTCCCCAAGGGACAGGTGGCCTGAAACTACAGCCCCACTGCCTACAGAGGAACCCAAGCACCCTGAGTCTTCAGCCCATAATCCTTCTAATCAACCCAGGAGGCCTAGGAACAGGATTCAGACTTCTTGTCTTTCCAACCACGGACCTCTAGAGGACTCACGCTTCCTATGGCCCATCTTCAGTTTGGATTTAGTGCAGGTGAAGAGAATCCAAAGGATTTAGAGGAGGTTCATCTCAAAAGAACCTTTTAGAAAGACCATGTACTCCAATTTTTACAAATGGGGAAACTGAGGGTTAAAGGTCCTAATGTCACACAGCTAGGATGTAACAGAGTCAGATTCAAGACTAGTATTCTCTCCCTGATCTGGGGTCTTCAGATGTTTGGAGGCTATTGTAGGGTTATCAATTGGCTAATTTCAATATTGTTGTCTCAGGGCCAGTCAGTAGAATCAGTGGAGCAGTCAGAACACACAATATTTATTAAGTTCATCAGTTTATATGCATTGCTTCACGGCACCCCCAAACAATTCCAATAGTAACATCAAAGATTGCTGCTCACAGATCACTATAACAGACATTATAATATTGACAAATTCTGAAATCTTGAGGGAATTACCAGAGTATGACACAGAGACATGGTGTGAGCACATGCTGTTGGAAAAATTTTACCTATAGATTTGCTCAACATCGGGTTGCCACAAACCTCCAATTTGTAAAAAACTCCATAAAGCTAAGTCTGTCCATGCATTCCCATGTTGCAATGCACACCCACAAAAATCGTGATTCCTTTCCCAGGCCCACCTCTTCACTGTTACCTCTACCCAACTTCTGACTTCTCTTCTGTCTCCTTGTGTACATTTTTGAACAAGTCTCCTACTGGTCTCTCTGTTGCCTCTCTGCTGCTGCTGTCCTTGGATACTTCATTCATTCACTCCTCCTGCATTTATGTTATTTGGGTGTTTGAGAAACAAGGAATCTCTGCAGGTCTGGTTCTCTTTCTAAAAGTGTTTCAAACACCACACATGCACCTTTCTTCATTTGAGGTTGAACTCATATTTGCAGGGTAGGTCACCCCAGCCTGCACTCTGACCATCATGGTTCTTTGGAATACATCATTCCCTTGTAGGTGCAGAATAGTCATGTTATTCAAATTTCCTTTCCTTTCTCCTATTTGCTTGTAGAACTTCTTGTTTCTGAATTGAATTGTTCGATTTAATAACTATGTGTCTTGGAGTTTTCAGCCATTAGGTATCTGCCCAGAGGTGAGCTTGGAATTCTTTCCATTGGTATTTCATTTTCTATGTTCAGAAGTTCGGGACAGTTCTATCCTAATACTAACTGCATTATAGTAGAGTTTTTGTTCTGTTGTGTTCTGGGAGGCCAATGATCTTTAATTGTCTCTCGGTATTTCTTAATAATCAGTGTGTTTTGCTTGCACAGTGAGCAGACTTTCTTCTGATGACATTGTTCTTTCCTCCCTTCTGGATTGTCCTTCACTTCTATACATTTGTATTCCCAATCTTTTGTTCTTTTTTTTTCATTTTGTTGGTGAGACTTACTGTCACAGGGGGAGAGGTTGGGGTCCTTAAGTATTCCTCAATAAAGAATTATACTCTTGCACACAGTCCAATTAAAATTAAAATTGACTTCACTCCTCAGGGAGAAGGGCTTAGAAACATCCTCCTCCCAGAACAGAAGAAAGGCAAAAGCTTTTATACAGGATAGATTGGCTGTCCACTTGAAAACTGGAAAGTTCCTTTTTGGGGTGGGGTGTGGAAAGCTTAGATGCTTGTCATATTCCTGAGAGTAGAGGGAGATTTTTTTGAAATGATGGTCCTGATGAAGCTTCAAAGAAAAATGCAAATTGGTCTCAGGCCCAAAAAGAATTCCTGGAAGATCTTAAAAAGGACTTTAAAAAGCAAATTAGAGGGGCAGCTAGGTGGTGCAGTGGATAGAGCACTGGCTCTGGATTCAGGAGGTCCTGAGTTCAAATCCAGCCTCAGACACTTGACACTTACTGGCTGTGTGACCTTGGGGAAGTCACTTAACCCCAATTTCCAAAAAACAAAACAAAACAAAACAAAACAAAAAAACAACAACAACAGAAAGCAAATTAGAGAAGTAGAAGAAAAATGGGGAAAGAAATAAAAGTAATGCAAGAGAACTATGAAAAAGAAATACAAAAATTTTAATAACTCCCTTAAAAAATCAGACTTATCCAAATGGAAAAGGAAGTACAAAAGATCACTGAAGAAAATAATTCTTTAAAAATTAGAATTGAACAAATGGAACCTAATGACTCTATGAGACACCAAGATACAATAAAACAAAATCAAAAAAATAAAAAATAAATAAAAATAGAAGAAAATGTGAAATTTCTCACTGAAAAAAACAACTGACCTAGAAAATAGATCCCAGACAGATAATATAAGAATTATTGGATTATCTAAAAACCATGACCAAAAAAAAAAAGCCTGGACAATCTCTCTTTTTTTTAATATGTGTGTGTGTGTGTGTGTGTGTGTGTGTGTGCGTGTGTGTGTCAACAAACATTTATTTTATTTTTTCCAGTTACATGTAAGGGTAGTTTTAACATTCATTTTCATAAGATTTAGAGTTCCAAATTTTTCTCCCGGGGGCAGTTAGTTGGCACAGTGGATAAAGCACTGGGCTTGGATTCAGGAGGAGCTGAGTTCAAATTCAGTCTCAGACATTTGACACTTGCTGTGTCACTTGCTGTGTGACCCTGGGCAAGTCACTTAATCCTCATTGCCCTGCAAAAAAAACCAAACAAACAAACAAACAAATTTTTCTCCCTCCCTTTCCTCCCCCCTCCACAAGACATCAACCAGGTTATATATGTACAATCCATAAATGCTCTTTTATCAGTTCTTTCTATGGGGGTGGATAATATGCTTCATCATTAGTCCCTTGGGATTGTCTTGGATCATTGTATTGCTGAGAGTAGTTATGTCATTCACAATTGATCATCCAACAATACTGCTGTCACTATGCTCAATGTCCTCCCGGTTCTGCTCACTTCACTAGATATCAATTCATATGAGTCTTTCCAGGTTTTTCTGGGATCATCCTGTTTGTCATTTCCTATAGCACAATACCATTCCACTACAATCATATACCACAGCTTCTTCAGTCATTCCTCAATTGATGGACATTCCCTTGATTCCCAATTCTTAGCCACCACAAAGAGTTGCTATAAATATTTTTTGTACAATTTTTCCCCTTTTCTCTTTTTCATGATTACTATTGTTGACTGTTTCCCTCCATCCTATTCCCTTCCCCATGATATTTATTCTATTATCTAACTTCTTTCACCCTATCCCTCTTCAAAAGGCATTTGTTTCTGTCTGTCTCTTCCCTCAATCTGGCCTGCCCTCTTTTGCCCCTCTCTCTTTATCCTCTTCCCCTCTTATTTTCCTGCAGGGTTAGAGAGATTACTACACCCAATTGAGTGTGTATGTTATTCCCTCCTTGAGCCAATTCTGATGAGATTGAGGTCTTTGATCCAATTCTGATTAGTGTTAGGCTCATTTACTGCCCAGATTAAATAGATTACTCCACCCAATTGGGCACGTGTGTTAATCCCTCCTTGAGGCAACTCTGATGACATTAAGGTCTTTGAGCCTATTCTGATGAGTATATAATTTATTTACTGCCCTGCTCCTCCCCCATCTCTTCCCCCACTCCATAAGCCTTTTCCTGTTTCTTTCATGTGGGATTTCACCCCCATGCTACCTCTGCCCTTCCCCTTCCCCAAGTGCATTCTCCTCACCCCTCAATTTAACCCTAAAGATGTCATAATGGGGCAGCTAGGTGACACAGTGGACAAAGCATCCACCCTGGACCCAGGAGGATCCCAGCCAAAACCCGGCCTCAGACACAAGACAGTCACCCACTGCATGACCCCAGGTATTGCATAACCCCAGGTACATGGACAATATCTTTCAAGAAATTATCAAAGAAAACTGCCTTGATATATTAGAACCAGAGGGCAAAATAGAAACTGAAAGAATCCACCAATCACCACCTGAAAGAGATCCCAAAATGAAGACTCCCCAGAACATCATAGCCAAATTTCAAAGTTCACAGATCAAGGAAAAAGTATTGCAAGCAGACAAAGAGAAACAATTCAAATACTGTGGAGCTACAGTCAGAATTACACAGGATTTGGCAGCTTCCACATTAAAGAATTGCAGGACTTGGAATATAATATATTGGAAGGCAAAGGAGTTAGGTTTACAACCAAGAATCACCTACCCAGCAAAATTGAATATATTCTTTCAGAGGCAAAAAATGGACATTTAATGAGAGAAATGTAAAAAGGTTTAAAAGAAAAAAGAAACAAGAAAGAATTGATGGTCCTGACCTGTGAGAAAGTAATGGGATTTGGCAGCTTCCCAGGGGCCCCACCTGAAGACTGATTTGGAGCTTATTGAATTGGGTGAGACTGAGAACCTACTTAAGGTTGATTAAATTGAGAGCACACCTGGCTGGCCCTGAGTGGGGTGTTGTTCTCAGAGGCTAGGACAAGCTCGTGGTGGCAGAAGAAGCAGGCCAGGGTAGATAGGCTTTTTCCTATCATTATGAACTTCATGTGTTCTCTCTTTACCATGCCTTAATAAATGCTTAATGCCCAGAGTGGGGTGCAAAGCTTCTAATTTAAGGCGACCACACATTTAGTTTTTTTTTGTTTTTTTTTGTTTTTTTTAGTGAGGCAATTGGGGTTAAGTGACTTGCCCAGGGTTACACAGCTAGTAAGTGTTAAGTGTCTGAGGCCGGATTTGAACTCAGGTCCTCCTGACTCCAGGGCCGGTGCTCTATCCACTCACACATTTAGTTTTAAACGTCACAGACATTATCTCTGTCTCCTAGCTCTAGTCAGGTAGTAGCCACACCTAATTGGCTTTCTTGCTCTAGAATTTTATCTCCCTTTACTTCTGTCCTGATATCTAGTTGGTCAATCTAAACTTTAATAGTCCCTTGATTCCTCTATATGTCTGTCCTGTTATCTGGTCATCTTTGGTTTTGCTTCTCACAGGAGAAACTTCTGATTTATCCTAATCCTCATGTCATTTACCATTGACGATTTTGATTTTTCTATTCTGCTCATTATCTAAGGCCATAAATTCTGTTCTCATAATTCTCATTTCTCTTTTGAGTCATTCATGAAATCAAAGTGTGAATGTTCCTTTAACTTAGATGCCCAATTAGATTCCTTATAGAATTTATCTTCCTTTATCCTCTGCATCAGATGAAGGTACATAAGGTGTAGTTATTTTCTTGGTAGCCTCTTTGCAAACCTTGCCCAATGAGGTGATATGACTAAGAGATGCATGAAATGATGCTGCTTGTTGCCTTTGGATTCGTGATAAAGCCACCTTTTCCCACTCCTTTGTTTACCTCTCCAAGGAGAACTTGTGAGTCATCCTCCCATCAGCCTGTGACTTCCTTCTATCTCTTGGTTTCATTTATAGCAAGAAAGTAAAGATTGATCCCATTCTGGTCCTATGGAAAATATGTGCACTCAGTGGGCATCAGACAAGGATCTCACATACAGATCTTCCACCAACAGTCAAGTTAGAATTCACAGTGTGGTGACTAATACCTCTTTGCTCCTTTCTACAAACCTTTTATTGTTATTGTAGACATGGTGGAGATCCACACAAGAGGGTCATTTTGCCTTTTTTTGTTTGTTTCACAGGTTTTGTTTCACTACTGAAGAAGTAATGGGTAAGGGGGCAGCCTGGCTGCTGGTCAGAAGCCTCTGTGTACTCCTTAGTTAAACTGGCCCACACGAACCAGACCCAGTCTGAGAATCCTTCTCAAAGCTCTGCCATCTTGATAGAACCTGCCAGGACTAGCACTCCATGGACATCTCCTCCAATAAACCAGGGTCACCTTCAAACCATGCTGAGGTAGCCAAGAAAGACTTTCAGGAAGAAAGAGAAATACCCAACAGCACTAACCTGGAAGCACAGATATACACCGGACTAAAGAAGAATTAAACAGCATTATTGAACAAGATTAAATAAACCCTTGGGTAAGCTTTAGTGCTGTTTTTATAAGACTATTTCAGAGTTTTCCATTGCTATTTCATTCAACCTCCAGACTTGGGTCAAATTTTTCAGTAACATCTTAACCCTGAATCTTTGCAGAATCAAAATCCACCCCTTGGACCTGTCCATGGCCCTGGCATTGTCTTTTCTGATGCTATTTTGCCTCCAAGTCCCCGGTAGGAGTGATCTTTCCCTTTCTATTTCCATGTTGTATCTGTGACTCAGCTGGTACAAGGAAGAAAATGCTGAGAGACAAGAGAGAGTCATCCTCCTTCTCATCCCTTCCTTCAGATGTATCTTTCTGCTTCCTGGTGTGGACCCACAAGTCGCCATCACATACAACCTTCTTTTTATTAAGCAATATTCAACATGATCGTCCTGGAACTGTCTTACTTGTCTGTGAGTCCCTCTGTAGCCCCTTCTATTCCCTCTGCAGATTTGCTGAATGTTTCTGACCTCCTTTCTTTTCTCCTTTGATTTCAGCATCACTATTGGCAGTCCCACTTTCTTTCCAAATATCTGCCAATTTGGGGACACATGAGTATGCTGGAGCCAAACGAATCTATCCAGGAACTGTGCGTATCAGAAAATGAACCTGCCACCTCTCACTGAAAGGGAGGTGACATGTTTCATCATCCATGAGCACCTGGGCGTTATAGACATCTGGTTCTTCGATCTCCCCAACTTGTTTTTCTTCACAGCACTGTTTGGAGGGTCTGCATTTCTTCTTGGTTGTGTGCCCTTCACTTGACTTCAGTCTCTACGATTCTTCCCACATTTCTCTTAATCATCCTCTTCCTCATTTCTTACAGTCTAATAATCAGATTCATGAACAGAACCTGTTCAGCCACTGCCCAGGGGATGGCAGCCCCTCTGTTCTTTGCCATCAATCGTTCTATGCCTTTTATCTCTGTTCTCGATCACTGTAGGGGACAAGCCCAAAGCTGGTCTCTCTTAGAACAGCTTCATTTTCTTCCAACAATTACAAGAAGCAATTTTTAGCCAAGAGAGCAGCAGCCTTTTAAGTTCTATGTTCCTTTACAAAGCAAAGCTCTTTATTAAAGTGGCAAAGCACCAAGATGATTCCAATAGACCCTCCTGATCTGAGAGCTCATTGATGCAGACATTCTCTCCAAAGGTGCAGCTCACAGCCCACTCCATATGCTCTTCCCGCAGGCCTCCCTTACTTCGACATCCATCACTCAGTCAACAAAGCCCTTTTAGAGCATGTACTATGTGCCAGGCACTGTGACACCAACGGTCTCTGACCTCCTGCCCCCAGATCACAACCTAATAAGGAGATGACTTGGAAATGTCTATTACACCCCACATGGGCACGAGGTGAACTGCAGGTGTCCTGCTTTCTCAGGCCTCTTCCCCGAATCCTGCCACACTCTCCTGGCTGCCGCCTCCCCCAGTCCTGCTTGCTTTCTCAGCACAATCCTGGGCTCCCCCTTCCCTCCTCTCATCTTCCCCAGCTATGGACATTCCTCCTTTCCCGGGGCTCCAGCACTCCGTGGCAGGGATACATTTTGACCATTCCTCCCACAGAAATCTATAGTCATTGGCTTTGTATCTCTGCATTTTATCTTCCCCACAAGAATGTAAAGGCAGAATTCCCATACTTCCCAGACATCCATGCACAAGGCTGAGCATCTAGTACGTGGCCAGAACTCTAATGCCCAAATTCCAATGTATCCAACATTTATCAAGTGTCTCCAGTGTGCAGGGCTCAGTGCCAGGAGCTAGAAGCACCGGTGACCCGAACAGGCTCAGGTTTTCACAGCTAGTGAGTCTGAGTGGGTGTCCTTGAGCAGGAGTGGGATTTCTGGGGCATGGTTTAAAATATAGGGATGACAAGCTCCTGGCTCTGGTGGAGCAAATCTAAGTAGGACCAGTAAAAATAGATCTGCCTGGAGTTGTGTGACTCTGAACAAGACTGGCTTAAATTAGAAAAGAAAGAAGGAGGAAGAGACTGTCTGACCTCATTGATCTGACGTGCCTGGGGACCCAGAAAGCATGGAATGAAGGGCCAGGAACTCACAGCAGTCAATATCCAGGAAGACAGCCAGGAGTGCACCAAGCATGGGGGCCATGCACAGACAATACCACTGAGGCTTGGTGGCATGGGGCTCATGCCCTCTCGTTCTGTTTCACTTCCCTTCACAGACGCTGCAGTTAATCCAGCCTTCTGCCTGTGCCTAATACATGGTACTCCATTTCCCATCTCCAGGCTTTTGCACTGCTCATCCCCCACACCTAGAACAGACTCTCATTTCCACTGCTTAGAGTCTTTTGTTTCTGGTGACTCCAACTCAAACACTCCATTCCAGGAGAACGCCTGCCAGTTCAAACCACATTCAATTAACAGATAATTCTGGGGGCAGGGGGAAGAGAGAAGAGAGGAAAAGGAAAGGGGTTGAAATGGAATCCGCATTTACTGAGCTCCTTCTATGTGCCAGACACTATTAAGTGCTTTACAAATATGACCTCATTTGAGAAGAGATGGAAACAGAAGCAGAGACAGACACAGAGAGACAGGGGGAGAAATATTCAGTGAGAACTAGTGAACATTATGAGGCAGAATCTGAACTCAGGACAAATAGATGCCATAAAAAAGCCCACCAAAAAACTATAAGACTAAGGATACACACTCCCCAAAAGACCGGCCTCCAAGGACACAAACAATTGGCAATACAAGCTCTCACAGCCACACCAGAGATGCTTCACTAGCTAACAGTCTGAAGAATGCAAATGAAGATTACCACAGGAGAGCCGCTCAGCCCTGGGGAGCACAGAGTCAAACACAGTCAAAGGCAGCTGGAGGTTTTAGGAGGTAGAGGGAGTGCAGACTGTGCCGAGCGGACAGCCCATGCTGAGGTAGAAGATGGGGTGCACACGAAGCAGAGCCTTTGACTGCGTTGAGAGGACGTGAAGGGGAGCGATGTGTAATAAGCCTGGAAAAGCCAGCCCGAGTCAGACTGCAAAAGGCTGCCACACCACACAGATGCCAACAGGTATGTTTGTAGCACAAAGCTGACCATGCCACTCTGCTGCAAGAAAGCCTCCCTCCTGCATCCAAGAAAACACAGAGAATCCTCAGCTGGGCACTTAAGATCCTCCACAATCTCCAAGAGTTATTTCCTAGTGCTCCCTTTCCCACATCCCCCATTCCAGTTAGATTGGCCTACTCTCTCTCACACACACATGCACACGCACATGTATTTGCACAAGTGGCAATTCACATCTGAAGGATGAGCCTTCCTCACTTCGGCCTCATCGAGCCCCTTACCCTCAAAGGCTGCACAATGCAGGGGTGCCTTCCTCTTGAACTTACTTATTGTATAGATTATAGATTTACATTTGTATGTAAAGGTTGTTCTCATCATTTGGATGTGGGCTCCTGGAGAATTGTGGGAAGATGGTATCATGTTGAGTTGTATGCAATCCCAGATGCCCACAACTACCCCCAGGAGGCTATAAGTACTAAAGACTTAGCAGAAGAAGCAATAATAACAACTAAAACCAAAGTCTTCTTTGGGGATGTGTCCGTATCTATATTGCTGCCTAACTACATACGTAGATGATATAATTAACACTCTTCCAGGTCTCTACACAGAACACATACCAGAACCCTTTGGAAGTCTAGAACAAAGACAAGCCAGAATAAGCAGAAGGAGAAGTGTGAAGGTCCTAGTCCCACATCAAGAGACTAAGCCAGACCTGTGTTCAACAGGAGCTGGCCCGGGGAACTCAGCCAGCAGGAGATAGGGGCAGAGCAGAACCCAGGCAGCATGTGACTGATCTACAGTAAGAGAAAAGTCCAAACAATTTCTGCAGAAGGAGGGACCTAGTCTTAGTTACCAAACTCAGGAGGAAACAGGGCCTACTCACACCATGAGGCAAGTAGATGACTCAGCAAATACAGCACCAGGGCTAGAGTCTGGAAGACCTGAGTTCTAATCCAGCCTCATACACTTACTAGCTGAGTGACCCTAAGCAAGTCACTTAACCTCTGTTTGCCTCTGGTAAAGGAAAATACAAACAACTACTCCAGTGTTTGTCTCTGCCAAGAAAACTCCATGCGTAGTGGGATATGTTGTGATATGCTCCACAGGGTCACAAAGAGTCAGATAGGACTCAACAACAAGAACATATCACCCACACCATCTGAGAATACAGGAGTTTGACCCAGGCACAAGCCCTCAGTCCAAAAGCTGAGACTGGAGATAGGAGAAAACAGAAGAAAATGCCAAGCACAATGAAGAAATAGAGAGAAGCCCAAGAGGGGAGTCTCAGTCCAGCTTCAAAGAAAAGAAATCTAGGCCACAACAACCACAAGAGAACCTGGAAGAAAAATGAGATCCAGTGTGGAATGCCAGGTTAGGGGACCATGGAAAGGAAACCTAAAGTCTTAGAACAAATGCTGGTAACTGTATCTAAGAACTGAGCCTCCTCAAAGTCAGAAGAGGCCAAGCAGAAAATCATTTCTCCCAGCGTCCTCCACTGCATCCCAGGCAATCATCAGTCATCTTGATTTTTGTCTTGCCTCTGGACTTCAGTGACTCTGGAAGAGAGGGCGAGGCTAATGACTGCAGCTTGGTCTCACTCAAATCCAATTCATGTTGGAGTCAAGACATCGCCCTGTGACGTCACTGATCCTCTTTGAAACTGAAGGATGGACATCGACCATGTGCCAGGCACTGTGCTAGGAGCTCTGCAAATGTGATTTCATTTGATCCTCACAACAATCCTGGGAAGTAGGTGCTTCCTAGTGTTATTATTTATCATGGGAAGCAGTATTATTCCCACGTTACAGGCAAGAGGAGGTTAAGTCACTTGCCCAGAGTAACATACCTAAGGAAGTATCTGAGGCTGGATTTGAACTCAGGTCTTGCTGATTCTAGGCCCAACACTCTACCCACTGCACTACCTAGCTGTCTATAGATGATAGATAAACTAGTTTTTTTAAAGTAGAGTGACATGACCAGGGTCAAACAGCTAGAATGGAAGGTTGTATTTGAACCCAGGTGGTCTAACTGTAGAGAGGAAGTGAGTAACACCCAAGGTCATGGTCTGGGCCCACAGCACTCTGACATCTCAAGCTTGTCAGCGGATGTCAGGCTTCAGTGAGCTGCATAGAAGTTGGCACCTCCCTAGAGGTGACCTACAGTTGGGGGGTAGTGTGTTTGCCATGTTGTAAAGTCCTCTGGTCATCACATAAAACCACACACACACACACACACACACACACACACACACACACACACACACACGTCATGGCTGTCGTGCGCAGGGGAGAAGGCACTGAGCCAAAAGCCACCTGCTCATGAAGTACTTCAAACAGGGCAGTCGGACCTTCCCGGGGTGACTCACATTAATTGTATCATTCAGCATAGATACAGCGGGAAGTGACTGACTGTCCTATCTAGTCCTTGCCCCAGGAGCAAACAAAACTGTGCTTCCTGTAGCTCCCTTCCAGGCTGACTCAACAGCACGATTATGGTGTCAGGGTGGCTCAGGCAGCACTGGAGCCTGACAATGGGCAGGGGGCAGGCGAGCTATCCTCCGGAGGCTCCTTAATGGTAGAAGATTGATTCTGAGGCTGCCGGACATTAGAGAGATTGTTGGATTCAGAGGCAGGAAGAACATTGGGCCATCTGCCCCACCCCCATCTGCTTCACTTGGGTTAGAGGGGCCTGTCCAGGGTGCTGAGCCAGCCCCCTGTTGCTAGCAGTGGTGAATTTGCCCAAACATGGGGGGAGGTCTGGGACAAGCCAAAGAGAACAGAGCTTCTGACTTGTTCCACAGGCAGGCCTTGGGAGCCACAGTGAAGAATCTGAGCCCAAACAGCAGAACTTGATGAACCCAGGGTCACACATTGCACTGAGGATAAGGAGGAGTGCCCAGTTCTCCCACAGTTCAACCTGCAGGGTATGAAGAGGGACCTGCCACTTCAGGGTGGGGAGGGGGCAGAGCCAATACAACTCACCCCTTGGGGTGGATCTGAGGGTTCTGTAGCCCCCAGGTCAAGGTCCCAGGTAAGTGCCTGAACTCAGCCTCCAGAGGTCCTTAACAGGAGCCCAACCCAGCTCAGCACCAGCCCACCCAGACCAGCCTGGCCAGGTTTACTGTTTCAGAAAATTCTCCAGCTCTTCAGGGAAGGTAAAACACAGCACAGGCACAGGCAGATAGCACCCAGCTTCCTAGAGGAACAGACCATAAAGGATACTGGCAGTGCCAAGGAGACCTCCCAACAGCTGCTGCCCAGGGAAGGAGGAAAGGTCACCTCCTAGGGGCGGGGGCCACCTTGCACCCCACCTACCACCATCTTGGCACTGATGATTTATGGCCAGGTCCTGTTGGGGTCGGGCACACATACACACTTCCTTGATGAGCACCTTCCCTGGAAATGGGCCACTCCTCTTCTTGGGAACTCTGAGGCCTGCAGAGGAAAAAAAAAAAGCTGAGATTGGGAAAGAAGGAAGGAAGGAAGGAAGGGAGGGAGGGAGGGAGGGAAGGAGGAGGGGAGGGAGGGAGGAAGAAAAGGAGGAAGGGAAGATTCAGGGGAAGGAAAGGAAGGGAGGGAGGAATGAAGGAAGGAAGCAGGCATTCATTAAGCATTTACTAGGGGCAGCTAAGTGGTGCAGTGAATAGAGTGACAGATCTGAAGTCAGGAAGACCCATTTTCCTGACTTCAAATCCAGCCTCAGATACTTAGTAGCTGTGTGACCCTGGGCAAGTCACTTAATTCTGTCTCAGTTTCCTCATTTGTAAAATGAGCTGGAAAAGAAAAAGACAAACCAGTATCATTTTTTTTTTTTACCATTAAAGTATTTTATGGGGCAGCTAGGTGGCTCAGTGAAAAGAATACTGGGGGCAGCTAGGTGGTGCAGTGGATAAAGCACTGGCCCTGGATTCAGGAGTACCTGAGTTCAAATCCAGCCTCAGACACTTGATACTTACTAGCCATGTGACCCTGGGCAAGTCACTTAACCCCGATTGCCTTACCAAAAAAAAAAAAAGTATTTTATTATTTTCTTGTCACATTTAAAAATAGTTTTCAACATTTGTTTTCATAAGATTTTTAGTTGCAAATTTTTCTCCCTCCCTTCCCTCCCCCCTCTGCAAGACAGAACGCAATCTGATAGAGGTTATATATCAAACCAGTATCTTTGCCAATGTAAAAATATTTTGACTGATTCGGGCTAATTTGGGGGGACTAATTTGATTGGGGTGACTAATTCTGGGACTGATGACTAACTGGCTGTCTGACTTCGTTAATTTAATGTGGGCCATTTATAAAGTTCCACCACACTGCTCCCAAATTGATAAAATAAAGATTAAGAAGCCTCTTAACTAAATAATCAAAGCAGAGTTTATTTATGAGATACTATTTCAAATTAAGAATACACGTAAATAAAATGTACAACCTGACTGCTTTCCTACGGTCTCTTTCCACTGCATCTCTTTCCCACCTGCTGCGCTTTTCTTGAATACAATAAGGGCCTTAGCCGCCTCTCCCCTCAGGGCACTCAGGTACTTTATTCTAACTCCTCTTAATCTTCACTTTCTCCAACCAGTCCCCTGTGCTGACGCTTCTGTGATCTCGGCTGCCTCCTGGTCAGTCTGTCTTCTGCCGCCTTTGCTCCTAGTCCTGTGTTGCTGTTCATCTCATCCCCCATCTCTCCTTTCTAATCTCTTCAGCCGCCCTTTTGACCTCTTCTCAGCTCCTTGTCCCCCGAACCGTCCCTTGTCTGCCCCCTTGCTGTCTAACTCCCAGGTCTCTATATACCTTTTCTTCTCTCCACTCAAATCTCAGGGCTTCCTGCACCCCCACAGACCAAGCTAATCTGCCAGCCAGGTCTGCGGCTGGTGGGGGGGAAGGGTGTGTGCTCAAGCATCCCGTGTCTCAGCACAGGCTATCCAGGATCTCTCAGATAGCTCCGCTCAGGTTGGAGGGAGCTGGGGGCTTTTTCCCCCAGCTGTCTGACCTGGCGTCTTGTACAGCCCATGGGGCTTTTTGGCTCAGCTGAAGCTGAGGAGGAGGGGAAGAGACCCTGAGGGCCTAAGGCTTTCTAATCTCAGCCTAAAGGTAGGGTCCCCAAATCAAAATAAATTTCCACACCAAGAACATCCCAAATGAAGAGTCAGCCATGACTTGGAAATGCCTGAACAACAACATAGAGACAAGATGCTCCCTTTTTGTGCCTTACTCTTCCTAGCCCTGCCCACTCCAAAGTGTTGAAGAGAAGGGATCCGAAGCCTCCATTTGCCCAGGAGAATGAAGGCGCTGCTGCTAGACCTCCTCCCTTTCTGAGGATTGACTTCCAATGTGCTTCTCAGGAGGTCAGGAGGGGCCGAGTTAGATCCCAGAAGTGCAGCCCAGGATCCCAGGGCAGGGTGGCAGATGCTGGTCCCACAGCACTTGGATGCAAGTCTGTGCTCTCTATGGCACACCCTTCCAGGCTGACAGTAAGAAAGAGCAAACTCAGAGCCCACTGAGTACAAGCTGTGTCCCACGGTCCAGAGAGGGGAGCCCTGCCCCAGAACCCCCTCTTAGGAGTCCTGCTTTGAGGGTGGGGCAGGCAGGGAAAAGGCAAGAGCCCTGGGAGGGGAGAGGTCACAGCCTGCTCCTTTCCCAGCTGGTGGCCTCCCCAGGCCTGGCCTCTGAGACTTACCTCCTCTGTGGACTTACCACAGAGGCAGCTCCCTCAGCCCCAAGATGCCCCAGTCTGACACTGAAATCAACAAACATTCATGAAACACCTTCCAAGTGCCGGCTCGGGGGAGCCTGAGCAAATCACTTCACCTGGGAAGGAAGAGAGGGAATAAGCATTTATTAAGCACCTACTGTGTGCCAGATTCATTTGTTCTCTTTGACAAGGTCAGAGGCCAGCCCAGCTCCTGACTCATTTGGCCATTCTTGATGGCTCAGAGTGGGCTGAGATAGCGACTGTTTCTATTTTGGCCAGAAACCCTAACGGTCTCCCCCCTCCCCGCCCCCCCTACACACACTATTTGTTTGTCTGTCTTTTTAAATTAATTATTTGTTTGTTTGTTTGCTCGGGGTGGTTGGCAGCCTCCCACTCAGTGAGCACCCAAGGAAAGCTCTCTAACCGTCTAACCTAGCAGGCAGCCTGCCTTGGGGCCCCCATCTCATCTCTTCTCTCTCTCCTCCTGCCCAGATCCCTCAGGTTCCTCCCTCTTCTTCATCCTGCCCTCCCTTTCCACTGAGTCTGATTCCTGGTTCCATCACTCACTAGCAGGGCTTCCACAGATGCAAACTGGGAACAATAATCTTTGCCTCTGGACCTTAAAGGGCTAGAGAAGCAAGAATTGATGGGAACAGGGCAGCTGCCCTCCCCTCTCTCCTTCCCTCCCCTCCCTCCTGCCCTCCCCTCTCTGCTTCCCCTCTGCCCTCCATAGTAACAGCAAATGTTCATATGTCGCCCTATGCTTTTGCTGTGCTGTGCTAAGCACTTGACAATTATGATCTCATTTGACCCTCACAAAAGCCTGATTGGCCCCATTTTACAGATGAGGAAACTAAAGTAAACAGAGGTTAAATGACTTTCCCAAGTTCTGAAGCTGGACCTGAACGCAGCTGTTCTGACTCCAAGCCTAGGGTTCTAGCCACTGGGCCACCCAGCTAACTCTGACCCCGCTCCTCCACATCTTCCTCTGACCTCCCTCCTAGGCTCTGTACCACGCCCAGAAGGTGTCAAGCCCCCAAGTCCAGAGGTTTTCTCCTGATTTCAAAGTGTCTTTGTCCCCTTGTAAGGGGGGAGGAGCAGGGGGACCAGCTGACTTTAAGCCTGGTTCAGACTTCCAAGGGGACCTGCATGGTCTTCAAAAATATTAATCCAAAGGACTGGAAGGCAATGCCCAGTCTGGGCAGCAGAGGGTGCCATGGTCCTGTTGACAGCTTCTAACCCAGGACGAGTGTGTGTATGTATGTGTGTGTGTGTGTGTGTGTGTAAGAATCTGTGCCCCTCTGGGCGTGTCTACATATGTGTGTCTTATGCACATGTGGGGCCACATGGCTAGTTCCCATGTACCCCAGAGGGGCTCCAGCCAGGGCCAATGGGGTCTACACTGAGTCCCAGGCATACCTGGAGATGGGAAGGCTGGGGGGCGGGGGGGGGGGGGAGAGTTGTTCCACAAGACGAAAATTGAGTGTGTAAGCATGAGTGCAGGTGGGCACCACTCAGTTCCACAGGCCCCGTGCACCTGACTGGGAGCTGGTTACATGACCCACAGCATTATTCTGCATGATACTACCAGTCACCAGGATGGGCTATCTGGGCTAATAGGAGAGGCTAAAGGGCACCCAGAAAAGCTACCACTGGCCCATCCACCACCCTCACCCCGGCAAAAACAGTGTGCAGGCACTTACTCAGAAGGAATGTCAAAGAGACGTTGACTGTGAGGACACTGGGCCTCATCCAGTGAAATTACTGGGGAGATGGGCAGCATGTATGGTTTGCAAGGTATGGGAAATTCTGATTCTACCAGCACCAAACATCACTGACTCTCCAATTTCATCTTGGGAGTTGCTTGGTGCTCTGAGAGGTTAAGTGACTTATCCAGAGTCACTCAACCAGTATGGCAGAGGCAAGCCATTATGTGCCCACAGCTGACTCTCTGGCTATGATTCAGGGCTGCCTTTTAATAGGGGTTAATGTAAAGTCTCACATGTATGGCCAGACCAAAGTTTATCTACCAAAGACCTGGGGGTCTTTTTGATGGTCAACTCAAACTGACCCAGTGTGATGTGAAGGCCACAATGATGCCATCTTGAGCTACATTCATGGCTGCCAGGAAAAGGAAGCTACAGGCCCCGCCTCCTCTACCATGTGCTGAAGCCCAATGGTGGGTTCTAATCAGGTGGGCAGGCATTTGGGAAGTGCCCTGTGTCAGGCACTGGGCCAAGTTCGAGGTGCCAGGGTTGTTGACAAATGGGAGGGCGTTTCTTTTCCATAAATGGGAGACCTCCACAGAGCATCCTAGACAGGACTGGCCTGAAGTCAGTGGAGGCAGGAAGGTTTGAGGGGAGGGCTCTGTAACAATTGGAATGACGCCACCTGCTGGAGACTTACTGTAGGAAAGCTCCACCATGAGGAGAAGGCCTCTGAGGGCAAGGCCATGTATCTTTTCTTTGGCATCAGGAAGTGACGTTTGCTGGTGGGAGGAAGAAGGGGGAGCCTGGCATTCTCACTCTCTTTCCTCAGGACTCGGGTGGAGAAGGGAGCTAGAATGCGCTCTCCCTTTGCTAGACAGATGAATCTAGGCCTTTCTCCCTCTCTTCACCAAATTCTTATTCTCTTAATAAATGCTTAAAAGTCTAACTCCTGCTAAAGCTTCTAATTTATTGGCGACCACTCATTGGATATTTTAGACAGAATGGTTAGCATTTTAGCCCCCTTACAGCTCCCTCTTGGCCAGCTTTGTCCTGGGTTCAAACACGGAGCCAGGACAGGGAGCTGGCAAAGGGCTGATGGAGGCCCACTGTCTGCAGCACAGCTGGCTAACACTCAGGGCCCCCAAGGTTGAGGGGGCTTCTTGGGGACCTGGTAAGCCCCCCTCCCTAGAGATCTCCAAGAAAGGCTGAGGGTGTGGCTGCTTGTTAGATCCTTTAGGGAGGGTAAGCTTGGTCAGAGGCGGTCAGACTGGAAGCCGCCACAACTGACTGAGTGACCTCAGGGCCCTTCCCTGGAGCAGAGGCCTCAGTGCACATTCCAGCCCCCTGGAGAGTTACAGATGTAATCTTCCAGTGAAACAGTAGGCTGGGCCGCCCCACCCTCTGAAGCCTTCCCTCAGGGAGCTGCTGAGGCCAGCACATTTACTCTTTCTTGGGGAACCCGACCCACAGGTCTCAGCTGCCCCGAGCACTGCCCTGCCCTCCATGCGACCTAAGAGAGTGTGATACAGGTGTGTAACACACCAACCACTTGGGATCTGATACAATGTATAGAAGGAACCTGCAGTGACACAGTGTGTCAGTTGTATGTGCGAGACAATGTACGAATTGTCAATGTGTTGTCGATGTGGCATAGTTGGGGGACTTCTGGGCCTGGGGTCACAAAGGCCCGTGTTCCAGTCCTACCCTTGACCCTAGCTGTGTCACTGGAACTCTCTGATCTTCAGCTCTGGGACTAAATGACCACTGAGGTCGCTTCCAACTCCTTAGACCGTAGCTGGTACCTTCCAAGGACCTTAGTGGTCACGTAGCTCAACTTTCCCATTTTATGAGAGAAAACTGAGGCCCAAGTTGGGTGTAAGCCACACCGATGGTCCACATGAGCTGCAAGGTGGCCTGTTCTGTCTTCTTACACCTAACGCTCCCCAGCAGACTCTTCCATCCAAGGACACAGGACTCCCTCCTGTTCCTCCTTCCAGACCCTCATCTCCAGACTCTGGGCATTTTCTCTAGCTGTGCTGCCCTCCTGGGATGCCTTCCCTTCTCATCTCTACCTTCTGGTTTCCCCGGCCTCCTTAAGTCTCAGCTCCAGACCCACCTTCCACAGGAAGCCTTTCCCAATTCGACTCCATGGAAGGGCATCCCTCTGGGGCTTAGCTCTAATTAGGCCTGTGTAGAGCCAAGTCTGACCCCTCCAATGGGCTGCCAGCTGCCTAAGAGCAGGGACCAATTTTTACCTTTCTTTGTATCCCCAGATCTTAGTGCAGTGCCTGGCACCCTGTAAGCCCTTCCTATCTGCTGCATGACTTAGTTCAATTTTCCCACCTTTACAGAGAAGGAAACTGAGGTCCAGGTTGGAGAAAGAGCTTGCATAAAACACACAGAGTTGAGATTAGAACATCTTCCTCTCCCCTGTGCCACACTCAGAGTACCTTTACATAGCCTGCCTCCTGGGGGGTTGTGAGAAAATGCCCAGGGAATGGGCCCTGGAGCACTTCCTGGGCTCTTGACCTGCCTTTCTCAGCAGTCACATCTCAGCCTCTAGCAAGAAAAGGAGACCTCCTTCCCCCTTCCTCTTCCCTCCCCTCCTCCCCCTTCTCCTTCCCTCCCCTCACCTCCTCTTCCCTTCCTCTCCTCTCTTTTCTTTGTTGCTCTCTTTCACACACCTCTCTTGGAACATGAGAAGTACCTCTTGTTCTTGGACACAAGAAATACAAAGCTAAGGTATCTGGGATTCTGTCCTCTCCTCTTGCCCATGAAGAGGTTTGCTGGGGCAGACTTGAACTTCAGAGCTTATTGTTAAATCTCCACTGGGAACATTTAGATCTCAAAATGGCAAACACTATAAAGTGGAGCAGTTGGGTGGCACAGTGGATAGAGCACTGGCTCTGAAGTCATGAGGATCTGAGTTCAGATCTCACCTCACATACTTACTAGCTGTGTGGCCCTGGGCAAGTCACTTAATCCCAATTGCATTAAACATCCAGGGCCATCTCCAGTAGGCTAAATGTCTATCTTGCCACTGGCCCCAGCTGGCTCTGGGGGAGGTTGCTGGCTTTGCACAGCTTTGCCTCATTTAAATCCAATTCAGTGCAAGTCACGACATCACCCCCATGTCATGGTCCTTCTGGGGAACAAAGGACAAACAACGACAAAGCAGGGTTTGATTTGTTGTTTTAAGTGTGTCCTTCCCTCCCCCCTCCCAAGTGAGCCAGTTGTTAAATGTTCACCAGCATGGAGCAGCTAGGTGGTGCAGTGGGTAGAGCACTGGCCCTAGAGTCAGGAGTACCTGAGTTCAAATCCGGCCTTAACACTTAACACTTACTAGCTGTGTGACCCTGGGCAAGTCACTTAACTCCAATTGCCTCACCAAAAAAAAACAAAAAAAACAAATGAGGGGCAACTAGATGGTGAAGTGGATGATAGAGCACCAGCCCTGGAGTCAGGAGAACCTGAGTTCAAATCCAGCCTCAAACACTTGACACTTACTAGCATGTGACCCTGGGTAAGTCACTTAACCCCAATTGCCTCACAAAAAAAACCAAATGAGCCCCTCATAAGCTATTCAACTTTTCTTTTACTCAATTTCATTGTATTTTCAACTCTGGATTTTCTTCTTTACAACCTCCACCTCTCCCATTAAGAAAACAAGAAAAATAAAAGCTATTACAAATGCATAGTGAAGTAAAATAAATCTCATTAGCCATGTGCAAATATATAGTTATATACATATATATGCAAATATAGAATGTAAATTGTGTGTGTGTGTGCATGCGCGTGTATGTGTGCCTCAGACTGCACTCTGAGGCCATCACTTCTCTATTCTCTATTTGGAGGTGGGTGCTTAATAAATGTTTGTTTCTTTTCTGCCTTCTTGTTGGGGGCCCGTATTTAAAATTTCTTTTCTGTCAGCTTTAAAAGATACTAGTTGGGGGAGCCTCCCCATGGAGGGTGGGGCCCAGGAGCTGCCTTTACTTTGTCATCTGCTTCTTGTACTGAACACCCACCCAATAAACTTGCCAGCCATGCCTCTCCCCCCCCAAAAAAAAAAAAAAAAGATACTAGTTGGAGAATAGGAGGTGCCTTTCACAACTCTGGTTGGTTATAAGAAAATTCATAATCATAAGAAAGTTACAAATTGATTAGAAAAGAACACAAATCATAATTTTGATTATTTAAAATTTCAAAGATTTCATACAGACACAAATCAGTGTTGCTGGGATAAGAAGCAAAGTTACAGGTTTGGGGAAGGAATCTTAGATCCCTGGATGAGGTCTGATGTCCCATTTCTACAAAGACCTAAAACAAGAGCAGTTCTCCAACACCAAATTGAAGAGCTATATATATACATATATACATATACATATATATATATAATAAGTAACATTATTCAGCACTTAAAGAGGCACAAATGGTTTCCAGAATTTTTTTTTCATTTCAGACAGTTAGAAAGGAATTGCAGACTCTCAACAATCACACAGACAGCTAGGTAGCACAGTGGATAGAGCACAGGACTCATCTCCCTGGGATCAAATTTGGCTTCAGACACAAAACTAACTGTGTGACCCTGGGCAAATCATTTAATCTTGTTTGCCTTGGTTTCCTCATCTCTAAAATGAGCTAGAGAAGGCAATGGCAAACCACGGCAGTGTCTCTGCCAAGAAAAGCCCAAATGGGGTTATGAAGAGTTGGACACAACTGAAAAATGACTCAACAACAACCAAATAACAATCACACGTGTTCTAGAGCACTAATAATAAAAATGCCAGTCTAGACAAGTGTGATGTTTTATCTCACAGATGACAAAAGGCAGAAAAAGACAGTGTTGCAGGGACTGGGGAAAGGTGGGCACACTAATGATGGAGCAAACAATGAATGATTTTTTTTTCGGGGCAATGAGGATTAAGTGACTTGCCCAGGGTCACACAACTAGTAAGTGTCAGTGTCTGAGGTCAGATTTGAACTCAGGTCCTCCTGAATCTAGGGCCGGTGCTTTATCTACTGCACCACCAAGCTGCCTCCACAACGAATGATTAATCTAGAAAAGTTACTAGCCTGTCATAACTTTTGAACAACAACAAAAAATCACACTCCTGCCAGAGTCCAAGAAGGGTGAGTATCAAAAGGCCCCATATACACCCAAATATTTAGAGCAGTGCTTTGTGGGGGCAGGAAGCAAAGTGGGTGCTCAACAATGGCAGGGGTGGCTGAACAAATTACAACACAGGTGTGATAGAGTATGACTTTTCTTTAAGAAATGACAACTATGAGGAATTCAGAGAAACTTGAAAAGCCTTCTATGAATTGATCCAAAGCAAGAGAAGCACAACTAAGAGAATGATGCATGTGCTAAGACTGCATCAGCATGAATGAACACAACCCTCAAAATCAGCTCTTAGCACAGTGCCCGGAACACCTCGGGGTTTCATAAATGTCTTTAGATTTAGCGATTGAACATTAGACAACATATCATGGGCAATGCTGGTTTCAGATGGGTGAAGTTGGAACACATTCTGCCAGTCAGGTATGTGCTGGAGCCAGCCAATACAGGATAAGAGCCAATTGTTAAATGTTCGGGGGTGAGCATTTACACCTCACATATATTTACGCCTCACATATCAGCAAGTGCTATGAACCAGAGCTTGATTTATGTCATTGCCTAGACTTATGATGTTAACCATGCAGATTCAGCACAAAAGCAGTGCATTTTCAGAGAGCCAGTTGTTGAACGCCTGCACATCCTGCTGCCAGTTGGAGGCTACTGTGAGGGCAGGCTTTCCTAGCCTGGGCTATTTTGAGTGTTACTGCTGAAGGGGAGGGTCCACTGGAGGGGACTCTTAGGAGGAAGAGCTCAGAGTGTCAAAACCAGAGGAGAATCAAAGAAATAACTGCTGAGGAATCGCTTGGGATGAAGTGGCTGGCCCGGGGCCAGGCCCTTCTCTCCAGCTCCCTGGGCCTGCGACTTGCCTTTGGGCTTCACTGGGGATGCCCCTGAGGACATTCAGTGGCCTCAATGGAATCTCTGTCCTCCCCTAGCCCTTGGGGGGCAGGGGGCGGCAAGCAGAGTCTCTTGTGATTGGCTGCTGGGCTCTTCATGTTCCTCTGCCCTCCTTCTTGGCCAGGTGACTCTTTTCAGTGACTCATAAGGCAGAAGCCATGAACTGAATGGGGCTGGAGGGCAGGACTTCCCCCTCCCTCCCCCCCCCCCACCCCGCCGCTGTCCATTTTATTTTATTTTATTTTATTTTTTAGTGAGGCAATGGGGGTTAAGTGACTTGCCCAGGGTCACACAGCTAGTAAGTGTTAAGTGTCTGAGGCTGGATTTGAACTCAGGTCCTCCTGACTCCAGGGCCAGTGCTCTATCCACTGCGCCACCCAGCTGCTCCTGTCCATTTTAGCAGACTCAGGGAAAGGGACCTGGAGCTGTTGTTCCCAGGCTGTGAAGTTCGTCCTGCTCAGTCTCAGGTGCCCGCTGAGAAGAACCCCAGTAGCCTCAACAGTCTGGAAGCCAAGATGGCCGGTGGGATGGGGCAACCAGCCAGCCCGGCATGGAAGGACAGGGAGAAGTGGGGACTTAGGACAGGATGCTCTATGGGAACCCAGTAAGCTATGAGCTTAATGGCCCGACCTCCCCAGAGACTGAGGAAGTAGAGAAGGAGGGAGATTGGTCCTCCTGTGTGTTGGGGGTGGGAGGGAAGTTTGAATGATGAAGGGTCCTGAGAATGAGGTGCACAGGCCAGAGAGGCCGGGCAGGGGCATTGGGCCCCTTCGGACTTCACTGGGAGAGGGAGGGAGGAGGGGGGTGGAGGGAGGCATGTGTGAGGGTGCACACGGGCACTAGAGAAACAGGATGTAACCTTTGGGCTCCCAGATTACAAAGCTCTCCAAGTACAAAAGTCAATAAAAGCCTCTTAGAAGCCTGGTGTGGGAGAGATCAGTCATGCCCCAGTGGGGAGCCTCCAGGATGGAGGGGCTGGGCCAAGGCTCCCAAGATGGCCCCCCATCCAGACAAACACAAGCGTACTCTGCTGGGCCATGCACGGCCCCACACCCTAGGGCTGGAGGAGGCTGGCAGAGGGTCCTCCTCGGAGACCTCACGCTGGGACTCAGGATCCCGACAGAGGCTCCCGAACGCGGGCCGTCATTGTTCAGAGGCCCTAGGAAGGCCAGGCCAGTGAGAACTCAACTGTGGCACTGGGGGATTGGGCTGGCCCTAGGAGACTCCTCCAACTCCCCAGCTTTGGGGAAATGAAGGTCTTAGCCCATAATACAGACCAGAAGAACAACGGCAAACAGCTCGCACTTGGATTGAGCTGACCGTGCACCAAGAACTGTGCTAAGTGCTTTGTAATCACTTATTATCTCATTTTATCCTCCCAACAACCCTGGCCAGGAGGGAGGTACTGTTCAGATTCCCCTTTCCAAATGAGGGCTAGGCCGTGGGGAATCAGGCCCTGCCCTCTATTAAGGATGGCCAGCTAGGCATATAGAAATGTACCCAAACTATGGGCAAGGTGATGCAGGGGAAGGGGAGCAGCAGAAGCAAGGGGAGGGGTGGTCAGCTGACAAAAGAACTGAGCTTCGGAGCAAGGGAGGAATTCTGAGCCGACAAGCCAGCGCCACGAGGGGGCAGCATTCCAGGCATATGGACCAGCAATGCGAAGCCCAGAGGCTGGGGATGGGGATAGGACCCCGACAGTGCCAGTTCTTAGCCGGACCAGCGCGCGTCTGAAGGCTAAACTCAAGCAGGGAGCTGTGCATGGACAGACACTCTACCTCCCCTCCTCCAGTTCTCCCTGCAGTCCCACGGCTGAGCTCCTCATTCAGCTGAAACTGCCCCCTCCAAAGTCAGGGTTTCTTCAAAGAAAGAGAAGGACCCTGATGTTCCCAGTGGGCTTTTAGTAAACATTTTTATTGAAAGTTGGCGTGCCAAATTCTACCCCTCCCTGAGGTGGTGAGCAGATAGATGTTACCCACGTGCAATCATGTAAAACATTTCCATCTTAAGTCATTTTGCACAAGCAAACTCGAATAGAAGAAAAAAGTGAAAGAAAAGTGAAAATAGCAGCTTCAGTCTGGGTTCCATCCATATCCGTCCTTTCTCTGGAGGTGGATCGTCTGCTTCCTCATGAGTCCTTTGGGATTGTCGTGGATCATTGTATTGCTGTCAACGTGCACAAGGTTCTCCTGGTTCTGCTCACTTCACTCTACAGCAGCTCATACACGTCTTTCCAGGCCTTTCCTAAATCATCTTGTTTGTCATTTCTTAGAGCACAGTAATATTCCATCACCATCATATACCACAGATTGTTTAGCCATTCCCCAATTAATAGACATGCCTCTGATTTCCAGCTCTTAGCCACCACACAAAGAGGTGCTACCAATGTTTTTGTATAAAATAGGTCTTTTTCTCTTTTGGGGGATGTCTTTGGGATATGGACATAGCAGTGGTATTACTGGATCAAAGGGTATGCACAGTTCTGTGGCCCTTTGGGCATAGTTCCAAATTGCTCTCCAGAATGGTTGGATCAGTTCACAACTCCACCCACGGTGGATTAGCCTCCCAGTTTTTTCACATCCCCTCCAACATCCAACATTTTCCATTTTTGTCATATTAGCCACTCTGATTTTTTAAAGGGGGTACAGCTTGGTGGCACAGTGACAGAACACTGGCCCTGGACTCAAGAGGACCTGAGTTCAAATCTCACCTTAGACATTTACTATCTGTGTGCCCCTGGGCAAGTCACTTAACCAAAATTGCTTTAAATATCCGTGGCCGTCTCCAGTCATCCCAATATATTTCTTGCCACTGGACCCCCGTGTCTCTGGAGGAGAGAGTGAGGCTGGTGACCTTGCACAGCCCTCCCTCGTTTAAATCCAATTCAGTGCAAGTCATGACATCACCCTGATGTTATGGTCCTCTTCAAGATCGAAGGACAAACAACAACAGCCACTAACAGGTGTGAGGAGTGTACACGAATAGTGACAGCAAAGGGGATGGAATATTATTGTGCTCTAAGAAATGAGAAAGGGTTGGTTTCAGCGAAACCTGGGAAGACTTATGAACTGATGCAAGATGAGGTGTGCAAGGAAACAGTCACATTGCAGAGACTTTGACTTCTAAAGTTCTAAAAGACTTTGGAACTCTGATCATCCCAGCAGAACCAAGCCCAGCTTCAGAGGACTCAAGATGAAGCACACTGCCCACCACCTGAAAGAGGGAGAGAGATTCTGCAGGGCGCAGGTCGAAGCATATTGTCTTTAGACATGGCTGATGGGGAAGGTTTCGTTTTATTAGACATGTTTGGAAAGGGTTTTGTTTTCCTTGCTTTTTCAGTGGGTGGAATGAGGGGGCAGAGAATTTAGAACTGAAAATAAAATAAAATAAAAATAAAATAAAAATTGAATTAAAAAATCAAAGTTAAGATTTCTTACTTGACAAATTCAGTGGCTTTTTCTCAATCCTCATTCTCACTCTCTCCTCCTGATATCTCTTCTTCTAGGTTTTTAGGACCCTTCTCTCTCTCTCTCTCTCTCTCTCTCTCTCTCTCTCTCCCCCCCCGTCTGTCTCTCTGTCTCTGTCTCTATCTCTGTCTCACTCTCTGTCTCTGTCTCTGTCTCTCTGTCTCTCTCTCTGTCTCTGTCTCTCTGTCTCTCTCTCTGTCTCTGTGTCTCTGTTTCTCTTTCTGTCTCTCTGTCTCTTTCTGTCTCTCCCTCTTCCTCTCTCTCTTTCTCTCTGTGTCTCTCTCTCTGTGTCTCTGTCTCTCTCTCCCTCTGTCTCTCTGTCTCTCTGTCTCTGTCTCTCTGTGTCTCTCTGTCTCTCTGTCTCTCCCTCTCTCTGTCTCTCTCTGCCTCTCTCTCTGTCTCTCTCCCTCTCTCTGTGTGTCTCTCTGTGTCTCTCTCTCTGTCTCTCTCTCTGTCTCTCTCTCTGTCTCTCTCTCTGTCTCTCCCTCTCCCTCTCTCTCTCTCTCTTTCTCTCTGTGTCTCTCTGTCTCTCTCTCTGTGTCTCTCTGTGTCTCTATCTCTCTCTGTGTCTCTGTCTCTCTCTCCCTCTCTCTGTCTCTCTGTCTCTGTCTCTCTGTGTCTCTATGTCTCTGTCTCTCTCTGTCTCTCTCTGTCTCTCTCTCCCTCTCTCTGTCTCTCTGTCTCTCTCTCTTTCTGTCTCTCTGTCTCTCTCTCTGTCTCTCTGTCTCTCTCTCTGTCTCTCTGTCTCTCTCTCTGTCTCTCTCTCTCTCTCTCTGTCTCTCTCTGTCTGTCTTTCTCTCTCCTGCTTCTCCTCCTACCTGACTGACTTTCTTCTCTTTCCCCTTTGTTGGATCTTCATGCAGGTCATGCCTGCTAGCTCTGAGTGCTCCCCCCGCCATGACTCTGTTCTGGGACCTCTTTTCTCCTCCCTCTATACTATTTCACTTGGGGATGTCAGTTCCCAGCAATTAAATCACCATCTCTATTGTAATGATTTTCAAACTTACTTCTCCCATCCACACCTCTCCTGATCTTTGCCTCCCCAATTGCCTTTTAGACATCTAGAATTGGGTGTCCAATAGACATCTGAAGTGGCAGTAAAGGTGGCACTGTGGACAGAGCCCTGGGCCTAGAGTCAGGAAGACTCTTCTTGCTGAATACAAATCTGGTCTCAGACACTTATGAGATATGTGATCCTGGACAAGTCACTTCATCCTGTTTGCCTCGGTTTCCCCTTCTTCTCAGTTTCTCAGTTTTATAGATATAAAATGGTCTGGAGAAGGAAATGGCAAACCACTCCAGTGTCTCTGCCAAGAAAATCCCAGATGAGGTGATAAAGAGTCAGACGTGACTGAAATAACTGAACACCCACAACAAAAGGCATCTTACCCACAATATGTCCAAAACAGAACTTGTTCTCTTTCACCCTAAACCCTCCCCCACCTTCTACCTTCCCTATCATTGTCAAGGGCGTCACCCTCCTCCTGATCCCCCAGGACCCCACCATAGGAATCATCCTGGCCTCCACCCCATCTCTCACCCCTCCTATCCTAGCTGTTGCCAAGGCCTGTCAATCTGACCTCTCTGATGAGCCCCCTTCTCTCCTCTGACCTTGGCCCCACCCTGGCACAGACCCCCTCACCTCACCTGGACTGTGGCAATGGCCAGCTGGGGGAGTCTGCCCGCCTCCGTCTTTCCTCCCTATGGTGCATCAGCACCCAGGTCCCGTCATGTCACCCCCTGCTCAGCAAACTCTAGTAACTCACTGTGGCCTCCAAGAGCGGGTTCTACCTGGGGGTCACAAGCACAGGATCAGAACAGCAATGCTGAGTGTTCTAGTACCCGGGCAGGATGCCCGCCAGGTGACCACAACTGCCCCTCCCCCCTTGCTGTCCTCTCCACATCCCTTAGGCTGCCAGCTCGTCCTCTCCCACCTCCAGGAGGGCACCCAGGTGAGCCCCCTGCCCCTCCTTCCCCTACCTCCAATCAGGGCCCAGTAATGTTTACAGACGGGATTCTCTCCTCTCTTGCCCTGTCTCCCCAACTCCCCAGGTCTGCCATTCTGTCCAGTGTCCCCTCACCCGGGTCTATCTTCTCTCACTCTCCCCAGGTACCCGGCATCTGTGTCTGCTGCTGAGGCACTTTCTGGGGCAATCCCTACCAGTACCTCCTGTCTGCAATACCAACCTACAGAGGGCGTCCTCCAAAAGCTTCTAAAGGGGGCCGCTAGGGGGCGCAGTGATAGAGCACTGGCCCTGGATTCAGGAGGACTTGAGTTCCAATCCAACCTCAGACACTTGACACTTACTACCTGTGTGACCCTGGGCAAGTCACTTAACCCTTATTGCCCCGCCCCCCCAAAAAAGTTTCTAGATTCTTCCCACGGCTGTCCCAGCCACTGATTAACCTGCTCTCTCCCATTCTTCCCACCCTGCAGGCTCACCCCATGGACTCCCTCCAGAGCAGTACACAGGTGGGTACCAGCCCCTGGGGGGTTCAGGGACACAGCCTGTGTCCATTCCCCCTTGGCCCTTGGGCTGGTGCTGGTGATCATCTTCCCCAAAAGCTGTGCTGGAGAGAACAGCACACAGGGGACAGATGGGCAACACTGGGCCCACAGTCGAGCATTCAGTCAATAAACGGGCATTGAGCCCCTGCTGTGCTCTGTGCTCAGGGCCTGACATACAAAGAAAGGCAAAAGACAGGCCCTTAGGAGTCAAGGAGCCCAATTCAACCAAATCCATACCAAGAAGCTCAGTGCAGGAGAAATGCTTGGAGGAGGGCTGGGGGTGGGGGTGGGGGGGCGGGGACATTGGAGGAGATTCACCACAAAGGGGAGAACAATGGGACAGCATGGGGTCAGCAGGCGTGGGGGTGGGGTTCTTGAGGAAGGGAGAGACCTGGACATGTTTGTAGGCAGGCGGGAAGGAACCAGGAGCCAGGGAGGGATGGAAGCCGGGAAGGGAGGGAGAGAGATGGGAGAGCAGGACAGAAGGGGCAGCCTTGTCCCTTGCCATGGGACACAGGGGTGAAGGAGGAGAAAGGGGCAGGAGGCACCTGACGGGAGGGGAGGATGAGCTCATAACAACAGCCTCAGATCTCTCTGTGGAATCTGAGGCAGGTCCTCGGCTGATAGTGGGGGCAGGGGGAGCCTCTGGGGAGTAGGGGAGGCAGCTGCTGGAGGGAGGGAGCTGCTAGGGAGGGTGAGGGAGCTGCTGGAGGGAGGGAGCTGCTAGGGAGGATGGAGGCAGCTTCTGGGGGTGGGGAGGGCCCAGGTGGAAGAGCCCAGCGCTCTTCTCCACCCTCCTTCAACACCTCTCCAGGGAGCAAAGGCGGTGAACAGTGGCAGTGACCCGGGGCTGAGGTTTGTCTGGCCTATGGGGGGGGGGGGGCAGGGCAGGACTCCAGAGAAGGGAGATGGGGCCTCATTTCCTCAAGGGGAATGATGGCTATCAGCAGAGGAAATGGGCAGAAATGGGAGCATTTCTCCTGCCTTGGGAGAGACTGCAAAGACAGCCACCCTCCCATCTCTCGGGCATCCCAGCTCTACAAAGTCCTTTTTCCTAGTGGCCCCAGGAAGTCAACAGGTCAGAATGATCATCCTCATTTCAGAGATGGGGAAACTGAGGCCCCAAGAGAAAGGAAGGGCCTTGTCCAGGGCACCCGCCAAGACCTTGGCAGAGCCAAGCGTCAGGCCCAGGTGCCCCGGCTCCTGAGCCGCTCACCTCCCAGCGCTCCTCCATCCCACACACAGCTGAGCCCGATGGCAGATGGAGAGCAGCTCCAAGGGTGCCCCCTTTCTGGTAGGCATCCAATGCAGAGGTGATCCGGCTTCTTGCCGGACCTTGGCCTAGAGCCCCAGGGCCTTCATGGGCCCCCTTCCTGCTCAGCCCAGGGCCAGGCCTGAGTCGGGTAGGGAGGGGGGCCCCTCACCCATAGCCTCCCTCCCAGCATTCATTCGTGCCAACCAAACATGAAGAGAGGAGGCAGGTAAGGCTGGCTGGTGAGGCAGGCTTGGGTTGGTTAGGCCATTTCTATCCCCATTGAAGTGAGACACCTGCAGGAAGCTGCCAGCCAAGGAGCCCCTCGGCCCAGTCATGGTTGGTCGGCAGAGGCTGCCCGGGGAGCTGCCCACTTGAGAGCTAGTAGGCCAGGCAGGAGGGGCACCAGTTAAAGGCACAGGCTTCTCCCCTACCCCACCAAAGTCATCCCTCCAGACGGGCATCCTCAGACAGCCTCTGGCAAGGAGAGAGAGCCTGCTCTCGAGGCGTTTCTGTCAGTCTGGCTGGGGGAGGGATCAGAGACCCCAAAGCAGCAGCAACAGAACTTCTGGACCCAGGAGAGGGGGCAGGGGGGACACGGGCCTAGGGCTGGGGAGGGGATGAGCACCCTTAGAATGCCCAGCCAAGAATGTGGGAAGCTAAGAGGCTCAGCCTTCCCGGGTCAGGCCGGACATCCGGGGGATCCCACAGAGGATCCGTGTCCCCTGGCATGCTTGTGGACAGCCTGGCTCGGCCACCCGGAACTGCCTATTGTGAACCCTTGACAAGAGCAGTGCCTGCCACCGCCCCTCCCTTGATGGCCGCTCGCAGGAGGGCCCTGGTCTGCAGGCCACAGCCCACAAGGAGGACCAAGCTCCGGCCTTCCAGGCTGCTTCTTCCAAGGCAGCCCATGGTCTCCTCTTCACTGGGACCCTCCCTTCTCCACTCATTCCAGAGTAGCTTTCCCAAGAGTCAGGGGCAGGTGGGCAGCACGGAGAGCATCACTCTCCCCTGTGCCCAATGCCTGCTGCTGAGCAAAGTGGATGAACACGCTCAAAGTGGATGTACGCCCCACGTCACATCCATAGGCCACCACCTCTCTGCCAAGGAAGGTAATGGGTCCCTGCAGTCCTGAGCCATCCCTGAACTGAGGTCTGTGGTCCGGGATGAGATGGCTCTCTAAATCATTCTGGGACCTCTCCCCTTCTCTGGGCAGCATCTCACAGAAGTCTGCCCAGGGCTCTCTGCATTTATCTTCTTCATTGTTTCTTAAGGCACCATAATATTTCACGATTTTTCTCATGCTGTGGTTTGCTCCATAAAGGGGGGCTCCCTCTACTGAGGGGGCCCCACCAGCACTGAGCCAGTCTTTGAGGTACATCACTAGCTCTGGGAGGACAGGGGCTGGGAGGTAGCGCCCTGGGCACAAGGAGTCAAGGGAGTGGGTGGGGAGAAAGGGGAGCCAGGGATGACCCCGGAGCCCCAGCATGGGGCCTGGAAGCTTAGGGGGCTCCCTGGTGGGGGAGAAGGAGAAGCAGCAGGACAGCCCCACAACACTACTGCCTCCCTGACTCCCCTGGGTGAACAGGACTCCCAGTCAGAGAGGGCTTTCCACAGCTCCTACACCCTGTTATCACCCCTATTTCCCAAATGCAGAAACTGAGACTCAGTGAGAGGAAGGGACTTGCCCAGGGTCAACCAACCAGGAAGAAGACAGGGCAGGATTCCAACCCAGAGCTCTCCTGACTGCTGGCGCACAAATGATGGAGGAAGGATCAGCCTGGAGAGCCTGGTGTCCCCAGGTAGAAATCATTTCATCCCTTTGTCAGGGCCAGGAAAGCAGAGGCCGCGCAAAGGAGTGGGGTGGAGTCAGAGGACCTGGGTTCAAATCCAGCCTCTGCCTCTCCCTGGCTGTGTGACCTTGGGCAAGTCCCTGCCTTTTTCTGAGCCTCAGCTTCCTCCCCGTTCTGAGGAGGGCCTCGTACCAGGTGCTCTCTGAGGCCTGGACTCAGCTCATCTACCTGGCTCCATCCTCAGCCCCTTCCCCTGAGCACTATACATGCTGAGGGGCTGCAGAGGCCCAGGAAAGGCTCAAGCAGCAGGGAGGAAGGGTCCCCAGGAGTCCTGGTGTCACGGGCCCAGCCCCAGTCCCAGCCCGGGGTCCCTCACAGTCCCTGGTGTATCTCTTCTCCTGCAGCTGTCAGCTGGCCACCCCACCCATGCTGAGCAGCACCGTGGGTCGCCCTAGGTCCCTTCCCCATTTGGCAGCCAAACAGCTGCCCCAGCTTTTCCTGCACATGGGGAGCAGGAGCCCCTGAGGACATGGGCAGGGGCAGGGGAGACCCCCCAGTACCTTGAGTCAGGCCTAGAAGCTCTACTTTGGGCTGGGCCCCCCCCCCCCGACCCAGGAGTCCCCTTTTACATTGGGTCATACTTGTGAGCCCCCTCCCCCACTGTAACCCCCTTTGGGCAGCCCCAGGCCTGGGGAGGGGCTGCGCAGCCCCTCCCTTGCTATCTCAGCCAAGGCTTAATGGGCTCCCAACCAACTGCCTCTATTATTTGCTTTTCTGTCCACATCCGTTTCTGAGAGAATTGGGCAGACTTAGCAAGAAGGGTTAGGTGTTGGGAGGCCTGTGTGTGTCCATGTATGGAAACTGTGGGGGCTCTGAGGCCTGTGAAGTACAAAGGAACCCACAGCCTGCCCCAGGGCAATCACCCAGGGCTGCGACTAGATAAAGAGGGAGGAGAGGAAGAGGGAAAAGAGGAGGGAGGAGGGAGAGGGGATGGAGAAAAGGAGGAGGGGGATGGGGGAGAGGAGGAGGGGGGATGGGGGAGAGGAGGGGGGATGGGAGAGAAGAGGAGGGAGATGGGGGAGAGGAGGAAGGGGGATGGGGGAGTGAAGGAGGGGGAAAGGGAGAGGGGAGGGGGAAAGAAGGAAGGGAAAGAGGAAGGGAGACAGAGAGGAGGAGGGAAGAGAGGAGAGGTCCTGTCCTCAGCCCCACCAGCTCCCCAGACACATGGGGGGCCAAAGGTGGGGGCAGCTGTAACAGCAGGAACCCCAGCCATCAGGCCCAAGGGCCAATGGCCCCAGGAGCTTTCCAGCCTGGACTTTTGGCCAGTGGGCCGGCTGAGACAGAGAACATCCCCCCAGAGAGGCCTCCTCCCCACATGCCCAGACAGGGCCTCAGGCTGGGGGTGGGATTGGGGGTAAGAAGGGGGACAGGTACTGCTGGCCTCTCTGGGGAGCTGGCCAGTGTTTGAGAGAAGGGGATGTAAGACAATGGTCACTCAGTCAATCAGTCAACAGCTGGGGGGGGGGCGCTGAGCCATGTTCAAGGCTCCTGATAATCACCCCATTGTTTGACTTAAAGGAACTGAGTTAGTGTATTCTTGTGACCCAAACAGCTGATAACCTCTGGCCCAGCCTATCAGGCAGCAGGATGTGCACACATGTGCACGTGCACACTCACACACGCACGCACACACACATTCACATGGCACACACACACACACACACGCACACGCACGCACACGCACACGCCCCCTCGGCTCTCACTCCCCTGCCTTTCTTCTCCAGGACAAAGCAGTCCAGCCCGGGCTCCAGGTCCTGCCCTGTCCGGGCTCATGGCCTGGCTGCAGACACCGTCCAGCGGGTCAGTGCCCTCCTTAAATCGTGGTGCCCAGAATTGAGCCCAATAATCAGATGGGGTCTGATGAGGACCAGCAGCATGAGGGAGGTCGACGTCATTTTTACCTCCTTTTTACTGTTGGGGAGACGGAGGCAGATAGCGGTTAAGTGACTTGCCCAGAGTCCCCCAGCTAGAAAGTGTCTGAGTCTGGGCTGGGACAGCTGACTCCAGGCCCAGAGCTCGGTGCGCTCTGGTGCCCCCTCGTGGCCATGGAGCTATCAATTCCATGGACAGCCTACAGCCCCACTCCATCCCCAGAGGCTAGTCTGGGGAGCCTGTGGCCCAGCCTTGCTGCAAGGACCGAGGGGTGAGTCTCCTCTGCATGGGTCAGTGTTGGGGCCCACAGTCTAAACATTTATTAGGCTCCTTCTGTGTCCCAGTCATGGTGCCAAGTGCACAGTGACTGTGTTGGTGAAGGTCCTCGGGGGCCTGGGAGGGCAGGGGGGCAGAGGGTGGGATCAATGCCTCCTACTGTTGGGAAGGCTGCCCCAAGAAAAGGAGCTAACCTCGATGCGCTTGCGCCAGCAAGGCAGGTCCAGCCAGGGCTGGGGGGCACAGGGTCGGGAAGGCTCCCCCAAGGGGATGGCCTGCCTGCACAGCGAGTGAGCCCTCCCTATTGAAGGTCTTCAAGCCCAGCTGGATGACCACATCCAGAGTGTTGTAGAAAGGGTCCCCGCTTGGGCTTGGGCTGGGCTGGCGGTGACTCAGCTTTTTGTCTTCTTTCACTGAAGACACCGACGGATGTGATTGAGCTTTTCCAGAAGGCGAGAATATTGTGGTCAGAGGTCATCTCTGAGTCTGGCCTGTCCTCACCTCTCCTAGTCATTGTGACTGAGCCTTCACCCCTGCTGTCCTCTGCCATTTCTAATTGTCTGTGGGCTGGGAAGGCTGAGAACCAGTTGTAAGAATATTTTAAACTTGCTTGGGGCCAAATCTGACTGGGGGGAACTAATCTGGGGACTTTTGACTGATGGCTATCTGACTGCTATTAATTTCCTAAGGCAATCTGTTAGGGCCTTTTAAAAGTTTCTCCACACGGCTCTGCTCCCAAATTATAAGCAAAAGACTAAGAAACCTCTTCCAATTTAATAGCAGAGGCTTTATTTATGAGATACAACTTAAAATTAAGAATACAGGAAAATAAAATGTACAACCTGAGTGCTTTCTGGCCTGTCTCTCTGTTGCCACCACTTGTGCTTAATCTTTGCCACGCCCACAACTTTCTTAGCATTTCCATACCAACTGACCTTCTTCTAGCGCCCCCCCTTTCCATCTAAGTTCCCTCTCTGCACTGCTGCTGAACCTTGAAAAGCCCCTTACTCCATCTGGCTCCTTCCTCTGTCTGTCTGCCCCCCTCAGCATCTCTACCTTCTCTATACCGTAGCCCTTTCTCGCTTTCTCCATCCCCCTTGTACTGTCCCTCCATCTCTCTTGTCAGTCCCTAGGTGAAACTGGGCTCGCTGCGCCCCTGCACACTCCAAGTTAATCCACCGGCACTCAAGTGTCCCACGCGTACCACACCCAGGGCTCCAGGGGCCCATGCCCCGTGCTGCACGCCTGGGACCTCAGCACGGGCTACGCCATAGCCAGGCCTGGACAAGCCCAGGATCTCTGGGATAGATCCCCTCAGGGTGGAGGGAGCTGGGGATCCCTCCCCCCAGCTGTCTGACCTGGCATCCAGTAAAGCCCACAGGGCTTTTTGGCTCAGCTGAAGTGGAGGGGGAGGGGCACCAGCCCCTCTTACACAGAAAACCCCCCGAGGGCCCAAGGCTTTCTAATCTCAGCCCAAAGGCAGGGTCCCCAAAGCACAATAAATTCCCACACAGGCTTGTTAAGATTGTATGTTAAATAAAAGTAAATAGACCTTAGTCCAAGATTGAGTGAGGCCCAAAAGACCCTAACTCTCTCAGAGCTGGTACCACACCACCCAACATGACTTGCTATAGAAAGTGAGGGCAGGGGCAGAGATGGAGGGCGGGATTCCCCAAGGCCTCTCCTCAAGGGCCACAGGCTGCGGCCAAGGGATGGCCCAAAAGGGAGGCCACAGGAGTGCACCAGACTGGGGCTGAGGAGCCTGGGTGACAAATCAAAGCCAAGTCCAGGCCTCTCACCTACGGCCCGATGGAGGGGGAAAGGGAGCGGGAAGGAAGAAAGGAGGCCATGCAGGCCAGAGCAGAGGCCGTGGTGTCGAGATAAGAGGGCTGGCCAGCTGACCGGCCAGCCGGTACCTCAGAGAGGATGGCCCCGGACGGACCAGGTATTGGCCCCATGACAGCCCAGAGGGGACCACATGAAGGGAGCCCTGCAGGGCAGGGGCAGCTCCCAGCCAGCATCTTCCTTCTGCTAAATAACCAAAGGGGTGGGGGTGGGGCTTCTCTCTTCTTTCTATGCCTGCTAAGAAACCCCTGCCACATTCATGCATGGCAGCCTTGGCTGCTTGCAAGAACCCCAAGGAGGGTCTTGAGAGATGGGAGCACCTCCTCACCAGGCCCCCAGCTGTGAACTAGGCGATGGAATGAGGCTCACGTGGTGTCGCGACAGTCATTTGGCAGAGCCCTGCAGACCCTGTGCCCTGCCCCTGCCCCTGCCTAGCTTGGCAGGCCTGCATTCCCCATTCACTCTTGCCTTCCTTTCTCCTCCCATGACAGGGTGGGCAGACAGGGCCAGGGCCTTATCAGCTGGCACTAGCCAGAGAAAGACTCCGGAGGGCCTTAGGTTACCTACTTCCTCTTTGAGAGGTCCGTCTCCTTCCCGCCCACACGGCAGGGGCTTCCTGGGTGGTAGCTGAGCTCCCAGACCCAGGGGGCTTCAGGCTGGGGACTTGCTGACCTGCACCTGGTAGCTCCTCCCAAGATGCTTGATCCTGGGGGGAGGGCAGGGTCAAAAGGGGCAGAGTAAGCCAGAGAAGGAAGGTGCCCCCAGGGCTGGGGCCAGGAGTGGCCCCGATCCTCCTCAGGACCTGCTTTCTTTAATGTTTCTGAGAATGTTGCCAAGTATGCCCAGATCCCACTGCTCCCAGTGTCCCAAGACTGTGTCTTCAGAAATCACAGCCTGTTCCACTTCCCAGAGCAATTGTTCTCTGGGCATCATTGCCTCTGATCGGGAGAAGCCACAAAGAGCCATTATTAGCACTGGAGTCACTAGAACCTGGGCCACCTTGGAGGTCAGAGATGTCTGGGCCCTGACTCAGCAGGAAGCCTGGGGACAGCAGGGGGTGGGGTGGGGTGGGGCAAGGAATGCCAGGGAGGAGAGGAGGGGGCCAGGACCAGGCTGTGCCACCTGTCCACCTGAGAGGCGAGGTCCGGGTCTGCTCCGCCCCCATTCAGGGCACAAAGTCATGTCTGTTCATCCCAGACTCTTGGGGCTGGAAGGAGCCCCAGGAAGGTCCAGTCCAGCCCAGACCTGACATGGGGTGAGAAGGTGCGGGCACTCTGGGACAGCTCCTGTGCACAGAGCCTCAGGGCACTTGCCCTCTCCCAGGCTTCTTCCCATCACTGCTGCTCTGTCCTCTGGGGCCAACAGAACAAGACCAGTCAGATTCCATGGGTCCCAGTGTTCCGGGGAAGGCCTCAGGCAAAGTCCCTTCACGCGGAGGTGGCCCTGATCCTAGGGAGCATAAGCAGGACCTTGCCTTAGTCAGAAGAGCAGGCCCAGCCTTGTGGTCATTTGAGGACCCCTCGGTGATCCCGCGACGGGGCAGGAGCCCCTGGTGCGCTGTCCCTGCTGTGCTAGCTCCACATGCCCTCAAAGAGCGCCCACTCCAGAAGCCCCAAGGAAGGACACATGACCCACTCAGGCAGAACCAAGGCGGAACCACACTATGGGTGCGGGCATCACATCAGACAGGCGACTCCCTACCCACCACCCTGGGGAAAGGCAGCATTTAGGGCCTTTCCTGCCAGACTACGCGTTTAGCCAGAGGCCCCAGGGTTCCTTCTCTGAGCTTGGATGGATGGGCGCTAGACATTCCAAGCTCTGGAAGGGCTCCTTCCTAGGAAAGCTGCCTCCAGGTGAATTCTGGCCCTGAGTGTGTTCAAGTCCACATCTGGGGGGAGTCAGGGCGTGGCAGGGGGAGGGGGCAGAACAGGACACCTCCTGAGGGCCAGACTAGCTCCAGGAGTTGGGTCCATCTGCCTGCCGTGCCCCTCGATACCAGCCCTTAGGCTGTCCTGGGCCAAGGCACCTCCCAGGCACCTTCTCTGATCCTCCTTCCCGAAGAGACAGGCAGACACCCAGAAGAAGGCCATGGCCTCCCCTGGGCCCAGTGATGGGAGTCTCGCTGCCATCATCACTCTCTCGGAGAGCGCCAGTCCCCTCCTTGCTCTCCTTTACTCAGACTCTACAATGAAGCTGTCCCATGCTGTCCTGCTCATCTGCAGTCTCCATCTGCCCTTCAATCTTGTTTCTCTGGAAGGGGACATGCCTGGTGCCCACCTGAGAGCTGGAACATGGTGCCAGAGGCTCTGCCAGGGGTGTCTCAGCCTAGTGGCTGAGCTTAACCTTCCTTTACCAGCCATGCCTGATTGGGGGTCTCCCTCTTTGTATTCGAGCCCCTGGGGTGAGGTCAGCTGGCCAATGCTGTTAGGGAGCCCACCTGGGAAGCCCCAGGTGCCAGGGGTCCCCACTGGCCTCTCAAGGTCAAGGCTTACACTCAGGCTGCCCCCGTGGCACATGCCCAGCTGTGGGCACTGCCCCCCAGGAACAGGAGCGGTCTGCAAACAGTCCTCACTCAGGGACGGAAATCCCTTTCAACCTCTCAAATAACACCAGTGAACCAGGAAAAGAGCCCAACAATTGAGATTTCAGCCACTAAGTCAATGTGGAAATAATGGGTTGAACTCCATCAATGGAACCCCCTGTTGGCTGAGGATTAGGACAGGAGCAGGCTCACTATCTTTATGACCCGCTCTGTGTACACAGCTCAACCACAGAGGACCAGCCCAGCTCCCTGAGCGGGGAAATGCTAGCCCGGGATGTCGAAACCCTGACAGCCAAGTCCTGTCTGCACAGTCAGGATGATTAATGGGCGGGGTGACCTCTGCAGAGGGGAAGGAACCTGGCTGCAGAGGTCAAGCCCCAAGGAGGCCAGGGGCCAGAGAGGGTTGGCTCCCCTGACACTTCTGCATGATGTTCAGTGGTGATGCCTGCCGGATTTCTTGTCCGTTGTGTTCATTGTGAGCCTTACGTTGTAATTATCATTCTTTCCCTTTTCTCATTCTAGATAGATAGATAGATAGATAGATAGATAGATAGATAGATAGATAGATAGATAGATAGATAGATAGATAGATAGATAGATAGATAGATATAGATAGTCAGTCAGCAAGCATTTATTAAGCACCTACTGCATGCCAGGGCCTGTGCTAAGCACCAGGGACACAAAGAAAGGCAAGAGAGTTCCAGCACCCAGGGAACTCCCATCCTAAGGCAGCCCAGGCACTTTAGGCCAGCTGGCATCAGAGGCTGCTCCTCTTGGTGCCAAGCCTGCATCTGCTCCCTCCATGGCTCCTGAATCTGCCCCCCTCCCGCCAAAGAAGAACCAGTCTGAGCCTTCTTTCCGGAACAGCTCTTTGGAAGCCACTGGTGCTGCCCCTCCCCTGGCTTGTGCCTCCGGAAGTAATAACAGCAACTGACATTTCAGCCACATTTTAAGGATTGAAAAAATGCTTCCTTTGCAGCCCCCTGTGAGGTAGGAAGTCTCAGTGTCAGTTGTCGTGCCCATTTTATAAAGGGGGAGACCGAGGCTCAGAGAGGGAAAGTGACTTGCCCAGGGTCACAGTGAGGTCTAGTCAGAGCTGGGGTCAGGACTCCCAGGGAGGGTGGAGGAGGGTGGGATTCAGGAGACTGACAGTGCAGCATTCTTCTCTGCTCCCTTCTTCTCTCCTGTCTTCCGATGAGGCACCAGAGAGCGGCTTGGAGCTATGCATGGGCCCCCTGGGCACCAGCCAAGGCCTTCAGAACCTCTCCTCTATGCCAGGAAATCCACAGAGGCTCCAGTCCAGCTCCAGGTCCACCTGGGACTGGGAGGGGGAGCCCCAAACCATGTGGGCCCTAGGAGCCTCAAGTCAGGGTCCTAGGCATCTTTGGCAAAGGAAAACCTGCCACCCCTAAGGGGTCAGTCAGCCAGGCAAAGAAGGGGAAGCCAAGGGCTCTGAATCGCTCTGTCCCATAAGTCCTCAAGGGCAACTTGGCAGCCTGCTGTGTATGGATCTATGTAGCCCGAGCGTTAATCTCTGCCCGTCACTGGATTTCAGATGTGCCCAACAAGGGCCTGGCTGTAAACGCCAAGATGGGGAGCCAAGGCGGGCGGGGGGGGGGGGGAGCCAAGACGCGAGGGATGGGGAGCCGCCATGCGTGGGTGCGTGTGTGCGTGGATGGGGAATGGCTATAGGAACACTTGGTCTTGGTCTGGGGAAAATGTGATGCAGCCCCTAGATTGCTCAGCATCCCGGGCTCACAGCTTTGGTAAAGGGTTCAGACATGAGCTTTCAGCCCCTGGCCGTTTCCTTGTGAGCTAGCTGGGCAGAAGCCAACATCATGCGCCTCTCCTTGCTAGCCCCAGGGCTTTCACTGCGCCTCTGGGTCAGAACATCAACAGGGTGTTGTTTTGTCTCCCACCAGGACTCCCTTAAGTAAACTGGCCCTCGGTCTTGTAATATGGCGAAGATTATATTCGGTGAGTCAGTTAAAGAGCATCAGTGAAACATTCCCTACAATTTTCCAGGCGTGGCACAAAACGTCAAAATCCTTCCTATTCTAATGGGGGAAACGGCAGGCAGGCAATTACGGACAAAGCAGCTGCGTTCTCAACAGGGAAGCTGGGGAGTGGGAGGAGGAAGGGGGAGGGGCAGTGGGGGAGGGGTCCTAAAAGACCTCCTGCATAAGTGGGTGAGCTTTAGGATCAATTCTGAGGGAAGGTAGAGGTGAAGGTGAGGAGGGACAGGACTCCTAGCAGAGGAGAAACAAGGGAAAGACCCCCTTCCCACCCCCAGGCTTTCTTCCCATCATTCTTTGCCACCCAAACCTACAGTGATAAGGAATTGTTACAGATTTGCAGTATCTCATTTGTCACATGCAGGTTCTATGTGAGAGGAATAATGTGTCCTCCTCAGTAGGCAGGGTACATTATTCAAGTTCTGGGGGCTTTCCCCCTCCCCCATATCCACCATTCCTTCCTTTCCCTGCTGAGTTAGCAGAGGTTTTTCTGAAGTTAGATAACAAAGAATCCTAAAATCTCAGGGTCTAGTTGTCCCAGGGGCTGGGGGCAGCAGTGACACCACACCTGGGGGGTGGTCTACATGTCTAGAAGTGTTGCAAAGAATGTGAACCTGGATGGGGGAGGGACTTTGCATTAGATCTAGGATAAAAAGGGAAGTTTGCTGTGGCAAAGAGCACACAACTTCTTTGGGGTGTGCACCCTTTCTTGCAAGATCATGATAAAATGGCCTTCCTTCTGTGCATCAGACCAGGAGTTGTGCCTCAGTTTATCTGTTTCTAACACGATGAAAAAAGCTTGGGCAGGAGCTGCTTGGGCTTATGCCTGTGCCCTAACTGGCCATCCACACCAGGAGAGTGTCTGCCACTGTGGCTGGTGTCCAGCTTGGAACCAGTTCACTTGTGGGCAGTGCCCAGCCTATGAGCAGCTTGCCTTCAGGCTGTGCCCAGCTTATGACTAGCTCACCTATGGGCAGTGCCCGGCCCGGTGCAAAGTGAAAGCTACAAAGGTGCCTACTGACCACTGTAGGGCTGAGGCAACAAGCAGCATTGCAGTCACCTGGCTTGTGCTGGAACTGAAAGACAGTTAGGGCTCCCCAGGACTTTGACCTGGAAATGAAGTCTCCATTCAGTGTGCTTGGCTTGGAGCTGTGGCAAGCTGCTCCTGGTGGGATACTGAGGCTAGCCTCACCTCCCCACCCATCGCCTGGAAAGAAATAAGACCAGAAAAGTCAGCCAGCACCATAACCAAACTTCATTTCTGCTGTTTGCCGACTTTGTCACCCTGTCCCCATCTGTGAAATGGGCAAACCCTTCCCACTTCTGACATTTCCTGTATGATTCTAGAAACTGAGGCGCATCTCAGGGAGTGGATGAAGCAGGCAGGTGGACCCAGGCTGAGGTGCACAGGTAGACAGCTGGGGGGTAGGGCAAGAAGTATAGGCACACAGCCTGGACTCAGGACAGGTCCAGCAGAGTACCTGTTCAGAGGAAGCTGACAGCAGGGACGGAGAGAAAGCCAGGCTGATGTGCCACCAAGAGGAAGCTCTCTGGAGCCTCAGAGCCTCCTAGGCTCACTGCCTCTCTGGGGCAGAGGCCTTGGACTTCCAAGTCAGTTCCATTCTGGAAACCAAAGACTAGAGAGGATCTCAGGCCCGGCCAAAGTGGGACTGGGCCTGTGGGGCAAACGTGGGGGATGGCAAAGGCTAGTGTGGCTGGAACAAGCCCACAGCCCCACAGGGGAGATGGCTGAACTGTACAGAGCCCAGAATGGCGGACGAGCCTTGCTCTGGAATGTAGGGATGTGAGGAAGAGGCTAAGCGGAACTCAGCTGGAAACAACAGTAATGGCCAGATAAAGGCTGAGTGACTCGGCCAGCATCATACAGCTAATACAAGTCTGAGGCAGGATTTGAACCTGGATCTTCCCGACTCCAAATTCAACTCCCTAGGGGAAAGCACCGGCAGCCAGAGACCATGAAGGGAAGGGCAGTGCCTGCTAAAGACCTCCAGGCACTGGCACTGCCTCCCACACTTGCCCCTCCCCTCCCCCCACCACGGGCCCCTGGGCCTGGGCCCACAGGGAGCTCCTGTTTCCAGGGCATTTGCTGCCTGGCAGCCTCCCAGGTAACAAGTCCTTTTATCAGCCTTAGATTAATTGTTCAGGTTAACAATAGGGATCAAAGTTGGTTATCTCCGGGGCCTGATTGTGGGCAGCCAGGGCCAAATCCAGCGTTGCCCAAGTTTTCCTATAACTCATTTCCAAAACAATCACAAAAGGTTGGGCCTGGAAGGACCGCAGGCTACCTCCCTCTATGACACACCTCAACACACAGCAGTCCAATCTCTGCGTAAACACCTCCAAGTGATGGGGATCTCACTACCCACCGAAGCAACACTTTCCCACTGGACAACTGCAAGGGTTAGGATGGAAGCCCAAACTGGCCTCTTTGTTGCTTTCCCGGGCTCCCTGTTTTGCCCCCTGGGGCAAAGTTAGAGAGCCTTCCCTCCCACTGTTCTGACTGGAAGAGGACTTTTGGCTTTCACCTGGGGGTCTCTGTAGCCATGGGGACGGTCTGGAATTCAGAAAGGGGGTGGGGGGTTAGCCTGGAGAAGAGAGCTGCAGGGGGCAGGGAGGGGCAGGAGTTATGAAGAGGCAATCAATCAGCCAAGCAGGCAATGAGCCTTTACTAATCCTCTGGTATGTGTCAGACCCTCCTCAAGCCAGATTGTGGCTTGTCAGAGGACCAGAGCCATGGCCAAGCAGTGATCTTCAGCAAAGGCCAGCCAACACCTTCTGGACAATGCTGGAGAGGACGTCCTGCCCAATATGGGGACCATGAGCACCTTAAGTGAGCCTCTGGGCCCCTGGGATTGGGGGTACCCCAGCATCCAAGCAGGCCAGTTGTCCAGAGCCTGGAGGGGGCGGCTCTAACCAGCCCCTAGAGGATTCCTGTTCCTTTGGTGAGCCGGGCAGTAGGCACCTACTAAGACAAAAAAAGGCAAAAACACAGTCCCTGCCCTCAAGGAGCTCCCAGTTTAACTGCAAACAGCTACAGGTGGTATAACCAGGAGCTAATGCACAGAAGAGAAGATGCTGGCATCAAGGTGGATCAGGAAAGGCTGGGACCTGAAGGAAGCTAGGAAGCAGAGAGGAGGAGGGAGGGCGGAGAGAGGGCGGAGACAGAGAGGAGGAGGGAGGGAGGAGGAGGGAGAGAGGAGGAGGGAGGGAGGAGGGAGGGAGGGAGGAGGGAGGAGGAGAGAGGGAGGGAGGGAGGAGGCAGAGAGGAGGGAGGGAGGAGGAGGGAGGGAGGAGGCAGAGAGGAGGGAGGGAGGAGGCAGAGAGGAAGAGGCAGAGAGGAGGAGGCAGAGAGGAGGAGGGAGGGAGGAGAAGGGAGGGAGGAGGCAGAGAGGAGGAGGGAGAGAGGAGGAGGCAGAGAGGAGGAGGGAGGGAGGGAGGAGGCAGAGAGGAGGGAGGGAGGAGGAGGGAGAGAGGAGGAGGGAGAGAGGAGGAGGAGGGAAGGAGCACTTCTGGCTTGGAGCACAGGGAAATACCCAGAAGCAAACAGTGGAGCGTCCAGTGCACCTGAGGGCAAGGTGGGGAGGGAGGACAGGAAAGGTGAGAACTCTGAAGGGCTTGAGGGTCAAACAGAGCTGCTCCTGGGGCCACAGGGAGCCACTGGAGTTTACTGAGTGTGTGTGTGTGTGGGGGGGTGACATCACCAGATGTGAGCTTTAGGAAAAGCACTCTGGAGGCTGAGTGGGGGATGGATTGGAGGGAGAGAGACTGAGACAGGCAGATTCCTGCCCCCCTAGGAGCTACCGCAATGGTCCCAGTGGAAGGGGCTGGGAGCTGCATGGGGGGCAGGGGCAGAGAAAGGGAGATGTCGTCACAGAATAGAACCAGGAGGACTTGGCAGCTGATTGGGCGTGGGAGTAAGGAGCGGAGGACACCCAGACTGAGTGTCAGCTGGGTGAAATGGGTGTGACAGAACCTCAGTGTAATCGGGGACCTCAGGAGTGGATGGCCGGGCAGGGAAGGGAAGGGAATGTCTTCAGCACAGGACAGGCTGGCGTTGAGATGCCCACTAGGCAGCTGATGATATGAAGAGAGTAGTTGGGAAAATAAACCTGAGAGCCATCAGCACAGGGATGACACATCTCCGAAGGAACCGAGGAGATTGCCCTGTGAAGTGGAGAGAGAGAAGACAGGGCTCCGCACAGAATCCTGGGGCCCAGGATTCAGCTCTTGGCATAATCCGATGAAGATTTGGCAAAGGAAACAGAGGGTGGTCCAGAAGGCAGGAGGAGAACCAGAGGAGACAGTGCCCCCAAAGCCCCAGAAAAGAGAGGGTCATCCAGTGCCCAAGGCTTCAGGGAGATCAAGGAGGAGGCTGGAGAAAAGGCTACTGGATTTGACCACTAAGAGGCAATTGGTCACCTTGGAGAAAAGAGGGTGAGGTGGGAGCCAGACTGAAGAGCTAAGAAGAGAGAGGAGAGGAAGTGGAGGCACAGGTGCAGACACCATCCCATCCTACTGCAGGCTCCTGGTATAGACGCCATTCCATTCTACTAGAAGGAGCCAGGCTGGAGGCAGGCACCTCCTCTCCCACTCTGACTGAGTCAAAGAGAGAATAAACCAACTCCAAAAAACATCCAAATAAGGTCGTAGGACAAGGCCCGGAGCAGCAAAACCCCCAGAAGGACGTGCTGAGATCACCTTCTGACCAAGAGCGGCTTGGAGGGTCAGAAGGAGGAGCTGCTGCGCTGAGACAGGAGCCAAGCCAACCCCACAGTCACCTGACACAGATCCAGCCCCAGGAAGGCCTCACCAGAAAAGGAGACCCCCAGAACCTCTGAATCAGCTGAAGGACCAGTGTCCTCTGGAACTAAGCTCACAGTCTGGTGAGTGGGCTGAGCCCTGGGCAGGGGGGAGACTACAGGGCTCTATGCTGGTGCTGAGGTGAAACTTGGGTTTTACACCCCTGCTGAGAACCAGGAGGTAGGCTTGAGTAGCAGTGGCCCAGGTTGGGGAGAGGCATGGGCTCTTTGGAGCTAACAACCACAACACACAAAGCTGGCTGATTAGCAAGTTGGTCTGGGGTCATCTAAGGACCAGGGAACAGGCCGGGCGAGGGAAGACCTGATTCTTCTTAAATCATACCACCTGGAACTTCTTAAGCTTGGGACACTGCAGCCTGGAAACAGTGCCCCACTTTAAGGAGCTAAAAGTCAAGTAAAAGAAAGGCAAGATGAGCCAACAGAGAAAAGTGAGGAAAGTTTCTTCAATAACAGGGAAGACCAAGGGGCACCCTCAGAGGAAGATGTCAACATCAGGGCCCCTATATCTAAAGCTTCCAAGAAATATATGAATTGGTCTCAGGCCATAGAGGTGCTCAAAAAGGACTTTGAAGATAAAGTTAAAGAGGTGGAGGAAAAAATGGAAAGAGAAATGAGGGTGATGCAGGAAAGACATGAGAAAAAAGTCAACAGCTTGAAAAGTCAAATTGGCCAAATGGAAAAGGAGGAACAAAAGCTCTCTGATGAAAATAATTGCCTAAGAATGAGGATTGAACAAATGGAAGCCAGTGACTTTATGAGAAACCAAGACACAATAAAGCAAATCCAAATGAATAAAAAAATAGAGGGCAATGTGAAGTATCTTCTGGGAAAAACTGCTGACCTGGAAAACAGGTCCAGGAGAGATCATTTGAAAATTATTGGTCTACCTGAAAACCATGATCAAGGAAGGAGCTTAGACACCATCTTCCAAGATATTCTCAGGGAAAATTGCCCTGAAATTCTAGAAGAAGAAGCTAAAATAGAAATTGAAAGAATCCACCAATCACCTCCAGAAAGAGATCCCCAAAAGAAAACTCCTAGGAATATTATAGCCAAATTCCAGAGCTCTCAGGTCAAGGAGAAAATATTGCAAGCTGCCAAAAAGAAAGAAATCAAGTACTGTGGAGCCCCAGTCAGGATAGCACAAGATCTAGCAGCTTCTACATTAAAGGACCAGAGGGCATGGAATAGGATATTCCAGAGGGCAAAGGAATTGGGATTACAACCAAGAATCACCTACCCAGCAAAACTCATCATTATCTTTCAGAGGAAAAAATGGGACTTCAATGAAAAAGAGGACTTTCAGATATTTGTGATGAAAAGACCTGAACTGAATGGCAAATCTGACTTTCAAATACAAGACCCCAGAGAACCATAAAAAATTAGAGTTGGGAGATATACCTGGGGTCGTGCAGTGTGTGACTGTCTTGTGTCTGAGGCTGGGTTTTGGCTAGAGTCCTCCTGAGTCTGGGGTGGATGCTTTGTCCACTGTGTCACCTATATATAGGGTACAATTGAGGGGTGAGGGGAATTCACTGGGGGAGGGGGAAGGGCAGAGGTAGCATGAGGTGAAATCCCACATGAAAGAAACAGGAAAGGGCTTATGGAGTAGGAGAAGAGATGGGGGAGGAGCAGGGCAGTAAATAAACTTTACACTCATCAGAATTGGCTCAAAGACCTTAATCTCATCAGAAGTGGCTCAAGGAGGGAATACATACTCAAATGGGTGGAGTAATATCTCTAACCCTGCAGGAAAATAGGAGGGGAAGGGGATAGAGAGGGGCAAAAAGAGGAAGGGCAGATTGGGGGAGGGGACAGCCAGAAGCAAATCCCTTTTCAAGAGGGATAGGGTGAAAGAAGATAAATAACAGAGTAAATATCATGGGGAAGGGAATAGGATCGAGGGAAACAGTTAACAATAGTAATTGTGAAAATAAAAAAAGAGGGGAAAATTGTACAAAAAATATTTATAACTCTTTGTGGTGGTTAAGAATTGGGAATCAAGGGAATGTCCATCCACTGGGGAATGACTGAAGAAGCTGTGGTATATGATTGTAGTGGAATGGTATTGTGCTATAGGAAATGACAAACAGGATGATCCCAGAGAAACCTGGAAAGACTCATATGAACTGATGTATAGTGAAGTGAGCAGAACTGGGAGGACATTGTGCACAGTGACAGCAGTATTGTTGCATGAGCATTTGTGAATGACTTAACCACTCTCAGCAATACAACAATCCAAGACAATCCCAAGGGACTAATGATGAAGCTTACTATCCACCCCCATAGAAAGAACTGATCAAAAGAGCACTTGTGGATTGTACATATATAACCTAGATCTGATTGGCTGCTGTCTTCTGGAGGGGGGAGGAAAGGGAGGGAGGGAGAAAATTTTGGAACTCTAAATCTTATGAAAATGAATGTTGAAAGCTCCCCTTACATGTAACTGGGAAAATTAAATAAATGTTTGTTGAAAAAAAAAAGGTGGGGTTAGCCTTGCTCTGTTTGGGCCCACAGGGCAGAGCCAGGAGCCATGGGGGCAATTGACTGGAGGCTGGATATATCAGGACAGCTAATAATGAGAGTTGTCCCAAAGTGGGATGGGACTCATTGGGAGGTAATGAGCTCCCAGTCCCTTCAGGGCTCCAAGGCCCATGTGTTGGTGATATTGTCCAGGGTGCTTGTGGTTATTCACAGATTGGACTTGAGGCTTCTGAGGTCCCTGGGATTCTGGGAATCAAACAGGCACAGTGGGAATCTGAGCTTTTATTCTAGAGGGTCAAGAGGAGCTTCCCCCACCCCACTCTTTTGCAAAGCTGATGATGGGAGGGGCCTGGTGGGGAGCAGCCCCTCCTTCAGATCCAGGCCGAGGGAGGCTCCCTGGGAGGCAGGCCAGCCCTGACCTACCGGCAGCTGCAAACAGCCACCGGGGAGATGAGACCCTTGGCTCAGCTCCCACCCCCAGCCACACAATGGCCACACACCAGCACCTCCAAGTGTGTTTTTCCAAAGCTGTTAACTCACAATCATGCTTGACATTTCCTCCTCTTATCCTGGAGCTGCGGATCCAGCCCACAGAAGATAAGGCGGAGATAGCGGGTCATTTTCCCACTAAGTTAGAACACACGGGTGACACGAGACTTTTCCTGGAACCAGGCAGGGCCCCCCTGGAAGGGAAGCTGAGGACTGGCCTTGAGAAAGCTCAACAGGAAGGCCGGCCCCGCCTTGGGCCTGCCCAGGCTCCTGCTAGAATCCAAGTACAAGCTCCGGAAGGCACCTCTGCCCCCTCCCCACCATGCCCTGGGCCACTGCCGCCAACCTGGGGGAGGGGGCAGGGAAAGCCGGGGCCCCTCCTCCCCCACCTTTCCCTCCTTCCTAAGAGGCTGACCAGCCTCTCTGGGCTCCTTGGACCCAAGTGGAGTCGGGATCCTTCTTTTGCTAAAAATACAAGCAGTTGTGGGAGTCTGCCCAAAGCCCAGGGCAGTGTTGGAGGAGGGATAGCTCTGCCCTTGTGGAGGACCCCGTCTAGTTGTAGGAAATAGAATCCCAGAGCATGGAGCACCTCAGACCCCATCCAGACCAACGCTGTTAGCCCCTTCTTCACTGAGCCAGCTCCTAGGGAAAGAAGGCTGGGTTCGAATCTGCTCCTGCCCAGGATGAAGCTTCAAAGGCTTGGAAGCAGCCGGGACTTCACTTTTCCTGGCTACACTGCTGAGATCTTTCAGAGATCATAAGTGCCAATGAAAACACAACCAATAGTTCAAGGCTCTTTGAGATCCTTTCCAAATAAATGTCTGGGGCGAAGCAGGTATTCACCGAGGGCTTCTCAGAGAAGTGGGTTTTGTAGGAAAGCCTTTGATGTCTGAGTGCAGCAAGTGAGGTGTACTAGGGTGGTGAAAGAGGACCAATTAGGATGCTCCCGAGTGTGCTCTGTCCTAGGGCAACCATTCTCCTCTCCTCCAGCCTCTCTATCTCTCTCTCCCTCCCTTCTTCTTTCTCTTCTCTCTTCCCTTCCCTCCCCTCCCCTTCTCTCTCTCTCTCTCTCTCTCTCTCTCTCTCTCTCTCTCTCTCTCTCTCTCTCTTTCTCTCTCTCTCCATCTCTCTCTCTCTCTCTCTCCATCTCTCTCTCTCCATCTCTCTCTCTCTCTTTCTCTCTCTTTCTCTCTCTCCATCTCTCTCTTTCTCTCTCTTTCTCTCTCTCTCTCCATCTCTCTATCTCTCTCTCTCTCCTTCTCCCTCCCTCTTTCTTTCTTCCTTTCTGTCTCTCTGTGTCTCTTCCTTCCTGTCTTCCTCTTGGTCTCTCTGTCTCTGTGTGTGTCTCTCTTTGACTGTCTCTGTCTTTCTTTGTGTCTGTCTCTATCTCTCTGTCTTTCTCTGTGTGTGTCTCTGTCTCTCTCTGTCTTTCCCTCTCTCTCCCTCATCTCTGTCTGTTTTTGTCTGTCTCTGCCTCTCTGTCTCTCTCTCATATCTCATCTCATCTCCTTCCATGTGTTTCAGCACCACTTCTAGGCTAATGATGTCCAGATATCTAGCCAGCCCCAGTTCTTCCCCTGATCTCCCATCTTCCATCAACAATTGTCTATTGGACATTTCAAGTTCACTACGTACAACCCAGAGTTCATTATCTTTCCCTCCAAACTCCCCCTTTTGCAAATGTCCCCAGTTCGGATGACAGCCCCCCTGGGCTTCCAGCCTCCCCAGGTCACCACTTGGATGGCTTCCCAGATGACTCTTTCTCCCCCGCCCCCCGCCCACAGATGTAGCATCCTTTGCCAAGTCTTGATGTTCACACCCACTCTCCCCTGTTCATACCCACCCCCTCTTCCACTCAGTCACCACCCTTGTTCAGGCCCTAATCATCTCTGGCCTAGACTATTTCCTAGCCCTCTCATTGGTCCTGCTGCCTTCAGCCTCTTCCCTGTCCAGGCCACTCTCCACACAGCTGCCAAAGTGATTGTTCTAAGGTGCAGGCCCGATCATTTCACTCCTTGCTCAATAAATTTGAGGGGTTCAGGACTTCCAGGTCACATCATAAACAAGATGGAGGTCTAGACATTTCCTCTGATCCCTTAGACCCCTCAAACCTCTCCCAGACAGAAATGAAGTGCCAAAGGTAAAGAAACTTCAGCTGTCTCCACCTTGTAGGTCTCAGCTGGAATAGAACCAGCACCATTTACCACAGGAAAGGAGCCTAATGGCATTCAAAACCTCTTCTCCAGTTGGAAATTTGTCTAGAGAGGAATGGACTTCAACCTGAGGTGAATAGCCAGTGGCTTCTGCATTGGTTGATGATGGTCTGTAAAGAATGCTATGGAAGTGTTCAATTCATCTCTCTAGGATCGTGTCCTTATCACTAATCAATGTGGTTCTGTCAGCACTGAGTAGTGGAAATGCACCATATGTCTTTGGCCCATAAATAGCCTTCAGGGCATCATAAAAGGGCTTTGGATTGTTACTATCAGTGTAAAACTGAATTTCATCTGCCCTCTTACTGAACCAAGAATCCTGCATCTCTCTAAGCTTGACTTGCATTTTACTTTTTTGATGGAGTTAAATACTGCCTTCTTAGAGATGGATGAACCATCTTACTGGTAAACCCTGTGGAGTTCTCACTTTTGTTTCCTAGCTTCTGAATTTCCCCATTATTTCCAGCTTTGGATAAGTCTAACAGAAAAAGAAAAGGGAAAATATGGAATTGAACAAAAATCCTGGAGAAATTAGAGTAAAAAGACCTATGGGATCTTCTAAATGGGACAGAAAAAATATGCATAATTCTCAGCCCCACATGGAACTTATACAAAAAATGACCAAGTACTAGGACACAAAGATGATGGAGACAAATGTAAAAAGGCAGAAATAGTCAGTACTTGCTTTAGAGATCACAGTATAATAAAAATAATAATTGGTTTAGGGACCATAAGCAAAAGAATCAGATCCAAATGAAGACAACAATTAAATCCTAAATAATGAGTGTGTCAAAGAACAAATCATACAAACAACTAATACCTATATATAAAGAAAATTATAACGATGAAACAGTATACCAAAATTGCTGGGATGCAGCTAAAGCAATCCATCAGGGGGAAAATTATATCCCACAAACATACACTAGCAAAATAGAAAAAGATAGGATTAGTGGACTGAATATACATTTTTAAACAACTAGAAAGTCAACAAATAAACTAAAAATAAGCTCAAAAGCAAAGATTTAAAAATCAAAGAGGAAATTGATAAATTAGAAACAAAAGTAGAAATTATAAATAAAAGTCTTTGAGAAGACAAATAAAATTGCTAAGCCCTTAGCTTATCTGACTAAAAGAAAATAGAAAATCAAATTAATAAAATAACATAATAAAATGAGCAGAGTGAAATCAAAGCAAAGAAGAAATTAAAAGAATAAGCAGCACATATTACACACAGATATATGCCAACAAAACTAAGAAAACAAAATAAGAATACTTTCAAAAATATAAAATGCCTAAACTATCAGAAGACCAGTTAAAGAGCTTTAGATAACCCAGTGTCAGAAAAGAAAATAGATCTAGCTGTAAATGAACTACCCATATTTAGTACCCACACTTCTCGAATCATTTCCAAAATTTGAGAAAGAACGCACCATACCAGAATCCTAATATCTAGCCTGACCTCTAGTCTGACATTTCCATCTGTCAGAGAAAGAGAGAGAGACAGAGGATGGTGGGCATTGCACTAAGCCCAGAGATACAGTTACAGCACAGTCTCTGCCCTCAAGAGTACATTCTGATGGGGGGGAGATGGTTCATAAAAGCTCATGAAAGGGGGAAGAGCCCTATATTATAAAGTAGCAGTCATGAAAATCATCTGGTATTGTTTTTTTTTTTAATTAAGAGATAGATCAATGGAAGAGACTATAAAGGGAAAACCAAAAACAATAGAAGTGAATAACCCAGTGTTTGATAAAGTGGAAAACATAAATTTCTGTTGAGTTGTTTCAGTTTTGTCTGACTTTTTTGCTAGAAAAGGGGAGTGGAGAGGCAGCAAGGAGTGGAGATGTCTGGGAAGTGTTGTGAAGACTGTTTCCTGGCAAGAGAAGGCCAAGGCTCCCCATCAGAGGCCAGGATATGGCCAAGAGCAGAGTCCAAGCTTCCAGTGGGACAGAGATGAGGATGCTGACCAAAGTACAGAGACCTGGCTCTTCATGGATCAGTTTCCTTATCCCAGGGGAGAAGCTTCAGAGCCTTGATATCATCTTCCACCAGCCCCTCTTGCTCACCCCATGTAGCTCATCAGTTGCTTGATCTTGCTCACATCTGTCCCTCACACCACACCGCCCCCCCCAACCTAATCCAGGCCCTCATCACATTTGTCCTAGATTTCATAGCATTCTAATCATTTCCCTCCCTTAATTCTCTCCTCTTTCCATACAGCTCCCAATGAGATTTTCCTCCTTCCCAGTCCAACAGACTCGTGTGGCTCCCTATTATTTCTAGGCTCAAATAGAACCTGTCTGGCTTTGAAAGTGCTTCACAACCTGGCCCAGCCTACCTTTCCAGCCTAGTTGGACATCATTCTCCTCCACAGACTCTGAGGTCCAGCCAAATTGGCCTCCACCATCCTGCCTGTCTTCCCAAAGCTGACAGACCCTCTCAATGAGGTCTGTCCAGGGCAGAGCCCAGCGGGACCATCTTCTCTGGGCCAGAGCTGTCAGAGGGAACGATTCACTCCTCTGGAAGCCAGGCCCAGCCTCACCCCCTCCCCCACACCCAGCAAGAAGGTTCAAAAGTCTTGGCTCAAGCCTCAAGCTGGCCATAGGGACAATGAAGGTGTCTGCGTCCCCAGAGGGATGACTTCTCCTAAGAGGAGCTAGGAGATCTCTGCCCCAGTGCTGGCCATCTCCCCCCCACAACCCCCCACACACTTCTCAGCAGCATGCACTCCTCCAGACCCCTCCCCCACCTCAGCCCCGGGATCCACACCCAGGACCTCCCCCATAGCCCCTCCCTCTGTTTGGACGCTCCCTTCAGGTCAGGGGAGATCCCTTGGCTTCTCCCCAAGCAGCACCTTTTGGGTGTCAAACCCCTCAAGGGCAGGGAGCATCTCTTTTTGCGATCCCCAGTGCCGCTGCCAGTGCCGCTGCCAGTGCGGCACACAGCAAGGCTTTCATAAATGTGTGTTGCTTTCCCAGAAGCTTATGGGGCAGAAGGAGCCCGGGATGTCGCTGCTTCATCAGGCAGGCTGCTTCCGCAGGAGAATCAGGCCTCTGACGGCCTCCTCAGCCCTGCTCTCTGAACCTCAGCTTCCTTAGCTGTGTGATGGGTCCAATGCTGCTGACAGGGCCTTGCTCCTGGAGCTGTTCTGGGGAAACACCAGATTCTGGGAGGAGGCCGTGCCACTCCCCCAGGCTCAGGAAGGCCCTCGTAGAAGCCTCTTCAGGGCTCCAGCTTCCATCCACAGCCAAGTGCTAGGAGTCGTCTTTCCTGGGAGGGGTCTTGGCTCCTCATACATGACATGATGCTTCAAGGCTACTGAGTGAGTTATAGACCTCCTGGCCAGAACGGCTGCCCGAGGTATGAGGAGTGAGGACTTGGCAAGCCCTAAACACTCGAGAGAGGGCATCATCACCACCAGGTCTAGAAGGAGGGATGCATGCCCCCACCGTTAGGAGGCCCACTTCTCAGGTAGCCTGCCAGATCCTACCATCCCAGCATCTCCCAGACCCGGCGAGATGCTCCTCCAGTTCTGCCAGGAGGCCTCCTGTGAGGGGAGCACACCACCTCCGGAAGCTGCCCTGCTCCACACTGGGAAGATTTCTTTCCCCACCAAGTGCAAACTTACCTTTTATAGCTCCAAGGTGTTCCAAAAGTCCAGTGCCATTTTACATTATTGAAGCCACCAAATCGGTCCAGACCCACCCAGCCTCCTGGAGCCCAGCATGCCCAGCTGCAGCCTGCCAGCATGGTTGGCAGCGATGCTGCTGCAGGAGCTAATCGGATGGGTCTGATCTTCCTCCCTCCCTCTTTCCCTCCATCCCTCGGAACCCCACTCTTCATTCATTCATTCATTCATTCATTCATTCATTCATTCATTCACCCATTCATTCACTCACTCATTCATTCATTCATTCATTCATTCATTCACTCATTCAGCAAATACTTGCTAAGCACTTCCCATGTGCCAGGGCTAACTGAGGCTCTGCAGCACTGGGGGGTGGGAGGGAACTGAGGCACTGGCCCCGGCCACAAGGAGCTTATGGGTGGGGAGCAGCCTGGATCCCTGGGGCCCTCAGGGCAGGCAGGACCATTTACTGAGCACCTACTATGTGCTGGCACTGTGCCCATCCCCTGGGGCAGCCTGGGCAGGGGCTGGGCAGCTTAAGAGAAGCTGGCAGTCATGCCCACGTGGTAGGGGTTGGACTGGAGGCTTCTGAGGGCCCTGTGGATTCTCCCCTGGGGGGCTGGCCCTCAGCAAAACTGAAAGGACAGTGCTGTGTGCCAATAGCCAGTCTGCCCTTTCCTCAGGCAGAGTAGGACCCTGGAGCTGCCCTGCTTAGCAGACCATTCCCTCACTCCCCTAGTAGGTTTCTCCTTGTCAGAGGCTCAGGATTTTCCCAACAAATGGGCTGGACTCAAGCCCTCCATGGTGACCTCTCAGCCCAGCTGACCAACCAAGGCCTGGTAAAAGCCCAAGACAACGATGGGGGCAATTCTGTCACCAGGACAAACAGTGAAAAGGTGCTTTGGGACAGAAGGGCTGCCAGGGGTGCCTGTGTTTCACAGCCTGGAGACAGGTGCCCATTTCACCCACCCCTCAGGCCAGAGGCAATGTGCTATGGGCCATGGCTGAGGAGCTGGAAGTGGGCAGAGCTGGGATGTCCTAAGCTGTGAAGCTGGTCAGCAGCCCCTCCCCTTCTGACACCCCTGCAGCAGCACATGGGATGCTGTCTGAAGAGGGCACGGGGAATCCTGAGCCCCAGGCAGCCCAGTCGGGGGTGATGGTGGGGGAGAGGAGGGGGACTGCGCTCTGTGTTTTCCAAACACTGCTGAGGTGTGCTCTCTGATAAAGGTCAAATCCTGTTTGGCCAGAGCTCGATTTTGCCAGCTGTTCCAATCACTGAGGCTCCTGAGAAGGAGGGAGGGCCCCACCTGCAGTATATAAAGTGGCCCAGCCTCCAGGGGCAGAGTTAGAAGGTGGCAGTATCCTCAGTGCCCATCCAGAGCCATTGTTGGAGGCTGTGGGAGGAAGAGGAGAGCTGAGGAGAGAGCGAGTGAGAGAGAGGGTCTCTACCTTAGGGGTCCTGCCATGCTCTGGTTATGGGTACCATGCCTTCTGCTCTGCTGGGGGGCTCTTCATGGGACAGGTAAGTGGGTCAACTTTCTGTCCAAGGTGCTGCCCACCCCCTTGGGTAGGCGCTTCGTTCTGGGGTTAGAGGAGTGAGGGTGAGCACGGCTCCCGAGCCAGCTTGTAGGGCACAGGGGGCCTGGGTATGGGCAGAGCCAGCTGAACCCAGAGGTCGTCCCCTAGCCTCCAGGTGGGCTCCTGGTAGTTCCCAATGTCCATGAGAATGAGATCTCGGAACAAGAGCCAACCCACCTCACCTGGAGGTCTCTGGCCAGCAGACAGCCACTGGGCAAACACCCGTCTCACATGGCTAAGTGTGATGAATGGGACCAAGGAACACGGACAACCCGGCTCCCAGGCTTCAGCATCTAATAAATCACAGGGCAGTCTTGAGAGTGACACCCTCTTACCTCAGAGAAGGGCTTCACCTCCAGGCGGAGGGACCCACAGGTTCCTTCCCTAACTCTAGCCAAAACAACTGAGGAAGCCTCCCGCTGCAGCCTAGGCATCCTCCTGGCCGGGCTCCCCCTCTCCCCATGCCGTGAGTCTGGCATGATGAGCCACTGGGAAGGGGGACCAGACCTGGCCAGAAGACCCAGCCAGGGAGCAGTGAACTCATTTAAGCACACAAAGTAACTTCAACAATAGTGGCAAGGCCCTGGCATGACTGGGGCACAGTCCAGGCAGGGTAGGGCGTGGGCTCTGGGCCACACTGGCCCTGTCTCATTTGTGTGCGCTTTCTGTCTTTGCTCACCCCCATTAGGGGAGGCAGGGCGAGGGGGTGTCAGAGCTCTGGGCCTGCCCCTTGTGGGGGGCATGGGTGCCAAGCTGCTGAGCCCTGAGCCCCACTGGCCGCCCTGACAAAGCCTGCTATGTGGAGCCTGTTGGACACATGGCTAGGGAAGGTATGAGATGACCCCCACTCAGGCTGCCCTCCCACAGCCTCTCCCACACAAGGCCCAGCTGCTGGGGCTGGCAAGGGCTTCCACTGTCTTCACTGAGGTACAGCCAGAATGGGGCCCCCACAGAGCCCCTGGGAAGATTGCAGCCTGGGCCCCCCCTTCCTCCTTCCTCTGGGTCAGGGGGCAGCCTGTTCCGGCCTTCTCCAACACTTGCATGAGGCCTGGGATGGGCTCGCAGCCCTAGTGGGTGGAAAATGCCCCCCTGGAATCCTGGGTAGGCCCCTCCTTGATCTTCCAGACAAATTGAGTTCCGCTAGCAATGTCCACCCACCTGAGGTTTCTCCTGAGTTCTCGCCCCCTTCCAGTCATCCCACTCCATTCCCTTGGGGATGGACCAACCTGGGCTCCCAGGATGGATCTGGACCCAGCCAGGGAGTTGGGGAAGCTCCCAAGGGACCAGGGTGACCCCCAAGTTCAGTTCCTGGGGGACCTCGGGGGCACACACAGAATAGACAAGAGGAGTCCCATGGGCATCGGGGGGCTGCTTCCTCCCCTGGGGGGCGGGCCGCCTGCCTGCTCTCTCCCAGAAACCCTGGGCTTGGAGACTGGCTAGCTGGCTCCCAGAGCTCCCCATCTTCAGGCCCCCCAGGGCTCTGGGCAGGGAGGAGGGATGTGGCTGTTGACGCCGCCGGCGAGGACAGAGCAGTCACCTGGGGTGTTGTGCAGGAGCTTTGGTCCCGGCCCTGCCTCTGGCATTGTCTCCCATCCTGACCTTGGGCAGGTTCCTGGTCCTTTCTGGGCTTCCTTTCCTGCTCTGTTCTCTCAGCCTCCCCCTAGCCCAAGGATCTATGGCCAGCTGACTATGGCCCCCAACCATCCCCCCCACCCCAGTTAAAGAATGAAGCAGGTACTTAGCCTGGTGACTAGAGAGGGGCTGAGGGAGTGAGACCTCAGGTACCTTTCCCAGAGAATTAGGGTCAGGCAGGGTGACCCTCCCTGAGCAGCTCCTGAGGTCAGTGGGCAGTGAGGGAGGCCTAGGCTGTTTCACCCATACTTGGCCTCCTTAGAGGGGCCCTCCCTTGATCATGAGAATTGCTTCTTCCCTCTGGGATGGGGCAGGGGTGAGTTACCTCCTTGGCTCTTTCTCTTCAGGGTAGCCTGGTTTGGTGTTTGGTAGGAACTCTTGGGCCCCAGCATTCATCATCTTCCTGCCCCAGTGTCAGTCTACTCACTCCCTAACACACACCCCCAAAGTGCAGCTCTCAACAAGTCAATCAATTGACAAGCATTGATTAAGTACCTACTGTGTGCCAGGTCTATGCTGGGCTCTAGAGATGTTAAGACAAAAGTGAAATAGGCCTGCCTATGAGTGGCTTCCAGTCTAATGGGGGAAGACCTCATGTGCTGATATAGGTATACAAGAAGTGGTGGGGTTTTTTTTGTTTTTGTTTTTGTTTTTTTTTTACATATAAGGTATTTTATTTTTTTCCGTTACATGTAAAGATAGTTCTCAACTTTTGTTTATACAAGCTTTACAATTTCAGATTTTTCTCCCTCCCTCCCCCCTCCCCTAGACAGCAGGTAATCTGATATAGGTTATATCTATATATCTATATAGATATACATATAGATATATATCTATACACACATATATACACATAATAACATTAATCCTATTTCTGCATTAGTCCTGTTATAAGAGAAAAAAAATCAGAGCAGTGATGAAAAACCTCAAAATAGAAGAAAAAACAGCACCAAAACCAAAAGAAATAGTGTGGTTCAATCAGCATCTATACTCCACAGTTCTTTTTTTTTTCTTGGATTTGGCGATGCTCTTCTGTCATGAGTTCCCTGGAACTCTTCTGTACCATTGCATTGGTGAGAAGAATATAGTCCATCACAGTAGATCAACACTCAATGTTGATGATACTGTGTACAATGTTCTTCTGGTTCTGCTCATCTCACTCATCATCAGCTCACGTAAGACCCTCCAGGTTTCTCTGAACTCCTCCTGCTCATCATTTCTTACAGCACAATAGTATTCCATTGTATTCATATACCACAACTTGTCCAGCCATTCCCCAATTGATGGGCACCCCCTCAAAGAAGTGGTGGTTTTAAAAGGAAGTTCCCACCAGCTGGGGTGGAGCTGGGAGCAATAAGGAAAACTTCCTACAGAAGGCAAGCCTGGGCTGAGGTTTAAATGAACTAGCCTCTAAGAGAAGGAGTTGGGAGATGGAAGGTCTTGTTGGAAGAACAGTCAGGAGGCTGGTGGTGGTTGTTTTGTCCTTCGTTTTTGTTTTTTGGTGAGGCAATTGGGGTTAAGTGACTTGCCCAGGATCACACAGCTAGTAAGTGTTAAGTGTCTGAGGTCAAATTTGAACTCAGGTCCTCCTGACTCCAGGGCCGGTGCTCTATCCACTGTGCCACCTAACTGTCCCTTTGTCCTTCATTCTTGAAGAAGATCTTGATAGATGTCATGGCTTACAATGAATTGGGTTTAAATAAGGCAGGGCTGTGCAAAGTCACCAGCCTTACTCTCTTCTTCAGAGCTATTTGGGTCCAGTGGCAAGATACACATTGGGACAACTGGAGATGGGTGTCACTGGATCAAAGAGTACTTGGATGGAGAATAATGTATCAGAAGACTGGAAATATAGGAAGGGGCCAAACTATGAAGAAGGACTTTGAAGGCCAAACAGATCATTTTGTATTTGTTCCTATAGGTAATAGGGAGCCACAAGATTTTATTGAGTAGGGGATCAGAGTTATTCTTTAAGAAAATCTTTAGTGCCTGAAGGAGGACAGATTGGCATGGAAAGAGACTGGAGGCAGAAAGACTACCCAGCAGCTATTGAAAAGGTCCAGGCCTGAGGGGATGAGGGTCTGCACCAAGGGGTGACAGTGTCAGAGGAGAGAAGAGGGCATATTGGGAAGATGCTGCAGAGATGAAATGGACAAGAGATGCTGCAGATTTGAAATCGACAGTCCTTGACAACAGATTGGATGTGGAGGGATGAATAAAAGTGAGAAACCCATGATGACTCCCAGGTTGGGAACCTGAAGAATGGGGAAGATGGTGTTGCCCTAGACAGTAATAGGGAAGGGAGGAGATGGGGACAGTTTAGGAAGAAAAATAATGAGTTCTGTTTGGGCCATGTTGAGTTTAAGATATCTACAGGAAGGGCTTTAAATGTCAAACAAAGCTTATCTATTACTTATGGAAAAAATGGAGTCACTGGAGATTATTGAGGGGAGTGTCTCAGTTGCATTTCCATTTCTCTCCTTCCTTTTTCTTCTCTCCAGAAAATCTCAGGGAAAGGAGCTTCCCCAACTTACCATCTGCCCCATATCTTGATACTTTGCGTCTTTCCAAGCTCTCTACAAAATTGAATTATCCCCTGTCTCCCCCAATCCTTCTCTGATTCATTCAGAAAACTTGAATGAACACTTACCACATGCAAGGTCCTATGCTGAGCCCCGGTATTTAGGTCCAATTCTGAAATCTCCTTTACATATGACAGGCACAGCTAGACAACAGCTCATCTGAAAAAGATCTGGGAATTTTGGTGAGCTACAAGCACAACATGAGCCAACAGTGTCATATGGCAACCAATAATGTTACTGTGGGGGGCAGCTAGGTGGCACAGTGGATAAAGACTGGCCCTGGATTCAGGAGGACCTGAGTTCAAATCTGGCCTCAGACATTTAACACTTACTGGCTGTGTGACCTTGGGCAAGTCACTTAAACCTCATTGCCACCGCAAAAAAAAAAAGAATGTTACTGTGAACTTCAACCACATTGTCAAGAACAAGAGAGGAGATGGTCCCTCTGCCCTCTGCCAACTCTAACCCCATCTTGAGGATTCTTTGCAATTCTAGATGCCACAGTTTAGGTAGGATGTTGGAGGGCATCCAGAGGGGGCTACCAGGATGCGGAAGGGTCTGAAGATCATGCCTTATGTGGATTGATTGAAGGACCTAAGGCAGAGGTAACCAGGGAGCTCCTGGGACCATCTTCAACCATCTGAAGAGTCATGGTCGGGGAGGGGGGAAATCATCCTTGTCCTGCTTGGCCCCAAAGGGCAGAACTAAGAGCTAATGTTGCAGGGAGGCAGACTGAGGCTGGATGGCAGTGTGGAAGGGGCTGGGGCCAGGGGCACTCATCCTGAGGCCTTTAGATGGAATCTGCTTTGGGCCCTTCCCAGTCCTGGAGTCTGTGGTTCAGACGACAGGTTTAAAGCTGAGATGGACCTTAAAGCTTCTCAATTTGCAGACAGGAAACTGAGGCACACGGGAAAGAAGGGATTTCCCCAAAGTCCCACAGTGAGTGACAGACATGGCACTAGACTCCAAGCCTCCCCAGGGCCAAGCAGGAGCCTTTTCTAGCAGGGCTACACCAGCTCCTTGGGCTCCAACTGCCTCCTCCGGCACTCTCCAGACCTCTACACAGCTCCCTTACTCTGACCCCTGACCCTATCTCCCTCCCTCAGGCTGCCCTCCAGGCTGTAGCTCTGGGGAAGGAAGGCTTCTCACTGGACCCTTCTTCTTCCTCCTCAACATGCTCAGGGAGAAGGCGCCTCCCCTAAGGTGGGGCAGCAAGAACTTTGCTCCAAGGTGCTTCCAGGGTGGGCATGCCCACCACCTCCCTGTGCCCTGAAAGCAGCCAGAGCCCCTTATTCCCCAGTCAGACCCAGAACTGCCACCCCTCCTCACTGCAGGGACACCAGCAGCCCTGCCAGGGCTCAGGTTCAGACTCCAGTTCTCAGCTCTCCTAGAAGAGTAAGCCTGGGGCAGACTATGCTCCCTCCCCCTCCTTGGGTGACTCTGAACTCCTCCCCCTAGCTGCTCTGGGGCAGGTCATGGGCCTCTAGCCGTCAACCCCTTGCCCCAGGAACCACCCAGAACACCTGCAGTTGGACCTGGGGTCGGTAGGCATCTGCTGCCCTCCACCAGCTCAGAAGAGCAATGCTCTAGCTCAAGATGTTGGCTCAGCCCTGAGGCTGCAGGCCCCTCAGAAACTGTAATTGGCTTAAGCCAGACCAGGCCTGCCCCAGCCCCTCCAGTGGGTCCCCAGACCTAGGAGCTGACCACAGACTTGACCTAGGAGCCAGGGGGTAGGAGGCAAGGGCACCTGAGGAAGGACCCCAGAGAGGAGCCAGAGAACAGAACAGAAACACCCAACGGGCCAGGGGGCCTTCCCAAGACCCCATGTGCTCTAGGACCCCTCCCCAATAATGACACAGCACCAACCTGAAGTGTTCCGGTGAGCTTGGCCTACACACTGAGCACTCTGAGGGGCAGGGGAAGGAAACTAAGCCTCATGCAAAGGACATCTGGGTCTCACCTCCAAAGGCGTGCTGCCCGGCCAAGGAGGCACACATGGATGATGCTCAGTGTAAGGTCTGAGGGGATCAAGGAAGGTGTCCTGGAGGAAGCTTCCAAGCAGGAGGGAAAGCATCCCGGGCAGAGAAAAGAAATGTCAGCAAAGGTTTGAGATGAGAGGGGAAAGGCTGGAGAAGTAGCTGGGGCCAGATTGCAAAGGGCCTTGAATGCCTGGCAAAGTCTTTCAGATGGGAGGCCATAGAGAGCCAGTCAAGATCACTGGGCAGCTAGGTGGTATCAGCTGGGTGGGAAAAGGTGGGGGTCCTTAGGTATTCCTCTGTAAAGAATCACACTCTCTCACACAGTCCAATTGGATTTAAAGTGGTCTTGTACTAGAGAAAGTGACCAAGGCTAAGTCAAAGGCTTTACCCTGGGGAGCATCCTCCTCCCAGAACAGAAGCTTTCACAGAGGAGAGATAGGGTGACCACCTGACAATGGGAAGTTCCCTCAGTGGGGGGGGGGGAGCTTGGATGCTTGTCATTCCTGAGAGTCAGGGGGATTTTAGATTTGGAATGATGGTCCTGACCTTGGGGGTTGTCTCTATCTCCTCAATCCAGTCAGGTAGTAGCCACACCTAAGTGACTTTGCTGCTATAGGATTTTATCTCCCTTACTTCTTAGGTGTGTCTGTCCTGATTTCGAGTTGGCCAAGCTCAACTTGAATAGTCCCTGGATTCCTCAATAAGTCTGTCTGGTTATCTGGTCATCTTTGGTTTTGCTTCTCATGGGAGAAACTTCTTCTGACTTATCCTAAGTCCCATTCAGTGGCACTGCAGTGGTTAGTCAGAAAGACCTGAGTTCAGATTTAGCCTCAGACACTTACTAGCTGTGTGACCCTGGGCAAGGCGCCTCTGTTTCCTCACTTGGTCCTAATTATAGCTCCTCCCCTCCCCCCCCACCCCAGGGTTGCTGTGAGTCTCAGATGAGATAATACGTGGAAAGCATTTTGCAGCCTTGGACACTCTAAAAGGAGAAGTTGGGATTGTGAATAAATAGAGGCAGGAGGCACAGAGCTTTGGCTCAGAATTCTAGCACCTGGCAGGAAGGGACAAGGCAGGACCATGCTGGGAAGCAGTTCCCCTGGGGCTCTGGATGGCCTCAGATGTCCCCCTCTGCTGGGCATGCCAGCCTTCATCCTGGGCATGGCATCTTTCATCTGTGAGCAGCCCTTCCCCTGGGAAGTGTGGCCTGCCCCAGGCTCCCACAGTGTGGCAGACAGATGTAGAATCAGGGAGAGCTGGGAAGGGGGGAGCCCTGTAGTTGACAGCCCAGGGTACAATCTCTGGGTGGGAGGGAGTTTGTCCCCCAAATTCTCAGGCCCCTCAGCCCTCCTCCATGAATTCTGGAGCTCTCTCCCACTTGTGATTCCCTTTAGCTTCCCAGTACCCAGCCCATAAATGTCTGGTCCCCTTTACTGAGTACTTAGCTATCCCCCATATCATGGGAATGAGTTACCCTGGAAGACTGGCCTCCGAAAGACTTTACCAGGATGTCTGGGAAAATTGGGCTGTTGTTATGGAAGGAAGGAAGGAAGGAAGGAAGGAAGGAAGGAAGGAAGGAAGGAAGGAAGGAAGGAAGGAAGGAAGGAAGGAAGGAAGGAAGGAAGGAAAACCTCCAGAGCTTGTTTTCTCACCCTCTCCCTAGCCCAGTGGGCAGAGCACAAGCTGGTTCAGCTTCTAGAGCTGTTAGAGGCCACCAGCCCAGGTACCCAGAAGCCCCTGGAGGGGAGATTGCCCAGAGAGTGCTGAAAGGCAGAGGGGACAGCTGTGCCAGGCAGGTGGAACATGCCTGGAGGAAGCCAGGAATTCCTCCTGGATGGGAATGAGTCCTCGGCATCAGCTAAAAAAGAGCCCCAGGAAGGGGGTGGGTGGGCCCATGATGACCTGTAAAATATGAAGTGAGAATCTCAGCTCAGAGGGAGGAGGAAGAGAGAGCCATGGGGGGTTTGAGGAGAGATGAGAAGGGTTGGAAGAGCCATAGTGGGGAGTGAGAGAGTGAATAGATAAGGGAGGTGAGGATTGCCTGGCAGCAGTAAGAGCCCAGTTGAGACTATGTAATATACCAATGATTGATTGATGATTATGGATTGAGACTATATAACATAAACATGTAGGGGACCCTGTCATCACAGTTTTGTGATTTTTCTCAAGCTTCATTCAGCATCAGGCATAGAGGAGCAAATGCAGGAGATGGTGGGAGCAAGCCAAGGCTGAGTCCTGTTGGGACAAGATCTTCAATAAGATAGGGGGCCAGAGACTCCAAAAGACAGAACAGAACTAGCTCACCAAGGAGTCAAGATGGGGAAAGACAGCGGGTATAGCTGGTGCAGGAGACATGGCCTGGAGAGAAGTGAGGGGTTGAGAGTTTGAAGACCACAATGTGGACAGAGAAGGGCTTGGGTGCCAAGGTGGAGGAGAAAGAGTAAGGAAATGGAATGTGGAATAACTGTAGGAAGATAGACCGGAACCAGAGACAAGGCGTTATACTTTTCATTTCATTTCATTTTCCCCGCTAATCAAAATCTATTTTCTCTCGCTCTCATCTTGCCCACTCTTGTAACAAACATGGCCAGTCAAATAAAATCAATCCCACACTTGACCAAGTCTGAAGAATACATGCCTCAGTATGAACTCTGAGTCCACCCTCCTTCTGTCAGGTGGTGAGTCGAGGGCTTCATCACCCATCCACTCCCCCGCTCCCCAGGCTTCTGGGTAGTTCAGTGCTGGGCCTGAAGTCAGGGAGTTGGTAGTTGGTGCTGTTCTTGTTCAGCTGAGTCATGTCAGTCATAGCCAGCTCTCTGTGACCCTATTTGGGGTTTTCTTAGCAGAGAGACTGGAGGGCTTTGCCATTTTCTTCTCCAGCTTATTTTACAGATGAGGCAACTGAAGCAAACAGGTGAAGTGACATGCCCAGGATTACCCAGCTAGAAAGTGTCTGAGGCTGCATTTGAACTCAGGTCCTCCTGACTCCAGGGCTTGTACTTTATCCACTATACCACCCAGCTGCCCATATTCTTTAGATCTGTCTTTATTTCTGCAAAGAGTGTTTTATAGGTGTATTCATAAAGTCCCTGTGTGTGTTTTGGCCTATAGACTTTCAACTCTTTTATGTTATCTGTAGTTATTCTAAATGGAATTTCTCTTTCTGCTGGATTTTGTTGATAATATATAAACATTCTGTTTGATTTTTGTGGGTTGATTTTTATCTCTTGAAACAGTTCTGAAGTTATTGCTTCAATTCATTGTGAGGTTCTCGAAGTAAATTGTCGTGTAATCTGCCAAAAGTCACCATTTTGTTTCCTCTTGGCCTGTGCCCATTTCTTTGGATGTTTTTGTTTCTTTGTTTTATTGCTAACATGTGAATTTTTAACACTATATCAAATGGTAACGTTGACGATGGACATCCTTGCTTTACCACTGACCTCACTGGAGAGTAAACTCCACTCCATGGAATGCTGCCTCTTGGTTGGAGATGGATACTCATTGGCATCCTAAGAGAGATCCATCTATTCTTACATTTTCTAGTGTGTTTTTCTTTTTCTTTTTCTTTTTCTTTTTCTTTGCAGGGCAATGAGGGTTAAGTGACTTGCCCAAGGTCACACAGCTAGTAAGTGTCAAGTCTGAGGCCAGATCTGAATTCAGGTCCTCCTGAATCCAGGGCTGGTGCTTTAAGCACTGCAGGTGTTTTTCTTTGAACAAGAATGGGTGTTGTGCCTTGTCAAAAGCATTCTCTGCATCTGTTAGTATAATTATGTGGTTCTTGTTATCCGATAATTTTCCTAATGCTGAACCAATGCTGAGTTCTCGGTATAAATCCAACCTGGCCATAGCATGGAATCTTTGGTAAACGTTGCTCTGTTGTCGCTGTTGTTCAGTGACTTCAGTTGTGTCTGACTCTTCATGACCCCATTTGGGGTTTTCTGGGCAGAGACCCTGGAGGGCTCGGCCATTTCCTTCTCCAGCTCATTTTACAGATAACGAAACTGAAGCAAACAGGGTGAAATGACTTGCCCAGGGTCACCCAGCTAGGAAGTGTCTGAGGCTGGATTTGAACTCAGGGAGATGTCTTCCTGACTCTAGGCCTGACACTCTATCCAATGTGGTGCTACCTGGCTGCTCATGAGAATTCCTTGCTGATATTTTATTTAAAATGTTTGTATCAGTATTCATTAGGATATTAGTTTATAGTTCTCTTCCTCTGTTTTGACTCTCCCTGGTTGGAGTATCAATATCATATTTGTATCATAGAGGGATTTTGTAGGATCCTTTCCTGTCCTGTAAAAAAATGGGGGCAGCTAGGTGGTGCAGTGGATAAAGCACTGGCCCTGGATTCAGGAGGACCTGAGTTCAAATCTAGCCTCAGACACTTGACACTTACTAGCTGTGTGACCCTGGGCAAGTCACTTAACCCTCGTTGCCCTGATAGATAGATAGATAGATAGATAGATAGATAGATAGATAGATAGATAGATAGATAGATAGATAGATAGATAGATGGATGGATGGATGGATGGATGGATGGATGGATGGATGGATGGATGGATGGATGGATGGATGGATGGATGGATAGATAGATAGATAGATAGATAGATAGATAGATAGATAGATAGATAGATAGATAGATAGATAGATAGATAGATAGATAGATGGGTGATAGATAAGTAAATAAATAACATAACATTGGGATTAATTGTTCTTTTATTGTTTGATACAATTCTCTGGTCCCATGTTTCTGTTTCTTCTTGTTGGGGGAACTCATTTGTGGCTTTTCCAATTTCTTTTTCTGAAATGATGTTAGTTAAATCTTGTATTTCTTGTCCTGTTAATCTGGACATTTTACATTTTTGTAAATATTCGTCAATTTCATTTAGATGGTCAGTTTTATTGGCATATCACTGGGAAAAATAAATTCTAATAATTCCCTTTATGTTTTCTTCATTTGTTGTGAATTTATCTTTTACATCTTTGATACTGATCATTCAGTTTTTCTCATTTTTAAAACAAATTATCCAATAGTGTGTCTATTTTATTGTGTTTTTAAACATCTCCTAGTTTTATTTATTCAGTCAATGGAGGTTTTTTGCTTTCAACTTTATTAATTTCTTCTTTGATTTTCAGTATTTCTATTTGGGTGTTTGAGATTTTTTTTAAATTTTGTTGATTTTCTTTTATTTTCTTTTTTTTCTTTTTTTTTTGTTTTGTTTTGTTTTGTTTTGGTTTGGTTTGGTTTTTTGTGAGGCAATTGGAGTTAAGTGACTTGCCCAGGGTCACACAACTAGTAAGTATCAAGTGTCTGAGGCCGAATTTGAACCCAGGTTCCTCTGAATCCAGGGCCAGTGCTCTATCCACTGTGCCCCCTTGCTGCCCGTTTTGTTGATTTTCTAATTTTTTTGGATGTATGCCCAATTCACTGAGTGTTTTTTCTCTCTTTTGTTGTTGATGAAAGTGTTTAAAGATATAAATTTCCCCCCTAAAGACTGCTTTGGCTGAATCCAAAATTAGTTAGCATATCTTCTCATTGGTATTATACTTGATGAAACTGTTCACATATATATTTGGTGTTGATCAGTTGTTTTTAAATGATATACCTTACATTTTCTCCCATTTTTCAAACTTTTTACTTTATTTTACTATTTCTTGTAGTGTCATGATGTCAGTAACTTTGATTTGGTCCATTCTGATTTGTAGGGAATATGTTCATTGGAAAGGTTGTTCTATCTCATGCTAAGCTGTGGATTCCCTTTCCAAGTCTCTCCTCCATAACTCTCCTTTCTTTTCTAATATGTTCCTCTATCACTCTTATCTCTTTCAGAAAGTCATTTAAAACTCTTGCTTCATCTCATGCAACAGTTCTAGCTGTACCCAGGCTATACCCTTCAGGACTTTTCCTTTGAGCCTTTCCCTGTTCCTGGGGGTGTGTCTTGAGCATCCCCGTCACTGTAACAGCTCTTGTCATCAGGATTCTTTTTTAGTTCTGTTCTTCCAACTCTCCATCCCATCTTCAGACTTTTTTGTTCAAATCAGTCTCTGGTCACTTCTGGAGGGAATTTCTGGCATGATTTTGGATCCTCCTGATCCCCCACTGACTGCTGCTTCCTCTGGGTACTGAGTGCTGGCTTCTTCAAGGATCTCAGACTGAGGGACCTGCAGCCTTTCAGTGTCTAATCCAGGGCAAAGGCTAATTTCTGCCCCCCTGGGGGCTTGCGCCTGATTGGCTCACCAGGAGGCTGTAGCCAATGGGAAAGCTCTATAGGTTCTACCTCAGTTTGCGCCCCCTGCCTTGGTTCTTCCGCTGCAGACTTCAGATGGACTGGACGGGAGGTCCCATTTTGCTCTCAATGTCAGAGCTGCACAGCTGCTGCCTCCTGAGGCTTCTGTCTCAGTTCCTTGCCCCATGCACAACCTCAGAACCACAACCAGTCCTGGGCATAGGTCACCTCCCAGTCCACACAAGTTCTATGATCCAGCCATGGGGAAAGAACAACAGAGCCCTCAGTTGGCTCCCGTGCCTGCTTCCCACATAGAGAGCATCCTCCATGCTGAATCCAGAACCTGAAAGTCAAGTAGTCAAAAAACATCTATTAAGCACCCACTGTGTGTCCCAGGCACTGGACTAAGTACTGGGAATACAAAGAAAGGAGCTCACAACCTGAAGGTGGAACATACAAGGTACCCCTAGAGTTGAAGGGGATGCTCAGGTTTCTGGAACCCAGCAGAGGCAGAGCAGCTGGGCCCTGGCAGGGGAGTCCTGCACCTGCTGCCGGCTCAGAAGCAGAAGGACTCTGGGGCACTTGGTGCCAGGCTAGGTGGGGCTGGAGATTGGCCAAGCCCAATCCCCCTTGGAATTCCTCAAGGCTGAGCCTAATGTGCACCAGGGTGAGGGGAGCCCTTGGAATCGATACCTGGGGGCTTGACCAACAGGTCAGGCTTTCATCCAGAGGCTGTCCTGCTCCAGGCCAGGGTGGCTGGGATGGCCTCAGGCCCCTTGTCCTGCTGCTAGAGGTTTTGGGAGGGAGGGCAGCAAAGGGGATGCTGAGTCCACAGAGGGACCAGTGTCCAAGGGGTCTCAGAGGTTGTCAAGGACAGGGGCATGGTGGGAAATGCTTAAGAACCAGCTCTCCTAGGAAGGACTCCCGGCTAAGTTGAGTGGGCATTCTTACCATCAGCTCCATCACTTTCAAAACTGGGCAATCAACAAAAGGGTAAGGCAGCCCTGATTTGCAGTTCACATTGGAAATTGAATGGCAGACCTGGTATGAGCTGATTCCAGCATGCCCCTATTCAACCCCCAGCCTCTCGTTGGACAGGCAGAAACAGGCTCCAAGAAAGACCGCCCAGAGTCATTCAGTCAATAAGTTCCTGTATGGATTTGAACCCAGGTCTTCGGTAGGCAGAGGGGAAAGAGCCCTGGATTGAGGATTGAGAAGTTTGAAGTTGATTTGAACCCTAGCTCTGCTGGACCCTGCCTGGGTCATGCTGGCCAAGTCCACCACTTTCTGGGGGCCTCAGAACCACAGCCCTTTTTGCTAGGGGCCCCAAAGTCTGGCATCTGCCCTAGGGAGTGCCTCTCCCTGCCCAGGAGCTGGGTCAGGTCATTTCCTGTGAGTGGCCTCGAAGGTGAGAACTGCTATCACTTTAACACCCAGCGAGGGGACTACCACACAGTGGGCACCTTATCCATGTTTGCCCAATGGGATTCCTGCTTGAGCTTTGTGGACAGTGACAACACGTCCAGATGTGGCACCTAAACCCATTTCTCCCTCAGCTCCCCCAGAGAGCCCTGGCAGCTGGTGCACAGTCCGGGGGCGAGGGGGCTTTCCAGGCTGGAGGAAGGTGGCAGGGGTCAACACAGGTGCTGGCAGGGAGAATCTGGGTCAGGCGTCAGAAACGGCCTCGAAGCTGGGCAGCTTGTCAGGAACCAGTGGACATTTCTTTCTCTTTCTTTCTTTTTCTTTCTTTCTTTCTTTCTTTCTTTCTTTCTTTCTTTCTCTTTCTTTCTTTCTTTCTTTCTTCCTTCCTTCCTTCCTTTCTTCCTTTCTTTCTTTCTTTCTTCCTTTCTTTCTTTCTTTCTTTCTTTCTTTCTTTCTTTCTTTCTTTCTTTCTTTCTTTCTTTCTTTCTTTCTTTCTTTCTTTCTTTCTTCCTTCCTTCCTTTCTTTCTTTCTTTCTTCCTTCCTTTCTTTCTTTCTTTCTTTTTTGAGCAATTCCTGGAAGTTCTATATTTGAAAAACAAAAAAATGCAGACAAAAATGCTAACCTCAGGGCTTTGGGCCTCTCTGCCTCCTCATTTCCTTCTGGTAGGAATCCCCTCAAACCCAAGGTACCATTCAGCTAGGACAGAACATGCGAGGGATGCTAGAAGCACCAGTGATGGTCCCTTAGCTCTCCCTCCAGGGGCGGGGCAGCCCCTCCTTCATTCCTCCCATTGAGGAGCTAACAGGGGTGGGGGAGGGGAGGAAGCAGCTCTTTCTTTTCAGTTGGCATTTCTTGAAAGACGTTTCAGGAGCCTCAGAGTTGCATGAGACCTTAGGGATCATCTCGTCCAAGCCCCTTATAATGGAGAAGAAACAGGTCCAGAGATGGCAAGGGACTCAAAGTCCCACCAGGGGTTAAGTAACAGAGCCCCAACTCAGAACCCAGGCCTCCACCTCCAGCCCAGAAGGCCTGGGCTCTGAGAAAGCAGCACTGCTTTCTGGCAGGAAGCCAGGCCCCACCCTGGGCCTGCCAGAGCAAAGCCTGTGACCACTGAAGGCTGGGCTTGGGTGTGCCCAGGCCTCCCTCCTCTGGGCTGGGATCAGTGGAGAAATGAGAACCTCCTCAGGGGAACGTTCCTTCACGGAGGTGACTTAAGACCCCGGAAGCCCAGCCAGGCTCAGAGAACTGTGTGTTCCTGGCAGATGTGGGGGCTCAGCAGCCCAGCAGATAAGGATCTGGCTCTCTGGATGCTTACTATGAGAGCCAGCCCACACACACAGGGCAGGTCCTTCTGGTGTCCTCAGTGCCAAGGCCAAGGTGTCAGGGCCAGGGCAGAGCTAAAGAAGGAGGCACACCTCTCTGGCCTGTCAGGAGCCTTGAGGAGCAGTCACACACCCACTCATGCCCATCACTGAAAAGAAGCCAAAAAGCCAGGAACTGCCCCCTCCCCACCCCTACTTTCCCCCTACCCCTACCCTTCCATTGCCCCCCATTCCCTCCCCCATCCACCACCCTCCCAGAAGGCCCTGGGGCTCACCTGGCCCTGCAGCTGGGGGCAAGAGACACTTGAAGAGTCAACTGTTTATGTGTGTACCCCAGAGCATCACCCTCTCCTTGCTCAAGACCATCCCAGAGCCCTGAGTCTTGTGGCATAGTCTGACCTCCCCCTCCCCCAACAGATCTTCACCAAGGAGGAGAACCCACCCAGTCTGAACAGACATTCCTCCTATACAGTGGCTTATAAAGAAGCCCTGCCTTCAGATGAGGAAGTGAAGACCCAGAGAGGGACTTGCTCAGGGACACAAAGCGGGTAAGGGCCTGAGGTGAGATTTGAACCCAGGTCTTCCTGACTCTGCTCCAGAGCTCTGGGAGCAGCTGATCTGAGAGAAGGTGAGGACAGTGACACAGAGCTCAGACCCCTCCCCCACCTAACACAGACTCTCAGAGTTTGAAGGGGCCGTGCAGCATGTCTTATATACTCAATGCATAGTCATTGAGTCCTTTTTCAAAGTGCCCCAGTGATGGGGGCTCACTCCCTCTGGAGGCAGCCCTTTCGGCCTGCAGCTGAGGACCAGAATCACTTGTTGCCCTCTGTGAGTGAGTGTCCTTTACAAAGAGCCAGGGATGCAGGACCCCAGGTGCTGTGCACCTTTGGACAGTCCACAATTGGTGTGAAGAGAGAATTACACAAAGTAACGTGTGAGGGGAGGTGGGGGACCAGGAAATGCGTCATGCAGAAGGAGAGCTGATTCTTTTTTCTTTTTTTTTTTTGCGGGGCAATGGGGGTTAAGTGACTTAAGTGACTTGCCAAGGGTCATTCAGCTAGTAAGTGTCAAGTGTCTGAGGCCGGACTTGAACTCAGGCACTCCTGAATCCAGGGCCGGTGCTTTATCCACTGTGCCACCTAGCTGCCCCTGGTGAGCTGATTCTTGAAGGAGATTCTATGGGATACCAGTGAGCAGGGAATACATTCTAGGCATGGGGGAGGGACAGTGCCAAGGCCCATGTACATCATGGATGAGGAAGAGGAAGAAGACCAGTTGGCAGAACCGGTTATAGAAGATCCAGATTTGTGCTTGTGAGCTTGTGACCTTGGAAAGGTTGGAGGGTGCCAGACGGTGAAGAACTTCTTTGGCTGGAGTCATTCTTTTGACTTCATTTTATTGCTTCTTGCTACCTCATGGAGTTATTAGCTTCCACTTGCTCAAGTCTAATTTTTTTGGGGGGGGGGGGTGAAGCAATTGGGGTTAAGTGACTTGCCCAGGGTCACACAGCTTGTAAGTGTCAAGTGTCTGAGGCAGGATTTGAATTCAGGTCCTCCTGAATCCAGGGCCAGTGCTCTATCCATTGCGCCACCTAGCTTCCCCTCAATTCCAATTTTTAAGGAATTGTTTTCTTCAGTGAGATTTTGTACATCTTTTTCCATTTGTTCAATTCTGCCTTTTAAGGAGGTCTTTCCTTTAGTAAATTTTTGTACCTCCTTTTCCATTTGGCTAATTTTGCTTTTTAAAGAGTTATTCTCTTCAGTAGATTTCTGTGCCTCTTTTACCATTTGGCCAATTCTATTTCTTAAAGAGTTATTTTCTTCATTACCAAGCTGTTAATTCTCTTCTCATAATTTTCTTCCATCACTCTAATTTCTTTTCCCAATTTTCCCTCTACCACACTTTAATGCTTCCTGAAATTCTTGTTGGGCTTGGGTACAATTAGCATTTTTCTTTCTTTTTTTTTTGTGGTAATAAACATCTTTATTTATAGTTTGGGGCTCCAATTTTTATCCCTCTTTCCCTCCCCTCCCTGAGGTGGCAAACAATCAGATGTGGGTTATACATGTGTAATTATATAAAACATTACTATATTTGTCATTTTGTACAAGAAAAAAATGAAAGAAAGTGAAAAATAGCATACTTCACTCTGTTCCATCAATATCAGTTCTTTCTTTGGAGGTGAAGAATATGTTTCATCCATAATCCTTTGGAATTGTCTTGGATTATTGTTTTGCTAAGAATAGTTGAGTCATTCACAGTTCTTCACCAAACAATATCGCTGTCTCTGTGTACAACATTATCCTGGTTCTGCTCACTTCACTATGCATCAGTTCATACATGTCTTTTAAGGCCTTTCTGAAATCATCCTGCATGCCATTTCTTAGAGCACAATAATATTCCATCACCATCATATACCTCAGTTTGTTTAGCCATTCCCCAATGGATGGGCATTCTTTTGATTTCCAGTTCTTAGTCGCCACAAAGAGAATTGCTATGAATATTTTTGTATAAATCTTTTTCTCTTTTGGGGGGATGTCTTTGCGATATAAACCTAGCAGCAGTATTGCTAGATCAAAGGGTAGCATTTTTCTCTGAGGCTTTGGTTGTAGCTGTTTTCACATTGTTGTCTTCTTCCATGTTTATATCTTGATCTTCCCTGCCACAGTAGTAGCTTTTTTATGGTCAAATTCTTTTTTATTGTTGTTGCTTACTCATTTTTCCAGTCTATTTCTCAACTTTGAACTTTATGTTAAAGTTGGGCTCTGCTCACTTTGTGGTAGGGAGGAACTATCCCAAGCTTCAGGCTTCTTCATGCTGCTGTTTTCAGAGTTAGTTCTGGGGGTCTGCAAGTTTTTGATACTTCTAAGGTTGTGTGATCTGAGGAGAGGTGTGGTCACTGCTCTCTGATCTTTACCCGGGAAGGGCCCCTGATCCCTCGTGACTGACCCTCCAGCACTCCTCTCCTCCCTGGCACCATAACCTAGAATGGTGTATGGGCAAAGGAGTTGCCAGTCAGCATCAGTTGCCCCCAGTGGCAGCAAAGGGTCCCCTGTGACCTCTTTCTGACTAGTTGTCTGACCCCCTAGCTGTCTCTGGGCTGAGAATTCCCAAAGCTTCTGCCACAACCATGTGTGTAGGCACAAGACAGGCTCTACCCTCGTGTCACAAACTTCTCCCATTGACCTGAGTTTTCTCCAGCTGGAAGAATGCCTTCTCTGACCTTTAATTGGCTCTGCTGCTCCAACACTGGATCTGAGGCATTACTTTAAAGTCATTTGGAGAAGCAGTTTTCAGAGAAAGAAATCACAGCTATTTATAGTCATATGAAAAAATGTTCTAGGTCACTATTGATCAGAGAAATGCAAATTAAAATAACTCTGAGATATCACCTCACACTTATCAGAGTGGCAAATACAACAAAAATGGAAAATATTGGATGTTGGAGGGGATGTGGGAAAGCTGGGACACTAATCCACTGTTGGTGGAGTTGTGAAAAGATCCAACCATTCTGGAGAGCAATTTGGAACTCTGTCCAAAGGGGCTATCAAACTGTGCATACCCTTTGATCCAGCAATACCACTGCCAGGTTTATATCTCAAAGATATCCCTAAAAAGAGAAAAAGATCTATTTGTACAAAAATATTCATAGCAGTTCTTTTTGTGGTGGCTAAGAATTGGAAATCAAAAGAATGCCCATCAATTGGGGAATGGCTAAACAAGCTGTAGTATATGATGGGGATGGAATATTATTGTGCTCTAAGAAACGACAAGCAGGATGACTTCAGAAAAGCCTGGAAAGACTTGTATGGACTGATGTATAGTGAAGTGAGTAGAACCAAGAGAACATTGTGCACAGAGACATCAATATTGTTTGCTGAAGAACTATGAATGACTTAACTATTCTGAGCAACACAATGATCCAAGACAATCCCAAAAGACTAATGATGAAACATAGTATCCACAATTCCTTCTACCTGCTGGCTGTGGGCTAGTCCTGAGCTCTGCACTGGGGCCTCCTGCTTTTCTCTCTACACTCTCACGGGGTAATCACCTTCCCTGGGTTCATCATTGCTATGCAAATGATTCCCAGCATATTATGTATAAACATCTTCATATATGCATATATACACATGCATGTACACTGTGTCTGTCTGGGTGTTATGCACATGTTACATGTGTGTGGTGTGCATATACCTTGCCTGCACATTGTTCACATGTGAGCGTGTATGTATACACATGTATATGTATGCTGCATAGGCACACTGTGTGTGGTTGGGATCACATGTTACATGTCCATGTGTGTTGTGTGCAGATACATGTTTGTGCATTATGCAGATGTAGACACATGGGTGTGTGCACTACATGTATGCGTGCATGTGTATATCGTGTGCATACACATATATTGCGCATTGTGTACAAGTACTGGGCATGTATATGTGGTTGGGTCTCTGACGTGCGTGTTACATGCACATGTGTATCATGTACGTGTACATGTATTATGCACCGTGAAATGTAGGAACATTTATATCTACACATGTGTGCATATAGTTGGGTTCTGTGTGCTGCACCATTACATACACTGTGCATCATGTGTGTGCATGCAGATACATGTGTGTACATACGTGTGTTGGCCAAAACTTCTCTCCTGACTTGTCTTTTATCACCAACTGCCCTTGGACAGCTCTCACTGGAAATCCCAGCAGCCTTTTAGCACATATGTCACTTCGTGCCTAGATGTTTGCATGTTGTCTCCCCTATTGGAAATTTGAGTGCAAGGCCAGTTTGGGGTTTTCTTTGACCCCAGCACATAGCCAATGCCTGGCATGTCACAGCTGCTTATTGCTTGCCTCCCAGAGGGCGCTGCCCCTCCTGCAGGTCATCTTGAAAGTGGGCATGGCCGTGTTTCCCATGGATGCCTCTCCTCTGCTCTCAGGCTGTGTCAGGGTGGTGCGGCTCATCTACAGGCCTGACTTGGACCTTCCTTTAGGAGTCCCCTCCTTGCTCCGGCCCCCCTGGCTGGTCAGGTTCTAGCTCACACAACATACCCCAGAAATCCCATTGCTACAGAAACAAGTCTGGAAACTGGTCATCTCCACAGCTGTTGGCATCCTTCCTTGGAGGGCTGGGCCCAGGGTGCCAGTCACCCTACCCCCAGGGCAGGTGAGACTTCTACCGCCAGCCTCCCAGCTCGAGGGCACCAGGCGCCTACCAGGCCCCAGACAGGCTCCAGCTAGGACCAAGGAAGGGCAATCTCAAGGACCTCTTCTGAGCCCTGAACAATGCCCGTCGCTCCCCTCTCTGGGAGAGCTGTTGGGGTACCAGGACAACCCTGTTCAGAAGCCAGCATTCCCCATGCTGCTGTGCCAGCCTCCTCTCTCACCTTCTCCTTGGCCTCCGAGCATCTGTACCCTCCAAGCAGTGGCCTAGAGCAGGGCCCCCAGGGCCAGCCCAGGCTGAGGAACAGCTCCCGGCCACAGCCTGGGCATAGGTGCCCAGGCTGAGTGAGAGCACTCAGTGTCTCCCTCTCCCTGTCTCTTCCCTTCCCAAATGCTCTGTCCTCACTCCAGGCAGAGTTGAGGATGATTTGCCCAGGCGGCTCACCCTCCTGGCTCCTAGGAAATGACTTGGGCTTGGATATTGCGTCTGTGTCCACACGCCTGGGTTGTCAGAGCATCAAAGGGCAAGGAGGGGACTCTGACCACAGCCATGGCTCCAGGCTGGGTTCTGGCTGTGCCCCCTGCAGACTCCCCCCTCCTGTTCTCTCTTCCCTCTGCCCTATGATCCCACTTCGCGGGTTGTCTTCTGTGCCCTCTCCTGCTCAAAGGCTCCCCTGCCTCCTCCTCTGTGCCCAGCATGGGAGGCCTTTCCAGATCTGGCTCCTACTAATTCCCCACAGCAGCCGCGCTGGACCAGCCCTGGGCTCTTGGGGTGGGGGTGGGGGGGAATGGCACCACTGCCACTGCCAAAGCCCGACCTTCCCTTGAAAACCCAGCTGCAGTGCCACCTCCCCCCCAGGCAGGGTATCCAATGTGGCCAAGGGCCAGACAAGTTGTACCCTCCAGCACTCTGCCCCGTCTCTCCTGCCTTTGTGCCTCAGTCTGCCCTTTGGGGTCCCGTCGGTAAGGAAGGCCCTCTCCCATGTCCCACTGAGCGCTGGGCTTGCCCCTCACGTGGCACAGGTCTGATACACGGGGCACAAACAGTGGAGGGGAGACGAGGGACCTGCCCGCATATCTGATGGATGCCCCCTTCTTCCCTGGACAGGCCTGGAAGACAGTTACTTTGCCAACAAACTGCACCAGAGAGAAAAGAGGGCCTTGACATTAGGTGAGTGGATCCTGAGAGGACGGGGGTGGGAGAGGCTGCCCAGGCCGGGCCGGGCCTCTTCTCCTGCACAGGGGCCAGCCGGCCCCCAGACCCACAGAGCCTGCGCTTGTCGTAAGCTCCCTTCCAGGCGCCCTCAGCCCCAAGGCCCCTGCCCAGAGGAGGCAGCAGCTGGGGAGGCCAAAGCCACTCAGCCCCTACAGCCCATTCCCCTCCACTTGGCTTCTAAGGCCTCCCCCCTTCAGTCCTGAAGGGTTCATTGGTGGGCCCAGCCTTGGGGCCCAGCCCTGTCCTGGGTACTTCTGGAGGGGCAGAGACCCAGAGGAGGCTTGAATAGAACTGTGAAGCCCCTGGAGCTGGCCCAAAGGCTCCTCCCAGGGGGCCCTCAGCCACATCTCGGCCTCTCTGCGGACTTTGGTCTTCCATGTTGAAGCTGGACTTTAAGGCCTCTAGTCCCACTCAGAATTCTAGGTTGTGCACCAGGCCTGTCCTCCTGGGGAACAAGCCTCGTTCTTCAAAGGCTGGCATGGAGCAGTGTCCTGCAAGGGCTGAGTGGGCCCCCAGGGGCCCCTGCCTTCCGCCTCCCCCATGCCAGTCCTTGGGACAATGAAGTGCCTCCTGGCTAGGACTCCCTGCCCCTGCCTACTTCGAAGAGGTCTGAGCCTGCTGACCTCCCCAGGCCTCTCCCAGAGCCCCAACTCTCTGGCGATTGGAGGTTTGCTGAGCACATTCCTCACAGCAGCCACGGGAGGAGTCACTCCCATTTAACAGAAAGGAATGCTGAGGCTCAGCAGGAGGGAGGCCCATCAGTGCCAGGACTGAGCCCTCAGGCCTTCCCTGACTCAACTCTGGTAGAGCTGTCTTCACAATGTCCCCATTCTTTGTCTCCCCTAAGTAAGGGCTGGGGTGATGTTGGCTCCACCTATCCATAGGCAGCTCTCAGGCCCAAAGCCCCTGGAGACCAGGCACACTGACTCCTCTTCCTGGTTTATTTCCTCTAGGCGGCAGGACAGAGTCTCAGACAAGCACAGGTAAGGTCTCCTCAGTAGGACTAAAGGGCCAGTCCCAGCCACAAGGAATGTGGGGCTTTGCCAAGCTGAGGGGAGGGCTCCTGCAGGGAGGGAAGCCCAGGACAGAGGGCAGGACCTGCAGGGCTCTAAGCGCTTTACCTTGTCCCAGGCCAGCCAGCTTCCCCAGGCTCTCACACTTGCCCTGGGAGATAGTGAGGGCAGAGTGACCCCTTAGCAGGAGGCCTACCTCACCGCCCTGCCCAGGGCCCAGCCCATCTCCAGGCAGAAGGGCCCCCGGAGCCATCAGGGGACCTAGTGAGGGCTCAGTCCCTTGGGAGGCTGGATGCTGGGCACCCCTGGATTCCTCCCAGGGAAAAGCTGCCAGGGAAAACAGAGGAAGGAGGGAGGCAAGGCCAAAGCCTCCGAGGGGGGCGGCTAGGTGGGCACACCCTCTGCAGCTCTAAGCTGCTCCTTCTGCATTGTAGGCCCTGGAGCTGCAGTGTCCTTGGCCCCAGAGGAGAAAAAAGACCTGCCTTCCAGTAAGTAAGAATGCAGCCCATGGGGAGGGAGGATTCTAGGAAAGATGAGAGGGCTCAGGACTGGGAGATGTGGGGATGGGAGGGGCTGAGCCGGCCCCTTCCCTGTGGGGCAGCACAGGAGAATGGCCCATGTGCCTGGGGGCTGGTTTCTACAGCCCTGCTGCCCCTGGGCACAGCCGCACTGTGCTGTCCCTGGGCAGGACAGGCCCCTCTGGGACTGCCCCTTAAAAGAAAGGCCCCGGGGCAGCTAAGCGTCACAGTGTATAAAACACTAGCCCTGGATTCAGGAGGAACTGAGTTCAAATCCATCCTCAGACACTTGACACTTACTAGCTGTGTGACCCTCGGCAAGTCACTTAACCCTCATTGCCCCACCCCCCAAAAAATTTTTAATTTAAAAGAAAGTTGAATCTACAGTCTCGCCAGGTCAGAGAGTAAAGAGTTGTCCAAAGGGTTGAACCCAGGGCAGGGCACACAGGGGTGCTCCATAAATGTGGATTCTCTTCCCTCCCTGCCCCTACAAAATGAGGAGACTAAGGCTGGCTCCAGGGGCCAGGACGTCTGCAGCCACAGAATATCCTCAGTCCACAAATGTGAGGGTCCAAGCTGAGGGTCAAGGTCTGACCTTGGCCAGTGCAGAGCCCTCCCCCCTTCACCCAAATGCCTGGAACTTTTGGCATGGGGGCAGCTGGGAGTCAGCAGGGTGGGATGTGGCCCCTGAGGCATTGAATGCCATGTCTGGACATGTCCAGAGAGGTTTAGCTTCCAGGACAGGGCAGGTGAGAGTGCTGCTGTCCTCTGCTCTCCTCTGAGGACCATGCTCTGTTCTGAGTGGTCCCCTGACCGTCTGGGACAGGGACCTAGGCTAATCAGGCTGGAACTCCCTAATAGGTCCGACCCACAATAGAAACAGACTGCCTTGGGAGGGAGGGAGCTCCCTGTCCCTGGATGTATTCAAGGAGAGGCAAGGATCCTGTAGAAGGCTTCCATGAAACCCTTGTCCCAGGGATTGGCTCTTCCCTCTACCCTCCCTTGTCTGTGCCAAGATGCCCAGCACGGTGACCTCTGACCTGCTCTTCCTCCCCCTAGGCCTGGACAAAGGCTGGTGCTCCACATGGGGAGGGGGACACTTCTCCACCTTTGACAAACACCTCTACGAGTTTTCCAGCACGTGTAACTACATCTTTGCCGCCATCTGCAACAACGCTTCCCCCGACTTTGACATCCAGCTTCGGAGGGGGCCCGACAAGAAAATCTCCAGGATCATCATTGAGGTGGGGCCCTCTGTGGTCACTGTGGAAAACTCGGTCATCTCCATTAAGGACTCTGGGTAAGGCAGCTGCGGGGGCGGGGAGGTGGGGCAAGGGACAGAGCTGACACTCAGGACCTGCTAGAAGGGGAGAAAGGCGGCTCCCTGGGGAGGGCGAGGTTTGTGCAGAGCAAGAGGGAAGCAGAGCCCAGCACCCTGGGCCCAACAGGCCTGCAGGACGCTGCTGGGGTGAGGCCCTAAGACTCCAGGGCCGGGGCTCTGCCCCCAACTCGGGCCCTCGGCGCAGGCGGGAAGAAAGGGGAACAGACCAAAGCTGGTCTTCCCTTGTGCCAAGTGCCTGGTCCCAAGCCCCCGCCCCCCTGCTCCTTCACCATGTGGCCTCAGGCCCCTCGCTACCTCCCGATGCAGACTTCAGTTTCCACACTGGTGAAATGCTCTCTCGACCCCTGTGGGCTCGCATGCTGTTTGCCAGGGTCACTTGCCAGCTCTGTGCTGGGCAGCAGTGGGGAGAGGGGCCAGGGGCTGCCCTGTGGGAGCAGGGAGAGGCAGTCAGGCGGAGGACTGAGGGCTCCTCTCTTGCAGGGCGGTCAGCCTGCCCTACACCGGCAACGGGATCCAGATCATGCCCTTTGGGCAAAACGTGCGGCTGGTGGCAAAGCTCCTAGAGATGGAGCTGGTGGTGATTTGGAATAATGACGATTATCTCATGGTAAGGCCTAGCCTGGGACATGGGGGCTCCTCTGAAAGCCTCCAGGCCGGGACCCCTCACAGCCAGGCTCTCCTCTCTAGGTCATGGTTGAAACCAAGTACATGAAGAAGACCTGTGGACTCTGCGGGGACTTTGACCGAGAAGAGAATAATGACTTTGAGAGCAAAGGTGGTGAGGGATTGACTTGGCCCGGAGCCCCACCTGCCCTCCCCTTGTCCCCTCCCCCATCCTTCCTCTCCCCCTCCCTCCCCTCCCCTCTCTTCCCTTCCTTCTTCTTCCTCTCCCCTCCCCTCCCTCCTCCTCTAACCCTGGATTCCTCTCGACCCTCTGCCTCACCCAGGGGCAGAGAGTCTAGGCCACCCTCCAGGGAAGGGGAAGGGCGCTGGGCAGGGGTCCTTGGGAAGTCGTGGTGCTAGGGTCTGGGCTCAGCTGAGGGCTCTTCGGAGATTCTGTAGCCAGTCAGTCCCCAGGGCTGGTCTCCAATCCTGCTGCCCCCCCCCCGCCCCCTCACAGGGACAGAGCCGCAGCTCCCACCTGCTTTATTCCCCCCACACACTTTTTTCCCCTGGGTCTCCCGGTCGCTGGGCCGTGATGCTCCCTCCGGACACCAAGATCAGCTCCCCGCCCCCCCCCCATGACCCTCCTTTGTTCGTCACAGTTCCAGGATTAAAACTGGCCCAGCCCAGGACTCTTGACTGCTCTGCAGACTTGACCTGGGCCCCCTTCCCTGGCCTTGCTTTTCCCTCTTCACACCCACCTCCCTCGAGCTCAGCTCAGGGGCCCTCCCAGGGGACCTTCCCTGGCACTTGAAGCAGCTCAAATGACTACAAGCCCTGTAGGGCGAGGACTTGTTTCCCCTCCGGTCTCTGTCCGCAAACAGCAGTGCGGGGAGGCGGGGCTGGGACGAGGGCAGCCTTGGGTGCCCAGAGCCAGGGGCTGGCTTTGAGCTCCCAGGTCCAGGCGTGACGCAGGGCTCTTCACCCTCCTCCCTGCCAGGCAAGCTTCTGGAACCGTATGAATATGCTGCCCTGCAAAAGCTGGACGACCCCACTGAGATCTGCACCTACGAGCAACCGCCCGTGGTCAACAGCCTGCCTGGGAACCACGTATGTGGGGAGCGCTCAGCACTGAGCCCTGGGCCCATGCACACACACTCTCACTCACAATACACACTTAGAATACACACTCACACATCCAGTCACAACACTTAGACACACACACTTATACAAACTCCCACATATTCTCACACTTATACATACTCACACACATACACACACACTCACACATATCCTCTCACTCATACACATACACACACACTCACACATATCCTCTCGTACTCACACACATATCCTCTCATACTCACATACATACACACACACACACTCACACGTATCCTCTCACTCACACACACACACACACACACACACATACACACTTTTCTCAGCCCTTCTCCCACCCTGAGTTTCCCACCCCCTCCCGCAAACTCTCCCAGCATAGATCCCAAAGTCCTCAGACACCAGGAGAAAGAGACCTCAGGCCCCTGGGCTAGTGGCCATGATCCCTCTGCTCTGCTCTGCTCTGCTCCCAATAAAAAGAAGCAACCACTCCCACTTGTTCTTGGCTGATCTCAAAGCAGGGGCTGAGTTGGAGGGAGGTCCTGGAATGCCACTGGTCACTAGCAGGGTGGCTGTGTGGTGGGGGCCCTGAACAGCAGGTGGCAGGCAGTGCGAGGCCTAGGCCACCTCAGCCCACACCAGCCAGAGGGGCATGGGGTCAGCCAGGGCCCAAGAGCAGCAATAGAAGAGTCATCTAAAAAGATGGGAGTAGGTGTGAGTGGACCACAATCGGCCCTGGGGTCCCCACATTCAGTCATAGGCTGTAATTGGACCGGCAGAAGGGCTAGGAGCTAGGGAAAACTGCGAGAGCCTGCTGGCCTCTGGCCTGGCCAGAGGACGCCCAGAGGCCTGGGTTCACCTTTAGACCCCAGTCACAGTTTAGGGAGGGTGGTTATGAGCTGGGGAATGTCCTGGGGTCCCAGTCCTGGCAGGAGATGAGGGAGGGGGTGGGAGAGGAAGAGCTGTGTTCCCGTCCTGGAGGTCTGTCTCCTGGAGCAGGGAAGAGAGAGGCAGGAACCTCAGAGGGACATTGAGAGAGGCCTCTAGATCCCAGAGGCGTGGCTCCAGCCAGCTGTCCGGAGAGGATGGAGTGAGCTCCCTGTCATTGGGGGATCTCCAAGCATAGGCTGACTGTTCCCTGTCTATGGCCAAGGGATCGTTGTTGCTGCTGCTGGCCTGGTGGCCTCTGATGCTCCTTTGGAGACTCTGGGCCTTCTTCCAGACTCTCCCCCCCCAACTCTCTCAGTGCCCCAAGGCAGGCTCCTGGCAGGAGACCTGACACGACCTGAGGGCTGAAGCACTAGGCAGGCCCTACTCCTTCCCGCAGAATCTGGGCCTGATCCCTCTGCTTCGTGGTGGGCCCATCTGCCCCACTGTGGAACAAGGGTGTGGCCTCTGCCCATCCTGGCCCACAGGGGGACTGCCTCCCAAGTGTGACCCCCATCTCCTCCCCCCTGCACAGAGCCAGCTCTGTCTCCAGCTGCTGACCCAGGTGGGCCCCGACTGCAACGTGTCCAAGGCCGCCTTCGTTGTCCGCTGCCAACTGGACCTTGAGGCCTGCCCAGGACAGGCCAGGCCCAACTGCAGCTGCCACACGCTGGCGGAATACTCTCGGCAATGCTCGATGAGTGGTCAGCCCGTCACCGACTGGAGGAGGCCCGACTTCTGCTGTGAGTGCCCCGAGCTGGGGGCTCCCCTGACTTGTTGGATAGGTGGCAGCAGGAGCCTAGGGGTCCCCAGAAATCTGCTTCCTCAACCCCCCAGCGGCCACTGCCTGGGATCACAGCCTCCCAACCCCCGACCCCCAAAGCCCTGTCGGCTGCCTGGGATCACAGCCTTCCTCCAAGACTTTGGGTTTGGGGGAGCACTAGGGCCGACCCTCCCAGGGACTCTGCCCAATTCAATGTTTATTCAGTTGTTACCGCGTGCAGGGATCCTGGGGACGATCTCTTTTTTTTTAAAGTCCAGGTCCTGGCCTCGGGGAGTGGCCAGTCTAAGAAAGGGCATGGGGACAACTTGGAGGGACCTTAGCGACCTCAGGGGCTGCTGAGTCTGACCTCCTCCTCTGACAGAGAAGGAAACACAGGCTCGGCCACATGCCGAAAGCCGAGTCCTCTGAGTCCTGGTCACGGCACCAGATTGAGTCAGGAAGTGGGTGCTCAGCCAGCCAATGAGCACTAAGAAAGCACCAATTCTGTGCCAGGCCCCACACGAAGAGCTGAAGGGGGAGGAACTGGAGGGACCAGTTTGTGGAGCAGGGGAATCTGGGGGTGACCAGGGGAAGGGGGGGTCAGGAAAGGCTTCCTGAGCTGGGACAAGAAGAGAGTCAGGGAGGCCGGGAGGAAGGACGACACTCCAAGCAGGGGCGGAGCCAAGGAGAAAGTCTGGAGGTGAGAGATGAGGAGAGAGGGCACCCCGGCTACAGGGCATGGCCAGAGACAGTGCCCATAGGTGAGAGATGGAGGATCTCGGTGGGCCATCCAGGAGGCCAGCCAGGAGGCCGGGGACACAGCCAGAGGGGTGAGAAGGCTCCCCTAGCCCGTGCTCTTTGCGGTCATGATTGTTCCTCCAAGGAGAGTGTTTCATAGACAGGGGAGGTGGAGGAAAGGGCGCTGGCCCTGTAGGCAGAGGAGCAGGGCTGCAGCTTGGGCTGGTGCTTAGGGTTCGTGTGGCCTGGGGGGCCTCCCGGTCCCCTCTCGCTCTCCAGCCAGGACCTCTAGAATGCAGAAAGTCCTCGGGTCCCCAGCTCTCCACTGCCAGTGACTTCCCTTGGTTAGGGGCTCCTGGGCCCTGCCCCAACCCTCCCTGCAGCCCCTGGGCAGCCCTTCCTGGTCTAGAGCTGGGGGTGAGGCCTTTCCTCCCCAGTGACTATGGGCAGAGCCCCAGGCCTGCTGGGGGGAGGGGGCAGGGAGGGTGCAAGTGCAGCCAGGACTCAGCTCTGCCCCTCAGGGAGCATGAGATCCAGTCAGTGCAGAGAAGGCACGAAGCCAGGGCATCCAGGGCAGAAAGGGAGGGGTGGCCTGGCGTGCCAGCCGGACCCCCTCCTCACTGCTGGCATCTCCCGGGCATGCTGCCACAGCGCTGAAGAAGTGCCCCACAAACCAGGTCTACAAGGAGTGTGGGATGCCCTGCATGAAGACGTGCTCCAACCCAGCCCACACCTGCCCCGGGTTCTGTACCTTCGGTTGCTTCTGCCCTGAAGGTAAACTGAGGCCCCAAGCCCCTGAGGGAAATGTCAGGGGGCCTGCTGGGAAGAACCCAGAGAAGACAGCCAGGTGCTACAGAGGGGAGGGGACAGAGGGCTTTCCCTGACCCCAGCCCCAGCAAGGCCAAGCCTGAGAGCTCCAGCCCCCACCCCCAGGCTCTCCCTGACTTCCTGAGGGGCCCTCCCCCACCCCCAGGGCCACAAAGGAGGGGCTGGAGAATGTGCCCTGGCCCTGGAGCTCACTGGCCCTCCCTGTCACCACAGGCACAGTGCTGGATGACATCTCCAAGAACCAGAGCTGTGTCCCCATCCAGCAGTGTCCTTGCACACTTAATAGAGCTATCTATGCCCCTGGAGAAGTCATGGAAGCTGCCTGCAGAACCTGGTGGGTCCCCACAGGGGGTGCTTGGGGGGAACAGCTCGTCCTGGTGCAAGCGCCCCTCCCTGGGGCTCTCCAAGCAGATGCTGGAGGTCCGGGCTGTCGCAAGGACGTTCCAGGTCAGGTCTGGGTTGGTCTAGAGGCTGCTGAGGACCCTGCTGGCCACAGGAGTCTGGGAAGCAAGCAGACCCCCAGGTGCCTATGGGATAGTCTTGGCTCTACAGACAGAACCTTCCAGGACGTAGGAATGACTGAGGACTCTGGTGGAGAGCAGGGACTCAGCTGTCCTCATTACTGGGGTGACCTGGCTCAGGGTCAGTCTAGAAAGTCAGGAATGGGGAGCCCCACTTCCCTCGGGTCCCCCCCCTCCCTCGCACACACATGCGTGCCTCCCCTCCACAGCCCAGTGGGGGCAAAAGCCTAAGTTCAGAGACTCTGGGTCTCCTCAGAGTGTCCCTGAGGTGACAGGCCCCTCACCGGGACTGGGTGCTTCACAGCCAGTGCAGCTCAGGCCAGTGGATGTGCACGGAGCTGCCATGTCCAGGCCGATGCTCCCTAGAAGGGGGGTCCTTCGTCACCACCTTTGACTCCCGGTCGTATCGCTTCCACGGGACCTGCACCTACATCCTGGTCAAGGTAGGACCGGGGCCTCTCCAGGGAGCCCTCGATCACCTCACCCCCACTCCTTGAGCCCCTCTCTCACCTAGGGGACCGGCACGGGGTGATGGGGGGAGGTCACCCAGAAGGGTATCTGCTGCTCTGGAGAATCCCCCCACTCGAGAGGGGCAAAGAAGGCGGCAGCAGTCCTGGGCAAGGCGAGAAGGCTGAGGTTTGCCTGGGGCCCTCGGCCTGCCCTACCCTGCCCAGTGACTCCCAAACCGCAGCCCTGCCCCTTTCTGGCCTCCATCCGCAGGCAGATGTGAGCAGAGAGAGTGGGGCTTTCTTCATAGGGAGCAAAGGAATCATGCACAGAGGGGAGGAAGGGGAGGGGTTTGGGGGGCAGCCTGGAGACATCCCATCATGTGGATAGCAGCGAAGAAGGAACCAGATAAAGGTTTTGCCTTCCCTCGGCCCTAAGTAAGTGAAGCTTCTGGAGCTCTGCTCTTGGAGGCAAAGGCCCATCCTGGGCCGATTTCCTCCTCCGGAAAATGAGGGAGTTTGACTGGATGCCTCCTGAGCCCCCTCCCAGTCTAAACTCTTGGCCTGTCTCCCCCATCCTTCTCTACTGGGAAGCTGCCCTTACAATGAACAAAGGACATGGGCCTTTTCTACCTCCAGAGCTGGTAGAACAATCCCTCATTCTACCAGGGGAGTTTGGACAGGTCCTCATCTCATAGGTGTCTGAGAAAATGAAGACCAGTTGTCATCAGCTCCCTCTTCCCCCTCCCCCTCCTCTTCCTCCTCCCCCTCCTCTTCTCCCTCCCTCCCTCCCCTTCCCCCTCCTCATGGCCTCCTCTTCACCTGAATGTCTGCTCACCATGGCCATCCTTCCCGTGTCCCTCCCCCAGAGCCCAGGTCTGCCCAACAATGGTACCCTCATGGCCGTGTATGACAAATCTGGCTACTCTCACTCAGAAACTTCACTTATTACCGTCATCTATTCATCCTCCAAGGTAAGCTCAGGACACGGGGCCAGAGCTGGCACTGCCAGGTGCTGCTTAGAGATCTTCTGGGCAGGGGCAGGGACAAGAGCTGAAGCTTACCCTGCTTCTGAAGCAGGCCCTCCGGCGGGAGTGGAGGTGTCTCCAACAAAGCGCCCCACCAAGATCCTCCGCAGGAGGTGTGGGCTCATGACAGGCTGTGGAACCAACAGGGAAAACAACTGTTTCTGCCTGAGACCTTCCTAGCCTGGATGCGCTCCCTTCACTTAGGGCCAAGGAAAGATGGTTAGTGTATAAAAGAGTAAGGGAGTGTGTGTGAGAGAGAGAGACAGACAGGCAGGCAGAGAGAAACAAAGACAGGCAGAGAAATAGAGGGACAGAGACAGAGATAGAGATAGAGAAAAAGGAAGAGAATGAGTGTGTAGGAGGGAAAAAAGGAAGAGACAGACAGGCAGACACAGAAAAGGACCTACTGGATAAGTGAAGAAAAGCAGGCAAATGCACACATAGGACACAGAGGGACGGTAACTAGGGGCAAACACCCGATGGTCCCCAAGCTGCTGGCGGTCGTGGCTCCACCCTCCCCTGGCCCATCCAGCTCCTCTTAGTCTGCTTGACCATCAGGCACCACTCCCCTCTTTCCCTGGACTCTGACTCATTCTCACTCCAGGACAAGATTGTGATTTCCCAAGACGAGCTTCTCACAGACGATGGGGACATCAAGTGGCTGCCGTACCAAACAGGTGAGGATGACCCCCTGGCCAGCGCCCCTACAGAAACCCAAAGCTGTCCCTGTCCAGGCCAATGCTCCCTCCCGGGTTGCAGGCACTCTGCTTGGTCCCTCCTCGGTCACTGAGTCTCTGCCGGGGAGGCAGGACTGGGAAGGCCCAGGGCCAGCTGGTAGTCCAGCAAGGAGAATAACTCCCTTTGTTCAGGTCCCACTGCACAGACAAGAGTCTTTCTCACTCACCCTTAACTGGGGAGCAGGGAGGAGAGAGAGGTGCGCTGGGCTCTGGGAGCCCGGTTGTGCCCTCAGACTGTCAGGGAGGCTCAGCCTCAGGGCCAGTGTTGAGGCCCCCTGGGGCTCAAGACAGCTGCTACACATGACACCCCTCCCCAGCAGGCCAGGCATGGGGAGTTCCATGGGTCCCAACTGCCCCCCACCCCTGGTGCATCCAGCCCCAGATTCACCGAGACTCCCCCTCCCAAGCAGCTGAGCCAGCTGACGTGGGAGGGAATGCCTGGCCAGTGGGTAGGAGGCCTGGGCCTGGGCCTGAGTTGGTCACTTTGTAGGTGACATCACAATCTTCAGGCAGACCTCCACCCACCTCCAGATGTCCACTACCTTCGGGCTGGAGTTGGTGGTACAGCTGCGGCCTGTTTTCCAAGTTTATGTGAAAGTTGGCCTCCAGTTTAAAGGCAACACCAGAGGTGAGCATCCCCTACAGCCCCAGTCACTGTGGCCAGGCAGGGGCCCAGCAGAGCATCAGAGACCCAACAGGTTGAGACTGAGCCCATTGCCTCAGTTTACCCAGATGCCCAAGGTCACACAGTATCAGAGGCAGGGTTGGAAGCAGGACTTTCCCACTGTCTGGCCTGGAGCCAGGGCCCCTAGGGACAAAAGAGGGCCAGTGGGGGAGAGGGTCGAGGCGTGGGCTTGGCTTTGCAGTGAAAGAGGAAGGGGTGGTGACCTCCCCATTTCTGAAGGGCCAGCCAGAGAGTTTATGGGCTTGTTGCAGACACCCGACCAGAAGTTAAGCCAGGTCACCCAGATCTGGGCCATGCTGCCGCAGGAGTCCAGAGAAGCCAGTGAGGCCCAGCCAGGCCCCAAGCCTGCAACAAGTCAGATACTACAAAACCCAGACAGACTTCAGCAATCTTTGGGCTGGAGGCGGGGCTGATCTTCAGAGGAGGGTGGCCACAAGGGGGTGATGTAGAGGGGGATCGACACTGCTGAACAAGGGCACAGGGGCTGGTTAGCTTAGGAAGAGAAGACTGAGGCTGGAGGAGGGTCATGTGGAAGCTGACAGGGGGAGACAGAGCAAGGAGAGGCTCTACCAAGGACAGCTGCTAACAATTAGCACTGTTCAGAAAAAGCACCTGCCCAGGCAGGTAGTGAGCCCCCCATCAGGGCAGAGGTCCAATGGTGGGGGACCCCTTGGGGGGGGCTTCAGGGGGAGGGGCCCTGTCTTGGTCAGGCCGGCATCTGAGGTCCCTTCTGGCTCCAGCTGCTGAGGCTGCCAGCAATACTTGGACTGCTGAGGGCGAGACACAGGTGTGCAGAGAGCAGCTGGGCAAACCATCTGTGGGGCTTGCCCTTGTCTCTAGGTCTCTGTGGAAACTACAATGGGGACACAACAGATGACTTCCTGACCAGCATGAACATAATCGAAGGCACAGCCTCCCTCTTTGTAGACTCCTGGAGGTTGGGAAACTGCCCCAGTGCCCTAGAGCGTGAGACGGATCCCTGCTCCATGAGCCAACTCAACAGTGAGTGCCCCAGCCGTGTCCCACCAGGGCCCTCCAGCTGTGCCCCTGCCCCAGGGTGTCCCTGAAAGCACCAAAGGCCTGGAAAGCCAGCATGGGGTGAGGGCCCTGGGGACCCAGGGGCTGGTGCTGAGAGACGGGCCAAGCCTTGGCCTGTGAGCCCTTCCTAACTCCAGCCTCAGACTTTCACTGGACAAGATCTCAGATGGAGACCTGGGGCCCCAGCCTCTGGCTCAAGGTCCAAAGAGGGCTCTGTCTCCTGGAGCTCCTCTCCTCCTTTGGAACCCACTGCAGCCCAGTCCCAGTGGAGGCCAGCCTGGTCCCACAGGCCCAGCAAGTCCAGATTGAGGACTGACCCCTCTGGCCTTGGGTACTCCTTGTTGGTCCTCCTGGCCTGAAGCCTCACCCACACCTGGCACAGTTCTTCTGAGGCAGCTTGCCCTCATCACCCTTTGGAGCACAGAAGGTGGGCAGGTGGGCATCTAGCCTCATTCATCACTCAGGCCCCTGACCTTGGCCCTCCCTGTGCTTGCCCTCACCCAGAGATGTGTGCAGAGACCCACTGCTCCGTGCTGGTGAAGAAAGGAACAGTGTTTGAGGCTTGTCACTCGGTGGTCAACCCTACCCCCTTTTACAAGGTGATGGCCCCCTCCCCTCAGGGGCCCAAGAACACGCACATGCATGAACACCAATATGCACCACCCAGGAAGGCACAGGGCACACGCAGTATAAGGCCTGAGCACTCACCCCCTTCTCTCCCACGAAGCACTTGGGCCCATGACACAGGCAGACATCATTATCTCCATCTGACAGAGGGGCAGGTCCAAGGTCTCCGTCATGGCTAGTTAGCCCCAGGGCCTCCGACTCCTGCTGTCTCCTCCCTGGGTCACAGCAACTACTCCCAGTGCCCTCCCCCTCCCCACAAATGCTGGGAATAAGCATCAATATAGCGTCTGCAGTGTGCCCAGCACTGTGCTGAGCACCTAAAAAATATGTCATTTGATCCTTACAACAACCCTGCGAGGCAGGCATTATTATTATCCCCACTTTACAGATAAGAAAACTGAGGCACATGTCGCTTAAGTCACTCAAGCAGTTGCCGGCTGTGTCTGAGGCAGGGTTTGAACTTGGGTCGTCTTCAGCTCTGCAGGCACTGTGGCAGCACCAGCTGCCTCAGGGGGACACCCAGGCAGCATGCAGACTACAGCCTCCCACTCCTCGTGGGCACTCTCTGAGACCTGCTGTGTGTAGTCTAGCCTCTGTGCAGTTGGCCAGGCTGCTCAGCAGGACCCAGTGGCTGAGCCTTTGGAGATGCAGGCTCAGTCCCGCCATGCCCGAGGCATGGTAGCCACGAGTCGGACCCTCAGGGAATGCCCATCGATCCAGGGACAAGGGACAAGGATGGAGGAAGCAGCCTGACCAGGCTTGTCTGGACTGATGTGAGGGAGGGAGCAGAGCCCAAGTGCAGAGCAGGCACACGTGCACCATCTGTACCGTGCTGCAAGACTTCAGAACTCTGGCCAGCGCTAGGACCCTGCAGGACGCTGGGAGGAGGGGAGCCTGCTGAGCTCAGCCCCTCCCTCTCTGGCAGCAGGGGATAGACAGGCTTGGGGGGGGGGGGGAAGGCACACGCACACACACATACATGTGTATGTGTGCATATATAGTAGGTGTGCTTCATATATTCGTGTGTGTGCATGTGTGTGTTTGGACACAGTCAGTGCAGAAGTTTGGCTTGTGCCTACAGCTAGGCAACACCACAGTGAATATAGCACCAGGCCTGGAGTCAGGAAGACCTGAGTTCAAATCCAGCCTCAAACACTTCCTAGCTGTGTGACTCTGGCCAAGTCACATAACTCTGCCTCAGTTTCCTTATATGTCAAATGAGCTAGAGAAGGAAATGACCAAGCACTCCAGGACCTTTCCTCAGAAAACCCCAAATGGGATCAAGAAGAGACATACACTACTGAACAATGAAGCCAACGCATTTGTTACAGGCTCTCCAGTTTTCTCTTCTTTTTCCAGGGGGACGTGAGGGGGAGGAGAGAGATGTGAGGGAATAAGAACCAAAAGTTTGTTAGTTGGGGGGGGGGATTAAATTTTTAAATGGACAAGAAGGTCCAAGAGCCACGACCCTGAGATGGTTCCCTTTATTCCATGACCATGTCTGTGTCCAGCTGGGTAGGAGCCAGACTACCCCGGGGGGGTGTCTACACTGGCCCAGAAAGTACCTGGGTTGTGCATTGGTAGCTGTTGGCTGAGGCTCCCTCTCCTGGGGACTCCTCTGTGGCCAAGGCCTCTGCCTGAACACTGACCACCCCACCCACTCTGGCCCACCCTGACCCTACCTGCTCTTCCCATCTGCTTCCAGAGATGTGTCTACCAGGCCTGCAACTATGAGGAGACCTTCCCCTACATTTGCTCCGCCCTGGGCTCCTATGCCCGCATGTGCGCCTCCATGGGGCTCATCCTGGCCGACTGGAGAAGTACCGTGGAGAACTGCAGTATGTATCCCCTGGGGTCCCCTCATCCTGGAGGGGAGGGGGAGGGCTCACCCTCAGCACCCCTGTCGAGATGAGGGAAAAGGCCCTGAAGATGACCTGCCAGCCTCCCCAGTGGGGCCCTTTGGGAGTGGCCACACAAGCATTCACTCCCTCCTGGCCTGTGCTCACAGCCATCTCCTGCACGGGGAACCAGACCTTCAGTTACGACAGCCAGGCCTGTGACCGGACCTGCCTGTCCCTTGCTGACCGCACCATTGAATGCCACCCCAATGACATCCCAGTGGATGGCTGTAACTGCCCAGAAGGCACCTACCTGGACCACAGAAGTGAATGTGTTCGCCAGTCCCGATGCCCCTGTTTCCTGGAAGACCGGAAGTTTATTCTGGCTGACCAGTCCACCATCATTCGTGGAATTCCCTGGTGAGCCCTGAGGCCTGCCTGAGGCTTGTTCTCTGAGCATCTGAGCCCCTCCTTCTCACAGGCCCAAGGGAGGCGGGTTGCTCCCCTTTACCTTAGGCCATTCCCAGCACAGGGGGCAGCTGGGCCTCCCACCTGCTGATCCAGTGACAACGAGCTAGGACCGAGACAATGGGAAGGCTGCCTCGGGCAGGATCTTTTTGAGTCTGGCTGGGCTGGACAGTTCCCGTCCCTGAGGGCAGAGGCGGGGATGGACAAGATTGAATCCATGTCCAGAGGGGTCAGTAGAGGGCCTTGCCCAGGGGAAGGGAGCAGGGCTGCTGAGGGGCCCACGATGAAGTTTACCTGAGGAGGGGCCTCGTGAGCTGAGCCTTGAAGAGATGACTCACCAAGTGCAGAGCACAGGGGAGAGATGCGCCCCAAATCCAGAAGGCTGAACTGGGGTCAGACATAAAAGGCTTAGGATGACCCCAGAAAAAAGTAGGGAGCCACTGAGGCTTCTGAGCAGGGGAGTGTCAGAGCCTAAGTTAGGTCCTTCACACACAGAGACACACACACACAAATGCACACTCAGACACACACAGACACACTCATAAACACACAAATGCACTCAGACACATACACATTCACACAGACACACAAATGCACACTCAGATACACATATGCACTCACAGACACACAAATGCACATTCAGACACACAGACACACTCATAAACACACAAGTGCTCTCAGACACATACACACTCACACAGACACACACAGACAAACACACTCATCCAAGTTCCCCCTGACACACTTCCCCCTGAGCCCTTTTAGTCCACACTGCCCTTTTTCTTCTCTGCCATATAGCCCTAAGGATCTGTCCCCCTCAGCTGACACAAGCCCTGGGCACCTCCTCCGTTGTCTTCTCAGTTCCCCAGTCCACACTGCTGGCATGTCTCTTCTCCCACCAGGACAGCAAGGCGCTATCTGTCTCTGGGCAGGGACTGGGTCTTGTTAAGCCCACGCTAGTCAGGGACATTCTGGGCACCTGCCTGCTGTGTGCTGTTTGGCCAGCTCCTCATCTCTGGAGATAGGGCTCAGGGAACTAGACCAGAGACTGGCAAAAATGAGAATGGGCATGGGTGGGGCAGCACCCAGGGGTGTGGTCAGAGGCAGGAGCTGGATGACTCCATGAAGGGAACACCAGACCTGGAGTCAAGAAGACCTGAGTTCAAATCCTGCCTCGGATACTTACTACCTGGGTGAGCCTGACCAAGTCATTTCACCACTGTCTGCCTTATTTTGCTCATCTGTTAAATGGGGCCAATAATAGCTCCCACCTCCCAGGAATGTTCTGAGGATCAGATGAGAGAATATTTAAAGTGATTAGCACAGCACTTGACTCACAATAACGTCCTTATAAATGTTTCTCCCTCCTCTTCCCCATCCATAAAAGCATTCTGCAAATCTTAAAGCTATGATGGGGAACAGTGCTTGCTTGAAAGGGGCAGAAACAAGAGCAGAGGCCCCCCCAGACCCTCCATTCCTACCATCTACCTCTGCTCAGCCCCAAGGAAGAGGGACTTGGTCGCTTGTCTCAGGAGACAAGGGCAAGATGGAGGAGCAGGGAGCTCCCTGGCCTCGATGTCCCCTTGGGCTCTGTCCTGAGTCCAGCAGGACCTCGGACTGCTCCATTCCCTTCTCTGGGCTCACTCAGTGGCCCTGTGGGTATGATGAGGGCTCTCCCACCACAGCCCCCCAAACCCCTAGCCCCAGGAGCACACACAGGTGTTAGGGGCAGCACAGTGGGAGCCAGGGGCCCGGGGTGGAAGTTCTTCTTCTGACAAGTGGGGAGCTAGGGGACTGGCCCAGTAAATACCCCTCTGGGAGCTCCCTTCCTCAGACTTGCTGTGGGCATCCAAAGGCTGGGTTCTGCTGACCCCTGCCCTCTCCTGTTGCAGCTACTGCATTAATGGGAAGCTCAGCTGTACAGGCAAACTTCCAAATCCCTCAGGTATGCAGGGAAGGGGCTGCAGGGGTGGATGCCCCCACAGTGGGCAGCCTGGGCTGGGCAACAGTGTCTGAGGAAACTCACCAGCTCTCCCTTCTTCCCCTCCTCCTCCTTCCTTCACCCCTCTCTCCCCTCCTCCCATCTCTTTTTCCCCTCTTCTCTTTCCTCCTCTTCTTCCTCCTCCTCCTTTCCCTCCCCTTCCCTTCCCCTCCTCCGCCTTCTCCTCTCCCTCCTCCTCTCCCTCCTCCTCCCCCTCCTCTCCCCTCCTCCCCTCCTCCCTCCTCCTCTCCCCTCTTCCCCTCCTCCTCTCCCTCCCCCTCCTCCCCCTTTGTCCTCCTCCTCTCCCTCCCCCTTCCCCTCCCCTCCTCCCCTCCTCCCCTCCTCCTCTCTCCCCCTCCCCCTTCCCCTCCTCCCCCTTCCCCTCCTCTCCCTCTCCCCCCTCTCCTCCTTCTGCCCTCTTCTCCTACATCCTTCCCTCCTCTTCCTCTCCTCTCGGCCAGAGTCCTGTAAGGCCCCCAAGAAATACCTGTCCTGTTCTCAGTCTTCAGACAACAAATATGGTGCTGCCTGTGCTCCCACCTGCCAGCTACTGGCTACTGGCACTGAGTGTGTAAGTTTTCTGCCGAGGGGAGAGGGCAGAAGCAGCCCCGCCCCCCACCCCTCCTGAGGAAGCCTCCCTCCCCCAGCTGTGAGCCAGGGCCAGGGAGGTGGGCGGAGATTGTCCCTAGGGATGCAAACCCCCAAGCAAAGCCACACATCCCCTCAAGAAGCCCCTCCTTGCTGGGGCCCCCGCTGTGCCTCGGGGGCAGAGAAGGCCCCTGGGGGCCGGGGGCTATCAGCACAAGGAGCTCTGAGTCAGAAAAGCAACTAGTCTGTGGGAGGCACAGACGAGAAGCCGAGGCCGGCACCATGGCCATGTCCTGGGGGAGAGGATTGGCCCTGGAAGGAGCCCCCAGAGCCCGCTGAGTCCCAGAACAGGAGGAGGACCCTAGCTCCACAGACGGCCAGGGCTCGAGTCCTCCCTGCCTCCAGGGGCCTCTCCGTCCCCCCTCTCCACCTCCCCAGCCTCTGCTGGCTGGGACCCGCCCTTGCCATTTGGCAATCCTCCTCCCCTCCCTGGTTCCATCCTCTCCAGGTGCCCACAAAATGTGAGTCTGGCTGCGTCTGTGCCGAGGGACTCTATGAAAACTTGGACGGGGACTGTGTGCCGCCTGACGACTGCCCCTGCGAGTTTGGAGGCCTTTCTTATACCAGAGGAGCCCAGATCCAAACCGAGTGCGAGACCTGGTGAGGAACCTGCCCTGGCACAGTCTGCTGCCTTGCAGAGAGAGGCCAGGTCACTTTGGCCATCTGAAGAGGGAGTCTCAGCCTCCTTCAGAGCTCCGTGTGCGTGGGTCTGTGTGTGCTTGTGTGCATGTATGTCTCTGTGTGTCTCTATGTGCGTGTGTGTCTGTGTGCATTGTGTATGCATGCATGTGTGTCTGTGTGCCTGCATGTGTCTGTATGTGTGTGCACCTCTGTCTGCGAGTATGTGTGTCTGTGTGCATGTGTGTCTATGTGTGCATGTGTATGTGTGTGTTTTTGTGTCTATGTGTGTGCCTATATGTATATGTTTGTGTGTCTATATGTCTCTGTGTGTGCCTATGTGTCTGCATGTGTCTTTATGCATGTATGTCTGCATGTGTGTCTGTGTGTCTTTATGCATGTATGTCTCTGTGTGTCTCTATGTGCATGTGTGTCTGTGTGCATCGTGTATGCATGCATGTGTGTATGTGTGCCTGCATGTGTCTGTATGTGTGTGCACCTCTGTCTGCGAGTATGTGTGTCTGTGTGTGCTTGTGTGCATGTATGTCTCTGTGTCTCTATGTGCGTGTGTGTCTGTGTGCATTGTGTATGCATGCATGTGTGTATGTGTGCCTGCATGTGTCTGTATGTGTGTGCACCTCTGTCTGCGAGTATGTGTGTCTGTGTGCATGTGTGTCTATGTGTGCATGTGTATGTGTGTGTTTGTGTGTCTCTGTGCATGTGTGCTTGCATTTGTGTCTATGTGTGTGCCTATATGTATATGTTTGTGTGTCTATATGTCTCTGTGTGTGCCTATGTGTCTGCATGTGTCTTTATGCATGTATGTCTGCATGTGTGTCTGTGTGTCTTTATGCATGTATGTCTCTGTGTGTCTCTATGTGCATGTGTGTCTGTGTGCATCGTGTATGCATGCATGTGTGTATGTGTGCCTGCATGTGTCTGTATGTGTGTGCACCTCTGTCTGCGAGTATGTGTGTCTGTGTGTGCTTGTGTGCATGTATGTCTCTGTGTCTCTATGTGCGTGTGTGTCTGTGTGCATTGTGTATGCATGCATGTGTGTCTGTGTGCCTGCATGTGTCTGTATGTGTGTGCACCTCTGTCTGCGAGTATGTGTGTCTGTGTGTGCTTGTGTGCATGTATGTCTCTGTGTCTCTATGTGCGTGTGTGTCTGTGTGCATTGTGTATGCATGCATGTGTGTCTGTGTGCCTGCATGTGTCTGTATGTGTGTGCACCTCTGTCTGCGAGTATGTGTGTCTGTGTGCATGTGTGCTTGCATTTGTGTCTATGTGTGTGCCTATATGCATATGTTTGTGTGTCTATATGTCTCTGTGTGTGCCTATGTGTCTGCATGTGTCTTTATGCATGTATATCTGCATGTGTGTCTGTGTGTCTTTATGCATGTATGTCTCTGTGTGTCTCTATGTGCGTGTGTGTCTGTGTGCATTGTGTATGCATGCATGTGTGTCTGTGTGCCTGCATGTGTCTGTATGTGTGTGCACCTCTGTCTGCGAGTATGTGTGTCTGTGTGCATGTGTATGTGTGTTTGTGTGTCTCTGTGCATGTGTGCTTGTATTTGTGTCTATGTGTGTGCCTATATGTATATGTTTGTGTGTCTATATGTCTCTGTGTGTGCCTATGTGTCTGCATGTGTCTTTATGCATGTATGTCTGTGTGTCTATGTATCTGTGTGTTTGTGTGTGTGTCTGTAGATGTCTGTGTATGTTTCTTTATGTATGTGTGTGTGTCTCTGTCTGTGTCTCTGTGTTAGTGTGTCTGTATATCTGTGAAAGATGCAGGCATTGCAGAGGAACAGAAGCCCAACATGAGTGACAGGCTAGCCAGAGGGAGGCCCATCCCCCTGGCCTTCTGTCCTGGGGAGACCTCATTGGAGGCCAGGATTGGGGAGAAGGAAGAGGCATTATGGTTTAAGGAGGGCCTTGCGCATGGGGGCAGAAGCAGCCGCCGTGAAAGGAAGCTGCCAGGAGGCAAACACTTCCTACCCACCAGAGCTGTCCCAAGCTGGCCTGGGCTGTCTAGGGAGGCCCATCCCCCACTCCGGGGGCAGTCTGCAAGCAGAGGCAGCCAGGAAATCTTGCTCTGGCATGAGCTCAGAGGGTCATTGGCGTCAGAGCTAGAAGATGTCTTAGAGGTCATTTAGTCCACACCTCACTTTACAGATGAGGAAACTGAGGCCCAGAGAGGGAAAGGGATTCCCTGAGTCACACAACTAGCCAGTGGCCACACCAGGCATTTGAACCCATATCTTTGGCTCCAAACCCAATCCTCTTTCCACTATACCAAGATGGCGCCTTCAATGGCCCTCCCCCCATTCCCAGGGAGGCAGGCAGAGGGGTTGCATTCTGCCTGGTCCCTCTCAGCCCCCTGCCCCAGTGCCCAGTGAATTGCCTTATGAATGACCATGGTCAGGATCTGGCCACCAGTTGGGGGGGGGCACAGGCTGAGGGGGTTCTTGTTCTAGCTCTCCCCCAGGTCCCTCCCATTGGGCAGCCCCAAAGGGGTCACGAGCTCTCCTCGGACTTCCTTCCACAGGACAGGAGATACTATCCCTACAGGCACTGAGAAAGCCCCTGAGGCCTAGGCACAGGCACCCCACTGACCACCCTGTCCTGATTCCCCCACAGCACTTGCATGCGAGGAAAATGGCAGTGTTTGAAGAAAAACACGTGCTCCTCCACCTGTGCCCTCTATGGAGAGGGTCATCTGACCACCTTCGATGGGCAGCGCTTCGTGTTTGATGGCAACTGTGAATATGTCCTGACTACGGTGAGGCAGCCACCAAGGGAGATGGGCTATGGACCAGGGCCATCCCCATCCCTAGGCATGCCCAGGCACCCCTGCAGGAGGCTGGTGTCTGCCCCGGGTGTGTCTAGGCACCCCTGCAGGAGGCTGGTGTCTCTGCCCTGGGTGGGCCCGGTCACCCCTGCAGGAGGCTGGTGTCTCTGCCCTGGGTGGGCCCAGGCACCCCTGCAAGAGGCTGGTGTCTGCCCCGGGTGTGTCTAGGCACCCCTGCAGGAGGCTGGTGTCTCTGCCCAGGGTGTGCCTAGGCACCCCTGCAGGAGGCTGGTGTCTCTGCCCCGAGTGTGTCTAGGCACCCCTGCAGGAGGCTGGTGTCTCTGCCCCGGGTGTGCCTAGGCACCCCTGCAGGAGGCTGGTGTCTCTGCCCCGGGTGTGTCTAGGCACCCCTGCAGGAGGCTGGTGTCTCTGCCCTGGGGGTGTCTAGGCACTCCTGCAGGAGGCTGGTGTCTCTGCCCTGAGTGTGTCTAGGCACCCCTGCAGGAGGCTGGTGTCTGCCCTGGGTGTGTCTAGGCACTCCTGCAGGAGGCTGGTGTCTCTGCCCTGAGTGTGTCTAGGCACTCCTGCAGGAGGCTGGTGTCTCTGCCCCGGGTGGGCCCGGTCACCCCTGCAGGAGGCTGGTGTCTCTGCCCTGGGGGTGTCTAGGCACTCCTGCAGGAGGCTGGTGTCTCTGCCCTGAGTGTGTCTAGGCACCCCTGCAGGAGGCTGGTGTCTCTGCCCCGGGTGGGCCCGGTCACCCCTGCAGGAGGCTGGTGTCTCTGCCCCGGGTGTGCCTAGGCACCCCTGCAGGAGGCTGGTGTCTCTGCCCCGGGTGGGCCCGGTCACCCCTGCAGGAGGCTGGTGTCTCTGCCCAGGGTGGGCCCGGTCACCCCTGCAGGAGGCTGGTGTCCCTGCCCCGGGTGTGTCTAGGCACCCCTGCAGGAGGCTGGTGTCTCTGCCCTGGGTGTGTCTAGGCACCCCTGCAGGAGGCTGGTGTCCCTGCCCCGGGTGTGTCTAGGCACCCCTGCAGGAGGCTGGGGACTCTGTGGCTCTCATAGATTCCTACCTGCTGGTGTCCTCGGTGGCAGGAGGGGAGTCTTCCCCAGGCCTCCACCGTGGTTACACACACTTTTCATCTGCCTCAGGATGACTGTAGTGCCAACACTTCCCATTCTACCTTCAAGATTGTGACAGAGAATGTCATCTGTGGGAAGTCAGGGGTCACCTGCTCTCGGGCCATCAAACTCTTCCTTGGGGTAAAAAGCTGGACCAGGGCCTGGCAGGGGTGGGGAGAGGCCTCAGGCCTCCAGGCACTGGGCTTGTCATGTCCCTTATCCCCTCCCCCTCTCCCTCTTCCTCTCCCCTCCCCCCCCTTCCATTTTCCCTGCTTCCTTTGAGCCTGTCAGAACCTGGCCTTTGGGGCTAGGAGCCCACAGTTGGGCCTCTAAGGCTTTGCCCTCCACCAGGCAGGACCCTCCCACCTTAGGGCCAGGGAAAAGAAGGTGCTTTGGAGCGAGGGCCCTGGGACATAACCCCTGACTGAGGGCAGGGCAGCATCTGGGGGCTTCTGTTCGCTCCCCCCGCCCTCCCCAGCCAGGCCCAGACCCAACTAGAGCCTCTCCTTCCCAGGACCTGTCCCTTGTGCTGTCAGATGCCACATACACCATCACAGGGGAGAACCCCCAAGCCCACATCCAGATGAAGAAGAACGCTCTGCACCTCATATTTGACATCGTCATCCCCCACAAGTTCAACCTGACTCTCATCTGGAACAAACGCATGAGCATCTTCATCAAGGTGTTCCGGAGCTCTGAGGTGAGATACGGCCAGGGATGCCTGGCCCCTTCCTTCAGCTCTCTGGGAGCCCCACAGTGCTGGGCCTGACAAGTGCTGATCAGTGCAGCCCAGGAGCATTGTCACAGACCAAGCCCAGAGCTCTGGCCATAGTGCCTGACTCCAACCCTCCACCTTGTGGGGCCTACCCCCCAACCCTCCTGCCCCTTCCACCTTTGGGGACCCTCCCCCAGCCCTCCGCCTTGTGGGGCCTACCCATGGGCCTTTGTCATGCGGAGGAGGGGTGAGGGAGGCTTCCTGTCTACTTTCTCTGTCCTTCCGTGTCTGACTTGGCACGGGAAGCCCACCTCTAGAAATCCAATGTGGCCCAGCACACTGCTTTCAGACACAGTGCCCACACTTTTTGCCTGAGACCCACTCACTTCTCCTGGCAGGGTCAGGAGAAATAATAGGAAAAATCTCTAAATTAAGTCAGGAGTTCCTTTAATGTCCCCCCCACCCCCTCAGATTCAGGGACAGCACGGGGTGGGGCAGCAGGGGTGGGGGCAGGGCAGGGGCAGGGATGGGGTAGGGGTGACCAGCCCTGGGTCTCCTCCTTCAGGATCCCTTGTGTGGCTTGTGTGGGAATTATAATGGCAACATGAAGGACGACTTTGAGGCCCGCAGCAAGTATGTGGCCTCCAGTGAGCTGGAGTTTGTGAACTCCTGGAAGGAGAACCCCCTGTGCAATGATGTCAGCTTCGTGGTGGAGCCCTGCCTGCAGAATCCATACCGGAAGGCATGGGCTGAGAAGAAGTGTGCCATCATCAACAGCAACACCTTCTCGGCCTGTCATAGCAAGGTGTGAGCCTGCGTGTGTCTGTGTGTGCATGGGGGCGTATCTGCTGTATTGTGTGCTTGTGTGTGCGTTGTGTACATTGTGTATTGTGTTGTGTGCATGCGTGCATATGTGCATGAGGGTGTGCTTGTAGGTGATTGTGTGAGCCTTCATGTGTCTGTGTGTGCATGGGGGCGTATCTGCTGTATTGTGTGCTTGTGTGTGTGTGGTGTGTGCATTGTGTGCATTGTGTGCATGCGTGCATATGTGCATGAGGGTGTGCTTGTAGGTGATTGTGTGAGCATGTGTGCTTAGTATAAGTGTGCTCATGCCTGCATGCATTTAGACATATGTGTACATTGTGTCACCTGTCTTTTGGGGTATTCCTGTGTGTATACATGTGTGAATACATGTGTTTCATGTGTTGTTTATGTGTGCCTGAGTGTGTTGCCCATTTGGGTGTGTCTAAGAATTGTGTACTTATCTACATGTATGTATATTGTGAGTATAAAAATACTGTGCCTTTGAGGGGGAGATGTATGTGCACATGTGCTTGTGAGTGTGCCTGTATGTACAACCATGTGTGTTTGCATGTATGTATGTGTGCCTGCTTGGGGGCATGTGTCCTGCGTGCTTGAACCTGGAATTCCTCATGGGCACCCCCTGAGGTGGGCTCCTGGGTTCCCCAAGGTAAGCACCTGGAAGCAGGCCCTCAGAGGTGGGCAGGAACTACCTTAGACTACAGGAAGGCTGATCTTGCTGGTGAGGCAGTGGTTCCTACACCCCCCCCCCCAGGAGCCTTGGCCTTCCTGGGGACCTGTTGAATTGGCCAAAATGGGGGGAGGGGACAGAGTAGGACCTATACCGGGGTCCTCCTACCCCCAGCTCAGGCCCACATTTTCAGGGTGGCATTTCTGCTGGAGCTGCCCTGCTTGGGGAGCCCAGGCAGGAGTGCAGGCAGTAGCCAGGAGCTTTGCAGCTCTCCAGCTCTGCCCCACAGGGCTGAGTACGAAGACAAGGTCTCAATTCCCTTGACAAGTACAACTCAAGCCCTTCTCTGTAACTTCTGGTCTAATCAAACTGCCCAGAGTTCTGAGTGATCAAACAAGCGAGCTAAGTCAGTGACAGGATCTGAAGCAGGTCTTTCTGCCTTTGAGGCTGCAGTTTCCTCCAGGACGCCACGCTGCCTCTCAGACATGAAGGACAGAAAGAGGAATTATCTGTCCTTAAGGAAAACGAGAGAGCAATGTTTCAAATCATAAACAAGCCAATGGTAGAAATGTCTGCTCTTCATCTGACTCTACACATACAGAGAAAACCTGTGTGTGAATGTTTACTGTTCTGTGCAGGCAACAAGATCAGTTTGCAGAATGAACCCTGATTGTGTGTCCAGGTTCCCTGAGCTTTCATTGATCAGAAGTCTTCAGACTTAAGAGCCAGACTCGCTTTTCCAGGTCACTGGATTCCAGGCAAAGGACTGCTTCAGAAATGCAAGGACTGCTACTGAAGCAGAACCTTTAGATCGAGGGTGTTACTGACAGGGCAGGTGAATAACCCACCAAGTGGGAGCTCATAGACCTGCTGGTGCTAGAGCTGAGACTGCTTTGGAAGAAAGAAGCATCGAGAAGTCTCCCTTAGCACTTCGTCTGAAGCTGTAGCTTTCACAACCTCAAGCCTATATTTAGTTTGATGGTGAAAAGAAGCAAGGACATTAGAACATGCCTTGTGCTTCCTCTACTTCTGAAGTCTGTGGGACCTTTGTGGGAGGGCAGGTGAGATGGGGCAGGTGAGATGGAGCAGGTGAGATGGGGCAGGTGAGATGGGGGCAGGTGAGATGGGGCAGGTGAGATGGGGGCAGGTGAGATGAATCAGGTGAGATGGGGCAGGTGAGATGGAGCAGGTGAGATGGGGCAGGTGAGATGGGGCAGGTAAGATGGGGCAGGTGAGATGGGGCAGGTGAGATGGATCAGGTGAGATGGGGGCAGGTGAGATGGAGCAGGTGAGATGGAGTAGGTGAGATGGGGGCAGGTGAGATGGATCAGGTGAGATGGGGGCAGGTGAGATGGAGCAGGTGAGATGGGGCAGGTGAGATGGGGACAGGTGAGATGGGGGCAGGGAAGGGGTGCAGCAGGTGCATGGCTGCAGCAGAGGCAATCCCAGGCAGCCCAAAGCCAACAAGAATCATTCCTGAAGGTCCCAGACCCCTCCCTGACTTCTGGAGCCAGAGCCGGACACTCTCCTCTGACCGGTCCAAACGAAGCCTTTGAGAGCAGGCTGCGCTGGGGGCCAGTTGGTACAGTGGCCTTGCAGCCCTGGAATAGGAGGCTGGGGAGCAGGGGGTCTGAGGAAGGGGAGTGGCAGTGACAAAACCCTCCCCATATCCTCCTGCCCCTTGAAATAGGGGGGCTTCCTCCCCAGAGTTCCCCACCCCATGCACACCCCACAGTGTCAATGCAGGGCTCATAGATTCCCTGGGACAAAGCACCAACTGGTCCCAGTGTGCTCTGGGGCCCCAAGTTGGCTCCTTCCCTGGGAACCGGCCCAAGCCAGGGTATCCCTCCTTCTGTGGGTCATGGGACCACCCCTGGGTACCTAAGCCTCCAGGCAGAACCAGCACAGGCAAAGGCCCAGCCAGGCTCTGGCAAAGAGGGGATGGTGTCTCAGACTCGGCTCCATCACAGCCATGGGGCAGACCCAGGGCCTCCGAGCCTCTGGAAGAAGCCACTTTCCAGGTCCTACTTCAGTTCTATGTGGCTCCCCAACCAGTGGCACACACAAGGTCAGACCTTGAGTCCATCTGAGTCCCAGAAGGTGCCAGTCTGGGTCCTTCCCCCTCTGCCTACAGGTGTACCGGATGCCCTACTATGATGCCTGCGTGAGGGACACCTGTGGGTGTGACTCAGGAGGAGACTGCGAGTGCATGTGTGACGCTGTGGCAGCCTACGCCAAGGCATGCTTGGACATGGGTGTCTGTGTGGACTGGAGGGCTCCGGACTTCTGCCGTAAGGGTTCCCCTGTCTTTGGACCCTCTGCTCCTCTTCTCTTTGCTGCTGCCATTACAAGGAGGCACGCTTGGGTTGGATGGGAGAGAACCCTGTAAAGAGGCAGTGTCAAAGTTGGGGGGTGTCTTGGCCTTGGGAGGGCAGTTCCCACTACAGGGGAGCCTTAGGGATTGCTCCTGCTGAGACAGGCTCGACTAGAGGCATTAGAGGTCACTTTCGACTCAGATGGTCCAGGATGCTCTCAAGCCCAGCCTGGCCCATTCTTTTGTCATTCCAAGCAGGTGGCTAGAACCCTCAGACTGTTCTCAGAGCCCCACGGAACTTGGATCGGGCTCCAGAGCCCGCCTGCCCAGATACAGAGGGAGCCTAGGGGCTGCAGGACCCCCAGCAGGCAAACCCCAGGCTCTTCAGGGTGGGGAGGGAAGGAAGAGGAGAGGAAGAGCAGAATGGGAGGGCAGAGGAGCTGTGCTTGAACCCTGGCTCTGTCACTCTGAACTCTGAACTCTGACCTTCTGTGTGCCCTGGGACAAGGGCCCACATCTCTGTCGGCAAGGCAAGCGGGTGTGGACATGACACTCTCTACTGGAACCCTTTAAATGGTTCCCCACCCTAGGCTGAGAAGATCAGGCAGTGCCCCTGCCATGGCTAACCAGCTGCCAGCTGATGCCCACACACATAACCATCTCAATGCCCTTACTCCAAAATGAATAACCCCCAAAGCTCCCACTTACAAAGCACATGAGGTTTACAAAGGGCTTCATCTGTGACTTCTTGCAGTCCCAGCCATGGGGCAGAGAGGAGGCACTATGCATATACCCATTACACATGTGGAAGCTGAGGCTGAGACATGGAGTCAATGCAGAGTCGGCTGCTCCAGCTGAGGCTTGTTTGACTTTTTTAATCCAATTTTATTTCATTTTCAGTTCCAAATTCTCTCCATCCCATCTATTGAGAAAGCCAGGAGGGGAAAGAAACCTTTGTAAATGTGTGTAGTCAAGCAAAATAAACCCCTGTGTGAGGCACATCCACAAAAGTAAGCCCCAGTCCATCCTCTTAGGAGGCCAGCCTGGCTGGCTCTCCAGCTGGTTCCATTGTGTCCATCAGAGTTCCCGAGTCTTTCAGAGGCATCTGTCTTTGCACGATTGTTGTCCCTGTTGACCTGGTTCCACTCACTTTGTATCAGTTCATCTAAGCTTTCTCAGGGTTCTCTGAAACTATCCCCTTCACTTCCTTGTTTTATCGCCCTCACCCACTGCAGCTTTTCAGTCATCCCTCAGGTCCCAAATCCTTGCCACCACAAAAAGAGCAGCTGTCAATATTCTTGTACATAGGGGTCCCTTCCCCCTTTATTTGATCTCTTTGGGGTCTAACCCAGTAGTAATATCACTGGGTCAGTGTGTGCACAGCTTATTAACTTTGGGGACATAATTCCAAATGGCTTTCCAGAATAGCTGGACCACCCAGTTCTGCCAAGAAAGCACTTAATGTACTTAGGTCCCAACAGCTCCTCCAGCATTTGTCCTTTTCATTTCTCTTTTTCTCAACTTTGCCGATCTGATGGGGCAAGATTTGAACTGAGGTCCTCCTGACTCCATGACCAGCATGCCACCTAGCTGCCCCTCCCTTAGTCTTAAGTATGAGTGGACCACACTTTCAGATATCATGTCAACAAAAAGGAAGATGGGTTTATTATGTCACAAACTCCACAGATATCTTCCTGGTGTCCAAAGAGACTGACAAAGTCCCCCAGTATGTTGGGGAGGATAGCTTATGGGAAGACAAATGAGAGTCACAGAGGATGCACAGGCTTAGAAGAGTTATAGTGGGTATCAATGGAAGAAAAACTGACATCAATGAGATCATAAATCCTTGGGAACACTGAAGCATCCTTGTCAACTTCATTTTAAAGCAGGTTTCCATAAATTGAAACCTCGATTATGCACAGCCACATACAAGCTGTCTGTGGTTACATGCATGGCCTTTGTCTATTCAGACATCTGTGGAAGCCATCAAAGGAGCAGGTAAAAGCCTCAGAGTCAAATATAGGTCTACACTAGTTATTATTGACCAAGTCAAGTGGTAAAATTCAAATATAAAAGAAATGAGGTCTATCTGTCCCAACAGAAGTACAGTGGTTATAAAAAAAATGAAAATGCTGGTCCTGAGCCACAGATTCAATATGTACTAGTTTTATGAGCATAGAGTCACTTAATCCCTGGCCCTCAATTTCCTCATCCATAAAATAAAGAGAATACTTTCGAGGCAGCTAGGTGGCTCAGTGGATAGAGCACTGGCCCTGGATTCAGGAGGACCTGAGTTCAAATTCGGCCTCAGAAACTTGACACTTACTAGCTGTGTGACCCTGGGCAAGTCACTTAACCCCCATTGTCCCACCAAAAAAAAAAAAAGAGAGAATACTTTCACTATCAACCTAGGGGTAGAGGCTTCTAGCTGCTAAGTGGAGATGACTTTGTATTTCAGCTCTTTATTGTGACTTCTTCAATACCCACAAACTCATCAGTGGAGATGGCAACTACCAGTACACGAGGGAAGCCAACTGTACCTGGCATTACCAGCCCTGCCTCTGCCCATTCCAGCCCCAGAGTAACAAATACATCAACATTGAAGGTGATAGCCTGACCACAGAAAGACACAGATTCCCTGGGTTGGAAGGGAAGGGGAAGGAAACAAGCATTTATATTGCCTTGGAGGGAAAGGGTGCCAGGCCACTGCTCAGTTCCTGGCATTGTGGGCTCTGCAATGCCGTAGGCACAAGGGGCACCAGCTCCCCCCTATATGGGGAGAGGGGGTTCTAAGGATGCAAAGGCTATTCTGGCTGAGGGGGTCCCACACACTCCCAGCTCCTCAAGTGCTCAAGCATCTCTCAATACTGGGACACAGAACCGGCTCTGTCCTGGGCGCCTTGAGATGAGGCTTACCTGAGCCCAGTGAGCAGCACTGAGGCTAGGTGCAGGGAAAAGGGAGGAAGCCCAGCCACCCCAGGGGCTGGCCCTGGAGCACCTTTTGCTCTCTCCCTGTGACAGTGTAGAGAGGCTGGGATCCATTCTCCAGTGCCCAGAGAGGGAGGCAGATCTGTGCTGTCCAGCCCTGCCCCAACCCACCCCCATCTCCAGAAGGCCCTATGGGGCTACAGAGGGGACCCACACATACACTTCTCACACCACTCTCCCACACACACACACACACCTCTCACACTACTCCCACACACACACACACCACTCCCACACACACTTCTCATGCCACCCCCTGCTTCTTCCTAGGTTGCTATAACTGCACGCTGGACCAGTACTTCAACCATGAGGAGGGGCGCTGTGTACCGTGCTGTAAGTCCTTTCCCTACTGACCCCCTGGGTGGGTGCCACATCCTCGGCTGTTCCCTTGGCCCTGCTCATCCCTCCGGGCAGGGCTCCCTGAGCTTCGAGGCGGCAGAGGTGCTGGGGAGGGGAAGGGTAGAAGCGTTTGCCCTCAAGGCCAGACTCCCTGCCCCCTGCAGGCCCCCAGCCCAGAATCCTTGCTCCTCACAAAGCACCCAGGCCTGGACTGGTGGGCACAGGGCTCTCCAAAGAGGCTTCCGCAGGTCCCCAAGTTGGAGCCTCCCATGGCCTGGCCTCTGAGTTGCAGGCAGGGCCTTCATCAGGACCCTCTTAGCAATAGACAGACAGAGGCTTGGCCCGTGAAGATTTTGGCCCAGGTAGCCCCCAGAGCCCCTTGCCGTCAGTCAGAGAAGCAGAGCAAGGCTCCAAAGGTGGGGAGCTTTTCAAGGACACCCCAAAGCAATCAGCTGCTCCACCCCCACTTCCCTTCCCAGGCCTTTCCCAAGGTGCCCCCTTGGGTACTTCCTGCTCAGGGCTTCTGCTCCTTCTCACAAACCTTCCCTGTCCTCTCCCCTTAAAGCTGCCTCCCCCAGGAAGCTTTCCAGGATGTTCCCCGCTGCCCCCTTCCTCCTCAGGCCTCTCAGAGCACTTTGCCAGCACCCTTGACAGGTGCTGACCTCACCACCACTGGGCCCACACTTCCCCACTCTCCTCCATGACCTGGGCAGAGGCCCTCTCTCCCTGTCTACACCTCCAGCTCCTGGACCCTTTTATATGGAGAGAAGGGGGCCCATGGGTGGAAGGGGGCAGGGAGAGGAAAGGATTAAAGGGAGGCAGGTCCTTCTCATGCTCTCAGGCTGGGCAAGGGTTGCCAAAATGGGGACTTCTGAGGGGAGGCCCAGGCTGGCCTGCCTCAGGACTTGAAGCGGGGGAAAGACTCCGGCTTAGGGTTCCTTCTAAAACCCACCATCTTCTGCTTACATTTCAGCTCCAACACTCACAACTCCATCAACAGCCACAACAGGTGAATGTAGCACCGCTAGATGTCAAGGTGACTCAGGCCCCCTTCTCAGCCTGTCCCCTGCCCATAGTCCAGGGAACCCAGGAACACAACGAGGCTGCTCCTGACCTACTCGTGGCCACCCTGACTAGAGCGGGGAGTGTATCTGCTGGGGAGGGGGGTCAGTCTGACACAGAGAAAAGACTGAATGGCCAAGAAGGGCCACCCCCATGCCTGATTCAGTCAGGAGCCCATAACACGACACCTCGAAGACAGAGAGCTCTGTGGGCAGGGGAGGGGGTGGGGGTGGGGATGTAAAGCCCGTGGGCTTGGAGGCAGACAATGAAGACTCCCTCTGCACAACTGGTCCAGGGCCTGGCAAGGCTGCCAACAAGAGGGGAGTCAGAGAGAAGAGGGTTTGGGGGAGAAACGCTGATGGAAATGTCAGCCAGGTAGGCAGAGGCCAGAGGTCAGCCAGAGCTGGCAGCCTGAACTTAAGAGTCCAACCATTGGGAGAGAATGAGGAAAGAAAGACAAGAAGACTGAGAGCCCAGGGGCAGGGGGAGTCAAGGATGGAATAGAAAAGCAAAAAAGACAAGGGGGGCAGGGCATGCAGTAGCCAAGGAAAGAGCCGAGTGACCCTTGGCAGGTCACTGGCCTCCACAGCCAAGGATGGGTGGTCAGGGTGAGGTCGGGGAGAAGGAATACTGAGGCCCTAAGATTCACACTTAGGACGTCATGGGGACGTCTGGGGAGTCAAAAGCAGGCTACGCTTAGTGTGGCATGCTCACTGGGCATGGGGTCTGAGCAGCTGTAAGAACCTGTAAGACCTTGGTCATGTCATCTCATCCCTCTGAGGCCCAGTATCTTCATCTGCAAAATGGGCTGGATATTTGTACAGCCTGCCTCACAGAGGCCCTGAGAGGCCCAAGGGGTGAGAAATAAGTTGCCCGCATCCTCAGTGCCCACGACCCCTTGATTAGATGCTCTCTCTGGCAGTCTGCCCTGCCTCCTAGTGAGTCCCTGAAGCTCACCCCTCAAGCAGGCCCAGGAGGCAAGAAAGGGGTCATACCCCCCCCAATGAATACTAAGTGGTGGGTGGCTGTGATGCCCCCATGGGGCACAAATTAACATCCAGCCTGTTTCCCACCAGGACAACACTCCAAAACCACCCCTCAGAGCACCAGGGGAACAGAAACCACCACTGTGTTCACTACCCAACCTCTATCAAGCTCCCTTCAGACACTGGGCATGTCATCAGGGTTGACCAAACCAACTGGGACCATCAGCTCCTCCTCCAGATCGACCTTAGCCAGTCCAGTCACTTCTCCAACGAGCCAAAGTGGCCCCCAGTCCTCTGAAAAGACCACCCTGGCAGTCCCCATCAGCTCGCAGCCTAGGCTCACAGGTGGTAAATGGCACTCTGCCCTGGGCACTCCTGGCACATGGCAGACCCCAACTTGTCCACTCACCCCAAATGCCTCTAAACTCAGCCTTCAAGGCCTGTTACCTTCACTGCCCAGGAAAGTGGTGGGAAAGAAAGCTCAGTAACCCAAAGGAGTTGGTGGCCCAGCCCTGCAGACCAGGTGGCACCGTGCCACCCGAAGTTTGCCAGAATGGGGGTTCTATGCCCCCTTCTTGGGGTAGACCCCCAAGCCCTACCCCCCAACCCTCCTGTGTTCTGGGCACCATTTGGGGCTCTGACTCTGGGCTCCTGCTGCTGCTGATATAAAATGAGAGGGTAGGACCAGCCCCAAGGGCCTCTGCTTCCAGACAAAGCTGCAGTGGGAACCCAGTCATTGCTCAGGGCCCTGACTGGAAGGCCCTGCTGCTCTGTGTCTGTCCTCAGCAGAGGATGGCTGTAAGGGTCTGTGGGCAGAGCACCAGACTTGGAATACCAGTAGGGTTAAAATCCCTCCTCAAACAGTGACTAGCCGCGTGGCTGTGGGTGAGGCAGGTAAGGCATCCTCAACTGTAGAATGAGCATAAAGCTTATATTGCTTCTCTCTGGGATATTGTAAGGAGGGTGCTTTGGACACCTTAAGGTGCTCTGAAAACACAGGAACTGTTGTTCTCTCTTATCTCTTCTTCAATCAGTGTAGGGAATTCCTGATGGGATCATTCCATTGACTAATTCAGTTCAGCACCTGCTCTGAAAGTGAGAGCCCTAGAAAGTTGCCTGGGCATTGAGGGCAGAGGCGGGCCCTGTGCCCCAGCCCTTACCCAGGGAGATAATGTATGCACAGTACTTTGCAAGCCATAAGGCACTCGATAATGCTAGCTTCTATTCTAATTAACCGTTCTCAGATGAGTTTCTACCATTGTTATTTTGGGAAGTCCCTTCTCCTTCCACTACCACACACTCCTGATGATAGTCAGCTGGGAGGGATCCACTTCAGGGGCAAACTGCTCTTTGGCAGAGTCTGGGTCTCTGACCAGCCAGACCTTCACTTCCAGTCATTCCAGTCCAGCAACCTAGAACCTTCTCACAGAATCTCAGGTCGTGGCCAGAAGGGACCTCAAAGGCCCCCTAGACCAAGCCCTGGACAAGAATTCCCTCCACAACAAAGGGTTATCAATCTTCTGCATCAGGATCTCCAGGGAAGGGAAACTCCCTCCCTCCCAAGGGAGCCTTCATCATTTCTGGACAACTCTCATTGCTGGGTCATTTTATCCCAGCATTGAGCCTGAATTTTCCACTTTTCAACTTTCCCTTATTGTTCTTGGTTCTAGGCTCTGGATTTAAGCAGAATAAGTATGAATCCTCTTACCCAGAAGAGCCCTTCAATTACTAGATGAAAACAATTATGGCTCATTACTGTTATTACCTTTGACAAATACATTGACTGTTTCTATGGTTTGTCCTTTGTCCCATCCACTCTTTAGGATTAAGTTATTTAGTCTCCAATTAATTTTGCATCCTTGTTTCAGTGGCCTTTTATTGAATATAATTTTTATTGCATTGTGGTCTGTGAAAGATGCATTTGATATTTCTGTATTTGTCTATGAGGTTTGATCAACACAGTTCATTTTTGTGAAGGTTCCATACAGAGCTGAGAAATAGGCGTATTCCTTTATATTCCCATACAATAATCTCCTGAGGTTTCTCATGTTTAATTTCTCTAAAATTCTCCTTGATTCTTTTACTTCTTTTTTGTTTATGTCTTAGTTAGCTTTATCTAGGTCCAAAAGTGGTAAGTTGAAGTCTCTCACTACTATAGTTTTACTGTCCATTTCTCTCTGTAATTTAATTAACTTTCCTTTAAGTATTTATATGCTATGTCATTTGGTACCTATATTTTTAGTGTTGCTATTAATTAATTTACTGTAGTACCTTTTAGCAAAATGTTTTTATCTTTTAAATATGTCTAATTATTTTTGTTGTTGTGCTTTGTCTAAGATCATGAATGTTAGCTGCCCTTGCTGCTTCTTTTTGGTTTTGCTTCAACTGAAGCACAGTAGATTTTGCTCCAGTCTCTTGTTTTATTTCTGTGTGCATCTTTCTCTTTCAAGTGTATTTCTTATAAACTGTTGGATTTTTCTTTCTAATCCATTCGTCTATCCTCTTCTGTTTTATGGGTGAGTTCATCCCACTCATAATCAGTTGTGATTGTTATAATTGCATATTTCCCTCTATCTTATTCTCTTATACATTTCCTTCTTTTTTTATATAAAGAAAAAAAGAGTGGTGAGAGAAGAGGATCAGTGCTCTAGGTTTGGTATAATCTGCTTCTGCTCCTCTTTTCTTTCCTTCACTTATGTCCATTAGGTTTCTTTTCTTTTAAGCCCTTTTCAAAATTCCCCCTCCTTTCTTAGAGTTTTTTTTGCTTAATACTCATGTCTTACTTAATCTATTTTCTCTCATTCATCGTCTCACCCTTTCCCCTTTCCCACTTGTTTCATCCATTATGACTGCTCATTAATGTTTACCTTTTGATGTTTCTCTCACATCCTATGTTTCTATTTCACAATTTCTATTCAGTTTTCATCTTTTCATCAGGAATACTTAAAGTCCTCTATTTCATTAAAGATTCATTTTTCCCCTATAAAGTTATATTGAATTTTTCTAAGTAAGTTTTTCTTGGTCCTAAGTGTGTGTGTAAATATATTATTTCTTTCTGGATGTTTGCAGTATTGCCTTTTTTGGCCTTGAAGTTCTGGATCTGGGGCTGTAATATTCCTGGGAATTATCATTTGGGAATTCTTTTAGGTGGTCACTGAAAGTCAAGTTCTTCTGATTTCTACTTTACCCTCTAGTTCTAAGAGATCTGGGCAGTTTTCTTTCATTGTTTCTTGAAGGATGATGCCTAGACTCTTTTTTTTTTTTGGTCATGGCTTTCATGTAGTTCAGTGATTATTAAGTTATCCTTTGATCTCTTTTCAAGTTCAGTTGTTTACTATAAGTCACTTTACATATTCTTCTATTTTTCAATCTTTTGACTTTGATTTAATATTCCTTGTTGTCTCATGCAGATTTTATTTTTTCCTTTGGTCAATTCCAATTTCCAGGAAATTTTGTTCTTGGGTAAGGTTTTGTTGCTCTTATCCCCAGGTGTTAATTCTGTTTCCAAATCTTCCATCACTCTCAACTCCTTTCTTTTTTTCTAATGGCACTTTCATTTGTTTTGGGGTTTTGGTTTTTTTGGTTTTTTGCTGGGCAATGAGGGTTAAGTGACTTGCCCAGGGTCACACAGCTAGTAAGTGTCAAGTGTCTTAGGCCTGAGCTGAACTCAGGTCCTCCTGAATCCAGGGCTGGTGCCTTATCCATTGCATCACCTAGCTGCCCCTTTCATTTGGTTTTTAAAATAAATTTTAGCTCTTAAAAAGAACTCTTGCTTTATCTCTTGCAAGAATTCTGATAAGTCTTGTGCCCAAGTCCTGTTTTTCTCAGAGGTTTTTCTTGAAAATATCTTGGAGTGATTCCCTTCTTCTGGATTGTGTTTTGGGCATCCCTGTTACCCTAGTTCTTTATGGTGGAGTCATATTTTTGTTTGCTTATTTACTTATTCTTCTAGATAACATCCTGACATTAAACTTTATATTGGGATTTAGCTCTAAACACTTCTGGAGGAAATATCTGAGTTGTAATTCTATCCTTTTGGGGCCTTCTTATGCTTTCTTTCACATTTTTTGGTTTGGTTTTGGTTTGGTTTGGTTTTGCAGGGCAATAAGGGTTAAGTGACTTGCCCAGGGTCACACAGCTAGTTAAGTGTCAAGTGGCTGTGGCTGGATTTGAACTCAGGTCCTCCTGAATCCAAGGCCAGTGCTTTATCCACTGTGCCACCTAGCTGCCCCCCTTCTTATGCTTTCTTAAGGCATTTATTGTCCTATTTCAGAATCTCAGGGACAGCTCAGCCTAGGGATTTGCAAACTTCAGTACTCCCAAAATGGTGTGATCCCGGGAAGTCTTGCCCCTGTCCTGGTTGAGCTCAGCTAGTTCTTGACATGGGTTTGGGTCTGTACAACACTCTTGTTGACTTGACCGTGGTTAGAAGTTGCAGTAGACTGTTGTTGGATTCACTTGCTATCAGTCAGCTGAGATCTCTGTTGGTCAGGGGGGACAGAACTGTAGGATTCTTGCCCTGGTTCTTTCTCTGTAGGCTTCAGATTGAGCTGGAAACTAGAACTGAAACCTTACTCTTCTTCTGGGGTCAGAGCCACACAGATGCCATTCACATCTAAAATTTCTCCTCACTGAATACACAGTCAGGGCCCACAACCACTCCTCACCCTGGAGTTTTGCCTCAAGACACAGGTGCCTTCTTCAGTATAACATAGGCCTGTGACTAAAACCTTACAGATGACAGAGCATCCAGTTGACACCTGTTCCCACATCCTGCATGAGATCAGGATTCCCCAGCATGGACCTGGGACCTCTTCTTGGCCTGAGGCATAGCCTCAGTCCTCCTTCAGTTCCTGTCCACTGGAATGCAAGAAAACCCTTGGCTGTACCCTGCTCCTAGTTTCCATGCCCTCACTGTCTCCCTGTGTTGACCAAGACTGCTCTCTTCCAGTCTCCCTACCTTAGTTCCCAATTCCCTGTTTGCCACCTTTTGTCCTGTCCTCAGCAGAAAAAGCACAATCATAACAAAAAGCAGGGTGTTCTTTGCTCTGTTGTCAGCAATCCTTGTCCCATCTTGTCTCTTCTTGGACTCTCTTTTCTCCCATACTCCTGAAGAACAAATAAACAAATGATTGGTGGTTATTGCTTTCTATAGCTTCTTGTGAGCCCCAGTTCAGTCTAAGGTTTAGGGCTCTGAATGATGCTTACCAGGACAGACGATGCTGGCTCCCATGATCTGCCTTGGCTTCCATCATCTGGATGTGCCTTAAGAGTCTTAAGTTTGTCAAAGAGCTTCCTGTGCAGCCACATCAGTCTCTTTAGACAATATCCACTTCTCCTCCTTGTCAAAATCATTTCTCTTCTGTGTCTTGGGGGTGTCCGATTGCTGACTCACCCTGTGTAATTTCCTGTAGTCTCCAATATCTCCCCTCTGAACTCCCTGAAATTTGCTCTGCTCAAATCCAAGGAAGCATGTCCAACTGAGCCCACAGTCCTCTCCTCTATCACAAACCCTAAGATCTGAGACTGAGGAAAAGGCACTGAGCTTGGCCACAGGAGAGACCAGATGGTGCTTCTGACATTCACCAACTGGGCTCAAGTAAATAACCTCTGAGTGAGCTTCAGTTTCCTCAGCAGAAAAACCACCAGCCATCATCCTACCTTCCAGGGTTGCCATAAGGGTTGGAGGAGGATAACGTGGGGCAGGTTCTCTAATTGTGGTTATTTCCCAGGTTCCTGGGTGCCCAGCTTGCCTTCAAACCAAAGTCTGAAGAGCTGCAGGGACCCCACCCCGAATATCCCCATGATAGGCAGTGCCCTGTAAGCCTACAGGGGAGATGTGGCCCATGTAGAGGCTGGGATCATGACTGTGCCTGCCTGTGGACATAGGACACACATCCTCTATGGATGGAGGGGCTAGGGAGCCTGGAGACAGGCTTGCATAAGCAGTGTGGGATTTCTACACAAGGCAGTGATGAAGTGTGTTAGAGGGAAGAGGAGCTGGAGTGAGGGCTCATGGGGGAATGCCAGGCAGGTGTTCCCGTGGACCCAAGAGCATTCGATGAGGAGGGGCAGGGAGGGGAGGGGCTCAGTCATGTTCACTGCATAGGGGAAGGCAGCGGCAGTAGTGCAGACATACTCTGACTGGTCCCTGGTTCCCACAGCAACTCCTTGGAGCACCACCACCACCATCACGTTGGCAGTCACCTCCTCAGCTCCCTCAGAAACCCTGATCACCTTCCCACTGGGCTCCACTGAGAGAAGCTCTCCCATTACACAAGCCACTTCAGAGAGCCTGGGCTCTGTCCTAACAACAGCCACACAATCTACAGCTCGGGCCACTGGGAGCACCACAGTAAGCCCAGGGACGTTATTGTGGCCCACGCTAACCACGGCCACATTGGCAGGGACATCACAAGGGCCAGTGTCTCTTCCACCCACTGGTAAGTGGTTTTACCACTGTCACCACTTCCCTCCTGGCCATGTTAACTCCCCCCCAAAAAAACTTATCCTGCTGTGAATTGGATGAAGGGTCCGGGCAATGCCAACGGTCTAGAATGCCTGGGAGGGGAAGAGAAGAGGAATGGGGAGGTACCCCTGAGATTCCCCCGGCTGTAGCTGCAGCAAATCCCAGCCAGCAGGAGAAGGACGTTGGGCTTCCTATTTGGGGACAGTTCCTCTGGAGTGTTCAAGGCTCCCTCTATTTCCTAAATATCATGGAGGCATTTCCAGTTCAGTTTGTTCAATAGAGAGTTATAAAGGAGTGGAGCCACCGTGTGCAGAGCCCTAGGTTCAGGGTTTGGGGTCCATTGCATTTCCCACACTCAGCACATTGGACAGTCCCTGGGGCAGGCCTGGGTATAGAGATGGAAGAGGGAGTAGGGCTAGCTATACCAGAGGAAGACAAGCTGAGAACATAGGAGAGCCCTGGGTTCTGCTATTAAGGGAGGGATCTGGGTCCCCAGGGCAATGTCTTTGTCTGGATCCACTTCCCTATCTAGAAAAGATGTCAGAAAAGCTGACCTGTTGGGTGCCAACCGGCCCAGAAAGCAAAAGGGCAGACTCCCATACTAATGTAGTTAAAGTAGTGGCTCAGCTTCTGAGGCACCTGCAAAAGTGGCCCATGATACATGGCACAGCTTAGAGGATGGGGAAGAAGGCCAGGACAGGGTCACCATATGGCTCAAGATTCACAGTGTGTCCCTTGAGGGACTCCATGAATGTCCAAAAGTGGGAGTCAGCACCAAGGACAGAGCCACTGGCTGGTGTCTCCTGATAAGAGAGAGGCATTCTCCATGGAGGCTCAAAGAACACTTGGGGCTGGAAGAAGAAAGGGGTCACCATTCAGGAACCCAAAGGAACAGGAGGGGAGGTGACATTGTGCTCTCATGTTTTCACAGCTGCATCAGCACCCACAGGAGCCACTGAAAGCACCCAAACAGGGATGGCAAGCAAACCCACATCAACCACGGGAGGGCCACAGCCAGGGGCCAGCACCCCCAGCACAGCAGAATCCCCAGGTCCCACCCCCACATCAAAGCACACACCCCACGCATATGTAACCAACACCCTGCAGGGTTCCACCACGCTTAATGAACCCATTGTCACACGACCCACTACGGCAGCAACAGGGACACCCATACATGCTTCCCACACAACTTTACCACACACAAGCCCCTATCAGACCACAGCTCAAGCCTCTACCACAAGTCCAACCACATCCTCATTCACCACATCCAAATACAGCATGGCCCACAGCACTGTCAGGACCACAACCTTCACAATAACACCCAAAAGGCCAACACAACATGGCACAAGTCAACATCCATCTGCACCACCATCCAACACCATCCCGCAGACAAGTACCTCTGCTGGTGGGCCATCAAGCAGGCACACCAGGACCACTGCAATCAACATACCCACTGCAACAGGTACTATGGAGTCCATCCAACCTTCACATACAACCAAAACATCACCAAACACAACCCCATATAAGACCAAAGCAACACATGAAAACACCGGGCCAACTGCTAGCCCACAAAGCATGACTGCCACTGCATTTGGCACAACAATGATCCACAGAGGATCCACCCTCCATCAGACAGAGACGACTTATCAACATAGCATGGCCCATGTCACAATCAGCACAGCAAAAATCACAATACCACCTAACACACAAACACAACATATCTCGAATACCCATCCATCTTCAAGACCATCCAACACAAACACTGAGACAATAAGGACATCTCCATTCCCTCAACCAAGCACGAACAGCAATGCAAACACATCCACAATACCAACCACAAAAAGTAACACTAAGACCACACAAACAGGGACACAAATCCACACATCCAATAAAACAACATGGCCAACAAACAGAGTAACCTCAGGAAGTACAGCTCATGAACTCTCCACTGGAATTTCCCCATCCTTACTTACAACAAATAAACACAACAATACCCCAACCCTGTCTAGCCTAATCACCACTTCAGCAACGAAAATAAAACCAAGTAACCCCATATCGGTGGGAATCCATACAATAGCAACCATTAAAACCACTTTCACAACTATGCCACGCAGCAGTATGTCTAGCCTACAGAATACCACTGGGATTGCAACCACAGCACACTCCACTACTCCCAAACAACACAGCAGCACCAGTCTTACATCCTCAGTCACCACACCTACCCACACCAGCACCATCCCCATTTCCAGCTTGGTCTCCACTACTGCCACTACCTCTGGAACAAGTAGCCCCCAGACAGCTTTCATCCAAACTGGGACCAGCAGGCAATTCACTGTGAGCTCTGCAACTTCTACTGTTGTCTCTGGTACTCCCAGTCCTTCTGGGAGCACATCCACACCTCCAGCTCAAACACAACATAGCACTGCCATGCATGCCACTTTCCCATTCTCCACCACTCTGCCTCACACAGTACTCACTTCCTCATCTGTCCCATCAAGTGTGCATAACTCTACCACAACACTCCCCCATCCCACCAGAACTAGACCAACTGAGTCTACACCCACAGGGACACCCACCCAATCTTCCTACACCACCACAAGTGTGCCACACCAACCATCCTCTGGGACCACAGGTCCTGCCACCTCCACTGGCCCTCTGACATCCTCAGTCACTGCATCTACCCACACCAGCACCATCCCCATTTCCAGCTTAGTCTCCACTGCTGCCAGCACCTCTGGCACAAGTAGCCCCCAGACAGCTTTCATCCAAACTGGGACCAGCAGGCAATCCACTGTGAGCTCTGCAACTTCTACTGTTCTTCCTAGTACTTCCAGTCCCTCTGGGAGCACATCCACACCTGCAGCTCACACACAACATAGCACTGCCATGCATCCCACTTTCCCATCCTCCACCACTCTGCCTCACACAACACTCACCTCCTCGTCAGTCCCATCAAGTGTGTATACCTCTGCCACAACACTCCCCCATCCCACCAGAACTAGACCCACTGAGTCTACACCCACAGGGACACCCACCCAAACTTCCTACACCACCACAAGTGTGCCAAACCAACCATCCTCTGGGACCACAGGTCCTGCCACCTCCACTGGCCCTCTGACATCCTCAGTGACCACACCTACCCACACCAGCACCATCCCCATTTCCAGCTTGGTCTCCACTGCTGCCACCACCTCTGGCACAAGTAGCCCCCAGACAGCTTTCATCCAAACTGGGACCAGCAGGCAATCCACTGTGAGCTCTGCAACTTCTACTGTTCTTCCTAGTACTTCCAGTCCTTCTGGGAGCACATCCACACCTCCAGCTCACACACAACATAGCACTGCCATGCATCCCACTTTCCCATCCTCCACCACTCTGCCTCACACAACACTCACCTCCTCATCAGTCCCATCTAGTGTGCATACCTCTGCCACAACACTCCCCCATCCCACCAGAACTAGACCCACTGAGTCTACACCCACAGGGACACCCACCCAAACTTCCTACACCACCACAAGTGTGCCAAACCAACCATCCTCTGGGACCACAGGTCCTGCCACCTCCACTGGCCCTCTGACATCCTCAGTCACCACACCTACCCACACCAGCACCATCCCCATTTCCAGCTTGGTCTCCACTGCTGCCACCACCTCTGGCACAAGTAGCCCCCAGACAGCTTTCATCCAAACTGGGACCAGCAGGCAATCCACTGTGAGCTCTGCAACTTCTACTGTTGTTCCTGGTACTTCCAGTCCTTCTGGGAGCACATCCTCTCCTCCAGCTCACACACAACATAGCACTGCCATGCATCCCACTTTCCCATCCTCCACCACTCTGCCTCACACAACACTCACCTCCTCATCAGTCCCATCAAGTGTGCATACCTCTGCCACAACACTCCCCCATCCCACCAAAACCACACCCACAGAGTCCACACCCACAGGGACACCCACCCAATCTTCCTACACCACCACAAGTGTGCCAAACCAACCATCCTCTGGGACCACAGGTCCTGCCACCTCCACTGGCCCTCTGACATCCTCAGTCACCACACCTACCCACACCAGCACCATCCTCATTTCCAGCTTGGTCTCCACTGCTGCCACCACCTCTGGCACAAGTAGCCCCCAGACAGCTTTCATCCAAACTGGGACCAGCAGGCAATCCACTGTCAGCTCTGCAACTTCTACTGTTCTTCCTGGTACTTCCAGTCCTTCTGGGAGCACATCCACACCTCCAGCTCACACACAACATAGCACTGCCATGCATTCCCACTTTCCCATCCTCCACCACTCTGCCTCACACAACACTCACCTCCTCATCAGTCCCATCTAGTGTGCATACCTCTGCCACAACACTCCCCCATCCCACCAAAACCACACCCACAGAGTCCACACCCACAGGGACACCCACCCAATCTTCCTACACCACCACAAGTGTGCCAAACCAACCATCCTCTGGGACCACAGGTCCTGCCACCTCCACTGGCCCTCTGACATCCTCAGACACCAGCACCTACCCACACCAGCACCATCCCCATTTCCAGCTTGGTCTCCACTGCTGCCACCACCTCTGGCACAAGTAGCCCCCAGACAGCTTTCATCCAAACTGGGACCAGCAGGCAATCCACTGTGAGCTCTGCAACTTCTACTGTTCTTCCTGGTATTTCCAGTCCTTCTGGGAGCACATCCACACCTCCAGCTCACACACAACATAGCACTGCCATGCATCCCACTTTCCCATCCTCCACCACTCTGCCTCACACAACACTCACCTCCTCAGTCAGTCCCATCAAGTGTGTATACCTCTGCCACAACACTCCCCCATCCCACCAGAACCTAGACCCACAGAGTCTACACCCACAGGGACACCCACCCAATCTTCCTACACCACCACAAGTGTGCCACACCACCCATCCTCTGGGACCACAGGTCCTGCCACCTCCACTGGCCCTCTGACATCCTCAGTCACCACACCTACCCACACCAGCACCATCCCCATTTCCAGCTTGGTCTCCACTGCTGCCACCACCTCTGGCACAAGTAGCCCCCAGACAGCTTTCATCCAAACTGGGACCAGCAGGCAATCCACTGTGAGCTCTGCAACTTCTACTGTTCTTCCTAGTACTTCCAGTCCTTCTGGGAGCACATCCACACCTCCAGCTCACACACAACATAGCACTGCCATGCATCCACTTTCCCATCCTCCACCACTCTGCCTCACACAACACTCACCTCCTCATCAGTCCCATCTAGTGTGCATACCTCTGCCACAACACTCCCCCATCCCACCAAAACCACACCCACAGAGTCCACACCCACAGGGACACCCACCCAATCTTCCTACACCACCACAAGTGTGCCACACCACCCATCCTCTGGGACCACAGGTCCTGCCACCTCCACTGGCCCTCTGACATCCTCAGTCACAGCACCTACCCACACCAGCACCATCCCCATTTCCAGCTTGGTCTCCACTGCTGCCACCACCTCTGGCACAAGTAGCCCCCAGACAGCTTTCATCCAAACTGGGACCAGCAGGCAATCCACTGTGAGCTCTGCAACTTCTACTGTTGTTCCTGGTACTTCCAGTCCTTCTGGGAGCACATCCACACCTCCAGCTCACACACAACATAGCACTGCCATGCATCCCACTTTCCCATCCTCCACCACTCTGCCTCACACAACACTCACCTCCTCGTCAGTCCCATCAAGTGTGTATACCTCTGCCACAACACTCCCCCATCCCACCAGAACTAGACCCACTGAGTCTACACCCACAGGGACACCCACCCAATCTTCCTACACCACCACAAGTGTGCCAAACCAACCATCCTCTGGGACCACAGGTCCTGCCACCTCCACTGGCCCTCTGACATCCTCAGTCACTGCACCTACCCACACCAGCACCATCCCCATTTCCAGCTTGGTCTCCACTGCTGCCACCACCTCTGGCACAAGTAGCCCCCAAACAGCTTTCATCCAAACTGGGACAAGTAGGCAATCCACTGTAAGCTCTGCAACTTCTACTGTTGTCCCTGGTACTTCCAGTCCTTCTGGGAGCACATCCACACCTCCAGCTCACACACAACATAGCACTGCCATGCATCCCACTTTCCCATCCTCCACCACTCTGCCTCACACAACACTCACCTCCTCATCAGTCCCATCTAGTGTGCATACCTCTGCCACAACACTCCCCCATCCCACCAAAACCACACCCACAGAGTCCACACCCACAGGGACACCCACCCAATCTTCCTACACCACCACAAGTGTGCCAAACCAACCATCCTCTGGGACCACAGGTCCTGCCACCTCCACTGGCCCTTTGACATCCTCAGTCACTGCACCTACCCACACCAGCACCATCCCCATTTCCAGCTTGGTCTCCACTGCTGCCACCACCTCTGGCACAAGTAGCCCCCAGACAGCTTTCATCCAAACTGGAACCAGCAGGCAATCCACTGTGAGCTCTGCAACTTCTACTGTTGTTCCTGGTACTTCCAGTCCTTCTGGGAGCACATCCACACCTCCAGCTCACACACAACATAGCACTGCCATGCATCCCACTTTCCCATCCTCCACCACTCTGCCTCACACAACACTCACCTCCTCGTCAGTCCCATCAAGTGTGTATACCTCTGCTACAACACTCCCCCATCCCACCAGAACTAGACCCACTGAGTCTACACCCACAGGGACACCCACCCAAACTTCCTACACCACCACAAGTGTGCCAAACCAACCATCCTCTGGGACCACAGGTCCTGCCACCTCCACTGGCCCTCTTACATCCTCAGTCACCACACCTACCCACACCAGCACCATCCTCATTTCCAGCTTGGTCTCCACTGCTGCCACCACCTCTGGCACAAGTAGCCCCCAGACAGCTTTCATCCAAACTGGGACCAGCAGGCAATCCACTGTCAGCTCTGCAACTTCTACTGTTCTTCCTAGTACTTCCAGTCCTTCTGGGAGCACATCCACACCTCCAGCTCACACACAACAAAGCACTGCCATGCATTCCACTTTCCCATCCTCCACCACTCTGCCTTACACAACACTCACCTCCTCATCAATCCCATCTAGTGTGCATACCTCTGCCACAACACTCCCCCATCCCACCAAAACCACACCCACAGAGTCCACACTCACCGGGACACCCACCCAATCTTCCTACACCACCACAAGTGTGCCACACCACCCATCCTCTGGGACCACAGGTCCTGCCACCTCCACTGGCCCTCTGACATCCTCAGTCACCACACCTACCCACACCAGCACCATCCCCATTTCCAGCTTGGTCTCCACTGCTGCCACCACCTCTGGCACAAGTAGCCCCCAGACAGCTTTCATCCAAACTGGGACCAGCAGGCAATCCACTGTGAGCTCTGCAACTTCTACTGTTCTTCCTGGTATTTCCAGTCCTTCTGGGAGCACATCCACACCTCCAGCTCACACACAACATAGCACTGCCATGCATCCCACTTTCCCATCCTCCACCACTCTGCCTCACACAACACTCACTTCCTTGTCAGTCCCATCAAGTGTGTATACCTCTGCCACAACACTCCCCCATCCCACCAGAACTAGACCCACTGAGTCTACACCCACAGGGACACCCACCCAATCTTCCTACACCACCACAAGTGTGCCACACCACCCATCCTCTGGGACCACAGGTCCTGCCACCTCCACTGGCCCTCTGACATCCTCAGTCACCACACCTACCCACACCAGCACCATCCCCATTTCCAGCTTGGTCTCCACTGCTGCCACCACCTCTGGCACAAGTAGCCCCCAGACAGCTTTCATCCAAACTGGGACCAGCAGGCAATCCACTGTGAGCTCTGCAACTTCTACTGTTCTTCCTAGTACTTCCAGTCCTTCTGGGAGCACATCCACACCTCCAGCTCACACACAACATAGCACTGCCATGCATCCCACTTTCCCATCCTCCACCACTCTGCCTCACACAACACTCACCTCCTCATCAGTCCCATCAAGTGTGCATACCTCTGCCACAACACTCCCCCATCCCACCAAAACCACACCCACAGAGTCCACACCCACAGGGACACCCACCCAATCTTCCTACACCACCACAAGTGTGCCACACCACCCATCCTCTGGGACCACAGGTCCTGCCACCTCCACTGGCCCCTTGACATCCTCAGTCACAGCACCTACCCACACCAGCACCATCCCCATTTCCAGCTTGGTCTCCACTGCTGCCACCACCTCTGGCACAAGTAGCCCCCAGACAGCTTTCATCCAAACTGGGACCAGCAGGCAATCCACTGTGAGCTCTGCAACTTCTACTGTTGTTCCTGGTACTTCCAGTCCTTCTGGGAGCACATCCACACCTCCAGCTCACACACAACATAGCACTGCCATGCATCCCACTTTCCCATCCTCCACCACTCTGCCTCACACAACACTCACCTCCTTGTCAGTCCCATCAAGTGTGTATACCTCTGCTACAACACTCCCCCATCCCACTAGAACTAGACCCACTGAGTCTACACCCACAGGGACACCCACCCAAACTTCCTACACCACCACAAGTGTGCCAAACCAACCATCCTCTGGGACCACAGGTCCTGCCACCTCCACTGGCCCTCTGACATCCTCAGTCACCACACCTACCCACACCAGCACCATCCCCATTTCCAGCTTGGTCTCCACTGCTGCCACGACCTCTGGCACAAGTAGCCCCCAGACAGCTTTCATCCAAACTGGGACCAGCAGGCAATCCACTGTGAGCTCTGCAACTTCTACTGTTCTTCCTAGTACTTCCAGTCCTTCTGGGAGCACATCCACACCTCCAGCTCACACACAACATAGCACTGCCATGCATCCCACTTTCCCATCCTCCACCACTCTGCCTCACACAACACTCACCTCCTCATCAGTCCCATCAAGTGTGCATACCTCTGCCACAACACTCCCCCATCCCACCAAAACCACACCCACAGAGTCCACACCCACAGGGACACCCACCCAATCTTCCTACACCACCACAAGTGTGCCACACCACCCATCCTCTGGGACCACAGGTCCTGCCACCTCCACTGGCCCTCTGACATCCTCAGTCACCACACCTACCCACACCAGCACCATCCCCATTTCCAGCTTGGTCTCCACTGCTGCCACCACCTCTGGCACAAGTAGCCCCCAGACAGCTTTCATCCAAACTGGGACCAGCAGGCAATCCACTGTGAGCTCTGCAACTTCTACTGTTGTCCTGGTACTCACAGTCCTTCTGGGAGCACATCCACACCTCCAGCTCACACACAACATAGCACTGCCATGCATCCCACTTTCCCATCCTCCACCACTCTGCCTCACACAACACTCACCTCCTCGTCAGTCCCATCAAGTGTGTATACCTCTGCTACAACACTCCCCCATCCCACCAGAACTAGACCCACTGAGTCTACACCCACAGGGACACCCACCCAAACTTCCTACACCACCACAAGTGTGCCAAACCAACCATCCTCTGGGACCACAGGTCCTGCCACCTCCACTGGCCCTCTGACATCCTCAGTCACCACACCTACCCACACCAGCACCATCCCCATTTCCAGCTTGGTCTCCACTGCTGCCACCACCTCTGGCACAAGTAGCCCCCAGACAGCTTTCATCCAAACTGGGACCAGCAGGCAATCCACTGTGAGCTCTGCAACTTCTACTGTTCTTCCTAGTACTTCCAGTCTTTCTGGGAGCACATCCACACCTCCAGCTCACACACAACATAGCACTGCCATGCATCCCACTTTCCCATCCTCCACCACTCTGCCTCACACAACACTCACCTCCTCGTCAGTCCCATCTAGTGTGCATACCTCTGCCACAACACTCCCCCATCCCACCAGAACTAGACCCACTGAGTCTACACCCACAGGGACACCCACCCAAACTTCCTACACCACCACAAGTGTGCCAAACCAACCACCCTCTGGGACCACAGGTCCTGCCACCTCCACTGGCCCTCTGACATCGTCAGTCACTGCACCTACCCACACCAGCACCATCCCCATTTCCAGCTTGGTCTCCACTGCTGCCACCACCTCTGGCACAAGTAGCCCCCAGACAGCTTTCATCCAAACTGGAACCAGCAGGCAATCCACTGTGAGCTCTGCAAGTTCTACTGTTGTCTCTGGTACTCCCAGTCCTTCTGGGAGCACATCCACACCTCCAGCTCACACACAACATAGCACTGCCATGCATCCCACTTTCCCATCCTCCACCACTCTGCCTCACACAACACTCACCTCCTCATCAGTCCCATCTAGTGTGCATACCTCTGCCACGACACTCCCCCATCCCACCAAAACCACACCCACAGAGTCCACACCCACAGGGACACCCATGCAATCTTCCTACACCACCACAAGTGTGCCAAACCAACCATCCTCTGGGACCACAGGTCCTGCCACCTCCACTGGCCCTCTGACATCCTCAGTCACCACACCTACCCACACCAGCACCATCCCCATTTCCAGCTTGGTCTCCACTGCTGCCACGACCTCTGGCACAAGTAGCCCCCAGACAGCTTTCATCCAAACTGGGACCAGCAGGCAATCCACTGTGAGCTCTGCAACTTCTACTGTTGTCTCTGGTACTCCCAGTCCTTCTGGGAGCACATCCACACCTCCAGCTCACACACAACATAGCACTGCCATGCATCCCACTTTCCCATCCTCCACCACTCTGCCTCACACAACACTCACCTCCTCATCAGTCCCATCTAGTGTGCATACCTCTGCCACAACACTCCCCCATCCCACCAAAACGACACCCACAGAGTCCACACCCACAGGGACACCCACCAAATCTTCCTACACCACCACAAGTGTGCCACACCAACCATCCTCTGGGACCACAGGTCCTGCCACCTCCACTGGCCCTTTGACATCCTCAGTCACTGCACCTACCCACACCAGCACCATCCCCATTTCCAGCTTGGTCTCCACTGCTGCCACCACCTCTGGCACAAGTAGCCCCCAGACAGCTTTCATCCAAACTGGAACCAGCAGGCAATCCACTGTGAGCTCTGCAACTTCTACTGTTGTCTCTGGTACTCCCAGTCCTTCTGGGAGCACATCCACACCTCCAGCTCACACACAACATAGCACTGCCATGCATCCCACTTTCCCATCCTCCACCACTCTGCCTCACACAACACTCACCTCCTCATCAGTCCCATCAAGTGTGCGTACCTCTGCCACAACACTCCCCCATCCCACCAAAACCACACCCACAGAGTCCACACCCACAGGGACACCCACCCAATCTTCCTACACCACCACAAGTGTGCCAAACCAACCATCCTCTGGGACCACAGGTCCTGCCACCTCCACTGGCCCTCTTACATCCTCAGTCACCACACCTACCCACACCAGCACCATCCTCATTTCCAGCTTGGTCTCCACTGCTGCCACCACCTCTGGCACAAGTAGCCCCCAGACAGCTTTCATCCAAACTGGGACCAGCAGGCAATCCACTGTCAGCTCTGCAACTTCTACTGTTCTTCCTAGTACTTCCAGTCCTTCTGGGAGCACATCCACACCTCCAGCTCACACACAACAAAGCACTGCCATGCATTCCACTTTCCCATCCTCCACCACTCTGCCTTACACAACACTCACCTCCTCATCAATCCCATCTAGTGTGCATACCTCTGCCACAACACTCCCCCATCCCACCAAAACCACACCCACAGAGTCCACAAACACCGGGACACCCACCCAATCTTCCTACACCACCACAAGTGTGCCACACCACCCATCCTCTGGGACCACAGGTCCTGCCACCTCCACTGGCCCTCTGACATCCTCAGTCACCACACCTACCCACACCAGCACCATCCCCATTTCCAGCTTGGTCTCCACTGCTGCCACCACCTCTGGCACAAGTAGCCCCCAGACAGCTTTCATCCAAACTGGGACCAGCAGGCAATCCACTGTGAGCTCTGCAACTTCTACTGTTGTTCCTGGTATTTCCAGTCCTTCTGGGAGCACATCCACACCTCCAGCTCACACACAACATAGCACTGCCATGCATCCCACTTTCCCATCCTCCACCACTCTGCCTCACACAACACTCACTTCCTTGTCAGTCCCATCAAGTGTGTATACCTCTGCCACAACACTCCCCCATCCCACCAGAACTAGACCCACTGAGTCTACACCCACAGGGACACCCACCCAATCTTCCTACACCACCACAAGTGTGCCACACCACCCATCCTCTGGGACCACAGGTCCTGCCACCTCCACTGGCCCTCTGACATCCTCAGTCACCACACCTACCCACACCAGCACCATCCCCATTTCCAGCTTGGTCTCCACTGCTGCCACCACCTCTGGCACAAGTAGCCCCCAGACAGCTTTCATCCAAACTGGGACCAGCAGGCAATCCACTGTGAGCTCTGCAACTTCTACTGTTCTTCCTAGTACTTCCAGTCCTTCTGGGAGCACATCCACACCTCCAGCTCACACACAACATAGCACTGCCATGCATCCCACTTTCCCATCCTCCACCACTCTGCCTCACACAACACTCACCTCCTCATCAGTCCCATCAAGTGTGCATACCTCTGCCACAACACTCCCCCATCCCACCAAAACCACACCCACAGAGTCCACACCCACAGGGACACCCACCCAATCTTCCTACACCACCACAAGTGTGCCACACCACCCATCCTCTGGGACCACAGGTCCTGCCACCTCCACTGGCCCCTTGACATCCTCAGTCACAGCACCTACCCACACCAGCACCATCCCCATTTCCAGCTTGGTCTCCACTGCTGCCACCACCTCTGGCACAAGTAGCCCCCAGACAGCTTTCATCCAAACTGGGACCAGCAGGCAATCCACTGTGAGCTCTGCAACTTCTACTGTTGTTCCTGGTACTTCCAGTCCTTCTGGGAGCACATCCACACCTCCAGCTCACACACAACATAGCACTGCCATGCATCCCACTTTCCCATCCTCCACCACTCTGCCTCACACAACACTCACCTCCTTGTCAGTCCCATCAAGTGTGTATACCTCTGCTACAACACTCCCCCATCCCACTAGAACTAGACCCACTGAGTCTACACCCACAGGGACACCCACCCAAACTTCCTACACCACCACAAGTGTGCCAAACCAACCATCCTCTGGGACCACAGGTCCTGCCACCTCCACTGGCCCTCTGACATCCTCAGTCACCACACCTACCCACACCAGCACCATCCCCATTTCCAGCTTGGTCTCCACTGCTGCCACGACCTCTGGCACAAGTAGCCCCCAGACAGCTTTCATCCAAACTGGGACCAGCAGGCAATCCACTGTGAGCTCTGCAACTTCTACTGTTCTTCCTAGTACTTCCAGTCCTTCTGGGAGCACATCCACACCTCCAGCTCACACACAACATAGCACTGCCATGCATCCCACTTTCCCATCCTCCACCACTCTGCCTCACACAACACTCACCTCCTCATCAGTCCCATCAAGTGTGCATACCTCTGCCACAACACTCCCCCATCCCACCAAAACCACACCCACAGAGTCCACACCCACAGGGACACCCACCCAATCTTCCTACACCACCACAAGTGTGCCACACCACCCATCCTCTGGGACCACAGGTCCTGCCACCTCCACTGGCCCTCTGACATCCTCAGTCACCACACCTACCCACACCAGCACCATCCCCATTTCCAGCTTGGTCTCCACTGCTGCCACCACCTCTGGCACAAGTAGCCCCCAGACAGCTTTCATCCAAACTGGGACCAGCAGGCAATCCACTGTAAGCTCTGCAACTTCTACTGTTGTCCCTGGTACTCACAGTCCTTCTGGGAGCACATCCACACCTCCAGCTCACACACAACATAGCACTGCCATGCATCCCACTTTCCCATCCTCCACCACTCTGCCTCACACAACACTCACCTCCTCGTCAGTCCCATCAAGTGTGTATACCTCTGCTACAACACTCCCCCATCCCACCAGAACTAGACCCACTGAGTCTACACCCACAGGGACACCCACCCAAACTTCCTACACCACCACAAGTGTGCCAAACCAACCATCCTCTGGGACCACAGGTCCTGCCACCTCCACTGGCCCTCTGACATCCTCAGTCACCACACCTACCCACACCAGCACCATCCCCATTTCCAGCTTGGTCTCCACTGCTGCCACCACCTCTGGCACAAGTAGCCCCCAGACAGCTTTCATCCAAACTGGGACCAGCAGGCAATCCACTGTGAGCTCTGCAACTTCTACTGTTCTTCCTAGTACTTCCAGTCTTTCTGGGAGCACATCCACACCTCCAGCTCACACACAACATAGCACTGCCATGCATCCCACTTTCCCATCCTCCACCACTCTGCCTCACACAACACTCACCTCCTCGTCAGTCCCATCTAGTGTGCATACCTCTGCCACAACACTCCCCCATCCCACCAGAACTAGACCCACTGAGTCTACACCCACAGGGACACCCACCCAAACTTCCTACACCACCACAAGTGTGCCAAACCAACCACCCTCTGGGACCACAGGTCCTGCCACCTCCACTGGCCCTCTGACATCCTCAGTCACTGCACCTACCCACACCAGCACCATCCCCATTTCCAGCTTGGTCTCCACTGCTGCCACCACCTCTGGCACAAGTAGCCCCCAGACAGCTTTCATCCAAACTGGAACCAGCAGGCAATCCACTGTGAGCTCTGCAAGTTCTACTGTTGTCTCTGGTACTCCCAGTCCTTCTGGGAGCACATCCACACCTCCAGCTCACACACAACATAGCACTGCCATGCATCCCACTTTCCCATCCTCCACCACTCTGCCTCACACAACACTCACCTCCTCATCAGTCCCATCTAGTGTGCATACCTCTGCCACGACACTCCCCCATCCCACCAAAACCACACCCACAGAGTCCACACCCACAGGGACACCCATGCAATCTTCCTACACCACCACAAGTGTGCCAAACCAACCATCCTCTGGGACCACAGGTCCTGCCACCTCCACTGGCCCTCTGACATCCTCAGTCACCACACCTACCCACACCAGCACCATCCCCATTTCCAGCTTGGTCTCCACTGCTGCCACGACCTCTGGCACAAGTAGCCCCCAGACAGCTTTCATCCAAACTGGGACCAGCAGGCAATCCACTGTGAGCTCTGCAACTTCTACTGTTGTCTCTGGTACTCCCAGTCCTTCTGGGAGCACATCCACACCTCCAGCTCACACACAACATAGCACTGCCATGCATCCCACTTTCCCATCCTCCACCACTCTGCCTCACACAACACTCACCTCCTCATCAGTCCCATCTAGTGTGCATACCTCTGCCACAACACTCCCCCATCCCACCAAAACGACACCCACAGAGTCCACACCCACAGGGACACCCACCAAATCTTCCTACACCACCACAAGTGTGCCACACCAACCATCCTCTGGGACCACAGGTCCTGCCACCTCCACTGGCCCTTTGACATCCTCAGTCACTGCACCTACCCACACCAGCACCATCCCCATTTCCAGCTTGGTCTCCACTGCTGCCACCACCTCTGGCACAAGTAGCCCCCAGACAGCTTTCATCCAAACTGGAACCAGCAGGCAATCCACTGTGAGCTCTGCAACTTCTACTGTTGTCTCTGGTACTCCCAGTCCTTCTGGGAGCACATCCACACCTCCAGCTCACACACAACATAGCACTGCCATGCATCCCACTTTCCCATCCTCCACCACTCTGCCTCACACAACACTCACCTCCTCATCAGTCCCATCAAGTGTGCGTACCTCTGCCACAACACTCCCCCATCCCACCAAAACCACACCCACAGAGTCCACACCCACAGGGACACCCACCCAATCTTCCTACACCACCACAAGTGTGCCAAACCAACCATCCTCTGGGACCACAGGTCCTGCCACCTCCACTGGCCCTCTTACATCCTCAGTCACCACACCTACCCACACCAGCACCATCCTCATTTCCAGCTTGGTCTCCACTGCTGCCACCACCTCTGGCACAAGTAGCCCCCAGACAGCTTTCATCCAAACTGGGACCAGCAGGCAATCCACTGTCAGCTCTGCAACTTCTACTGTTCTTCCTAGTACTTCCAGTCCTTCTGGGAGCACATCCACACCTCCAGCTCACACACAACAAAGCACTGCCATGCATTCCACTTTCCCATCCTCCACCACTCTGCCTTACACAACACTCACCTCCTCATCAATCCCATCTAGTGTGCATACCTCTGCCACAACACTCCCCCATCCCACCAAAACCACACCCACAGAGTCCACAAACACCGGGACACCCACCCAATCTTCCTACACCACCACAAGTGTGCCACACCACCCATCCTCTGGGACCACAGGTCCTGCCACCTCCACTGGCCCTCTGACATCCTCAGTCACCACACCTACCCACACCAGCACCATCCCCATTTCCAGCTTGGTCTCCACTGCTGCCACCACCTCTGGCACAAGTAGCCCCCAGACAGCTTTCATCCAAACTGGGACCAGCAGGCAATCCACTGTGAGCTCTGCAACTTCTACTGTTCTTCCTGGTATTTCCAGTCCTTCTGGGAGCACATCCACACCTCCAGCTCACACACAACATAGCACTGCCATGCATCCCACTTTCCCATCCTCCACCACTCTGCCTCACACAACACTCACTTCCTTGTCAGTCCCATCAAGTGTGTATACCTCTGCCACAACACTCCCCCATCCCACCAGAACTAGACCCACTGAGTCTACACCCACAGGGACACCCACCCAATCTTCCTACACCACCACAAGTGTGCCACACCACCCATCCTCTGGGACCACAGGTCCTGCCACCTCCACTGGCCCTCTGACATCCTCAGTCACCACACCTACCCACACCAGCACCATCCCCATTTCCAGCTTGGTCTCCACTGCTGCCACCACCTCTGGCACAAGTAGCCCCCAGACAGCTTTCATCCAAACTGGGACCAGCAGGCAATCCACTGTGAGCTCTGCAACTTCTACTGTTCTTCCTAGTACTTCCAGTCCTTCTGGGAGCACATCCACACCTCCAGCTCACACACAACATAGCACTGCCATGCATCCCACTTTCCCATCCTCCACCACTCTGCCTCACACAACACTCACCTCCTCATCAGTCCCATCAAGTGTGCATACCTCTGCCACAACACTCCCCCATCCCACCAAAACCACACCCACAGAGTCCACACCCACAGGGACACCCACCCAATCTTCCTACACCACCACAAGTGTGCCACACCACCCATCCTCTGGGACCACAGGTCCTGCCACCTCCACTGGCCCCTTGACATCCTCAGTCACAGCACCTACCCACACCAGCACCATCCCCATTTCCAGCTTGGTCTCCACTGCTGCCACCACCTCTGGCACAAGTAGCCCCCAGACAGCTTTCATCCAAACTGGGACCAGCAGGCAATCCACTGTGAGCTCTGCAACTTCTACTGTTGTTCCTGGTACTTCCAGTCCTTCTGGGAGCACATCCACACCTCCAGCTCACACACAACATAGCACTGCCATGCATCCCACTTTCCCATCCTCCACCACTCTGCCTCACACAACACTCACCTCCTTGTCAGTCCCATCAAGTGTGTATACCTCTGCTACAACACTCCCCCATCCCACTAGAACTAGACCCACTGAGTCTACACACACAGGGACACCCACCCAAACTTCCTACACCACCACAAGTGTGCCAAACCAACCATCCTCTGGGACCACAGGTCCTGCCACCTCCACTGGCCCTCTGACATCCTCAGTCACCACACCTACCCACACCAGCACCATCCCCATTTCCAGCTTGGTCTCCACTGCTGCCACGACCTCTGGCACAAGTAGCCCCCAGACAGCTTTCATCCAAACTGGGACCAGCAGGCAATCCACTGTGAGCTCTGCAACTTCTACTGTTCTTCCTAGTACTTCCAGTCCTTCTGGGAGCACATCCACACCTCCAGCTCACACACAACATAGCACTGCCATGCATCCCACTTTCCCATCCTCCACCACTCTGCCTCACACAACACTCACCTCCTCATCAGTCCCATCAAGTGTGCATACCTCTGCCACAACACTCCCCCATCCCACCAAAACCACACCCACAGAGTCCACACCCACAGGGACACCCACCCAATCTTCCTACACCACCACAAGTGTGCCACACCACCCATCCTCTGGGACCACAGGTCCTGCCACCTCCACTGGCCCTCTGACATCCTCAGTCACCACACCTACCCACACCAGCACCATCCCCATTTCCAGCTTGGTCTCCACTGCTGCCACCACCTCTGGCACAAGTAGCCCCCAGACAGCTTTCATCCAAACTGGGACCAGCAGGCAATCCACTGTAAGCTCTGCAACTTCTACTGTTGTCCCTGGTACTCACAGTCCTTCTGGGAGCACATCCACACCTCCAGCTCACACACAACATAGCACTGCCATGCATCCCACTTTCCCATCCTCCACCACTCTGCCTCACACAACACTCACCTCCTCATCAGTCCCATCTAGTGTGTATACCTCTGCCACAACACTCCCCCATCCCACCAAAACCACACCCACAGAGTCCACACCCACAGGGACACCCACCCAATCTTCCTACACCACCACAAGTGTGCCAAACCAACCATCCTCTGGGACCACAGGTCCTGCCACCTCCACTGGCCATCTGACATCCTCAGTCACCACACCTACCCACACCAGCACCATCCCCATTTCCAGCTTGGTCTCCACTGCTGCCACCACCTCTGGCACAAGTAGCCCCCAGACAGCTTTCATCCAAACTGGGACCAGCAGGCAATCCACTGTGAGCTCTGCAACTTCTACTGTTGTTCCTGGTACTTCCAGTCCTTCTGGGAGCACATCCACACCTCCAGCTCACACACAACATAGCACTGCCATGCATCCCACTTTCCCATCCTCCACCACTCTGCCTCACACAACACTCACCTCCTCGTCAGTCCCATCAAGTGTGTATACCTCTGCCACAACACTCCCCCATCCCACCAGAACTAGACCCACTGAGTCTACACCCACAGGGACACCCACCCAAACTTCCTACACCACCACAAGTGTGCCAAACCAACCATCCTCTGGGACCACAGGTCCTGCCACCTCCATTGGCCCTCTGACATCCTCAGTCACCACACCTACTCACACCAGCACCATCCCCATTTCCAGCTTGGTCTCCACTGCTGCCACCACCTCTGGCACAAGTAGACCCCAGACAGCTTTCATCCAAACTGGGACCAGCAGGCAATCCACTGTGACCTCTGCAACTTCTACTGTTGTCTCTGGTACTCCCAGTCCTTCTGGGCGCACATCCACACCTCCAGCTCACACACAACATAGCACTGCCATGCATCCCACTTTCCCATCCTCCACCACTCTCCCTCACACAACACTCACCTCCTTGTCAGTCCCATCAAGTGTGTATACCTCTGCCACAACACTCCCCCATCCCACCAGAACTAGACCCACTGAGTCTACACCCACAGGGACACCCACCCAATCTTCCTACACCACCACAAGTGTGCCACACCACCCATCCTCTGGGACCACAGGTCCTGCCACCTCCACTGGCCCTCTGACATCCTCAGTCACCACACCTACCCACACCAGCACCATCCCCATTTCCAGCTTGGTCTCCACTGCTGCCACCACCTCTGGCACAAGTAGCCCCCAGACAGCTTTCATCCAAACTGGAACCAGCAGGCAATCCACTGTGAGCTCTGCAACTTCTACTGTTGTCTCTGGTACTCCCAGTCCTTCTGGGAGCACATCCACACCTCCAGCTCACACACAACATAGCACTGCCATGCATCCCACTTTCCCATCCTCCACCACTCTGCCTCACACAACACTCACCTCCTCGTCAGTCCCATCAAGTGTGTATACCTCTGCTACAACACTCCCCCATCCCACCAGAACTAGACCCACTGAGTCTACACCCACAGGGACACCCACCCAAACTTCCTACATCACCACAAGTGTGCCAACCCAACCATCCTCTGGGACCACAGGTCCTGCCACCTCCACTGGCCCTCTTACATCCACAGTCACCACACCTACCCACACCAGCACCATCCCCATTTCCAGCTTGGTCTCCACTGCTGCCACCACCTCTGGCACAAGTAGCCCCCAGACAGCTTTCATCCAAACTGGGACCAGCAGGCAATCCACTGTGAGCTCTGCAACTTCTACTGTTGTTCCTGGTACTTCCAGTCCTTCTGCGAGCACATCCACACCTCCAGCTCACACACAACATAGCACTGCCATGCATCCCACTTTCCCATCCTCCACCACTCTGCCTCACACAACACTCACCTCCTCATCAGTCCCATCAAGTGTGCATACCTCTGCCACAACACTCCCCCATCCCACCAAAACCACACCCACAGAGTCCACACCCACAGGGACACCCACCCAATCTTCCTACACCACCACAAGTGTGCCAAACCAACCATCCTCTGGGACCACAGGTCCTGCCACCTCCACTGGCCCTCTGACATCCTCAGTCACCACACCTACCCACACCAGCACCATCCCCATTTCCAGCTTGGTCTCCACTGCTGCCACCACCTCTGGCACAAGTAGCCCCCAGACAGCTTTCATCCAAACTGGGACCAGCAGGCAATCCACTGTGAGCTCTGCAACTTCTACTGTTGTTCCTGGTACTTCCAGTCCTTCTGGGAGCACATCCACACCTCCAGCTCACACACAACATAGCACTGCCATGCATCCCACTTTCCCATCCTCCACCACTCTGCCTCACACAACACTCACCTCCTTGTCAGTCCCATCAAGTGTGTATACCTCTGCCACAACACTCCCCCATCCCACCAGAACTAGACCCACTGAGTCTACACCCACAGGGACACCCACCCAAACTTCCTACATCACCACAAGTGTGCCAAACCAACCATCCTCTGGGACCACAGGTCCTGCCACCTCCACTGGCCCTCTTACATCCTCAGTCACCACACCTACCCACACCAGCACCATCCCCATTTCCAGCTTGGTCTCCACTGCTGCCACCACCTCTGGCACAAGTAGCCCCCAGACAGCTTTCATCCAAACTGGGACCAGCAGGCAATCCACTGTCAGCTCTGCAACTTCTACTGTTCTTCCTAGTACTTCCAGTCCTTCTGGGAGCACATCCACACCTCCAGCTCACACACAACATAGCACTGCCATGCATCCCACTTTCCCATCCTCCACCACTCTGCCTCACACAACACTCACCTCCTCATCAGTCCCATCAAGTGTGCATACCTCTGCCACAACACTCCCCCATCCCACCAAAACCACACCCACAGAGTCCACACCCACAGGGACACCCACCCAATCTTCCTACACCACCACAAGTGTGCCACACCACCCATCCTCTGGGACCACAGGTCCTGCCACCTCCACTGGCCCTCTGACATCCTCAGTCACCACACCTACCCACACCAGCACCATCCCCATTTCCAGCTTGGTCTCCACTGCTGCCACCACCTCTGGCACAAGTAGCCCCCAGACAGCTTTCATCCAAACTGGGACCAGCAGGCAATCCACTGTAAGCTCTGCAACTTCTACTGTTGTCCCTGGTACTCACAGTCCTTCTGGGAGCACATCCACACCTCCAGCTCACACACAACATAGCACTGCCATGCATCCCACTTTCCCATCCTCCACCACTCTGCCTCACACAACACTCACCTCCTCATCAGTCCCATCTAGTGTCCATACCTCTGCCACAACACTCCCCCATCCCACCAAAACCACACCCACAGAGTCCACACCCACAGGGACACCCACCCAATCTTCCTACACCACCACAAGTGTGCCAAACCAACCATCCTCTGGGACCACAGGTCCTGCCACCTCCACTGGCCCTCTGACATCCTCAGTCACCACACCTACCCACACCAGCACCATCCCCATTTCCAGCTTGGTCTCCACTGCTGCCACCACCTCTGGCACAAGTAGCCCCCAGACAGCTTTCATCCAAACTGGGACCAGCAGGCAATCCACTGTGAGCTCTGCAACTTCTACTGTTGTCCCTGGTACTCACAGTCCTTCTGGGAGCACATCCACTCCTCCAGCTCACACACAACATAGCACTGCCATGCATCCCACTTTCCCATCCTCCACAACTCTGCCTCACACAACACTCACCTCCTTGTCAGTCCCATCAAGTGTGTATACCTCTGCCACAACACTCCCCCATCCCACCAAAACCACACCCACAGAGTCCACACCCACAGGGACACCCACCCAATCTTCCTACACCACCACAAGTGTGCCACACCACCCATCCTCTGGGACCACAGGTCCTGCCACCTCCACTGGCCCTCTGACATCCTCAGTCACCACACCTACCCACACCAGCACCATCCCCATTTCCAGCTTGGTCTCCACTGCTGCCACCACCTCTGGCACAAGTAGCCCCCAGACAGCTTTCATCCAAACTGGGACCAGCAGGCAATCCACTGTAAGCTCTGCAACTTCTACTGTTGTCCCTGGTACTCACAGTCCTTCTGGGAGCACATCCACACCTCCAGCTCACACACAACATAGCACTGCCATGCATCCCACTTTCCCATCCTCCACCACTCTGCCTCACACAACACTCACCTCCTCATCAGTCCCATCTAGTGTGCATACCTCTGCCACGACACTCCCCCATCCCACCAAAACCACACCCACAGAGTCCACACCCACAGGGACACCCACCCAATCTTCCTACACCACCACAAGTGTGCCAAACCAACCATCCTCTGGGACCACAGGTCCTGCCACCTCCACTGGCCCTCTGACATCCTCAGTCACCACACCTACCCACACCAGCACCATCCCCATTTCCAGCTTGGTCTCCACTGCTGCCACCACCTCTGGCACAAGTAGCCCCCAGACAGCTTTCATCCAAACTGGGACCAGCAGGCAATCCACTGTGAGCTCTGCAACTTCTACTGTTGTCCCTGGTACTCACAGTCCTTCTGGGAGCACATCCACTCCTCCAGCTCACACACAACATAGCACTGCCATGCATCCCACTTTCCCATCCTCCACAACTCTGCCTCACACAACACTCACCTCCTTGTCAGTCCCATCAAGTGTGTATACCTCTGCCACAACACTCCCCCATCCCACCAGAACTAGACCCACTGAGTCTACACCCACAGGGACACCCACCCAAACTTCCTACACCACCACAAGTGTGCCAAACCAACCATCCTCTGGGACCACAGGTCCTGCCACCTCCATTGGCCCTCTGACATCCTCAGTGACCACACCTACCCACACCAGCACCATCCCCATTTCCAGCTTGGTCTCCACTGCTGCCACCACCTCTGGCACAAGTAGCCCCCAGACAGCTTTCATCCAAACTGGGACCAGCAGGCAATCCACTGTGAGCTCTGCAACTTCTACTGTTGTTCCTGGTACTTCCAGTCCTTCTGGGAGCACATCCACACCTCCAGCTCACACACAACATAGCACTGCCATGCATCCCACTTTCCCATCCTCCACCACTCTGCCTCACACAACACTCACCTCCTCATCAGTCCCATCTAGTGTGCATACCTCTGCCACAACACTCCCCCATCCCACCAAAACCACACCCACAGAGTCCACACCCACAGGGACACCCACCCAATCTTCCTACACCACCACAAGTGTGCCAAACCAACCATCCTCTGGGACCACAGGTCCTGCCACCTCCACTGGCCCTCTGACATCCTCAGTCACCACACCTACCCACACCAGCACCATCCCCATTTCCAGCTTGGTCTCCACTGCTGCCACCACCTCTGGCACAAGTAGCCCCCAGACAGCTTTCATCCAAACTGGGACCAGCAGGCAATCCACTGTGAGCTCTGCAACTTCTACTGTTGTCCCTGGTACTCACAGTCCTTCTGGGAGCACATCCACTCCTCCAGCTCACACACAACATAGCACTGCAATGCATCCCACTTTCCCATCCTCCACAACTCTGCCTCACACAACACTCACCTCCTTGTCAGTCCCATCAAGTGTGTATACCTCTGCCACAACACTCCCCCATCCCACCAGAACTAGACCCACTGAGTCCACACCCACAGGGACACCCACCCAAACTTCCTACACCACCACAAGTGTGCCAAACCAACCATCCTCTGGGACCACAGGTCCTGCCACCTCCATTGGCCCTCTGACATCCTCAGTGACCACACCTACCCACACCAGCACCATCCCCATTTCCAGCTTGGTCTCCACTGCTGCCACCACCTCTGGCACAAGTAGCCCCCAGACAGCTTTCATCCAAACTGGGACCAGCAGGCAATCCACTGTGAGCTCTGCAACTTCTACTGTTGTTCCTGGTACTTCCAGTCCTTCTGGGAGCACATCCACACCTCCAGCTCACACACAACATAGCACTGCCATGCATCCCACTTTCCCATCCTCCACCACTCTGCCTCACACAACACTCACCTCCTTGTCAGTCCCATCAAGTGTGTATACCTCTGCCACAACACTCCCCCATCCCACCAGAACTAGACCCACTGAGTCTACACCCACAGGGACACCCATCCAAACTTCCTACACCACCACAAGTGTGCCAAACCAACCATCCTCTGGGACCACAGGTCCTGCCACCTCCATTGGCCCTCTGACATCCTCAGTCACCACACCTACTCACACCAGCACCATCCCCATTTCCAGCTTGGTCTCCACTGCTGCCACCACCTCTGGCACAAGTAGCCCCCAGACAGCTTTCATCCAAACTGGGACCAGCAGGCAATCCACTGTGAGCTCTGCAACTTCTACTGTTGTCTCTGGTACTCCCAGTCCTTCTGGGAGCACATCCACACCTCCAGCTCACACACAACATAGCACTGCCATGCATCCCACTTTCCCATCCTCCACCACTCTGCCTCACACAACACTCACCTCCTCATCAGTCCCATCAAGTGTGCATACCTCTGCCACAACACTCCCCCATCCCACCAAAACCACACCCACAGAGTCCACACCCACAGGGACACCCACCCAATCTTCCTACACCACCACAAGTGTGCCACACCACCCATCCTCTGGGACCACAGGTCCTGCCACCTCCACTGGCCCTCTGACATCCTCAGTCACCACACCTACCCACACCAGCACCATCCCCATTTCCAGCTTGGTCTCCACTGCTGCCACCACCTCTGGCACAAGTAGCCCCCAGACAGCTTTCATCCAAACTGGGACCAGCAGGCAATCCACTGTGAGCTCTGCAACTTCTACTGTTGTCCCTGGTACTCCCAGTCCTTCTGGGAGCACATCCTCTCCTCCAGCTCACACACAACATAGCACTGCCATGCATCCCACTTTCCCATCCTCCACCACTCTGCCTCACACAACACTCACCTCCTTGTCAGTCCCATCAAGTGTGTATACCTCTGCCACAACACTCCCCCATCCCACCAGAACTAGACCCACTGAGTCTACACCCACAGGGACACCCACCCAAACTTCCTACATCACCACAAGTGTGCCAAACCAACCATCCTCTGGGACCACAGGTCCTGCCACCTCCACTGGCCCTCTGACATCCTCAGTCACCACACCTACTCACACCAGCACCATCCCCATTTCCAGCTTGGTCTCCACTGCTGCCACCACCTCTGGCACAAGTAGCCCCCAGACAGCTTTCATCCAAACTGGGACCAGCAGGCAATCCACTGTGAGCTCTGCAACTTCTACTGTTGTTCCTGGTACTTCCAGTCCTTCTGGGAGCACATCCACACCTCCAGCTCACACACAACATAGCACTGCCATGCATCCCACTTTCCCATCCTCCACCACTCTGCCTCACACAACACTCACCTCCTCATCAGTCCCATCAAGTGTGCATACCTCTGCCACAACACTCCCCCATCCCACCAAAACCACACCCACAGAGTCCACACCCACAGGGACACCCACCCAATCTTCCTACACCACCACAAGTGTGCCAAACCAACCATCCTCTGGGACCACAGGTCCTGCCACCTCCACTGGCCCTCTGACATCCTCAGTCACCACACCTACCCACACCAGCACCATCCCCATTTCCAGCTTGGTCTCCACTGCTGCCACCACCTCTGGCACAAGTAGCCCCCAGACAGCTTTCATCCAAACTGGGACCAGCAGGCAATCCACTGTGAGCTCTGCAACTTCTACTGTTGTCCCTGGTACTCACAGTCCTTCTGGGAGCACATCCACTCCTCCAGCTCACACACAACATAGCACTGCCATGCATCCCACTTTCCCATCCTCCACAACTCTGCCTCACACAACACTCACCTCCTTGTCAGTCCCATCAAGTGTGTATACCTCTGCCACAACACTCCCCCATCCCACCAGAACTAGACCCACTGAGTCTACACCCACAGGGACACCCACCCAAACTTCCTACACCACCACAAGTGTGCCAAACCAACCATCCTCTGGGACCACAGGTCCTGCCACCTCCATTGGCCCTCTGACATCCTCAGTGACCACACCTACCCACACCAGCACCATCCCCATTTCCAGCTTGGTCTCCACTGCTGCCACCACCTCTGGCACAAGTAGCCCCCAGACAGCTTTCATCCAAACTGGGACCAGCAGGCAATCCACTGTGAGCTCTGCAACTTCTACTGTTGTTCCTGGTACTTCCAGTCCTTCTGGGAGCACATCCACACCTCCAGCTCACACACAACATAGCACTGCCATGCATCCCACTTTCCCATCCTCCACCACTCTGCCTCACACAACACTCACCTCCTTGTCAGTCCCATCAAGTGTGTATACCTCTGCCACAACACTCCCCCATCCCACCAGAACTAGACCCACTGAGTCTACACCCACAGGGACACCCACCCAAACTTCCTACACCACCACAAGTGTGCCAAACCAACCATCCTCTGGGACCACAGGTCCTGCCACCTCCATTGGCCCTCTGACATCCTCAGTCACCACACCTACTCACACCAGCACCATCCCCATTTCCAGCTTGGTCTCCACTGCTGCCACCACCTCTGGCACAAGTAGCCCCCAGACAGCTTTCATCCAAACTGGGACCAGCAGGCAATCCACTGTGAGCTCTGCAACTTCTACTGTTGTCTCTGGTACTCCCAGTCCTTCTGGGAGCACATCCACACCTCCAGCTCACACACAACATAGCACTGCCATGCATCCCACTTTCCCATCCTCCACCACTCTGCCTCACACAACACTCACCTCCTCATCAGTCCCATCAAGTGTGCATACCTCTGCCACAACACTCCCCCATCCCACCAAAACCACACCCACAGAGTCCACACCCACAGGGACACCCACCCAATCTTCCTACACCACCACAAGTGTGCCACACCACCCATCCTCTGGGACCACAGGTCCTGCCACCTCCACTGGCCCTCTGACATCCTCAGTCACCACACCTACCCACACCAGCACCATCCCCATTTCCAGCTTGGTCTCCACTGCTGCCACCACCTCTGGCACAAGTAGCCCCCAGACAGCTTTCATCCAAACTGGGACCAGCAGGCAATCCACTGTGAGCTCTGCAACTTCTACTGTTGTCCCTGGTACTCCCAGTCCTTCTGGGAGCACATCCTCTCCTCCAGCTCACACACAACATAGCACTGCCATGCATCCCACTTTCCCATCCTCCACCACTCTGCCTCACACAACACTCACCTCCTTGTCAGTCCCATCAAGTGTGTATACCTCTGCCACAACACTCCCCCATCCCACCAGAACTAGACCCACTGAGTCTACACCCACAGGGACACCCACCCAAACTTCCTACATCACCACAAGTGTGCCAAACCAACCATCCTCTGGGACCACAGGTCCTGCCACCTCCACTGGCCCTCTGACATCCTCAGTCACCACACCTACTCACACCAGCACCATCCCCATTTCCAGCTTGGTCTCCACTGCTGCCACCACCTCTGGCACAAGTAGCCCCCAGACAGCTTTCATCCAAACTGGGACCAGCAGGCAATCCACTGTGAGCTCTGCAACTTCTACTGTTGTTCCTGGTACTTCCAGTCCTTCTGGGAGCACATCCACACCTCCAGCTCACACACAACATAGCACTGCCATGCATCCCACTTTCCCATCCTCCACCACTCTGCCTCACACAACACTCACCTCCTCATCAGTCCCATCAAGTGTGCATACCTCTGCCACAACACTCCCCCATCCCACCAAAACCACACCCACAGAGTCCACACCCACAGGGACACCCACCCAATCTTCCTACACCACCACAAGTGTGCCAAACCAACCATCCTCTGGGACCACAGGTCCTGCCACCTCCACTGGCCCTTTGACATCCTCAGTCACAGCACCTACCCACACCAGCACCATCCCCATTTCCAGCTTGGTCTCCACTGCTGCCACCACCTCTGGCACAAGTAGCCCCCAGACAGCTTTCATCCAAACTGGGACCAGCAGGCAATCCACTGTGAGCTCTGCAACTTCTACTGTTGTCCCTGGTACTCACAGTCCTTCTGGGAGCACATCCACTCCTCCAGCTCACACACAACATAGCACTGCCATGCATCCCACTTTCCCATCCTCCACCACTCTGCCTCACACAACACTCACCTCCTTGTCAGTCCCATCAAGTGTGTATACCTCTGCCACAGCACTCCCCCATCCCACCAGAACTAGACCCACTGAGTCTACACCCACAGGGACACCCACCCAAACTTCCTACACCACCACAAGTGTGCCAAACCAACCATCCTCTGGGACCACAGGTCCTGCCACCTCCATTGGCCCTCTGACATCCTCAGTCACCACACCTACTCACACCAGCACCATCCCCATTTCCAGCTTGGTCTCCACTGCTGCCACCACCTCAGGCACAAGTAGCCCCCAGACAGCTTTCATCCAAACTGGGACCAGCAGGCAATCCACTGTGAGCTCTGCAACTTCTACTGTTCTTCCTAGTACTTCCAGTCCTTCTGGGAGCACATCCACACCTCCAGCTCACACACAACATAGCACTGCCATGCATCCCACTTTCCCATCCTCCACCACTCTGCCTCACACAACACTCACCTCCTCATCAGTCCCATCTAGTGTGCATACCTCTGCCACAACACTCCCCCATCCCACCAAAACCACACCCACAGAGTCCACACCCACAGGGACACCCACCCAATCTTCCTACACCACCACAAGTGTGCCAAACCAACCATCCTCTGGGACCACAGGTCCTGCCACCTCCACTGGCCCTTTGACATCCTCAGTCACCGCACCTACCCACACCAGTACCATCCCCATTTCCAGCTTGGTCTCCACTACTGCCACCACCTCTGTCACAAGTAGCCCCCAAACGGCTTTTATCCAAACTGGGACCAGCAGGCAATCCACTGTGAGCTCTCCCTTTCTCCTCCCCAGCACTGTGTCCCAGAGCAACTCTACCTTGTTTCCCAATGGATCCATTTCTAATGGGCTCCACACCCTCCCTCCCTCTGTTGTGGACTCTTCCCCCACTCTGTCCTCTTTCTCTCCTTCTCCTTCTTTCACAGGTTCTGTACCCCACAGCCTTCCTGCCTCCTCCCCCATTAGTACCTCCCTTTTGTCCTCCTTCCCACACTCAACCGTTGCACCTTCCTCCACCCTTCCTCTCTTCTCATCCCACGGGACGGCTTCTTCTTCTTTCCCCTCTCTGTTCACTACCACTTTGCTCCCCCCATCTTCTCCCTCAGTTTCCAGCGTGGTTTCACTTCCTCCTTCTTCTGAGACACCCATTGCTGTATCTACCCCAAGAACTTCCTTTAGCACCCCAGCTCCATCCACTGTTTCCACCCGGTTTACCACCTTCCAGTCAACAGTCCATACCACTAGAGTCTTCATGCCAAGCATGGCATCCACCACTCTGGGATTGACACCCTTCTCTTCCCCCACCACAAGCCTGACCTCAGCCTCTCCAGTCCCACCCACAGTTCTGCCCACCATGCTCTTGAGCAGCTCCATTCCAGGGCTGTCCAGCTCAGTCTCCTCCCCAGCCAGCACCTCGCCCTCAAGTTCAACTGGTAAGTTCTTGCTTCCTTATAACAACGTCCAGTTGTTCGTCCCCATCAGGTCTCAGGGCCCTTGGGCAGTGGTAGGGGTGGGGGCTGCTGGAAGGAAAGGGAAGCCCTGTCCTCAGAGAAGCCCTGAGATGTCTTGTGCTCTTCCCCGCTCCACAATAACTTGGGATCTTCCTTGCCCCCCTGTCTGAGCTGGAGGGGTGTCTGTCATCCATTCTCGGGACAGGCTGGCTTTCCTCAGACTCAACATATACCCTTGTCATTTCACTAGCTACCTGCCAACTCCCTTATCCAACATGGGGGCAGGAAGGTGTGGTGTCTGATGGCCTTCCAGCTGTCCCATGCTATCCACTCCTGAGCATCCCGTGTTCAGTGATCTTGGCTAGTCTGTAGAGAATGAGAGAGCTTCCAGGGGCTGGAGAACGGTCTCCAAAAAGGAAGAGAAAGGAGTCAGCAAACTTGAGGTCAGGAGCTAGATCGTGGTTCTAGATCAAATGCTAACACATATTCTGGCTCATGAATGATCAGAAAAGGAAGTATCGACCTCCGTGGGCGGCCTGGCTTCATGCAGAACATGTCATCAATGGCATCTCAGCAGCTGACACGTACCACAGGCCCAGGCCTGGCCTGAGTGGCGGCTCACAGCAAAGCTGAGACCGCAGGCTGAAGGGATGACCGATAGTCTTCCTGATTGGCTTGTGGGACATCTCCCAAAGCAGGTTCCCAAGGTTTGGGGCTTGGCTTTGCACCCGGTAACAACCAGGTCAGAGACTTGGCATGCTTAGCCAAACCACTGTGTGAACAATGAAATTTAGGAGAAATTACAGTTCGAGCCCCAGACATCAGGAGAAAGCCCAAGATCTGGACAGGCCAGTTGGGCTGAATCTAATTCAGTGTTATTTAAGAGGAATAAAGGAATATTGGTACAAGCAGTGGAACATATAGTATGTTCCACGTAAATTACAAAAAAAAAAAAAAAAATTCTCTCCAGTACAGGAAGGGGACAATGTGGTTGGTTCCACAGCAATTTGTCTCAAAACAATCTGAGGGTCTCAGTAGACTTCAAGTTCAAGATAAACCAGGAAGGCTTCTTTGATCTTAGACCACATGGTGGTCGTGGGGGGGGGGATAATCATGATGAGACTCTTGTCATCAGTCCTGGGGGCCACAGTTTAAGAAGGACATTGACCAGTATTCAGAGGGTGAACAGCACAGTGAAGGCCCTTCAGTTCTTGCCAAAGCTGAATCAGCCTGGAAAAGAAAAGAGTTGGGGGAACCTGCCTCTATCCCCTTGGTCTGCAGGACTGTCCCGATGGAAAAGGGCAGTCTCTGGGATTCAGTCTTTGTCCTTGCCTGTTCACAGAGGCTGATCCCTTGGCCCATGCACAGGCCACACTGGGGGGAGCTTCTCTTTTATCCTTTTCACTGGACATTGTGCCTAGTCTGTGCTAGAGAGATGTATGCTTGGGGCTGGGGTACCAGAGGTAGCCTGGGGCACAGAAAAGATAACGGGACCCAGGGGGCTTGGGTTCAAATGTTGCTCCCAACACTTCCCATCTACAACCCTGGGCACATTCTGGGCATGCTTCCACATGTGTGAAATGGGGACAGACTGCATTTATGCCATGACGTCCCAGGGTGTTGGGGAGCCTTAAAGAGGCACAGAGGGCAGCTAGGGGGCACTGCAGTGGATAGTGCGCCAGCCCTGGATTCAGGAGGACCTGAGTTCAAATCCGGCCTCAGATACTTGACACATACTAGCTGTGTGACCCTGGGCAAGTCATTTAACCGTCATTGCCCTGCCCCCCCCCAAAAGAGGCATAGAAACGAGACCACAGTTCCCCTGGTGACAGGAGCAGGGAGAAGACCACCTGTCCACAAGTCTTCAAGGGGCTCATCCTCAGTTGGTGCTAAGACAACTCCAAGGACAGGGTTTGGCGAGGCTTCCTGGAGACCTTGAGTGGGACCTCCTTTCAAGGCCGGGAGACCGGCTCCGGGACTTGCAGAGGGGCTCCGTGTCAGTCCCGAGTGACCCCAGATTGCTTTAGCAGTCCTTCCAGCTCAGAGCTGGTGAATCCAGGAAAGGACATGGTGGAGGGATAGCCCAGCAAGCAGAGGCTTTCTGGTGGGAAGAGATGGGCTGTTAGTGCTGGAGAGAGAAAGCAAGAAAAGCTTGTAGTCAGGAGCCTGGAGTCCCTGGGCACAGGCTGTCTATCTGCCCTGCCCGGGCTGCATGCACACACACGCGCGCGCACACACACACGCCCATGCATGCCCATTTGTGTGCATTCACACAAAGGCATTCACATGCACACACGCCAGCCCACAGAAGGCTGGTCATCCCAGTTCTCACAGGGTCCCAGGCCCAACAGCCTCTCTCCAGTCCCCCACTTCTGTCCAGCAGGTACCTGCAGTGTGAAAGAGTACACTGAAGAGATCACTTTCGAAGGGTGCACAGCCAATGCCACCCTGAACCGCTGCGAAGGATTCTGTTCCTCCTCCACCAGGTGAGCCTCGGAGCACCCCTGCCCCTAGCCAGGGCTCCTGACCAACTTCCCTCCTCTCTGGGGAGGGGGGTAGGAAGCGTTGTCACCTTTGCTGAGGCCAAGAAGGCTTGCCGCTTCCAAGTGCTCTCCCAGTGTGGAGGAGCAGGGCATCCATCCCAGGGCAGGCCCGCTTCCCTCCCCTAGCCCACCCCCAGCAGAGCATAAGAAGCTTCCTCCCCATGGCCCCAACCTGCTCCTTGTAAAACAGAGGTTCTCTAGCCAGATTTCAGGAGTCACCGGGTAGAGGAAAAACAGGTATTTCCCTTAACAAAGTCTAAGATTTCGCCTTTCATCAATGATTTAAAGACCTGAAAGAGGACCCCTAGATTTTACCAGGCTGTCAAAGGCGCCCGTGGCACACCAAGGGTTAAGAATTCCTTCTGGGGAGTGAAAAGAGGGGGCAGTGTTGGCACCAAAGTAAAGCAGTGACCCGTGGTGGAGGCTTCTGGGAGTATCCCCTTGGAAGCTGCTCCCATGCCAGGATTGCCCAGGGTACAGACTCTCCTCACTGCCCTGAGCTCAGCCCAGACCTTGTCAACCCTTGGTGGAGGAGCAGCTCAGATGTGACCTCTCCTCATTGCTCTGCCCAGAATCAATCCAGACACCTTGAAGATGGAGCCCCACTGTGGCTGCTGCCGCCCACTAGCTGTCTACACCAAAGATCTTCTGCTGCCTTGTCCAGACCCAAAGCAGCCCGGAAAGCAGCTCTCTGTCCAAGTCCCAGTGTTCAGCAGCTGTGTGTGTAACCAGCAGCCCTGCCAACCCTAAGGGCAATGCCTGTGCCCTGCCCGAGAGCTGCCCCTTAAGTTGCCCCGGTCCGCACCCTCCTCTAGCCCGAGTTCTCCTGCTGACAAGGCCCAGCCTCGAGCAGCTGAAGCACAAGAGCAGGTGTGGCTGCCCAGCTTGGGGGTCTGCCCCAAGACACAGCCATCTGGACACATGAGACTTGGTCACTCACTCTCTGCCAACCTCCCACAAACTGGTTAAAGGGAAGGGCAACCTCAAGCTTCCTCCTCCATCGTTCTTACACTCTCCTAGCCCTCGAGGACCCTGGACTAAAGCAAGGCCCTTGGGCAGAGCGGGGGGGGGGGCGGCTAGGAGGACGCTGGCCCCGAGAGACCCGGTGAGGAGCCGAGGACCAGGGTGCGCCAGTGCGGGCAGGGCGGGCCCCAGGGCTGGAAGGGCAGGAGAGCGGCAGCTCCAACTTCTGTACTGTAAGGCTCAGAGATCAGTTTGAAATAAAACATCTTTGCTAGACGGACATGTCTAGTGTGGGCAGCGGCTGTTGGCTTGGCTTGGCCTGACTGGCCTCACGGAAGCTGAGGGCGCCCGGGCTGCAGCCGCGTCTCCCTGGTCCAGCTTGTGGCCACCGAGTCTTTGGGCAAATAACGGTGATTAGGGATGATGCAAACAGCGATAGCCCTTCACACTGCCAGAGCATCTACTCTGATTATCATCCTACTGGATCCTCAAGACTGTGGGAGGGAGGCGCCACCAAGACAGGTGAGGAAACTGAGGCAGACAGTGGCTCGGCCGCTCGCCCAGGGCCACACAGCTAGCAAGTATCTGAGGTAGGATTGGAACCCAGGTCTTCCTGACTACTGGCCCGGTGCTCTAGCCGTTGAACTATCCAGCTGCAAAGCATACCCCTTGGGCCAGCTTCAGGGACATTTCTGGTTCGACTCCCTCAGAGCCGACCACTCGCTGTGCAGACACAGCCTGCCAGCTAGGTGGCTCAGGGGTTAGAGCTCCAGGTCTGGAGTCAGGAAGACCTGGGTTCAAATCCCGCCTCAGACACTTCCCGGCTGTGGGGCCCTGGGAAAAGCGCTTCACCTCTGCCTCAGCACCCTCATAATCCCACCTCCCTCCCAGAGCTGTTGTGAGCATCCAATGAGGTGAGAATCGTGAGGTGCTCAGTACCCTGGGAAGCACATTGTTGGTTTCATCATTTCAGTTGTGTCTAACCCTCTTTGGGATTCTCTAGGCAGAAGTACCGGAGGGGTTGGTGAGGAAACTGGGGCAAACAGGGAGAAGTGACTTGCCCAGGGTCACACAGCCCACGAAGAGTCTGAGAAAGAGGAGTCTTCCTGCCTCCAGCCCAGCGCTCTGTGCACTATGGCGCCCCCTAGCACACAATAGGCACTCACTCAATGCCCATCTCCTTCCTGCATTGAAGTGAATCCCTCCAACTTTACAGGGAAGGGACTAGCCCCAGGTAGGAGGAAGCAGGATTTGAACCCAGGCCCTGTGCCTCCCTCCTGAGCACTCTTTCCTTCAGTCTTTTTCCAACTGGATTAGCCAGTATGTAGGAGGCTGATCCCTTGGGCCTCCCTCTGCTTTCACTCCCCCAGAGCCTTGCATTTGGCCAAGGGACCCAAGAGGTCCTCATGAGACCCCCACATTCCAAGTGTCACCAGTCCAAACAAAAATCCAAGTAGGTGCCAAGTGTCTCTTAGACATGTCATAGGCAGCACAGGGGTGTCTTGCAGCCTGTCCACAGCAGCTGGCACCCACACCATGGCCTCCCTGCCCTTATACCATTCCCTCTGCCTCCCCGCTCCTGCCTAGCAAGACACCCAGCTCTCTTCTCCACCCACAGGCCCCGGTCCCATCTCCCAACCACTCTGCCCAACCACCCCAAATCTGGCCTCCACCTTCGTGGCTCCACTGCCACTGCTCCCTCCCAGTTCCTGATTGGCAGATGACACAATGACCTTTCCTTGACTCTGCAGCTGTTTACCTTGCTGACCACCCTCTCATCTTTCGGGCATTGGGGCACTGCTCACTCCCCATTCTCCTCTTACCCATCACCCATGTGTGGGTGTATACCACAACTCTGGGCTGGGCCCGCTCCTCTCCTCTCTCCCGTCATCTTACAACCATCCCCAGGCAGGAGCAGAAGGCTCCTCGGCAGACACGTCTAGCCCACACCTCTCTGGATCCCCAACCCCGACAGGATGGCCTGTGGGCTCGTCCCAGACCCCCCACCCAGGGTTCTGCAGAGAGGACCACCACCCTTGCAGGCAGCCAGGCTGCCCTTCCACCAATGGCCACACACCCTGCCTTTCCGCCTGCTCTGCCCAGGTCCACATACACCGCTCTGCTCCCAACTCCTGTGTCCTAACTCCCCATGCTTCAGCGGGCCTCTTCCCAGCTCAGGCAGCCTCAGGGGCTCCCACGGGCCTCTAGAATCCCCTGCCCGGTCACTGTCCAACGTGGCCCAGTTGGCCCATGCCCGAATCCCCTCCCCCTCCTCCGGGAAGCCTTTCCCAGTGCTGATGCCTGAGCCCTCCCTCATGCCTCCTGGGCTGCATCTAGCCAGACAGACATGGTGGGCTCAAGCCTCCAGCTTTGTCCTCATATTCCTGAGGACCAGCCTAACCATGACAACAGGATGCCAAGCTGGAGCATTCTGGGTGAAGACAAAGCAGGTGGAGCGCCGCCTGTCATCCCCAGTCCTGAGGGCCACATGAACAGAGCGTGGCAGCCAAGAGTCCATGAAGCCCACCTCCACACAAGGCCTGACCTTTGCTGCCCCCTGTGGCCCTCTGTGCCCTCCTGGGAGGCTGAGGGTCTACAGAGCACCCTCTACAAGGACAACAAAGATGCACCAGATCTGTTCTAGTCATTTATTTCTCTCTTAAAAGATAACACACTTTTCTGACAAATTCACGGGTTTTCCAAATGTCATGAGAGTCCTGAGGGTAAAGGAGGCACTAGGGGGGAGGGGTGGGGACAGAGACACACGAGCTGAGCTGGTTACCATCCACGTGGCACGGGTTCATGTGGCGCAAGTCCACGTGGTGCGGGAGCCACCCGGGGGGCAGCAAGCACAAGGTGGCTCCCAGGGGATGCTCAGTGCCTTTCACATGGTGATGCCTAAATACTGCACTTTGAACAATAATACTGCTTCCACGAGCTCAGGGAACAGAGAATGTCGGGGCACATCACTCTGGCAAGGCCACACCATCACACCACGATGCAAACAATGGTTCTGTGGGTTCTCCCGCGGCCGGAGGGTGGAGGGCACAGGAAGGAAGCAGGGTCGGGCTTTGGTGCACTCGGCTCTGGGCCTCTCAGCCTTCTTCCCTCTTCCATACGCTCAGGGTCCAGGCCAGGGCCCTGGGGGCAGAGACAGGGGGTCCTGCGCAGCCCCACCCCTCTGTCCTGGGCTCACAGCCACGTCTCTATCCCACTTCCCCAGCCCTGTCCCCCAGCCAGGGGACACAATGGCAAAGCACTTCCATTTCTCTCACTTCCTAGGACAGTGGCACATTTTGAGGTTCTGAGGGGGCACCTGAAGGGTTAGCACAGGGGCATCTGCTCATCCACCCGGGCCCTCACAGATCCATGTGGCCAGTGTTGGAACCCCCTCTGTCCTCCAACCTGGTCCCTCTCCTCCTCCAAGGAGTCAGAGGAACCGTGAGCCAGTGACTAGACAAGAAAACCTCCCGGGCCCTGAAGAGGGACCTTGCTGTACTCAAGCCCCAAGGGCCGCCTGGGAGCCTGGAGCTGAGACCAAGACCATGGCCCGAGAAGGCCCACAAGAGTCGTCCCATGGAGCAGCTGGGCTAACAAGGGCCTACCCAGCTCCCTCCCCTGCTCGGACCCCGACCCCCACCGGCCAGAGGCTGTTCCCGGCAGACGCACTTCCCTGAAAACGCTGAATGTCCTCCTTCACACCCACGATTCTCCTTGGCTCCTCTCCTGGCAGACAGAGGGAAGAACTGTCTCGGTTCCTGCAAAAGCGGACAGCTCCTGAGCCGAAGAGCAATCCGCCAGGACGGCACGGGGCCGACAGCCGAGACCAACCAGAGTCCCTTCTGACGCCACACCGCGGGTGGGGGGAGAGTCCTTGGGCACACGGCAATATTCAGACACTGGGGTACAAGGTATATTTATTTGCAGGGGGATAATGGAGACAATGAGGAGGAATACACGCAAAACTGCACTGATTTTGCATTCCCGTTCATTAAAACTGCTCCGACAGCAGTTCACATAATCGCTGGGACACAGTCTCTTTACTCGTCCGCAGGGTGAGCCGATACATCTGCAAACAAACAAAATGGAGGCGGTGGAGGGGGAACACAAGGACCCTCCCACACCCTCCCCCCTGTTCCCCAGCCTCCCAGCCACCTCACCTGGGCCTGCAGGTTGGGCTCCAGGCGCAGCAAGCACCCAATCTGCGCAGTCCTGGTGTGGATGATGCCAGCCCCCACAAAATTGGCCGGGTTAGGGTCCACCTCCTCCAAGAGAGCGGAGCCAAAGCCGATAATCTGTGCGAGAGAAACAGGTGATGAAGAAAGCAGCATGTGGCGGGATGTCGGGGCTGCCCATGGAGATGCCAGCAGGAGCCTCTGAGAGGAGGCAGTCCCGAACATCTGTCTGACAGCTCAGGCACAGCAAAGCCCAAAGCTGGGCCATCAAGAAGCAGCCACCGGACAGCATCATGCGGCTTGAAAACAAGGCCCTGGGCCACCCTGCGAGCCTGGGGCAGGACGGGCAAGGCCACCACACACATGCCTTCCAGGGCCCGCCCTCTGCTGCCCCAGCAGAGCTCAGAGAGGGGAATGAGGATACCCCAGGGGTGCCAGCCTGCCCAGTTCATGGCACAAAGGAGTCTGGACTCTCAGGCAAGGCCAGGACCCTGGACCCATCACACCACACAGGGGCTCACTCTCGCTAAGCTGCTTCACTGGGGAATTCAGAGGAAACCAGAGTCAGGGAACTGCCCCCAAAACTTGGGGCCTCTTCCCTGGACCTCCACAATGAAGCTGGACCCCAGGCCTCAGGGCCCCTCCCCCCACCAGGCCTCAGGGCCCACACTACCTTGGCCTTGGTGATTTCCGGGTCCATTGGGTGCTTGGCCTTGAAGATGTTCTGCACCTCCTGCTGGGGACTACAGGAGCCACAAATAAGAAGCAGCAAAGAGGCTGCCTAGTGCCCCCCCACCCCAACGCTCCCCTCCCCAGCTCAGCACAAAGTCCTCACTTGCTCAGCTGCTTCCAGCGCTGGAAGAAATCCTGGGAAGCCATTTCTGTGGGCTGGAAAAACTTGTTGAGTGTGATGGGCAGTTTGACAGACACGTTCTGAAAGGTTCCCCCATACCTGCACACCAGACACACAGGAGAAAGCCCGGGGTCAGGGAAAACCCGCAGGCCTGCAGGTAGGGGGCAGCAGGGCCGTCTCCCGTGGGGCTGTTCCAGCTCAGAAAGCGCCCTGAGGCCCGCGCACAGCACGGCCCTCTCAAACACAACCCACATGAGGAGAGCGCCTAACGCCACCGGGCTAGCCCAAGCGATCAAAGAAAGTATCCCCAGTGCCCACATCTGAGGGTGCAAGAAGGAGGAAGGGCCAAAGCGAAGCACTGTCGCAGGAATCTAAGGCGGCCCCCTGGAGGAGCAGCCCAGAGAAAGGGCCCAGGCCTGGCCCCACATCTCCAGGAGCACACACCAGGCCCCGAGCCTGCCGCCTCGCCTTGCCCTTCTTGGGAGCTTTCCGGTCATCTCCGAAATCTTCTGCGCCCGTCTCCAGGAATGTCAACATTTGTATCGCTCTCAGCAGAAACAGCGGAAGGAGCTTAGGGCCCACTGATCATTGGGAACCTGCACCCTGCTTATTCCCTGACTGCCTCCAAAACCGGCCTAGGAAGTCACAGGAAGCCCCAGGCGAGGCCTGGCAAAGGGAAGCAGGCGCGGCCAGAAGGCAGGTGTGCCACAGGAGCCAGTGGAGCCCCTCCGCCCCCAACACTCACTCACCTAAACTGAATGTTGAGGACAGGAGCCTCGGTGAAGTCAGAGATGCACTCAATGTTGACCACCTGCTGCACCTGTGCGCCCCCGTCCACAGTCGGATCCACTGGCTTGGTCTGCAGGTTCAGATGTGCAGGTGGGTTAAGGAGCCCATGTGCAAAGGCAAGAGTCGGACCGCCACCCAAGGCGGCATCTGCCAGGGAGCCTCCCAAAAGACTGGCCTGAGGGCAGCACCCCAGTCTCCCTTTGGAGGCTATCAAGAGCTTAGGAGGGGGGACAGCTGGGTGGCGCAGTGGTTAGAGCACCGGCCCTGGCTTCAGGAGGACCAGAGTTCAAATCCAGCCTCAGACACTTGACACTTACTAGCTGTGTGACCCTGGAGAAGTCACTTACCCCTCATTGCCCTGCAAAAAAACTCCAAAAAACAAATAAAAACCCCAAACCAAGAAGAGCTTAGAGATGATGTGACCCTGCTCCCTAATCACAAATGAGGTGGAAGGGGAAGGCACATCTAGGAGACACCTCTTAAGAGATTCCCAAGGAAAAAAGGGAACATTGTCTAGAGAGATGAATGGGAGCAAAGGAAGAATTCGCTGAGATTTCTGGATAAGCCAGACCAGAAGACAGAAGCAAGAACAGTGACGAGAAGACGTGGTTCTGGTTGCTCCTCTGGGTCCGAGGGATCAGTCCCTAAAACCCAAGCGCCTTCTGGTTGTCTCTGTGACCCTATCACAGCCACTTGCATACAGTAAGCACTTAATAAGTGTCTGCTGAATTAAACTGAGGCTAAGCTGAGGCTCGGCAGCAGACCACAGTGTGGGCCATCCCAGAAGCGCCCAAAAGGCCGCTCCTCCAGGTGGGCAGGTCAGCGACCACGGAGGCTCTGACTTTGCTTCTGTTGTCCTCCCCGTTAGACTGTAAGCTCCTGGAAGGCAGGGACTGTCTTTTGCCTCCTTTTGATCCCCAGGACACAGCACAGCACTAGGCACACAGCAGGCACTTAACAAATGCTGACGGGTCTAAGACCGGCAAGGACAGAACAAGAGTGGCCATCAAGGAAAGAGGGAGCCCTGAGAACGCTCCAAACTGTCCTGGATGGGCCCAGTGCCAAGGGCTCTACTCTGGCAGGAGAGTGAGCACCCCAACTTAACTGTCAGCAGGGGCTAGGAGCCGCCAGAGGCCTGCCCCAGGGCCAAGGCCCCACTGCACTCAGCCCCACGCTTCCCTTCCCGTTGTCCTAGACCTTTCTGGGGCAGAGTGCCTCCCACCCCGCCCTGCCCCACCCTGGAAGGAATCCAAGGAAGAGCCCCAAAGAAACTCAGTGAAAGGGGCCAAGGGCAGCCAGCAGGCACCAGCCAGACACCGCCCCGCCATCCCAGAACAGGTGACCCAGAGGACAATGAGTGACCGCCAGGCCAGCAGGGGACCAAGGCGAGAGCATGAAGAGCGCTCCAGGGAAAGGTGCCGCACTAACGAGAGCAGTAGTGTCCCCACCGCAACCCTCTTCTCATCCCCATTTCACAGAGGCAGTAGGAGCCTTCCCCAGTGCGGGGCTCCGCCCCCTTGGCCACTGGGCCAAGGCGACTGGCAAGGCCAGAGGCAAGGATATTGGACTGAAGGTCATCAGAACAGATCAGTGTCGGGGTAAAGGTTAAGAATTGTGTGGAAGTCTTGTTACCATAAAATATAAACATGCGACCTAGGAGAGAAGAGAAGAGACATGTTTTGACTCCTCCATCCAGCCCCCCCAGCAGGAGGGGGTGCAGATCCCGAGTCCCTGCCAGAAGAAGATGGCGCACACTGAGCCCAGGAAGCCGGGGGTGTGGCCCTGCAGGAGGAACTCACCCAAGTTCTGGCGGAATTCTGATTTCAGCCCGATCTGCAGCAATTGGTTCTCAAACAGCACCCCATTGTTCTTACAAACAAACCTGGGGAGAAAGGGACACCCGCAGGCTATAAGAGGCCTCCCCTCCTGTGAAAGCACAGCCCTGGGAAGCCCAGAGCCACTCAGAACCTCCCGAGGAAGGCCGGGGGCACATTTCCCTGGATGTCTGCTGGGCTGCCACCTGGGCCCCAGCCTCCTTGACCTAAGAGCCATTGAGGCCAGGGACAACTGAGGCAGGGGTGCCCAAAGCCCTTGGCCAGCACCCTCTCTGAGCCCTCTGACAAGAAGCTGTAGGGAACGAGGCCAAGGGTCTCCTGGAGTTGAGGTCAAAGTCTGGGGAGAAAAGCCCACTAGGGAAGGTGCCTGGAGCCATTGGAAGTGTCTGATCTCTCCAGTGAAGCTGAGAGGCAAGGTCCTGGGGAACAGGAGGAAGAGGAGGGAGAGGAGGAGGAAGAGGAGGGAGAGGAGGAGGAAGAGGAGGGAGAGGAGGAGGAGGAGGAGGGAGAGGAAGACAAGGGCCGCAGCAGCACAGCAGGAGAGCCTGCTGCCTCCCTTGGGGCTCTCCCAAGCAGCACCAGGTGCTGTCAGGGGAGCCGGGCCAGGCCAAGGTGCAGAGTGCCCAGCCCAGAGAGCGGGGTGGGGTGCTTACTTGTGTGTCAGCTCATCGGCCCCCCGCGCCGTCTCAGCTGGTTCCTCAGAGACTAGCTCAGATGAAGCCAGGTCAGGGCTAAGGGATGCAGAGCGAAGAGGAAACAGAGGAGGCAGCACAGAGAGGTGAGAGTCGAGGTTAGTACAGACAGAGCTGAGTGAGGCTTGGCCCGAGGCAGGACAAGGCCATGGGTGGGGGGGAGAAGCCTGGTCCTGCTGAATCAAGGAGAGGGAAGTGCCCCTGGCCCAGAAATGGGTCGCATCCCTCCGAGGGACCCCTGTACAGCTCAGCCAGGGCTGCCAGGGACACCAGACCTCTGACAGGGCACTGATAGAAATTAAGTCTTGGGACCAAAGAAAGCAGAGCCCCCCCACCCCACCCCAGCTCGCCCACAGGTGCCTCCCAAGCCCCCCCCCCCAGTCAAGCTCAAAAAAGGTCACACGAGAATGGGGTCAAAACCCTGGAGTCAGGAGTACCTGAGTTCAAATCCAACCTCAGACATTTAACACTTACTAGCTGTGTGACCCTGGGCAAGTCACTTAACCCCAATTGCCTCACTAAAAAAAAAAAAAGTAGGCCGACCCATAGGTCCAGGCTGTCCCTGCTGGAGGGAGAGCTCTTGGAAGTGGGCACTTTCCATGGGTAGAAAACTTCTCCCAGATCTCTGAGACAGGGACAAATCCTGAAGATGTGGGAAAATCTTCCCCCGGGAGGTCTCCCAACAGAGGGTCGGCTAAACGTTCAGGGTACTCATGGCTCAGTAAAAATGAGATTTCATAAAACCTCTGAAAAGCACTGGGAGTGTTGGGGCGGGGGAGAGGGGGGGTCTCCCACTGGTAGAGAAAAGGGAGGAGAGAGCTCACAAGGAAAAGGAGGCAGATGTGGGGGAGGTACATGGGAAGGTCAGATTAAAAAGCAAAGTGAGGGAGTGAGAAGCCCAGCAGGGAAGGAAGGGCTCAGGTGAGATCAAGGGGCGGGGGGCCGGTGTCCTCAGCAAACTAAGCAGACAAAGGGCAGAGCTGAAGCAAGTTGGCTGGGACGTGAGGAGTGACTCCAAGAGGACACACTGTGAGAAAGGGCCCCGCCCCAAAGGAGCAGAAGACTCCCAGGAGGTCCCAGAGAACTAGACCTCCACCCAGGTGGGGGCTGGGCCTGGGAGCAAAGGACGAGGCACAAAGAGGGAAGGCTCCAAACATGGCTGCCTCACCAACCCCCAAGTGCAGGAACAAGAGTGCCCAGAACACAACACAGGGGAGAAAGCGGGCAGCAAGCTTGTCCAAGGAGGTGGGATGCATCCTGTGATCTCCCCCTTTGGAGTCAGCCCAGGGAAGCGGGCAGCCCTCTCGGGGTGCTCTGTTCAAGACGCCACAAACATCCCAACTACCTTGCAAAGTTCTCTTGTGAGCCAGGAGCGAGTGGGGCCACTGCCGAGGCAGGCTCCGAAAACACATCCACCAGCAAACTGCCACTGGAAGCTGGAGGGGGTGCTGCGTTGGTCGGGGGGCCGGTGCCCAGCCCGAGGAGGTCTGCAGATGGAGAAGGAGTAGACTGCGAGAGAAACAACGAGGTCGGTGAAACAGAGCCCCCTGCACCAGACACGCCCGCCCACCACTGCCCACCCCCTACCTGGGCTCTCCCAAGCAGCCAGCTGCCCTGATAGCAAACACCTACAAGAAAAGCCTTATGGCTGTTACGGATGAGGGTGTTAATAACCACTCTCCCAGACCCATCCCGCTCAGCCAAGCATCTCATCTGCAACATGAAACCCCCAAGGATGGAGTGTGTCACCGGTCTGAGAAATCGGCCTCCACTCTGGCTCCGTCTGCCAAGTGCTGCCAGACAGAGCCTTCTCTGCCCTCACCTGAGGGAGTACCTTGGGACAGGCCGGTCAGAGAGAAAGGAGGAGGCAGGAGGCAGCGACTGCCCCCTCGGGAGTCCACAGCCTCCCACCCCACTGGGTTTGCACAGAAAACCCTTCCCAAGGTATTTTCTCTTGAAAAATGAATGCCCTTTGGTGAGTAAATAGGACACAAAATCCCTTAAAAAAAAAAAAGCCCCATGCTGGCGGGATAACTCAGATTCATCTAACACAGGTCTGTTCTCATTTTAGTATTTATCTTTGATGTTCTTTTTAAATTCTCAGCTCCAGATTCTCTCCCTTCCTCTCCCCTCCCTACCCATTGGGAAGACAAGCAAAATCAACAATTATACATGTAAGATCATGCAAACATTAGCCATATGGGGGGGTGGGGCGAATAAAGCAAGAAAAAGCAAGAGAGGAAACTGTACTTTGATGTTCTCTTGCTTGTTGTGAGTGTTTTGGAGCTGTCTCAAACAGCGGGGTGCCTCAGAGCAGCCAAGTTTTTTCTAGGCGATCATCAGGACAACACTGCTGTTCCTGTGCCCAACGATCTCCCAGTTCTGCTCACTTCACTTTGCATCTGTTCATAGAGGTCTTATGCCAGCTTCTTCTGAAACTACCCCCTTGTCCTTTCTTACAGCACAATGGTACTCCATCACCACCATAGACCATAACTTGTTCAGCCATCCCCAGCGGACGGACATTCCCTTGATTTCCAGTTCTTTGCCACCACAAAAAGAGCTACTATCAATATTTTTGAACAAACAGGTCTCTTTGATCTCTCTGGGATAAAGACCTAATTGTGGCATTTCTGGGTCGAAGGGTATGCACAGTCTGATAGTCCTTTGAGCCTATTTCCAAACTGCTCTCCAGAATAGTTGGATCAGTTCACAACTCCACCAACAGGGCACTAGTGTACCTTTTTTTCTTCATCCCCTCCAACATTTGTTATTTCTGATAGGTGTGAGGTGATACCTCAGAGCTGTTCTAATTTGCATTTCTCTAATCCATAGTGATTTAGAGTATTTTTATAAGCATATACAGAGCTTTGATTTCTTTCTCCGAAAATTGCCTGTTTATATCTTTTGGCCATTTTTTATTTGGAGAAGGGCTCTTATTTTTATAAATTTGACTCAGTTCTATGCCTGAGAAATGAGGCCTTTATCAAAGAAATGTGCTGTAAAAAAAAAAAAAAAAGATGCCACTTCATTGTATATGGTGACTTTTAGCATAGTGTAGTTTCCCTGACTATCTCTTTTAATTAGGTCTGTTTTTGCTGTCCTTGCCTTTTCTCCTTCAGCTGAAACATATTATTCTGCTCTAGTCCTTTTTTTAAGTGTCTCTCTCTAGCAAATAATGCTCTTGCATTCTAGCTTCTAATCCACTGTTCTCTGCTTCTTTTATGAGTGAGTTCAGCCCATTCACATTCAGTTGGGAATCCTAACAGTGTACTTGCCTCCATCCTACTTTCTTCTGTTTATCCTTCTTTCTCATCCTGTTGCTCCTCAAAAGTCTATTTTACTTCTAATTGATGCCACCCTTCATCTGCTCTTCCCTTTACCTCCTTTTTCTTCTCCCCTTCCCCTCTAATTTCTCCATTGGGTAAATGTACACTTGCCTAAGAGAACATACTAGACAAGTGCTCATATGGTAGTCAGAAGAAACAATACAAGGACAGTCTCAAGGTATCTCAGAAGAACTCTGGAACTGACTGCATGACATGGGAGACACTGGCACAGGACTGCCCACCAGGGTGTGCCCTCATCAGGGAATGTGCTGGCTCTATGAACAAAGCAGAACTGAAAGAGCTCAAAAGCAACTCATCAAAAGAAGAGCAAATTTAGAGAGTCCAGTCCAAACGTTCACAAAGACTCTTCATGCCTGGCCTTGAGGAGAGCCTTCGGACCTCATACTGGTCTGACCAGCTACAGGTGGACACACTGTACCTTGACTCCAACATAGTGATGTCATTTTGGTCCTCTTTGAAAATGAAGGACAACCACCACCACTGGGTGCATAGCTGGCCTTTTCCTCTCTGAACCAATTCCCATGAGAATGAGGTCCAAACGTTACCAGCTGCCACCATCCTCCCCCTTTCCCTTCCATTGTAAAACTTCTTCCTTGCACACCTCTTTTATGTGAGGAAATTTCCCCCATTCTACCTCTCCCTTCCCTCCCAGCACATCTCTTTCAAACACCTTCATTTGGGGGTGGGGGATCATGCCACCATAATTGACTCACACTCATGCCATCTGTCTATATAAATGCCTTCTAACTTATGCCCTTATAATGAAAATCCCTTATGAGAAAATTTTTCTTCATGTTTACCTGTTTATGCTTCTCTTTGTTATATTTGAAAGTCAAATTTTCTATACAGCTCTGGTCTTTTCATCAGGGAGGCTCTTTCATCAAATGTCCATTTTTTCCCTTGAAGGGTTACAATCAGTTTTACTGGGTGGGTTATTCTTGGTTGTGATCTTGGCTCCTTTACCCTCTGGAAAACCACCATTCCAAGCCCTTCAATCCTATAATGTAGAAGCTGATAAATCTTGTGTCGTCCTGACTATAGTTCCCTGATACTTGAATTGTTTCTTTCTGGCTATCTGCAGTATTTTCTCCTTGACCTGGGAGCTCTGGAATTTGGCTATAATATTCCTGGGAGCTTTCATTTTGGGATCTCTCTCAGGAGGTGATTGGTGGATTCTTTCAATATCAATTTTACCCTCTGGATCTAAGACATCAGGGTAATTTTCCTCTATAATTTCTTGAAATGTGGTATCTAGGCTCTTCTTTTTGATTACAGCTTTCAAGTAGTTCAAATATTCTTAAATTATGTCTCCTCAATCTATTTTCCAGGTCAGTGTTTTTCCAATAAAATATTTCACTTTTTCTTCTATTTTTTTTTCATTCTTCTGACATTGTTTTATTACTTCTTAATGTCTCGTGGAGTCGTTAGCTTCCACATGCCCAATTCTAATTTTTAAAGAATGATTTTCTTCAGTAAGATTCTGTACCTCCTTTTCCATCTGGCCAAATCTTCTTTTTTAAAGAGTTCTTTTCTTCAGTGAATTGTTGTGCCCCCCCCCCTTTTTTTTACCATTTGGCCAATTCTGGTTTTTAAGGTGTTATTTTCTTCAGTATTTTTTGTGCCTCTTTTACCAAGCTGTTAATTCTCTTTTCATAATGTTCTTGCATCACTCTCATTTCTTTTCCCAAATTTTCCTCTACCAACTCTTAGTTCTTTATATAACTCTTCCAGGAATTAGGCTTGGGTCCAATCAGCATTTTTCTTTGAGGCTTTGGTTGTAACTATTTTCACATCATTATCTTCTTCTGAATGTATGTCTTGCTCTTCCCTGACATTATTGTAGCATTTTATGATCAGATTCTTTTGTTGTTGTTGTCGCTTGCTCATTTCTCCAGCTGATTTATTGACTTTGAAGTTTATGTTAAAACTGGGCTATGCTCACCCAGGGTGGAGGAGGCCGTCCCAAGCTTCAAGTCTTTTTATGCGGCTGTTGTTGAGAGCTAGCTCTGGGGGTATTCAAGATTTATTTTCTTGGTGTGTTTTTTTTGGGGGGGGTGGCAGGGCAATGAGGGTTAAGTGACTTGCCCAGGGTCACACAGCTTGTAAGTGTCAAGTGTTTGAGGTCAGATTTGAACTCAGGTCCTCCTGAATCCAGGACCTGTGCTTTAACCGCTGCACCACCTCACTGCCCTGGTATGCAAGTTTTTAATGGTTCCAAGGTGGTATGATCTGAGGAGAGGTCTGGTCACTGCTCTCTGCTCTTGTAGGAAAGTCCCCAGCTCCCCTACAAACACAAATGCTAGCACTCCTCTTTGCTTCAGAACTGTGACCAGGGCCCCTGCTCTCTTGTGCCCAACCCCTAGCATTCCTCTCTGCCCTGGAGCTGCAGCTTAGAACTGTGTATGGGCAGCACCAGCTGTGCTCAGTGCCAGCTGTCTGCCCCACTCACTGTCTCTAGACTGAGCTCCCTCCCAAAGCTGCCACTGCTTACTGTGGCCACATGTGTGGGCTCTGGACACACCTCCACCCTGGTGTTACAGACTTCTCATGCTGATATCTTAAGTTTTCTTAGGCCAGAAAGATATTTCACCCTGACTCTTTGTTGGCTCCACCACTCCAATATGTGATTTGAGGCATTATTTTAAAGTTGTTAAAAGGGGAATGTTGGGAGTTGCCCCTACGGTACCATCTCAGCTCTCTGCCCTCAGGCATTTGAACAAGAACCCTAGCACAACTGCTCAGCTTGATCCCCATCCTTCCTGGTTGGTCCAGCAGACCCAAAGGGGCAGCAGCACACACCTGCAAACTCCTCAGAGGGGAGGTCTTCATGGTCTTGCCCTTGGGCGCCATCTGCCAGGAGGCCCTTGCCCAGTGGCTTAAGCTCTAGGGTCAGGGGTGCCAGGAACACCCCCATGGGGGTGACAATCGGCCTCTCAAGCTCAGCGTCTCAGCTCCTACATGCATCTCTCCTATTAAGAGGCAGCCACTCAGTGACGTGGACAAGAGGAGGCCGGCCAGGAGGAAAAAGATTTACCCAAAAAGCTTCAGAAGGAACCATGGAAAAGAAGAAATTTACAAGTCCAAAGCTCAGGGAATGAAAAGGACCAAATCCTGACTTTCTGGGCTCGCTGACACCCAAGAGCACCTCTTACAGGGCACAGCATCAAAGCAATGCTATCTCCCTACCTCACACCCACCCAGTGCCACCTAGGCCTCCATCCCCACAGGCAATGGTTGTGGCTCTTCTCCAGACACGTCATGTCGTGTCACGTCACATCCCTGCTGGCCACTGTGGGGAGGTGGCATGGGTCTGGGGCTAGGAGGACAGAATCCTCTTCTAAGTAACTGAACGTCTCAAACCACTAGTTTGTGCCCAAGACAAAACAGGATACTGGGCAACCCAATTCTCAAGCACCAAAGGAAGTTTCCAGTTCCTTCTTGGGCATATATTCATTCCTCTGTCTAACCTAAAAGACATGGGGATGCGGGGCTGCCCGAGACCGCCCTGGTCAGCAGCGGACAGAGTCCTCCTGAGCCAGGCTCAAACCCAAGCAGGCAGCTGAGGCTCTTCTCACCATCCCCATGGCGAGGTTTCAGGCGATCCATCAAGCGGCCGGCGTGGATCTGTTTCCTCAAACGGCTGCACTTCCCCTGAGTCACATCCTTTAGCTGTGAAACCACTTCCAACCAACTCTCGAGGACGCACTTGAAAACCCAGTTTCTAAATTCCAATATCTGGCCAAATGTCAGCTCTCTGTGGCCAGCCACACTGGGCCTGCTGCGACCCCAGTGACAAGGACAGGCACTAGAGAGATCAGGCTCCTCGATCCCCAGGCCACAGGGTCTCCGGCCAAATCCCTCGATCCAAGAACACCTCACAACGAGCTCTTCCAGGGCCCTACCCGGGAGAGGAGAGGCCTGCCCTGCCCGGCTCACTATGAAGTCAGCTGATGGAGAGAGGGCTAATCCTCACCCCCACCTCCCTTGGGGTAGAGAAACTCCTTCTGGCAGCATCAGCCCCCCCACCCCTGGCTCCACGCTGGCCCACCTGGGCCCCAGATCCCCTCCTACACTTGACCCTGGCCCAGCCGCCTCATGGAGGAATGAGGATGGAGGAAGGAAGGAAAGCCAGAGCTCTGCTCTCAGGAACGCCACTGGCCTCAGGTCACCTCCATCTGGGCCTCGCCATGCACCACAACCAACATCCCCCCACACACCACCCCCCCCCCCGTTAGTTATCGGCATAAGCTGCTGCAGGCAGGCATGCCCCAGCCCGCCCCCATCCCCTGAGCCAAGACCCAAGGAAACCTCCAGAAGGGATTCTCCAGAGGGCAGCAAAGGGGCTTCTGGCTGTGGGCAGGGGACGCCCACAAAGGGGAGAAGGAAGAAGAGAGACCAGGTGAGCGAGGTCTGGACACAGGAGCCGGTTTAGGCCACATGTCCTGAGACTGAGTAGCAGCAGACGCCTTCAAAGGGTACAGACAGAGGAGTCACTGTGTGCCAGGCGCAGGGGCAGGACCCCGGGCACTAAAGCAACCGTCTGGCCCATCAGGCCATGGCCCCCCTCCATGACTCCGCAGATGCTCAGCGCTCAACTCCAGCCCACGGCCCCCTCCCAGAATGCTGTTTGGGTGTCCCAAGGGCACACACGAGGGGAGAACACTGGACCAGGAGCTCCCCCGGGCACAAACTCAATGAAGACACAACAAAGTTATGCTGACAGGGGCCAAAAGAAGGCATCAGGAGGACTATGTGGGGCAGGGCCAAGCCCCACAGCGTAGCCAGAGCTCTGCTCCAGCCCACTGGGGGTGGCTCAGGCCACCTCAGGCCTCATTAGCTTCCAAGAGAGAAGCAGCCCTCAAAAGAGCACCCTCGCCAAGCTTGCTGACCCACCATGCTCAGACAGTGACGCCCCCTGGCCTTCCCCAACATCCAGTGTCTCTCTGATGCTTAAAGAGATTTTCTCTACAGGCCCAAGGGCCTGGGCTTTGGCCCATTTTCTTTAGAGGTTGGGAATTCTGGAGCCTTGCTGGGTGGTGTCAAAACAAGGTAATACTGGCACTTAGATCAACCATCCTGCAAGACATTCCTCGAAAAGTGTGAATGTCACCTCTGCTACTCACTGTCCAACCAAGTGACCCAAGTCCCCCCATGTGTAAAGTGGGGATAATGCCCATAGTCCCTCCCAGCTGGGGGGGAGCTTGTCTCTCCTGGTCCCTCCCCCACCCCACGACAGCCAAGGGAGGCACAACTAGACCAGGTCCTGGGGACAAGGTGAGAAAACACATTCCCCGTCCCTTCATGCAGAAGTGGGGGGCTATGGGAGTAGAACCCCACACATACTATCAGGCTCCCCTGAAGAGAAAACATGTGGGTTTTATCAGTGTGCATGTTCCTCTTCTGTTCTTTGTTGCACAGGATGGCTCACTGAGATATATTTGAAATTAAAAAAGAAAATGATATAAGGACAAAATCAAATCTATTTTGGGAGTTAATCTACCAAGGCCCACGACAACCAAACACTATTTTTTTGGGGGGGTGCAGGGCAACGGGGGTTAAGTGACTTGCCCAGGGTGACAATGCTAGTAGTGTCAAGTGTCTGAGGCCAGATTTGAACTCAGGCACTCCTGAATCCAGGGCCAGTGCTTTAGCCACTGCGCCACCTAGCTGCCCCCGACCAAACACTCTTAAATGAAGAACGACTTCCTTTTCAAATGACACTTTTAGAGAAATCACAGGTATGGGGCAACTAGGTGGCACAGTGGATAGAGTACCAGCCCTAGATTCAGGAGGACCTGAGTTCAAATCAGGCCTCAGACCCTTGACACTTACTAGCTGTGTGACCCTGGGCAAGTCACTTAACCCCAATTGCCTCATCCAAAAAAAAAAAAAAGAAAAATCACAGGCATGAACCGAAAGCCTGTGAGACTGCCCCAGAAAGGGCAGAGAGATGCTGTGCATGACTGAAGGAAGCTGATGGGGGCAGTCAAGCACCTTGCTCAAAGTCACAAGACTCCCAAGGAGGTCACTGGGGCAAAATCTGCACCCAGGCCTTCCTGCCCCCATGGTGGGATTTCAGGCCCAGGCAGAAGGAAAGAAACCCTGTCCTGGGGCCCCTTCTCACCCTGACTATGCCCCCGGGTCCAAGGAGACAAGCCCACGTACCACAGTGCTGGCATTGACTGGGGCTGGCTCACCGCCCCCGTTCATGTCCACGCTCCGCTCCCTCTTGGCTTCTTCCAGGTCTGTGACCGTGCTGGGGCCTTTCTTCTTCTTCAGCTTAGCCAGGATGGACGACTCCCGCTCTGGGAAAGGCGGCATCTCCTCCAGCACGGTGGCCTTGCAGAGGAATAGGCCGAGACACTTGAGCCACCTGGTCCCAACAGCCCCGAAGAGACCCCTCCCGGCTCGGCCCGGCCCAGCCCGCCTCACCAGGATGTCCGTGCTGGCAATGGTGCTCAGGCGCAGGTACTCCACAGCCCTCTGCTGCAGCTCCACGTCAGCGTTTTTGAGCTGGCTGTCACTGCGCAGGACGTCCTGAATCGTCGTCTTGATCTCAGGAAAGAGATTCACAAACTTGATGTAGGTGGACAGGAGGAGGGCCCGCGTGGGGACGCTGCACAGATGGAACTTGGAGTGCAGCAGGTTGAACTGGATGAGAGGGCTTGGCAAGAAGAAAGGAGAACAAGGGGCAAGAGTGAGGGGCCTGGACAGGCCAACAAGCCCTGGGGACTTGCCCTCCCTCACGGCCCAGCTCCCAAAGCCCAGCCATAAACCCAGGAGGAAGACTGGGCCCAGGCAGCGCGGCTCTCACCTGGATCTCGGGTCACCAGCTATCAAGTTTCCAAACTCCCCCAAGATGTAGCCGCCAACTTTGACCAAATTCTCATGACAAGCTGGTGCCTGAAGAGCCTGGGGGATACGCCCAAAGCCAAGTCAACAAGGGGATGGTGCGAGAACAAGATGCAGCCCATGCCCTGTCTAGCCACAGCAGGGGAGAGCTGGCCCAGGTGGGAGGCGCTGGTGCTGGCTTACGACAGCTTTCCTGCCTGTTCCCCCTGCCCACTGCTCCCCCATACTCTAGACCACAAGCATCATGCTCTGAAAAGCTAGGCCCTGAAGACAGACAGATGTCACCAACAGCACACACCACATCATGGTGATGCTCTGGCAATCCACAGCCACCTCCTCCCCTCCCTCTTTCACAATCTTGTCTTTAGATATGGGGACAGGGACTTAGAAACATCACGGCTTGCCAACAGGGAAAAATGTCACCGACACCCAGAAGGACTTTTCCCTCCCAACTCTTGACACGGGCAGGGTCATGGGCAAAGGGGGCCATCTGAAACCTTCCATTCCTCAGAGGAAAAGATGAAAATCTTGCTACAGAAGTCAAAGGCCCAGTGGGACAGATCCCACCAGAGTGTTTCCCCACCAGTCACAGGCACAGACAGCACGGTCCACATGCTCACCTCAAACACAGTCTTGGCTGCATAGCCCTGCACGTCGTCCCGGTTGATCACAATCTGAATGACGCGGTACCACACCTCCTCACTGACGTAGTCCCCGGCGATTCGAATCAGGTTCAAGATGGTGTCCACGTACCACGTGTAGTCCACTGCATACTTCTCAGCCAAGATGGCCACTTTCAGGACCTTCACAAGGGAAGAGCCAGGCTCAATCTGATCCAAAGGCCCTTGACCTGAGGGCCCACCTCTAAACCAAGGAGGGGTCAGGCTCTGAGGACTCACGAGGACGTTCCCAGCGAACAAAAGAGAAGGCGCTAACAGGCAAGTACTCTCAAATTAGCTGCTCCGTGGCTGCCAGGGTCTGTGCTCGGGGCACAGAGAATGAGGGTAATGATGCAGATGTGGATGGGCATACGTGTGGCCACATACGTGGGAATAGAAAGTGAGTCAACACCAGGGAGGGAAGGAGGCCGGTCTGGCTGGTCACAGAGTTGTGGCTGGAGTCATGCTGTGAAGGGCTCCTACAGGCAGTAGGGAGCCCTGAAACCAACTAAGTGCAGAATGACATGATACGACCTGACCTCAAGGAAAATCAGTTTGGCGGCAGCGTGTAGGAGTGGGGGGACTCCAGGCAGGGAGACCAGTGAGGACGTGGCTGTTACCATGATCTAGGCAAGAAGTGATGAGAACCTGAACAAAGTTGGCAGTTGTATGAAAGGAAAGGAGTCAGATGCCAGGATTAACCAATCAGTCAAGCCATAAACATTGATAAAGTGCCTACTGTGTACTGGGCCTTGTATTAAGCAACAGGGACAAAAAAAAAGACACAAGACAGTCACTGCCCTTGAGCAGCTCACAATCAAACGAGGGAGACAAGAAAACACATATGTACAAAGCAAGTCACCTATAGTATAAATAGGAAATGATTAATAGAGAGAAAGCACTGGAAACATGAGGGGTTAGGGAAAGCTTCCCGTAGAAAGGAGGATTTTAGTAGGGACTTAAAAGGAAGCCAGAGAGGTTATTAGTTGGAGCAGAGGAAGGAGAGCATTCCAGGCCTGGGGGATGAACAGAGAAAATGCCTAGAGCCAAGAGACAGGAGGATCTTGTTCATGGAAGAGCCAAAAGGTCAGTGTCATGATCATAACTGCTCTTTAGGAAAATCATTTTAATGGCAGAACAGAGACTTGAGGCAGCAATGGTCCAGGTGTGAGGTAAAGAGGGCCTCTACCCGGGTGGGAGCAGTGTCAAGAGTAGAGGAGGGGTGTTTGAGAGATGCCACAGAGATGAAACAGACAAAACATTCTGCAGAAGTGAAATCCACCAGAGATGCCACAGAGGTGAAACTGACCAGAGATGTGCAGAGGTGAAACTGACCAGAGATGCTGCAGAAGTGAAACTGGCCAGAGATAGGGGCAGGTAGGTGGTGCAGTGGATAGAGCACCAGCCCTGGATTCAGGAGGATCTGAGTTCAAATCCAACCTCAGACACTTAACACTAGCTGTGTGACCCTGGGCAAGTCACTTAACCCAAATTGCCTCACTAAAAAAAAAAAAACAAACTGACCAGAGATGCTGCAGAGGTGAATTAGGCTGTGTGCCATGATATGGGAAGAGGGAGGAGGAGGGAGGAGTCCAGGATGACTCCCAGGTTGGGAGCCTAAGGAACTGGGAGGGTAGGGTTGCCCTCTGCAGCAACAGGGTAGTTTAGAGGCAAAGAGGAATTCCATTTTGGACATGATGACTTTAAAATGTCTACTGGTCATCTGATATGAAATGTCCAATGGGCAACTGGCAATTCCAGCTTGGAAGTCAAGAGAGAGGTTGGGGTAGGCCAGGTAGATGGTAATGAAATCCAGGAGAGCTGATGGGATCCCCAAGCGGAGGAGTAAAGAGAGAAGCAAGTGCAGGCCAGATGCCTGAGGCGGATCCAGCAAAAGAGGGAGAAGAGGAGAAGGAGGAGGAGAGCCAGGGGAGAGCGACAGGGCCAGAGGTCACAGAGAGGACAAGGACAGTGAGGACTGAGAAAGGGCAAGCATGAGGTCATCAGTCACTTCGGAGAGTTCCAATGGAGGCCAGATTATAAGGGGCTCAGAGAGAGAAGTGGAGGCACCTGTTCTAGGAGGCCTCTTTGAGTGATCAGAGGAACAGAATGATGGTGAGCAGCAATGGGAAGATCAAGGAAGGGGTTTTTTTCAGCATAGGTGGAATTTGTGTATCTACAAGAAGAAAGGAGGCAGTCAGTAGACAAGGAAAGATTGAAAATGAGTGTGAGGGGGCAGCTAGGTGACGCAGCGGATAGAACACCGTCCCTGGAGTCAGGAGTACCTGAGTTCAAATCCGGCCTCAGACACTTAACAATTACTAGCTGTGTGATCCTGGGCAAGTCACTTAACCCCAAGTGCCTCACCAAAAATAATAAATAAATATGTGTTTCCAAAAAAAGAAAATGAGTGAGAGGAGGGAGGGTAAGACGAGGCAATCCACTGGAGAAGATGGGGTGAGATGGGCTTCACTTTATCATGTGAGATGAGCTTAGAAGGAAACTGTGACCAATGGCACCCAAGGTGATAGGGTTTGAGGAAGCAGGGAGCGGAGGGAGCTCAGAGTGAACAGGCTTGGCGTTCCGAATGGAATGTGGGGCAAAGTTCTCAGCTGAGAGAGTGAAGGGACATTTGGAAGAGCTGCTGGGGAGAGGAAGAGAGTGAGCTGCTAACAGCATGATTGCTGGGCGATGGCGAGAGCCCGCGGAGGCCCTGTACCCTGTCTGGAGCAGTCTCAATCATTGATCGTCTCCATCTTCACTCAGCACGGGGTGTGGCTGTGTAGAGGAGGTTACAGGTGGCGGGGGCAATCCTAGGCGGGTTTGTGGAGGGGCCAAGGAGGACTCTGTGGGGAGTCCAAGCAGAAGATGAAGCCAGGCTGCTCCACCCCCAGAGCCCAGCTGGGTGACCCAGCTATGTCTCAGAAGAGTCACCCAAAGGACAGGGAAAGGCACTGAGGGAAGTAGCACGGAGGACCGAGGCCAGCAGGGCCCAGGAAGCGGAGCAGACACATAGGGGCCCGTGCGCTGATGGCGCCATCTAACTCACACATGGGAAGGGGTCACTGAGAGGGAGCTGAGTGTGGAGAAGACCCAGCCTGAAGTGTGGAATGCGGCAGCGAGCATCATGGGTGAAGAATCCTCATCTGGCCTGGACAGCATCTTTTGTCTCACCCCAAACCCAACAAAATTCCCAACGGAACAATCCCAGGGGACAGAAACTAAGCCGTGGTCGGGCTACAAGGAGGAAGGCCGGTGAACGTTTGTGTCAGCTGCCGCCCCTTCCATGCAGGACCCTGGGGCCTCCTTGGCCATTCTACCTGCTCCCCTGGCTGTGCCCAACTGACAAAGATCGGGGCACATCAATGCACGGCTGGTGAAGCTGGGGTGAGACCCAAGAAAGCAGGAGGGGACCTCTGCAGGTGAGAGGACGGACAGCAGCTCCTTCTGTGGTGGCGAGGAACCGTAAACCGAGTGAGTGCCTGTCCCTTGGGGGAAGGGCTGAACAAGCTGAGGCACCAAATGAGGGGAGCAGAGCCGAGAGGACAGTCTGTTCAGCATCCCCAGAGTTGTGGGGCAGCCAGACAGAGGAGCTGATGGCCTCAGGGCCCTTCTCCTTCCACTTGTTTTGCTCATTTAGGGGATACCTGCTGGGAATGGGCTTCTCCCTGGTGTGGAAGAGGGGGGCAGGGGGATGGGATTCTCTGTCTGTCCCTCTGTCTGCTAGCACGGCCTGAACCCCATAGGAACGGATGCAAAGTGAACTGAGCAGAGCCAGTCATGGACGGGGGCAGAAGGCCCAGGATGACTGCAGAACTCAACCACATGAAGTAACCAGCCAGTGCTCTGCACACTGCAACATTCTTGTTTGCTGATAACTACTAAGTTCACCAAAATGGCTTTTCAACAGCAAAAAGGAACCCCAGGCTTGAAGTCTGAGGCCCTGGGTTCAAATCCTAGCTCTATCACTCACTCCCTGTCTAGCACTAAGCAAGTGATAATCACTCAGGCCTGAAATGAGCCTCCTGGGCCACTGACCCCCGTGGCCTGGCCTCTCCCTCCCAGCTTCCCTCACTCCACTGAGGGTGCCACCCTCTCTCCCAGACACACAAGCACCTCTCCCTTCTCCACCATCTACTGGCACAGTAAAGAGAGCTGGGATGTGAGTCAGGCCAAACTCTGACAGGCCCCCACTTCTTCCTCTGTTGGTCCTCCCTGCCAGAGGTGGCAGCCCTGAGGCTCCTGGTCACTAAAATGCCTCCTGAGGCCTGGGCGGGGACTCCCCACTGGAAGAGGTGAGGGCTCCTGAGGTCCTGGAGGCAAGCCCAGCTCGCCGCGCCCACCGTGGTGGGGTCTGTCATGCGGCACAGACCCGGGGGGGGGGGGAGGGGGGGAGGGGGGAGGGAGGCACCTTCCATCGCCTCCTGACAACTCACAATTTCTTCCCTGATGGAGTAGTCGGCCGTCTCCAGGTAATTCAGCATCTCGGCGACGATCTGCTGGGCGTTGCTGCGGTCACACATGGCATAGAGGAGATCGACCGCTCTCTGCCGCACGCTCACGTCCCTCTCCGTCTAGGGCAGAGGCTGCAGTGAGGCCCGAGCCGACTCACAGGGGGCGCAGGAAGGATGGGGGAGGCTAGTGGGGGGGGGGGGGGACAAGGAAGGTCACGGGGACCTCACCTTCAAGGCATTGATGACCGTCTCTATGTGGGTTTTCACGGCCTCGTGGGAGAACTCTGAACTGGCCAGGGTGCACATGCTCTCCAGGGCCAGGTAACGGAGATTCGTCTCCCTGTGCTGTAAGAACTGGCCCAGCTGATTACAGGCACGAACAAGCAAATTGGGTTCACTTCAGTAACCAGAGAAGAGAGAGAAGCCAAAATGGGGGTCAGCTCGGGATGTGGCAGTCCAGGCAGCCAAAGGAAACCCTCCCCCTGCAACCTCCGTGAGGAAGGAAGAGACTGTGTGGGCTCCAGGAGGCCAGGCCTGTGTCCTCCTTCCCCCTCCCTCCCTCCCTCCCTTCCTTCTCTCTCTCTCTCTCTCTCTCTCTCACTCTCACACACACACACACACACACACACACACACACACACACACACACACACACGTGCACCTGCTCACTCGGGGCATCCTCCCAGGATCCCAAGGCCAAGCTCTATCTAACTCAACCCATCTACAGCCAGCTCTCTAAGCCACCAAACCAAACCTGGCCAGGCCTAGATCAGGATCCGGCAGCAGGAAAGCCAACCGCGGTCAGAAGACTGGCTACACAGAGCTGAGCTGAGCTGCCTTTGAAGCAGCATTCCCAGCGAGGGGAGGGAGGAAGCATTTCCTGGGTGTCTACTCAGTGCCTGGCACAGAAACCTGAACCACGAGAATCCCAGGGGCCAACAGCCTCTTTTGTGTGGGACCCGCTAGGATCTCAAAAGGCATCACTTCTCTTGCCTACCCAGAAAGCACATCCTACAACCCAGACAAAGACACTGAGGTAACTTATGGGAGGGGCACAGAGAACGAGACTTGGAGTCAGGATTCAAATTCCTTGACCCTCTGTGTGCCTCACTGCCCTCCTCTGTAAGATGGGATGATGGTAGCACCTGCCACCCAGGAGGCAGCATCAAACAACATGGCATGCGTATAAATCGGAAGAGAAATACTAGTTATTATTACTGCGATTATGATTTGTACTATTATGAACAACCGAGCTGGGGGGGGGTGTCACAGTGGGCTTCCTGGAAGAGGCGGCCCCACGCTGAGCAGAGACAAAGAGAAATCACAATCCTGGGGAATGAAGAGCAAGGGCAGGGGGCCTTTGGGCCCCACCCCCCCAAGCCCTCCCAGTCCCCCCTGCCCCCCGCAGCAGTGCACATACCTGTCATGGTGAATGATGAGGCTGATGGCTTCAAAGAGCACAGCATTCTTGGCATTGGAGTGCTGCACCTTCTTGGACTTGGGGGGCTCCTGGGCTTTGTTCAGGATCGTCTCGAGACATTCGGTGAGGCGGCCCCGCACTGCAGGGTCTTCTGGGCAATACCAAACACAGTCAGGAGCAGTTCAGCCTGCGCAGCAGGTCTGAGGAGCAGCGTCCACTGCCCCCTGCCCTAGCACGCGCACACAGACACAGACACACACACACACACAGCAGTGTCCACCCCTCACCCCCGCCCCAGCCCTTCGCTCTGGCCACTTCAGACTCCAGGGTGGGTCATCTGGGTGGGCCCCCTTTGTCAGAAGTTCACCCAAGGCTCCCCACCGAGGAGGGCAGCCCACCCAACAGACACCAGAAGAGAAAGATCAGCCTTCCCTCCATCTCAGCGCCTACGGGACACATGTGCCTGTCTGAATGACCAATGCTCAGGATAAGCTCAGCCTAGATTTCTGTCAACTGTCCACCCGTAAGTGACCCCGGCTCCATCGCACCAGGGAAGCCCTAAGGAGAAGGGCCCAACCTCTTCCACGAGTCTCCCCTCATTAGTGTGTACAGCGCCCCAAGTTCCTCCTCAGCTCCTCCCTTCAGGGCTGCTGGAATCATCGCCCCTGGGTGCCCTGGGCCACCTTTGGCCTTCAACTCCACTTCAGGAGCTCTTACGAAATACCCACTGCATACCCATCTCATCCTGTCCCTCCCTAAGGGAACATACCAAGGATACACGCCACAAGCAAATGGAAAAAGGGCGGGAGAGGTCTGGGAAGCAAGAGCTGCCCCAGGGGGCTGTTACCCTCCTCAGAGGTGACCTAAATGGTGCTGACCCATCTTATCAGTGGCCTCGCTAACACCACCACGGGATGAGCCTCACAAGCCGCAGGGGAGCGTGAGCAGCAGGCAGGCGCTGGGGGGTACGTTACCTGGGGGTGGGTAGCACTGTAACAATCTCAGAAGCTTCACCGACAGCCAGGGTGCTGGCACAAAATAGTAAGTGTAGTCTTGGAGATCCGTCGATGCAGATGTCACAATCTGAAAGAGCAAACAGGGCAGGGGGGGTGACTGCTGGGACCGAGCCCCCACCTTCACTAGCTCCCACCACCCTCAAGAAGACCAAACCCCTGCCCTCCCTGATCTTCTATTTGACAGGTGAGTAAACACAAGATAATCAAGGGAGGGAATGTGAACGTGAAAAGCATCCTGGCAGGAATCCTGCACTTAGCTTCGGAAGCCACAAAGGCTCCTGAGAGGTACATGCAGGCGAGGCCTGAGGTCGGCCAGCTAGGCCACACATGACAGCTGGTGAGGGCAGATAAGCCCTCTAAGGAGAAGTGGGCTGGATCCAATCTGTAGAGTTTTAAGTGATCCTTCCCCTCGCTAGGCCTTTGCACTGGCCGTCCCCTACGCCCAGCATGCCCTCCCTCCTGACCCTCACCTTGGAGTCCTCCTCTTCCTTTGAAGACCCCAATAACGCCACATCCTCCACGAAGCCTCTCCTGACTAGCTCCCCACAACTGTTTGTGCCCTTCCCTTACCCAAGTTGCCCTGAATCACCTAACCCTAACCTTTCTGCAGTGTCTATTTGTGAACGTCCTTGTCGTCTTCCCCAGAAAGGACACTCCAAGTGAAGGACTGCCTTAGTCTCTGCCCTGATAACTCCAGTGCCCGGGGCAGTTCACCAATGCCAGACAGTTGTGTCTGTTCCCAGAGGCCCGAGGGACCCACTGAATGAAGCCCATGGGCAGGGCAGGGAAGAACAGAAGGGAGTGAAACGGGCTATGTGTGTTCCCTCCCAGGCTTGAAGAGCTTCTGAGTGACCGACCAGTAACCAATACCCCTAGGACCTTTCAGTCACTCCAGGACCTGGTGACTAGGAGGGTGGGTCTCCCAGGGCTCGTTCCAGCAGCAATTCCCTTTCTTTTTCTTAAAACAAAATTCTCTTTTACTTCCAGTTCCAGATTCTCCTTCCCCTTCCTTCCACAGTCAAGAAAAATAAAGGAGACACAGAACACAGCCTCGGCTGTTCTGTGTTCGGCATTTCTCTCTCTGGAGGTGGGCAGAACTTTTCATCAAAGGCCCTTGGGAATTATCTTGGATAATTACTCTCTTGATCAGAGAGTAACTAAGTCTTTCACAGCTGATCACTGTTATTGCTGCTACTGTGTACAATGTTCTCCTGGTTCTGCTCCCTTCACTTTGCATCAGCTCATAGAAGTCTTCCCAGTGTGATGAAATGATGGGATTTAGCAGATACTCAGACCCACCTGGAGATAATCTAGACTGATTGAACAAGTGAGAGGGATTGACTGCTGATTAGCCTACTTCAAGTTACCTGGACTGTAATCACACCTGGCTAGCCCTTAAGAAGGTATTGTTCTCAGAAGCTGGACTGTGAACTCAACTTGAGGACACCTTCAAAACCAATGGATTTCAGATGACACCAACCAATCAGCTTGAAGCAGTGTGTAAGGCCCGCCTCTGTTCCAGACCTATAAAAAGCTTCCACAATCAGCTTGCTGGGGAGTTCCTGATTAAAGCAGGCTCCTGGAGGAGGACTTGAGGAAGAACCCAATCAGGCCGGAACTCTAGGCTAGATAGGCCTTTTCTTAACTTTCTGAACTCTGTGTGAATACCTGTATGCTTTAATAAATGTTTAATGCCCAAAGACTGGTTCTGAAGCTTCTAATTTAAGGCGATCACACAATATAGATTTTAAACATCACACCAGGTTTTCCTGAACACCTCCCCTCCCCGCCCCCCACCCTGCCATGTCTTCTATTTCTTAGAGCACAATAGAATTCCATCACAATCTTATACCACGTCTTGCTCAGCCTTGGGCATCCCCTCCATTTTCAACTTTTTGCCACCACAGGAAGAGCTGCTATCGATATTTTTGTACATGAGGGTTCTTTCTCTTTGATCTACAGATCTAGTAGAGGCATTGCTGGTTCAAAGGTCTGAGAAAATAATTATTAATAATGGAAAATTTCTTGGGGGACCCAAAGATCCGTTTCTCAGTCCTTTCTCCCTGCAACTCCACCAAGTCCAGCCCTCCTTGATCTGGGTCAAATCAGAGAACAAAAGAAATGTCTAGCTCAGGACTGATGGAATCAAACCACCCCATGATAATGAACTTTGCCTTGAGCTCCTTCAGGGAGGTTCTTGGGCACACACTTCCCTGATGTCATCTGTAGAATTAATTTTAACGTGGACCACCTTCAAATCATGTCGACCAATGGAACTGAATGAGATGCTAACCAACGAGCTTTGATCAATAAAGAGCCACCTCCATCAAAAGAGGATAAAACAGGGGCAGCTAGGTGGCGCAGTAGATAAAGCACCGGCCCTGGAGTCAGGAGGACCTGAGTTCAAATCCAGCCTCAGACACTTAACACTTACTAGCTGTGTGACCCTGGGCAAGTCACTTAACCCCAATTGCCTCACTAAAAAAAAAAAAAAAAAAGGAGGATAAAACCCTTCAGAAGACACCATCAGAGCCTTTGGGTTTTACAGGCTCTCTTGGCTCTCGGGTTTCCAGGGCTTCTGGGATTCTCTCCTGCTTGCGCTGACTACCACGCTGAAGCTCTCTCCCTGCTTTCTCTACCACATGGTCTGAGACCACGAGAAGTTAGGGAGACACGTGGTCAATCCTTCACTGGTAAATAATATTAATAAAATAATAACATGCTTACCCCAAACTGATATATCTATAGCAATAGACATGGTTTTGGGGACCCAGTTCCAATTTGCTTTCCACAGCCCCATCAGCAGTATGTTAGTGTCCATTTTCCCATAATCCCACCAGCATTTGTCATCTTCCCTATCAACTTTGCGAATATGATGTGTGTGAGAGGGTACCCTAGAGTTGTTTTAACCTGCATTTCTCTAATTATAAGTAATTGAGAGCATTTTTTCATATGTGGCTATTAATGCTTGGTTTTATTCCCCTGAAAAATGACTTATTCACACCCTTTTCTATAGGAAGTAGCTCCCTTACTTGTAAATTTGACTTGGTTCCCCATAAATCTGAGAAACAAGACTTTAATCAGAGAAACTGGATGCAAAGGTTCCCTCCCATTTCCTGCTTTTCTTCTAATTTTAGCTGCATTAGTTTTGCCTGTGCAAAAACTTCTAAATTTTATGTGATGCAAATGATCTATTTCACTTCCCATGAACGGAGCTCTCTACCTCATTTGGTCATGAACTCTTCCTCTGGCCATAGATCTTCCAAGCTTCACTCAATTGCTTATGATATCTTTATACCTAAATCATGTGCCCATTTTAAGCTTGTATTGCTAGGGGGTGCGAGATGTCTACATTTTCTGAGATCACGATTGCCACACTGCTTTTAATTCAGCTGAAGCATAATGGATTTTGCTCCAGCCCCTTCTTTTAACACTTTGTGTCTTTCTGCTTTAAATGTGTTTCTTGTAAATAACAATGTTGGATTCTGGTTTCTAATCCATTTCATTTTATGGTTGAGTTTATCTCATTCACACTTAAGATTGCTGTATATATTTCCCTCCATCCTTGCCTCTTCTACTTAGCTTTCTCTCTTTTTTTAATTTACTCTGCTCCCCTTTAAGAATTTGTTTTGCTCCTTATGTGTTGATCAACTGTGATAAACTAGATTCTTCTCACCAATACAACGGTCCAAGAAAATTCCAAAGTACTCATGATGGAAAAGGCTCTCCAAATCCAGGGGGGAAAAAAAAAAAGAACTGTGGAATATGGATGCTGACTGGACCATACTATATTCTTTTGTTTTTGGTGCTTTTGTTTTTCTTTTTTGAGGTTTTTCCTTTTTGCTCTGATTCTTCTCTTATAACATGACTAATGCAGAAATATGTTTAATGTTTTATATATATATATATATATATATATATATATATATATATATATATATATATATATATATATATAAACCTATATCAGATTACCTGATGTCTAGGGGAGGGAGAAAAATTGGAAATTGGAAATCTTATGTAAACAAATGTTGAAAACTATCTCTACATGTAACTGGAAAATAATAAAATACTTTTTGGGGGGGAGGAGGTGAGGTAATTGGGGTTAAGTGACTTGCCCAGGGTCACACAGCTAGTAAGTGTCAAGTGTCTGAGGCTGAATTTGAACTCAGGTCCTCCTGAATCCAGGGCCAGTGCTCTATCCACTGAGCCACCTAGGTGCCCCAAAATACTTTTATTAAAAAAAAAAAAGAATTTGTTTTGCTTCTGACTGCTGTCTCCCTTAACCTAAGCTCCATCCTGTTTTACTTACCTACACACATTACCCCCCCACACACACACACACACCCCTTTCTTTTAACCTCTTTCCCTCCTATTTTTTGGCTGGGTAAGATGAATTTTTGTGCCCACCTGTCTCTATCTATGTATTCTTCCCTCATTGAATCAGTTCAGTGTGGTTCAAGTGGTGCCTGCTCCCCGTCTCTCCCACCCTACCATATAAACTCTTCCTCACACATGCCTCATCTTCTTCTCTTTTCCCTCCTCTCCCACAGCATTCCTCTTCCCCACCTTTCTGTTCTTCTTTGGGGATCATCCAAACATAACAGAATAACACTCAGGCTCCCTTGTCTAATTAGATTCCTTCTCAGACCTCTGGTGAAGGTAAAGTTCTGAAGGATTACATGTATCAGCTTCTCCCAGAACCTTATGAAGTCCCTTATGGTCTCTCACTCATGTTGGCCTTTGTCATGCTTCTCTTAAGTCCTGTGCTTCAATGTCAAATGTCCACTTCATCTTTTCATTGGGAGGGCTTGCAAGTCCTCTCTCTAATTAAAGGTCTGTTTTCCCCTCATAGGGTTCTCCTCATTTTTGTTCTTTGTTGTAAGCTTAGAGCCGATGCCTTCTGGAACATATGTTCCAAGTTCTCTGTTCCTATAACAGGCAGGACGCTAAATCTTGTGTGATCCTGTGGTGCCACAGTACTTGAATTCCTTCTTTCTGGCTGTTTGTAATAGCTCCTCCTTCACCTGGGAGCTCTTGGTTTTGGTTACAATGTTCCTGGGAATTTTCGTCTTGAGGTTTCTATCAGAAGGTGACAAGTGGATTCTTTCCATTTCTACTCTGCCCTCTAGTTCTAAGCTATCTGGGCAGTTTTCCATTATTTCTTGAAATAGGATGTTTGAGTTCGATTTTGATTCATGGCTTTCAGGTAATCCTATGATTTTGAAATTTTCTTTCCTTCATCTCTTTTCCAGGTCATTTGTTTTACCCATTTCACATTTTCTTCTTTTTGACTTTTATTATTTCCTGATGTCTCATGAAGTCATTAGTTTCTATTTGGCCAATCCTAATTTTCATGGAGTTATTTTCTTTAGCGGTTTTGTGCCTCTTTTACCAAGCTGCTAATCCTCTCACAATAACCTTCTTGCCTAGCTCTCATTTCTGTTCCCATTCTTCCCCTCTATCGCTCTTATTTGGTTTTAATCTCTTTCTTTCGAGCTTCTGGAATTTCTTGTTGGCCTTGTGTCCAATCTACATTTTGCTTGACAATGTTCTCAAGACAGTCTCTTCTTCTGGGTTTGTGTCGTGAGCTTCGCAGTCACTGTAGTAGCTCTTCATGGTCAGGCTCGTCCATCCAGCCTGCTTCCTGACACTGGATCTGACGTTAGTGTTGGGCTCTGCTCACCTCTGGGGGGGTGTCTAGCCTGAGTTTCTTGATGTCCTTCTGCTGCTTTCAAGTTCTGACTAGGAGTCTGTGTGTCTGGTGCTCCCAGAGCGGTGTGATCTGGGGAGAGGTCTGTTCACTGCCCTCCCAGGCTGAGCTCTGCAAGTTCCTGACCCAGGGATGGTCTGTTGGCTGGTGCATGGTTGAGAAGTCATGGACTGCTGCTGGACTTGGTCACTGTGGGCCACCTGGCAGGCTCTGCAGGCTCAGAGTGGTTGAATTGCCTGCTTGACTCCCCTTTGGCCTAGGGCTCCTGGCCTGGGTTATTCCACTGTAAGCTTAAGCATTGGGCGAAAGACAAGAAGGGAGCCCCCCCCCACTAGGCACACAGGATCAAAGCCAGGCTTTTCTCCCTCATGACAATGAATGCCCCTCTCTGCCCTGGTCCCAAGCCACAACACAGGAGCTCTCAGCATCCTTCCCTGCACCTCCAGCAACCAGGGATCCTAGACCCCTCCTGCTGCCTGCTCCTAGGGACCCTGCCACTCTCCCCTTCTTGACCATTCCAAGAAAGGTCATGGGTCGGGGGCAGCTAGGTGGTGAAATGGATAGAGCACCGGCCCTGGATTCAGGAGGACCTGAGTTCAAATCTGGCCTCAGACACTTAACACTTAACACTGACTAGCTGCTGTATGACTCTGGGCAAGTCACTTAACCCCAATTGCCTCACTAAAAAAAAAAAAAAAAAAGAAAGAAAAAAGAAAAGTCATGGGTCAATCAGCCGCCCACCAACTCCTCCCCATCCTCCAGCTGGTGCCTTTCCTCCCCCATGGTCAGGGATGGCCCCACTTCAGCCTTTGTACCCTTAGAACTTAGCGCCATTCCTGGCACACGACAGGAACGTCTTCCTTCAAGAGGGGGGAGCAGGCAAAGGAGAAAAGAAGAACAAGGAGGAGGAGAGCCTTACTCGGCTTAGTCTGGAAACCGCTAAGGACACCGAGGTTTTGAACTCTTCTGGGTTCTTCTGGGCCAGGGTGGTGATGAGGCTGGTGGCAGCAGTTACCACACCCTGGAAGAAAAGAGCAGGAAGCACACTGAGTTGAAGTAGCCATCACCAAGCATTTCAAACCATCCACGTGGGCCCCCATCTCTCTCTCCCAAGGAGAGCTCACCTCACTGCCAATTACAGAAAATCTCTGTCTGTTGAGCACCAGGGCTCGGCTCAGGGCCTGCCAACAGCAGGCCCTCAATGAATGCCTAGAGAACTCAATGAAATGCTGTTTCTGGGCTCTCGCTGGAATGTTCTTTACTTGTAGCCCTGGGACACAGGAGAAAATCCCCAGTCAGTATGAAACAGGTGCATGAACGGAGATGAGAAGGATCGAGAGGAGGAGCAAAGCAGGCTCCTCCCATGATTCCCAAGTCCCTGTGAGGCCCCCAAGCTGGAGCAGCCTCTTCCACCTGAGCTGCCACTTGTTTCCCCTGAGGCTCCCAAGGTGCCCCCAAAAGCAAGGCTGCCCTCTGCCAAGTCCAGTAGGACAGAACGGAAGAGACCCGACCAACAGTTGTCCCCAAAAGACACAAGTTTATTATTTCTTGTTGGCCTAAGGAGAACGGAAGCCTTCTTGAAGTGAACTGATCTGACAGTTTCCCTCAGGGACAGTGGGAGGGCGCCACAGTGCACAAAGTGCCAGGCCTGAAGTCAGGAAGACTCCTCTTCCAGAGTTCAAATCCGGCCTCAGACACTTCCTAGCCGTGTGACTCTGGGCAAGTCACTTCACCCTGTTTGTTTCGGTTTCCTCATCTGTACAATGAGCGGGAGAAGGAAGTGGCCAACCACTACTCCAGTGTTTCTGCCAAGAAGACCCCAAACAAAACTGAAAAAAAATGACGGAACAACGTCCCCCTAAATTCTTTACAGGGGCCCAGTTCTGCGGGAGAGGTGGCCAAAGAACCTAGGCAGGGCTTTTAACAACCCTGTGGGCCTCCATGCACTAGCTTCTCCACTTCATTATCCTTTCAATGGCATCAGATGCATCTGAAGCAGAGAATTTGCCCCCTCTTCCCCTCCCCTGTCACCCCAAGGGCAACAGAGACTGCTGTGAATGTGAATAAGCCTGTAAGCAGTGAAGAGGTGGGATCAACACAGGGCACAGGAGAGCTCAACAATATGTGAGGAAGAAAGTGGGTGAGCAGACAGAGGAAGGCCGTGCCCGTCTCCTGAGTATTCCCCAGCACTACATTCAAGCACATGTGAGCTTCTCAGGGGCAGGTGCTGGCTCTTGGGCAGTTAGCACAGTGCCTGGCCCTCAGTACACTCTCACTGAAGGAAAAGGAAGCTCAAGAGAGCGTGGCGTGGTCTGGTCATACTTTTGCTGTTCATTCCCAAAGTAGGGGGTGGGCACCCATGTGCTCCTAATCTAGAAGGCCAAGGACAGACATAGGCGCCCAGCTGGAAAAATGCCAATGGGGCGCTGTCATACTGACAGCAGAAACAAGGAGAGACAGCTTTAGAAAAGCCTGTTGACCCATATATTTCCCTGATATTTGGAAGGAGGAATGAGAGTGGCAGGGTACCACATGAAGACAATTTCTCAAAAACTGGGATGCTGATCCACTGTTGGTAGAGTTGTGAAAAGATCCAACCATCCTAGAGAGCAATTTGGAACTCTGCCCAAAAGGCTCCAGGACTGTGCATGCCCTTTGCTCCAGCAATACCACTGCTAGGTCTGTATCCCAAAGAGACCATAGAAAAGGGAAAAGGACCCACATGGACAAAAATATTTCTAGCCGCTCTCTTTGTGGTGGCAAAGAATTGGAAATCAAGGGGATGCCCATCCATTGGGGTATATGATGGTGATGGAATATCATTGTGCAGGACAAGCAGGATGATTTCAGAAAGGCCTGGAAAGACTCGTATGAACTGATGTATAGTGAAGTGAGCAGAACCAGGAGAACACTGTGTACAGAGACAGCCATGTTGTTTGACGAAGAACTGTGAATGACTTGGTTCTTCTCAGCAATGCAATGATCCAAGACAACCCCAAAGGACTAAGGATGAAGTATACTCTCCACTTCCAAAGAAAGAACTGCTATTTTTCACTCTTTCATTTTTTTTCTCTTAATCCAGCCTTCTTGTACAAAACGACTAATATGGTAATAGGGTACATAATTGCACACGTATAACCCACATCTAATTGCTTACTGCTGGTGGGAGGGGAGGGAGGAAAGGAGGGATAAAATTTGGAACTCAAAATTTTAAATAAAAATGTTCATTATTTAACAATAAATACATAAATTAGGTTTTACAAAAAGACAACTCCTCAGACAGCAAGGACAGGCTTCCATCCAACTAGAGCAGCAGCAGACACAATCCAGGAGAAAGGTGAAGGCAAAAGACTCTGAAGGCTCCAAAGACTATGGATGACAAAACTGGAGCAGCTCAGAGAGAACACCTGGATCAGGTGTCTCCCCACTTCTTTAGGTCACAGTCTCCCCACCCCCAGCAGCTGGCATACTGGGGAAGCCTAAGGTCAGAAAGAAGGTTCTAAGTCGTCAAAGGCAACTCTAAATCTCAGTTGGGGGGGAGGAAAAATACCTCCCCCAAAGACCCCTGAGGCTAGGAGTCAACCTGCTGGCTTCATTTTCCAGATGGAGAGGTCACGGCATTCACTTGGGGTTACCAAGGTGAAAACCACAGAGGTGGCGCCCAGCCTGCAGGACAGCACCAAGGTCATCATTGGACACAAATGTCCAAAGGGAAAGGGCTTCCTCTCAGGGGCTGCCAAAGGTCCATCTTCTTCCTTCCATTGGGTGCTCACCAATTCATCTTCCCAGTGTAAAAGAGATCTTTTTCCCAGCTGAGTTTTATCCAAAATATGCTGAGCTGGACACTGGACAGTTACATTCTTCAAGGTGAATGAAGATGCAGAAATTCTTCCTTCCTTTCTTTTTTGCTTTATTTTCAGTTCTAAAGTATCTCCTTTTTCTCTCCCCCTCCCCCACCCACTGAGAAGGCAAGAAAAACACAAGCCATGTGCAAAATAAATCTCAGCACGAGTATGTCCAAAAAAAGAACAAGAAGCAGCTACGCTTCCATCTGCCACCGCAGTCCATCCGTTCCCTCTCTGGAAGTGGCTAAGTTTCCTGGCGAGTCCTCTGGAATGGTGGCTAGTCCCTCACTGCGCTGATTGGCGTTATTACGTCTTTCACAGCTGATCATCCTTACAGGGCAATGAGGGTTAAGTGACTTGCCCAGGGTCACACAGCCTCTTCATCATTTCTGATAGCACAACAGCATTCCATCACATCCACAGCCTGTAACTTGTTCAGCCATTCTCCAGCTGCTGAGCATCCCCTTCATTTCCAGTTCTTTCTCACTATGAAAAGAGCTGCTATAATACTTTGATACATAGGGGCCTTTCCTTCTTTCTTTGAACTCTTTGTGTACAGACTGAGTAGATTTTGGGGCATAGTTCCAAATTGTTTTCCACAACAGCTGGACTAGTGCACAGCTCCACCAATAATGCATTAGGGTACCTATTTTCCCTCTGGCTGTGATGTTTAAAAATTTTGAGAAAAATAATTTTGAGGTAATTGCTCATTTTATTAATAATGCTAGCATTTTAATAAAAAAAAAAAAAAGGTCAGTGTTCAACACCAAATACAATCATTGTGGCAGACTCAAAGCTTATAGGCCCTTTGGAGGAGGGGTGTTCCTGAGGGTGGCAATCAACTCTGATTGGTTAACAATTAATGACAGAAGGCAGCTAGGTGGCACAGTGGATAGAGCACTGGCCCTAGAGTCAGGAGGACCTGAGTTTAAATCAGACACTTAACACTTACTAGCTGTGTGACCCTGGGCAAGTCACTTAACCCCAATTGCCTCACCAAAAAAAACCAACCAACAAACAAACAAAAAAATTAACGAGAGAGAAAAACAAAAACAAAACAAAAAAAAACCAATGAGAGAATGAGTATTACCACTAGTGGCTAGATCTATTGTAATAAATTCTGATTATGCCATTTACTTCTAGGTTACCCCCAGCCTTGGGTAATCTATTCAAAGAATTTATCCCTACCCAAATCTGAGTAGAACACAATGGCTTCCCTACCTGGTGGGGTCTGAACAAGATTGTTATATGTACTGGGGGGTGGGGGGGCAGGGCAATGAGGGTTAAGTGAGTTGCCCAGGGTCACACAGTTGGTAAGTGTCAAGAGTCTGAGGCTGGACTTGAACTCAGGTCCTCCTGAATCCAAGGCCAGTGGTTTATCCACTGAGCAACCTAGCTGGCCCTCTGAACAAGATTGTTAAGAAAGTTAGTCCAATCTCATTATCAGCAATGTCTGCCAGAGACTGAACTTTTGAAATGAATACTGTAGAAAAGGGGGGAACTCTGCATCTCTCCCAAATCACTGGTTCTTAATAAGCATTCTTCTCACTCCCACTTTGATTCTATTGAGAAGTGGTCTCCTCAGTGAATCAGTCACAGATAGGACAAACGTTTCATCAAGGGTTTCCAACTATGGGGTTTCTGAAGGGAAATAAATTGTTCTTTTCAATGCCACCAACACTGATCAATCCATCACTGCTCCATCCCCGCCTGCCTCCTCAAATGTGGGGCTTCCTGGCAAACACTTTGATGATTTTTTAAATAATTTTTTATGCCTAGGTTACTGCCCCCACATCTTCCCTCCTAGGACCAAACACAGGGCAGATTGGAACACAGGAGCGATGCTCAAAAAGTCTGCTAACCATTCATTCGCCAAAGGGGCTTGGCCTCAGTCTTCCCCCAGCCCAAGATGCTCACCAAGTGCTGGTCATTGAGGAGATGCACCACCCGCGAGGTCCAATCGCCCATTGGCACCAGGTCCGGGGACGTTCTGTACAAACGCAGCAGACACAAGGCGGCACTCTGTTTGACGCTGTCCATGGTGTCTCTGAAAGACCAAAAGACCTATCCATGAAGATGGACTCGCCCAGTAACAACCGAATGCCCCGGGCCCCAAATCAAAGTACGCCCAGACTTGGCCAGAGCATCCTATTGCTAGAGTCAGAGACAGCAACTCTAAAGAAGGAAGGGCAGGAGCCAGAAGAAAGGAGGTTAGCCCGCCGGACAACTGCATTCTCAAATACGTCCCCAGAGCATCTACCTCCAGAAGCTGAGGACCAGCATGTGGAATCCATCAAGTCTCTCGGAGGGGGGCCGGGCTTACCACCCTTTCTAGGCTCTACAATTCAGCCCTGCTGAGCCCCCCTTCTCCCTGGAGGAGAGTGGATGCTGCTCCCAGGGTCCTCTACAGGGCTAGCCCCCCCAACCCCCACTGCCTGCACTCCACCCATTTCTTGACACCCCAGGACCAGGTAGACAGCAGGACCTAACATGAACCTGTCAAAGCCAAGCGAGACGACTGCTCGAAAGGCTCTCATGGAGTTAGTACTTGGCAGGCCTGAAGCAAAGACCAAAGCTCTCGTGCTCCTCCAAACATCTCACTCTGCTGGAATTGTCCCACCATGTGCTGCTGCGTCTTGACATTCCTTGTACCTAGGACAGTGCCTTACACCAATGCCAGGGGCACAACCAATGCTCAATGAACATCTGTCAGGACTAGGCCAGGGAGAACAGCTATGGCTGTACCATGGTTTGATGCCAAATAAATGTCAGACCATCTCAAAGACGGCACTAAGAGTCAAGGATTCGCCCCAGTCAGGATAGCATAGGATCTAGCAGCTTCTGCATTAAAGGACCAGAGGGCATGGAATGGGATATTCCAGAGGGCAAAGGAAATGGGATTACAACCAAGAACCACCTACCCAGCAAAACCGATCGTAATCTTTCAGAGGAAAAAATAGGACTTTAATGAAAAAGAGGACTTTCAGGTATTTGTGATGAAAAGATCTGAACTGAATAGCAAATTTGACTTTCAAATACAAGACCCCAGAGAACCATAAAAAATTGGAGTTGGGGGACATACCTGGGATCATGCAGTGGGTGACTGTCTTGTGTCTAAGGATGGGTTTGGGCTGGGATCCCCCTGGGTCCAGGGTGGATGCTTTGTCCACTGTGTCACCTAGCTAGGTGATGGCATCTTTAGGGTTAAATTGAGGGATGAAGGGAATTCACTGGGGGAGGGGGAAGGGCAGAAGTGAAATCCTACATGAAAGTAATAGGAAAAGGCTTATGGAGTGGGGGAATGAATAGATGCGGGAGGACCAGGGCAGTAAATAAATTTTACACTCATCAGAAAAGGCTCAAAGACCTTAAACTCATCAGAGCTGCCTGAAGGAGGGACTAACAGACACACCCAACTGGGTGGAGTAATCTATTTAATCTGGGCAGTAAATGAGCCTAACACTCATCAGAATTGGCTCAAGGAGGGAATAATGTACACACTCAATTGGGTGGAGTAATCTCTCTAACCCTGCAGGAAAACAGGAGAGGAAGGGGATAAAGAGAGAGGGGCAAAAGGAGGAAGGGCAGAGTGGGGGAGGGGACAGACAGAAGCAAAACCCTTTTGAAGAGTGATAGGATGAAAGAAGATGAATAATAGAATAACTATCATGGGGAAGGGAATAGGTTGGAAGGGAAACAGTTAACAATAGTAATCATGAAAAAGAGAAGAGGGGGGAAACGGTACAAAAATATTTATAGCAACTCTTGGTGGAGGCTAAGAACTGAGAATCAAGGGAATGTCCATCAGTTGAGGAATATGACTGAAGAAGCTGTGGTTTGTAGTGGAGTGGTCTTGTGCTACAGGAAATGACAAACAGGATGATCCCAGAAAAACCTGGAAAGACTCATGAACTGATGTCTAGTGAAGTGAGCAGACCTGGGAGGACATGGTGCATTGTGTTGTTCAATGAGCAAATGTGAATGACTTAACTACTCTTAGCAATGCAATGATCCAAGACAATCCCAAGGAACTAATGAGGAAGCTGACTGTGCACCCCTATAGAAAGAACTGATAAAAAGAGCACTTGTGGATTGTACATATATAACCTGGTTGTGATCTTGTGGAGGGGGCAGGAAAGGGAGGGAGAAAAATTTGGAACTCTAAATCTTATGAAAATGAATGTTGAAAACTACCCTTACATGTAAGTGGAAAAAATAAAGTAAATGTTTGTTGCAAAAAAAAGAGTCAGGGATTCGTAGCCACCAAGAGAAATCTGCCAAGACCCAGGAGCATGTGAAGGAGGATATGCCCCAGAGGCCTTGGTGAGCCCCACAGCCTCTTCCCTCTTCCCTGCTGAGATCGCAGCTTCCCCAGGACCGGCACGCACTCCTGCCTGACACACAGTATCATTTTTTTATGTTGTTCAACAAGCAAAAATTCACCTTCACTCCCTCCCACCACAACCTAATTTAGGAATGAAAGAAACAAGACTCTTGCTACAAACATGTGCAGTCAAGTCAAGCCAATGTTCACGCTGGCTGTGTGGGAACGCATGTCTTGTTCTCTACACCTGCCATGTCACCGGCCCTCTGGAATGACAGCTGGTCATTACACTGATCAGAGCTCCTACGTCTTTCAAAGATGTTGGTCTTGTCCCTATTGCTGTCAATGCATCAATTGCTCTGCTGGTTGTTTGCTTTCTCTGCATCAGTTTGAACAAAGTCTTCCTGGGTTTCTCTGAAACCACCCTCCTCATCGCCTCTTCTAGCATAAGAGCAGGGTCCCATCAGCCTTCTAAAATCTACCTGGCTCAGACAGTACCGTTTGACGGGCGCCCTTCTGATCCCTGTCTTCTCCACTTGCCCAAAAAGAGCCAGAAACGTTTCTGTGTGTCCTCATCTATCTCTCTTGGTGCTAACCCCACCTCAGACTAGCTCCTCCTCCTTATTTCTGCTGAGTCAAGCGCATGTCTGTGCTCAGCTCTGGGCCTGTGCATGCACACACACAGGGGCACCCTGTGCTCCTCTGGCCCATCCAGATGAGAGCTCCCAGGGGAGCTCCCTCTCTCCGCCTCTGCCTATGGTTTTCACTCGTACAACCTGAACAGAAGGTATTTTTCCCCCGACCTTCCTTTCCCTTCCCATTCAGTATAATTCCTTTCTCATCTCTTTCCATTCTTCTCCTAAGGTCAAGACTGGACAGAAAAACTCCCAGGCCTTCAGACAAATTAAACTCCCTTTATGACCATAGACAATGACAGAATGTAGGGAGGCTCAAAAGCATCACCTCTCAAAATGAGAATGGAAGCAGATTATCTTTGTTTAGTACTTTACCACTGTTCATTCGTGTGGATATTTTTATGTTTTTCCTATCTCCTGTGTTTGAACTTCAAAGTTTCTTCACACTTCTGGTCTTTTCATTATGAATGCTTGAAAGTCCTCTACTTCATTAAAAATACATTTTTCCCCCTGTAGGATTAGATTCGGTTTTGTTTCTAAGTTATTCTTGCCTATAAACTCATATTCTTTGGAATATCTATTCTAAGCTTAGAAGTGGGAGATGCTAATATGACAAAAAAGGAAAATAATAAATGTTGGAAAATGTGGAAAAATTGGAACACTCATGCATTGTTGGTGGAGTCGTGAACTGATCCAACCATTCTGGAGAGCAATTTAGAACTATGTCCAAAGGGCTACGGAACTGTGCATACCCTTTGACCCAGTAATACCACTACTAGGTCTGTATCCCAAAGAGATCATAAAAAAGGGGAAAGGACCCACATGTACAAAAATATTTATAGCAACTCTCTTTGGAAATTGAGAGGATGCCCTTCAACCGGGAAATGGCTGAACAAGTTGTGGTAGATGAATGTAATGGAATATACTATTATGCTGCAAGAAATGATAAGCAGGCAGATGTCAGAAAACCTGGAAACACTTAAGTGGACTTATGCTGAGTGAAGTGAGCATAACCAGGAAAACATTGTACACAGTATCAACAACATTGTGTGATGATCAACTGTGTCAGACTTGGCTCTTCTCAGCAATACAATGATCCAAGATAATTCCAGAGGACTCATGATGGAAAATGTTCTCCACATCCAGAAAAGAGAACTGTGGATTCTGAACACAGATTGAACCAGACTGTTTCTACTTCTTGGCTGTTTTTTCCCCCTCTTTTATGAGGTTTTCCCTTGTGTTCTGATTCTTCTTTCACAACAAGACTGGTGCGGAAATATGTTTAATGTGATTATACATATATAACCTATATCAGTTGCTTTCTGTCTTGGGGAGGGGTGGGGAGGGAGTAAAATTTGGAACTCAAAATCTTATGAAAACAAATGTCAAAAACTATCTTTATGTGTAACTGGAAAATAATAAAATACTTTTATGATTAAAAAAAAAAGTGGTAGCTGCTGCATCTTGTGTAATCCTGCCTGTGGCTCCTTGGGATTTGAATTCTTTGCAGTGCACTTCTTCTTTATCATGGGAGCCCTGGGTTTTGGCAATGAGGTACTTGGCAGTTTTCATTTTGAGGTTTCACTCAGGAGGTGACTAGTGGATTCTTTCCTCTTCAGCCCCCAGTTCTAAGAGATCTGAGCAGTTTTCTTTTTTTTTTTTTTTTTTTTTTGCGGGGCAATGGGGGTTAAGTGACTTGCCCAGGGTCACACAGCTAGTAAGTGTCAAGTGTCTGAGGCCGGATTTGAACTCAGGAACTCCTGAATCCAGGGCTGGTGCTTTATCCACTATGCCACCTAGCCGCCCCTGAGCAGTTTTCTTTTAAGAGTTCTTGCAATCTGATGGCCAGACTCTTTTTTGGTCATGGCTTTCAAGTGGTGCAACAATTCTTAAATCTTTTTCTTCTCAATCTGTTTTCAAGGCCAAGTAGTTTTTCCTGAGATACCTTGATTTTCTTCTCTTCATCCTCTCCTCCCTCCCCCCAGCCCCAGTCTTTTGACTTTAACATTTTGGTTTCTTGGTCTCATGGACTCACTGGCTTCTCTTTGGTCCTTTTTTAATTTTCAGGGATTTGATGCTTGGGCAGAGATGTGTACCTCTAGTGCGAAGCTGTTAATTCCCTTTTCAATTCTTTCTTCCTTGGTTCCCATTTATTTTCCCCTTTTTCTCCCTCCTGCTCTCACTCCATTTATAAAAACAGTTTTGGGGGCAGCTAGGTGACACAGTGGATAAAGCACTGGCTGTGGATTCAGGAGGACATGAATTCAAATCCGGCCTCAGATATGACATTTACTGGCTGTGTGACCTTGGGCAAGTCACTTAACCCTCACTGCCCCACCCCCCAAAATTTAAAAACCAGTTTTAACTTTTTTTTTTAACTCTTGCTTCTTTTCCAGTAATTCTGGTTGAATTTGTGTCCAAGCTGTGTTTTCTTTTGAGGCTTTGCTTGCGGACATTTTGGAGCCATGCCTTTGTGTACTGAACATCTTTATCGCCAAAATAGTTTGTTGGGGTTTTTTTAATGATGGGGTTCCTTTGTTTGCTCATTCTTCCAACCTATTTATGTGAGGGTTGCACTCAGCATGCTTCTGAAGGGAAGGTCTGGGCTGCTTCTGCTGCTCCTTTCTTGGAGTGGTGAGTGCTGTGCTATTCCAGTATCTCAGGTCAGACTGAGGACCTGTGAGTTTTCAGTGCTCCCAGAGGAATTTGATGTAGGGCACAAGTTGATCACTGCCCCCCGGTCTGTGTTTAGCAGGTTAGTGACCCGAGGTTGGGTCTGAGCAGCAACACACGCTGCTGGACAAAGCCCATCAGGCAGCAGGGAGGCTCTGCTGGTTCTGAGTGAGACAACTGCAGACTCCCCTTGGGTCTGGGCTTCCTGCCCTGGTGCTTCCTCTTTAGAAACAAGACTGGGCAGAAGCTGGAGCTGAGCCCCTGCCCTGCTCCTGGGGTCTGAGCCAGTCAGATGCTACTGCTTCTGAACTTGTCCTTTTCTCTGGATATCACCTAGAGACTGAGCACTCCTTAACCTACAACAGAACATTGCCCGTGGGCACAGGTCCCATCCTCAGTCTGCTCTGGGGCTATGAGCAGTGGGCCCCAGGGGTGCCAGCTGGCCCCTTCTTACTCCGGTGCCTCTCCCTGGGCCCAGGAATGCTTCATTTGGCCCCAAGTATCTGGTCATAGCCTCTCCCCAGTGTCTAGAGACCTCTCTGTCTCCCTAACAGAACCTGGGCTGGAAAAATGACTAGTGGTTTTTTATTGAATTTCCTGACCTTGATTCAGCCTGGGCAATTTTCTGAGCTGTCTGAAGGAATTCTGGGAGGAAGCTTGCCAGACTTGTTGATGCTACTCCGCCACCTTGAATCTGCACGCGCCCCAAACTAGCTCATCCCCACCTTCTTCCACAGAAGGGAGAGGAGGAGAACATTCTAAGGAATCAGACCACAGGGTGACCATGATGCTCTTTCACAGAAAAAGATATTCCCTACTCAAGACTCAGCAACCTCCATTGGATGAGGAGGCTGGCAGCTAGCTGGGCCCCACCATCTCCCCCAGGATGGGCGCATCTCTCCTCCCTCACAGCAGGCCGTGGCAGAGCTGAGGGAGTCCAGGGGCCACCCACACTCAGACCCCTGGGGTATGTGCTGGCTTGCTCTGCCCAGCAGAAATGGGGAAAACCTCTTTGGATTTTCTCTGGCTTTTTTCCTTTTCCCAACTACCATCCCTTAGTTGATCATTATGATAATGTAACAGTGGGTTACCCAAGCGGAGACCCTCAGCTTCCTACATGCATTCCCTGGCCAATTGCTCCAGGATGGATACCTACCCAGCCACCAGAATCTTAGGGATTTCTCCAGCAAAGGCTTCAGCCATCTCCCGGCTGCCCACGTTGGCAATGCAGTGTAGGGCCAGCCCCATGAAGGTGGGGTTCCGGCTCGCCAGGTCATTCTTGATAGCATTATTAATTAGGCGGATCAGCTCGCTGTTGGAGTTCACTAGGACAGAGATGAAAAGGTAGCCCTGTGTCCCAGGGAAAAGACAGTGAGACAGCAGCAGCAAACAGCTGGGAATCAAGGCGAGGGGACGGCACACCCTGCCGCCCCCCCCCCCCCGCCCCCGCCCCAACAGGACGTTTTCAGAGGTCATGCCGGGTGTCCTGATCAGGCCAGGGTACAGGCACAGCCAAGCTCCACACTGGCACAAAGTGACCAAAGGACTCCAAAGATACCCAGAGCGTGCAAACTGCCACTCGAGCAAGACAGCAGCTCTGCACATGGTCACTAGACCTCAGGGGAGTCCAGCAGGCACCTCTGTTTCCTTCACCAGGACTGTAACAGCACCTATCTCCCAGAGTGGTTGGGATGACCAAATGAGACTCAGCACAGTGCCTCACAAGCAGCAGGTTCTCCTCATCTCAGGGGCTGGATCTCCACCCCCTGATCCATCCTTAGCCTTCCTTCCCTCCCTCCCCCACTCTCACTCTAATCTCCCAGGGGTTTAGCCATCACATCTCTATAAATAAGCCACAGACTCTGAGAGACAGAGCTGCATATCTATCATCCATGCCCGAGGTCTGCAGAGTGCTTTACAGAGAAGATCTCCTCTAATCCTCACCACCACCCGGGGCAGGAGGTGGGCACCAGACGCTGTTATTGCCCCCATTTTACAGGTGAGGAAACTGAGGCATAGGGGTCACACAGCTGGCCAGTGTCTGAGGCTGGATCTGCACTCGGGTCTCCAGACCTGACTCCAGACCCTGGGGGGCCCACAGTTGCCTATGATCTCAAACTTGATGCTCTGGAGATACCTTTAACTCCCCATGTCCTAAAGACTGAGCGGCACCTTCCCTCCCCCTCCCCAGCACCCTCCAGCCCACCCCACACTTCTTCAGTGCACCACATCACTCCCTACTCAATGAACCCCAATGACTCCCTCTGACTTGTGGGTCCAAGAACAGCTCTTCTGTTTGGTTTCTAAAGCTCCCAGAACCCGGTGCCAGCCTCTCCCTCCAACTGCATCTCCTGCCTCCATGCCTTTGCCCATCTCCCACTGTGGGACGCCCTCTTCCCTCCCAAACCACCTCACAGGCAGGGTAAGTTTCTTGTGATCTTCCTGCCCTTCGCCCGTCTGGTGCTTACTAAGTTCTTGTTGGTGACTAATTGGACTCCGACACGCTCCCTAAATGGAAGATCAGGGATCTGGCCCGTCAGTCCTGCTCCTTTTTACAGTTAACACTGCTGAGCAGTGGGCACGCCCAGTGCAGGGACAGCCCCAATGTGCCCGCTCCTTCTCGGGCACCGGGAAGAGCAGGACTCAGCCCGAGACCTCCCGGCCCCAGGCCTGGCTCTGCACTCGCTCTTCCCCCTGAACTGTGTCGATTCAAGGACAGAAACACTCACAATCTGCTTCTCCGTGTAGCGATTTGAGCTCAGCAGGTTCACTGCCTCCATGTGGCCAAAGTCAATGTCGTGGCCCAAGAGGAAGATGAAGAGCAGCTTGCAGACATACTTCTTCTTGCTGTAGCCATCGAGGGCTTTGTCACCTATGGGAGAGAGGGCAGAGATGAATGAGGGTCTGTCCAGCCCAACCCCCTTTCTGCACACTGTGCACCTGGGCCTAGGCCCGGAAGGACGCACAGACTCCTGCGATTGGCTCATGCCCTCCCATGATCCAGGTGAGAAACTGAGTCTGGAACACTGTATGGGCTTGGACAGTTTTGGAATGCTGAATGCTCTTTCCTAAGTGAGGACCTTCTGGAACAAGACAAGAAGGATACAGTGAGAAACGGACATGATGTAAAAATCCCCCCAGACCGACTAAAAGTTGTACAAAGAATGTCCTCTTAGTTCCAGCCACCTGAGAGGCAAGTAAGACACCGAGTATCCCCTGGGGTCCAGCCAGGGGACCCAGGCCTCGAGCACCTTCAGCGAGGGCCTTTGACGCTCTTCTCCCTGTCATGTCTAGAGTTCATTTTAATGTAGACCTCCCCCAAGTCATGCCAACCGAGGGAACTAAATGATGCTAACCAATGAGCTTTGATTCACGTCCAGTGACCGGCCTCTACTGAAAGAGGATAAAACCCTCAGCAGAAGCCGGGAACCCTCTCTCGTGGCTGCTCTGGGGTCGCTGGCTCACAGGTACTCCCTGAGGCCATGTGCTGTCTCTCTTCTAGGACAGCACGGGCCTCTCTCCCCACTTTCTCTACCATGTGGCCTGAGACCTTTACTGGTGTAATATACTAATAAAATAGTAATATGCTCACCGCCAAAACTGCTCTAAATAGTCACTGATTTACCAAGGACAGCCAAGACACTGGGGTGGTGAGTCTTTTCTTCTGCAGCACGTTTTCCAGACAAGGAAACTGAGGCCGACAAGTGAGGAACGTCAGACGAGTCTCAGCTGCAGGTAGGCCCTGCACTCCACGCATTATGGTGACCCTAGCCATCCTAGGTTGGCTTAGGGGTCTCACCCAAGGTCCTTATGTGGGTGCTTAGCTGCACTAGGCAGGCTGATTCTGTCTGGACTGACAGCATCTGGTCAATTGTTAAGGGACTTGCCCAAGGGGTAAGTGGATACCAGGTCTTCCTGACTCAGTCCAAGCCACCATGGCATTTCTCAGGGACGGTGCCACTGACCAAATGTGGCTCCTTGCAGGTTCCACACAGGTCAGCGACTCCAAAAACAGCCTGGGGAGACAACTGTCCTCCAAGCTGAGCGGTCCCTCTGATGGATCGTGGGAGTCATCCTCGCAGAGATGGAGACAGCAGACACAGGGTATAATGGCAGCCTCTCCGTGCCCACCTCTTCCACCTCTCAGCCACTGTTTGGGTGACTTATAAATTTAAATCTTGGCAGCTGAGAGCTGTAATTGGGAGGAGGAAGCTGTTCCTTCCATCAAGGCCACGCCTGCCTCTGGGCCCCCCAGAGGACCACAGCTGAGGGAGTTCAAACCAGCTGGCCAGCGAGCCTGGAATGCATCGCAAAGATGCCACAGGCACGGGATTTCAGGGGGACGGTAGAGGAAAGGTCAGGGGTCTGGTGTCTGTGTCTTGAGGAAAAAGAGGGCAGGACTTTCTCCAACTAAAGAAAGGTGACTTCAAACCAAAGGACACGCTGTTTGCCGCTTCTATTATGGACAGTCTTTTATTTCCCCAAAGGAAATCAAAAGGCCGGGGGGGGGGGGGGGGGGGATATCTGCTTGTAAAAATGAGTCAAATTAACTCCTGTTCTTCTAAGGCCTCGGGGGCAGCCCAGGACACGGTGGAGCCTCACACCTGTTCAGGAAAAACCAGACCAACTTCAAAGCCACTGGGAGGCTCCTCAGGAAGTGGCCAAGGCCTTGTCAAGGGGGCCAACTTCCCCAAGTTTGGCAAAGCTTCCAAAGTGCTTTGCACGGGCAGTACTTAATAATACCCCACATTAGAGAAACACAGACAAAAAGGGGGGGAGGGGCCCACAACTGGGACGCCTTCCCAAGAAGACACCATTAAAAACCAGCTGACCCACTGCCCACAGCTCCCCTCTGAAGTACAAGTGAAAACCCAGAAAGCAAAAGCTGTGTCTCAGAATGCTCTGGAGATGCCTTCCAGTCTTTCCAATTCTGACCCACAAAGAGAGGAAGCAGAAGGCCCCTCAAAATCTCACATCCCAGACTGGAAGATTCACCACATAAAACATCTATTTATGGGCTGAAATCAAAACACTGTGGCTGCGATCCTCAGAGGGGCAGAAGAGAATTCTTTCACCAAATCATCTCTCAAAGTGCCCAAGGCCGAGGAGGGCAGTGCCTGGAGCATGGTAAGCACTGAACAAATGTGGGTAGACTGATTGAGGAGTCCTGCTGTCTTCCACACTGGTTGTGAGGAAATGAGCTAGAGGGTACAGCAGTAAGGCACTCCTCAAATGTTAAGCCTTCAGCCCCTCCACCCATCCATGAGCCACAGAGGTCGGGCACAACTCTGTCCATCCATCCGTCTGTCCATAAGCCACAGATGTTGGACACTCCTCTGTCCGTCCATCCATCCATGAGCCACAGAGGTCGGGCACAACTCTGTCCGTCTGTCCATCCGTCCATGAGCCACAGAGGTCGGGCACAACTCTGTCCGTCTGTCCATCCGTCCATGAGCCACAGAGGTCGGGCACAACTCTGTCCGTCTGTCCATCCGTCCATGAGCCACAGAGGTCGGGCGCTCCTCTGTCCGTCTGTCCATCCATCCATGAGCCAAAGCAGTGGGGAGCTCCTCAAACATTAAGCATTCACTTTGTCGGTCCTCATCAGCCATGCCCTCTGTTCCCATAGCCTCAGTTATTGACTTTCTACCGCGGAGCCCTAAACCCCAAGTTGTCCCTTGAAATCCATCTCCCCACTGGTATCTGTCAGCCACAGAGAGCCACCTGGATGTTCCAAAAGTGCCCACACAGGTCAACTCAATGAATGTATGACCAGCCCCTGAGGCGTCGCAGACAGAAAACTACAGCAAGCCTCTGAGTGCAGGGGCTTCACTGTGCATTTGGGGGCACACGAGGTGACCGAAAACAAGGGGAGGGGTGGAAGACCGACATCTTGGGGGAGGGGAGGGCCGGCAGGGGTGGGGGCAGCACCCACCAGCTGCACCCAAAGGGGTCAGGAAGGACAAGAAGCTAACACCAGGAAGAGTGAAAACAGCTCCCTTTAAAGGGGAGCTCAGGCACGCATGCACACACAGGCACACACATACATGCACACACACAGAGTGACTGAGCTTGCTAATGCCGTGTCCTTCGAGCTGTTCTCTGCCGGTAATAGGCCTGACCTGTTTGCACTCACAAGCTGGAATCTTGGGAGAGTCCTGCACGCCCCATGGTTTACGACCACAGAACACACGGGGGATACAACTGGAAAACACCTGACTGATAGTCAGTTGGGTTTCTGTCATGCAGAAGCTCAGAGCTGTTGGAGAGGCTGCTGTGTACCCAGCATCCTCTGGCTGGCCCCCTTCCTCCCAGCCAAAGCAGGCCGCTCGCTGACCAACAGTGTAACCACCCCACATGCATGCCCGGATCGAGCAGCTCTCTGCAGCTCATCTTCTCAGTTAGGATGCTCTACTGAGGCTTAATGCAGCCAGCACAATGTCAGAGGCACCCGGCAGCATCTTCCCTGGCAGCAACGGCACCTTGAGGAAGCACACGTCTCCCCACTTCACATCTCGCTTGAGGAGAATCAGTTAGACCAAGCTCCCTCCCAGAAAATCCCAGCCAACACACCTCCCTTAACTTTGTATTCTGAAGTAAACCCCTACAAAAGGAGCAAAAGGCAGTCCCTGACCTCAGGCAGCTCACCATCGAACGGGAGAAAAGAGGCCAATACACACACACACACACACACACACACACACAGGGAAGGGCTTCCTACACAAAGTGCCATTTTATCTGGGACTGCAAAGGAGCCGAGGAGGGCAGGATCAGAGATGGAGAAAGGAGAGCACTCCTGGCACAAGGGTCGGCCAGAGATAATCCCTGAGGCCAACAGACAGAGGCTCTCAGTGGGACGGCCAGGAAGCCAGTGCCACTAGACTGAAGAATCCATGCTGGGGAGTACAGGGTGAGGGGAATGGAAAAGGAGGAGAGGGCCGGGTTATGAAGCCTATCCTGTACTTGATCCCAGAGGTAATAGGGAGCCACTGAAGTTTACTGAGCAGGAGGAGAATGCAAGGCCAGGCCTACACTTCAGGAAAAACCCTTTGGGGGCCGACTAGAGGCTATACAGTAGTGGAACAAGGCTTGAGGGGGCAGAGCCCCCCAGCCACTGCAATAGTCTGGGCTGGGTGATAAGGACACACACCGGGGTCGGGGCAGTCAGAGGAGAGAAGGGGGAGGGTTCCAGAGACGTTACTGAAAGGAGATGGGCCACAAGAACAGACTGAGACTCTCCTCCGCTGTCCTTTTCCGTGACTTCTTTCCCCACCTCCCACTCTCCTCCAGAGCAGAGGATTGGCTTCCCTGGAGGTGATCAGAATACCTGGTACACAGTAAGAGTTTAATCAATGCTTCTTCAGTCATTCACGGGCCCACTGAATGAAGCCTATTGGACTATACCACATGCCTGGGAGAGCCTGAGTTCTGTGGTAAAATAATGGAATTTGGCAGACTGATTGGGATGGGCCGCACCTGGCCCGGCCTGAGTGATGTCACTCTCCGATCGAGTTTGAAGGACCTGCCCCTTGGGGGGAGGGAGAGTAAACGCTCGCTGAGGGGAGCTCAGTCTCTTTCCCATTGTGCGAGCTGCAGGAGTGGGCAGAAAGAGGTCTTTTCCTGGCAGTTTGTCCTGTGAGCCCTGACTGCAAAGCTGTTTCCAATTGAAGCGACGGACCCCAGGTGGTGAGTTCACATCCGAGCCCGGCTCTTCTGAATGAACTGAACTGGAAGCGAGTTTGGGGCTTGTACAGACTTAGGTTAAAGTTAAGGGAATTATCCATTTTTCTTTTGCCCTGTTCCCTTGTCTTTGACTTTATTAATTTCACCTTTGCTGTGTATTTTATTTCCATTAATAAAACCTGATTCGTTTGTGGAAAAGAGGCTGTGAGGCTCCTTTCTTATTGGCCTGGGAGAAAGATCTCAAGGCCTAGAGGGCCCTCATTATTTTCAGGACCCCAATATTTCGGTGAGCCACCCAATGAACTCTCCCAATATTAAATTTGGCACCAACAGTCCACAGAGCGCCTTTCAGGGGCCACCCACCACTAAGGCCGGCAGGATCCGGTACCACAGGCGCTTTCGGCCCACCCTCCTGTGACAGGGGAGCACCCCATCTACCAAAGTCTGCCTCATCCCTTCTCATGACTCCTCCTCAAGATGCGCCATGGGGGACAAAGTGCTCACCTCTGCTTTGAGGAGAGCGAGAGAGAAAGAGAGACAGACAGAGGGCGTGAGTCCAAGACATCTTGGGGGGCAGAGCTGCCCTGCTCACTCACCTTTGAATTTTGATCGGATATTGGCCAGTTCTTTGTTTATCCTTTTGATCTCCGCCTCCTTACTCTTGCCTGAAAAAGAACAGAAACCAAGTGTTACCTTTAGCCAACTTGCAAGCAAGCCACAGTAAGTAAGCTTCCCGCCTCAGTCAAGAGGCAGGCACTTTGCTCCCAGCCATTAGGATGCCAGGGGTCAGAAGAGGGCCCAGAGGTATGGACAGGGATCAGGCGGCTCTCCCCACACTTGCCCGGGCACCCCCCTGACTTCGGCAGACCCAGGAAGCCAGAGGAGGAGAGATGGCACACCGCGTCAGGAAGAAGAGCCGCTCCCTCTCTGCTAGCCCATGCGAGGAGGGCTGGCCAACGCTCCTTTAACCTGCAGCACAGTACACGGGAAGAGGAGACCAAATTGGGGGGCAGAAGACACAGGGAAACTCTCACCCTTGTTGCGGCCTCGGGCAAAGTCCCTCCAGGTTCCTGACTTCTGCTTCCCCCCCAGTAGAAGGAAGGTGTCAGACACCAGGACCCCTGGGGACCCGCCCCTCTCCACTGCAAGATCCTTCCTGGAGGCCAGTCTCCTTGCAAGAACCCTGGCCAGCCCCAACTCCCATCCAGGGAAGCACCACAAAAGAAGGGCCCAGAGCTGTGAGCTGGGGGGGGGGGGGTTCCTGAGGGAAGGCAGCTGGTCCCAGCAGGCAGAGCAACAGGAGAAAGAGGACCAGCCGCTCAGCTCTCGGCAGCCAGTGCACAGTGTTCTCCCAGAGAGGTCCCACTGTGGGCCGGCTTCCCCACTCCCTGACCCTGCTGAGGTGGGCATTCCTCAGGGACCCCAAAGAGGCTGAGCAACTGAGAGTGGGAGAAAAGCTGGCATCTGGAAGGAAGCAGAGGAGCCAGAAGACTGAGCCTGGGGGGCCGGTGCTTATAGCTGCTGAGAAAGCGATGACTCGACAGAGCAGAACACTTCACAGGAAAGAGCTCAGCTGATCCTGTCTTACAGGAGGGGCAAGGAAAAGTGAGGAAGTGAAGTGAGCCAGCCAGGGCTCTACAGCTGGCTAAGCGCAGCCTTTGAACCCAGATCTCTCTGACCCCTGGTCCAGGGCTAGGGGGTGATGACACGAAGCTGCCTTTTATCTCTCTTTAGGAGTCTGAGGAGGAAGGAGGCTGCCTGCTGTCTGCCTGCTGCTGCCCCTGCCCATGTCAAACCACACACTGCAAGGAGCTGCTAAGCTGGGAAGCGCCAAGGGTGTAAGTGAGGTGGCAAAGAGGCAAGTCCTGCTTCACTCTCCCAGCGCAGAATGGGCTTCCTTGGGAGCTGGCAGGCTCCTTCTCACGAGAAGGCCTTTGGCCTCTAGAGGCTGGCTCACCCATCCACCACAGCAGGGCTCCTGATTCGAGGACAGCCCAGACAAGATGGCCTCCGAGGGGCCCAAACGCAAATAGGCCCCGCCCTCCGAGAGCTTCCAGGACATTTCAATGACTTGCCCAAGGAAGAGTCAGAGGTGGGCCTAGAACACAGGCTCCTTCCTCTGCCTTCCACGGTCTCGCCCGCACTGTCGCCTGCTCAGGGCAGGCAGAGGGCAGAGATTGGGTCCTAGGTCCCAGCCTCACTTGCCAAATCAAAGATGAAATCTGGTCAAGACAAACGTCCAATTCCACAGCTTGGCGGAAATGAATCCCAAAGCAAAAGGCGCCAACAGCTCCTGTGGGCGCTCTCCGTGTGGCACTGGGAGAAAAAGAGACAGTTTCCAGGTCATATCTCCACAAGAGTGTGGTAAAAAGTGAAAGTTTTTAAAGAGCCACATCTAACGGAGCAGCCACCGAGAAGGGAAGTGGCTTTAAGATCACACCATACGTGGACAGGCAGAAGAGAGAAGGAAGAGAGGGTCCGAAGAGAAAGCCAAAAGCAGATGAGACGACCAACGCTCATGGGGAAGCCTCCGGAGGAGATCCAAGTGGACGTACGTACCAAGAGACGGATGAGGCCTGCTTCCTGTCAGAGAAACTTCTTGACACTATCTTGCTTTCAATGTTATTAATCTCTCCATTACTTTTCAGGATCTCTAGTTTAGGATTTATTGGGGTGTTTCTCATTTGTTCTTTTTCTCGCTTTTTAAGTTGCATGCCCAATTCACGGACCTCCTCTTTCTCTTTTTTACTCATGTCAGCAGTTAGAGCTATATCATTTCCCCTGAGCACTGCTTTCTCTTGGCACGGTCTTGATGCTCAGCCATCTGAGCCCCTTCTTCTCAGCCGTCCCCACTCCCTGGGGGTGTCCCCTCGTCTCTGTCCTGCCCTGGGTGATCTTGTCAGCCCACAGACTCAATACCACCTCAATGCTGCCGATTCTCACGTCTATTTATACAGCCCTGCGCTCTCTCCTTCTGCCGACTGGCCATCTCCAACTGGATCTCACCACAACCGATCTCACAATCCCCACACCCTCGCTCCCTGCTCCCAGCTTCCCTCTCATGGTCAAGGGTGCCGTCATCCTCTCAACCCTGCAGGCTCACGAGCTAGGCATCGTCCTCAACTCCTCCTGGACTCCATTATCCGATGCCAAGCTCTCATCTTCTATCCCTTCCCTCCCTATGCAGGCTGACTCACAGCTGGCCTCTCCTGTGGGGGTGGGGGAGGGGGGGAAGGGGGGAGAAAGTGGGGAGGAGGAGGGGGAAAGGGGAGAGGAAGGGGGGAGGAGGGGGGAGGAGGAGGGGGAAAAGGGGGAGGAAGGGGGGAGGAGGAGGGGGAAAAGGGGGGAGGAGGAGGGGGAAAAGGGGGAGGAAGGGGGGAGGAGGAGGGGGAGGAAGGGGGGAGGAGGAGGGGGAAAAGGGGGGAGGAGGAGGGGGAAAAGGGGGAGGAAGCGGGGAGGAGGAGGGGGAAAGGGGGGAGGAAGGGGGGAGGAGGAGGGGGAAAGGGGGGAGGAAGGGGGAAGGAGGAGGGGGAAAGGGGGGAGGAAGGGGGGGAGGAGGAGGGGGAAAGGGGGGAAGGAAGGGGGGAGAAGGGGGGGAAAGGGGTAGGAGGAGGGGGAAGGGGGGGGGTCTGCCTGCCCCAGCTGTTGCTATTCTCCAGCTGACTATCAAACTGATCTTCTTAAAAGGCAGCTCCGACCACGTCACCCCCTACTTAATAACCTCCAGGAGCTCCCTATGGCCTCCAGGAATTAATACAGAGTCCTCCGTTTGGCCTCTAGCACCCATCATGACCTGCGCCCCTCCCGCTGGCCTCCAGGCTGTTCCTCACACAAGACGTTCCATCTACGGACTGGGGGGCACTTTCTGTTGGCCGTCCCCCATGCCTGGACCGGTCTTCCTCCTCGCCTCTGCCTTCTGGTCTCTCTCAAGTCTCAGCTAATGTCCCAACTTCCGCCAGCAGCCTTTCCTAGCCCTCCATCATCCTGTTGACCCAGAGCTATGGGGACCCTGTCTAGCTCAGCAGATCTAAGCTCGTGAGGGCAGGAGCTACATTTTGCCCCATCATTCTGCACAGTCCCTGGTGCACCTGGTAGGTGCTTAATCAATGGTTGTCGCTCTCCCAGAATGGAGCAGCTATCTCAGGAGGGGGTCAGCCTTCCCTCGCTAACAGCCTTCATTCTTGTCGGCATGTCCTACTATGGGGACACATTTTCTGCCACAACAGATTGTGAGCTCCTGGAAAGCCTGTCTCCTCGGCACCTCGCACAGGGCCTGGTACTTAGTCCATTTCCAGGAGATGCTGGATGGGGGGGGGGGGGAGGAAGGGCGGAGCAGGGCCCAGTATACCTCTGGGGCCCTTCATCAACTCAAGGGATCCAGAATTCCAGAATTCTAAGACAAGCGGGTCAAGCCAGTCCCCCAGCCACCAACAAAGTGAAACTGTGACAAATAAGCCAAAAAACTATAATTAGATGAATTTATTTCGGTAAACTCTGCTCATTTTTCCTGATTCAGCTGACTAAGACTCTCAGTAGGTGTTGGAAACCAAGGGCACTCAATAATCCTGAGCGTACTCAGACGCCGTTACTAGAAAGAGAGCCTCCCTTATCGGCCCTGTGCAGCAGCGAGCCCAGGGCCTGGGGAAGGTCACACAGGCAAGCGAGGCCAGCCAAGGCCATTGGCCTCCAGAGCTCGAGGTTCGTGTGGCTAGACCGAGAAGCCTCACAACAGCATTGCCTTTAGCAGCCGGGCTCTGAGCCTTTGAGGATGATCACCACCCACGCTGTGCGTGCATGTGTACACAGGCGAGCACACACATGAACACACACACTTGGCTGCTCTGAGCCGTGCTCCCTCTGCAGGTAAAGGAGGAATAGGAGAGCAAGAAGAAGGTTCAGGGAGACCGTACGGCCGTCAGCCACAGGCCCGGCCCTGGCCTGTGACAGCTCAGGGTCTCCTCTGCCGTGGCGGCCCACAGAACGAGCCTCCTTTCAGCTCTTTCCCTTTCTGCCCTGTTGCTGGGCTGAGGCTGCTTGATGTGACATTTCTCCTCACGGGGTCCAGACAAGTGCTGGGCGGAGCCAAAGATGGTGTCTCCACCCCATCTGACGGGCTGCAGGAAGAAGGCCCACGCCTGGCTGGCTCCCTGCTGGCCTGGAAAGGCTTTGGCCAAGGTCTCGGGTCTGGGTTAGAGGGAGAGGGTCTGGCGGCTGAAGCCGTGGGAGAGAGGGGGCAGCGGTCACCTCACCGCTGGGGCTCTCCCACGGCACATGCAGAGGCCGGTCAGAGGAGCTGTGTTCCTGCAGCTCTGCTAGCCAGGCCAGGAAGGAGGGGGTCCGGGCCCAGGGTGGGTCCTGAGGCACAAGGCCGGGGCTTCTGAGAAATCGGTGCTCAGTGAGTGAACAAGTGCTCCCAGAGTTACATAATTGGGGGGGGGGGGGCAGCCGCGTCCGTCAGGTCGTCTGTGCCAGCTCCATGTTCTGACTGACATGATTCTGCAGTCATTTTGTCTCTGTCAGCACAGCAGCAAATGAGGATTCTGATCAGAATAAGGATGAAGGCAAGGAGTCTGAGCCACGGAGGCCACACCCCAGACACAGATGAACCCAACTTTGTCAGCAAGGTCTCCAAGTCATCTCTACAGCCCAAGCAGGTGGCACAGAGCCTGGCACAGAGCCCGCCAGAGGGAACCGCATCTGTTGAATGGCTACACAAGTGACCAACTAGTATCTGCTGGGACAGCCAAGGCCAGGGAGGGAAGCCATGAAGAAGAGAGAAGCAGGAGACTGAAGAGATGATCCCCCACAGAAGCCACTAGAGCAGGGCCAAAAGCAGCACGACCCTGACTGCCACGGAGCTAAAGAGCAGGCCGAGGAAGGAGGAAGGCCGGCTCTGTGGTCGGCGGCCCTGGGACAAAGAGGCCCAGCCCAGTGCGTCCTCTCTCTCCCCTCGGGATTCTCCAGGCCTGCTCCCCCACACACCCTGGAAGCCTCCCACCCCCTTTCTAGAACTTTCCATTCCAGGTTTACAGAGACCTGACTTTAATCCTGTGGGCCTTCCTTCCCCCGCAGGGGTCACTGCTGGCCTGAGCACTGCCCCACCCGACCCCACTGCCTAGCAGGGCCCAAGGACAACTGTGAGAACCATTAGGTGTCCCTTGTCTAACCCCAGAAGATTTGCGGCCCCAATTTAGCCTGGGGGGAAGGGGGGCTCCTCCTGAGATAATAGGCCTGGAGGGCCCCCCACCCCCCAAAGTTAGGCCAGGCTCAGCATCCCCTCCCTCACAGCAAGGCAGGAGCTGGGAAAGGTTTTGGGAAGTAAAGGTCAGAAGACCTACGGGTTCTTCTCTGCAGGTCAAAGACTGAATGAGAGCAAGGCCCACCCGCTGGTGAAAACTCAGTGGGAGCAGGAGGGGCCTGTGGGACAGTCTGCTGTGGCCCCAACACAGGGTTCTCATCTCCCCTTCCCCCCCCCTTCCTCAGGTGGAGAGCCTGCCACCCCCAGGAAGCCTCAGCCACAGCCCCTTTCTCCTCCTGCACCCGCCCAGGAGTGGCCACATGCAGGTAGGTGTGTGACACCCCAAAAGTAGCCAAGACTCCCTAATCCCAAGTGCCGCCGCAGCCTCCACAAGCCCGCTGAGCACTTCTCCCACACCAGCCCGCGGCCCCCTTGCTTCCCAGCTCCTTACCAACTACCCAGTAAACCCACACCCAGTATGTGACAAACAAGCGGCCAGCCGGCTCCCCAGATTAGCTTAGAGCAAGGCCCCTGCCCTGCTTGGCTGCCTCAGATAAGGAGGTCACTTCTCTCACCCCCTTGCAAAGTCCCTCCGACAGGGAGAGCTCTTCATCTTCTGGGGGGGGGGGGGGACAGATGGATGGACAGTCAAGGGATAGTCAGGTGGGTGGGAGGCCAGGCCCCCTCCTCAGAAGAAGGCTTGCTGCCTGGATTCCTAACTGGGAGAAAGCTAAACTTCAGGAAGGGGCAGGAAAACTCAGCCATTTTTTCCCTTCATCCACCCTGAAATCCAGTCCATGAACCCTTAGAACCTCCATATAATAAAACCTTGCTCCCTAGCATGGAAAACACCATTTCAACCAAGGTAAAGTGAACTAAGGAAATTCCTTTGAAGGAAATTCTTTAGAAATAAAAAATAATCAGTGGCTGGAGAGCCGGGCCTAGATCAGGAGGTGCTGGGTTCAAATCCGACCTCAGATTCATACTGTGTCAGCCTCAGTCTCATGTGTAAAATGGCTAAAAGCAGCGCCCGTGGGGCAGCTAGATGGCGCAGTGGATAGAGCACCGGCCCGGGAGTCAGGAGTACCTGAGTTCAAATCCAGCCTCAGACACTTAACACTTACTAGCTGTGTGACCCTGGGCAAGTCACTTAACCCCAATTGCCTCACTAAAAAAAAATAAATAAATAAAACAAAAAAAAACAGCGTCCATTTCCCAGGGTCGTTCTGAGGGCTCTGCACAGTGCCTGGCACATAGTAGGTGCCTAATAAATGCTTCCTTCCTTTGCATTCCCCCTTTCCCTGGGTACTTTTTTCACCAGGCAGAATGACCCATTTATCAAAACTAAAGACCCTACCCCGTCACCACAGTGAGCGTGTGTTGGTTGCCCACTGGTCACGCTACCATCACCCCCCTCCCCACCCCGTCGTTTGGCCACGTTCTCCAGAGAAGGCGGGTCCTGGCACCCTCACAGTCCCTGCTGGTCCCCATCTCTGGAGAGAAGTGTTGCCAACACCCACACACACGACTAGGACTGGCCAGACAAACCAAAGCCAGTCTTCTCCAGGAGACCTGGCTCTGAAGGCATTTTGCACACAAAGTAGAAAGCCTGTGGCTCGCTTGGCAAAAGCATTCGGAAGCTGGGGAGTCACTAGACAGAGCCCGCAAAACCCGGCGTCCCCTAAAAACCTAACAGGCCCCAGGCCAGAAGGGGAGCAGCCGCTGGCCTATGACATGATGATCTCACCTCCCAGGGAACTGCTCTTCCAAGTCACTAATGTGAGGGTGCAAAGAAAATGCCTGAAATTGGCCAACAACCCGTTTTGTTCATTGACTGAATGAATGGATTTTTAGAAACGTGTCTGTCGGGGCAGCTAGATGGCGCAGTGGTTAGAGCACCGGCCCTGGACTCAGGAGTACCTGGGTTCGGATCCGGCCTCAGACACTTGACATTTACTAGCTGTGTGACCGTGGGCAAGTCACTTAACCCCCGTTGCCTAAAAAAAAAAGAAAAAAAAAAAAAAGAAACGTGTCTGTCAGGGCAGCTAGGTGGCGCAGTGGATAGAGCACTTGCCCTGGATTCAGGAGGACCTGAGTTCAAATCCAGCCTCAGACACTTAACACTTAACTAGCTGTGTGACCCTGGGCAAGTCACTTAACCCCAATTGCCTCACCAAAAAAAAAAAAAAAAAAAAAGAAACGTGTCTGTCTCACTGATGCCCCCCCCCCTGCCCCCCTGGACATTTGTTTTTCTTAAAGAAAGCAAAAGAAAATCCTTCTGCCCACCAAGCCAAAGAGGTCTCTCACAGGGCACTCCAAGAAAGGGCTGCAGGTGCTGGGTCTGAGGTTCTGGACTCAGGGGAAGCTGTTCGCTGGACTCTGCACATTGGTTAGAATTTCTTTTCTTTTCTTTTCTTTTCTTTTTTTTCCGAGGCAATGAGGGTTAAGTGACTTGCCCAGGGTCACACAGCTAGTAAGCGTCAAGTGTCTGAGGCCGAATTTGAACTCAGGTCCTCCTGAATTCATGGCTGGTGCTTTATCCACTGCGCCACCTAGTTGCCCCCATAAATGATTTTCTTTTTTTTTTCAATGGGGTGGGGGAGAAAAAGGCAGATATGGGTTCATTGAAAAAATAAAATTTAATTAAAAAAAACAACAGCAATAAATGGAGGTCAGCCAGCAAATTCCCACAAGAGACAGATAGAAAACTCTGCCTCAGGCTTCATTTTGTGAAGTTCATCCCAGCAGCCCATGGGGCAGACATTGTCAAAGCATCTGCCTGCCCCTGAAGGGCTAGCCCTTCAAGTCCATGGGCACTGGGGGGTCCAAGGCTACTGAATCTGGGGCCTTTCCAACCTGGGACTGAGGCCCAGCCCTGACCTGGAGTTGTCCAGCCTTGCCCTGCCAGGCCTGCCCAGGGCCTCCCTCCCTCCCCACCCCCCTCTCTTGCCCCTGTTGCTCCTTCTACCCGCCCCCTCCTACTACCCAATGCCTCTCCCCCACTCCATAATCGCTTAGGTCACCACTGGGAAGAAGCTGAGCAGAAGGAATCGCTCTGCCGGCTCCGTCCAAAGTCCTCCCTCCTCACACCTGGGGGCAAAGGGCAAGATTTTTCTTCTCCCCATCCTCGCTGAAGCTGTAAGAAGTGGGTCACAGAAGAAGGAGGAGCATCCGATCCACCAGCAAGGTCCCAACGCCAAGAGAAAACAAAGGTCTGCGCTGTGGGTTGTTGACTGAGAGAGATGCGCCAGCCCTCAGGACTCCAGATGAAGGCCCAGCAGAGCCTCTCCCAAGCTAGGTGAGCAATGGGGTGAGCAGGTTCCCAAAGCCTTCTCCACCCCTCACCTCAGCGGTGCTCACAAGCTATCACTAACCCCATCTAACAGAGGAGGAAGGGGCAGCTGGCTCCGTGCGAAGGGGAGAGGCGGGAGACTTGTCACCCAGCAGCATTCAAACGCAGGCCTTCCTGCCGCTCCCTCCAGACACTGGCTCAACAACACTTGGTGCCTGGGCTAGCCTCGACATCCCACTCCTCTCCCCCTCTTCTGGGGCCCCTCTGGAGGTTCCCAGGCTGGCCCAGGCCATCAGCCTCAGCAGCCCAGCTTCCCTCCCCTCCCCTTTCTGTATTCTCCGCTGGAGGCAAAGCCAAGAGGGTGGAGGACCAGAAAGCAGGAAGGCCCACCTGCCCCTCAGCCCCTCCAAACAACCCAGAAAAGGCAGCAAAGCAAAAGCTGACGGGGAATCCAAGGAAAAGTCACAGTGAGTCATTTCTCCAGCCCAAGCCAGTACTGGAAGACAGAGAGGCCTCAAAGATGGATGGGGGCGGGTCAAGGGCACTCCGGCACCAGAGTAGCCACCAGACTCGGAACAAGGGACCCATAGGCCTTTGCTGGGGTTCGGGCTCTGGATCACAGATCTGGGGCAAACACAATCAATCAATCAATCCACATTTATGAAACACCTAAACCTGAAGAGGCTTGCCCCTGTGGGTAGCAGTGCAGAGGACGATGTAGCGGACCCTTGGCTGTGAGGCAAAAGAAGTCTATAAACACTGGGGAAGGGCTCTGATCAGACCCACGAAGCAGAGCAGAGCATTCCAGTGTCTAGGGGGAAGCGCCAGGGGTAAGAACGGTGTCTGAAATATTGAATTGCTTGATTTCATAGGGAGGGTTGAAGAGAGAAGGAGGAAGAAAAATTTAGAACACGGAATTAGCTCAAAGACCTTAATCACAAGGAGGGAATAACATTCGCACCCAATTGGGAGGAGTAATCTATTTAACCCTACAGGAAAGTAAAGAGGATAAGGAGGGAAGGCTGAAAAAAGGGAGGGAGGGGAGGGGACAGTCAGAAGTAAAACACTTTTGAGGAGGAATAGGATAAAAGAAGATAGAAAATAGAGTAAATATCATGGGAAGGGAATAGGATGCAGGGAAATAGTTATGATTCATTATAATGGCAAAAAGTATGGTACCTACTCTGCTGGGCTATTATGAAGAAAATTCTCTGTCAAGTTTAAGGTACTATATACAGGTTATGATGAACAGGATACTGGGGACAGTGGATAAAGCTGGCACAGTGGATAAAGCACCAGTCCTGGATTCAGGAGTTCCTGAGTTCAAATCCGGCCTCAGACACTTGACACTTACTAGCTGTGTGACCCTGGGCAAGTCACTTAACCCCCATTGCCCCGCAAAAAAAATAAATAAAAAAAAAAAAAAGATGAACAGGATACTGTCAGAAAAACCTGGAAAGACCCACATGAACTGAAGCAGAGTGAAATGTACTGTATACAACATAACAGCAATACTATAAGGATGATCTGCTGGGAAGCACGTGGTTATTTTCAGCAAGGCAATGATCCAATATAACCCTGAAGGACTTAGGAAGATTGCAGCCCATCTGCAGAGAAAGAACTGATGGTATCTGAAAACAGACGGAAACATCTTAATTTTCCTGACAATTCCTTAATCTGGAGTTTTGGTTTTTTGACTGTTTTCTCTCACAGTCTAGCTAACGTGGGAATGTCTTCCATGACTACTCATGTATAACTCATTTTGAACTGCGTGAGTTCTTGTGGGTGGGGGGTGGGAAGAGAAGTTGGAACACAAAGTTTTAAAAAATTGATGTCGAAATTTGTTTTTACGTTTATTTTGGAAAATAAAATTCGATTCGATTAAGAAAAAAGAAAAAGAACAGTGAGTGAGGCATCCCAAAGGGCCCTAAACTAGCCTGGGTACAAGCAGTGAGAATTCTTGGAAGAAATGAAGTACGAGTGGAAAAACGGAGTTAAAATGTTTTTACAAACAGAAAGAGAGCACTAGAGGAAAAACCAGAAAAGAAATGAGAACTGAAGAAGAGTCAGAAAGACAGTGAACAACAAGAAATATTAAAACAAAAAGTCCAAAGACGGACAAAATAGAAGAAAATCCTCATCTCACAGCAAAAAGCAAATGACCTTGAAAACAGTTTCTGGGGAGATATTTGGAGAATCACTGGATTCCCTGAAAACCATGACCAAAAAAAAAAAAAAAAAAAAGAGCCTGGACGTCAGATTTCAGGAAAGCCTAAAAGAAAATTGCCAAGATCTCTTAGGACCAGGGGGCCCAAGTGGAAATAGAAAGAATCCACCAGGCACCTCCTGAAACCCCAAAATGAGAACTCTAGGAAGATCAGAGGCAAAACCCAGAGCTTCTAGGGCAAAGAACAAACACCATGAGCAGCCAGAAAGAAAGAATTGAAATACAAACAAGCTACAGTCAAGATCACTCACGACATAGCAACCAGCACTAAACAGGCATGGAGAGTTTGGGATGTGATATTCTAAAAGGCAAAGGATATGGCCTTAAAGTCAAGAAAGCAACAGGGAGGGGAAAGGCCCTTCAATCAAACAGGATGTCCAGGCATTCCTGATGGACTCAGGATGGAAAATGTCTTCCACATCCAGAAAAAAGAACCATGAATTTTGAATGAAGATTGAACCATACTGTTTACTTTTTTTTTGAGGTTTTTCCCCTTTTGTTCTGATTCTCTTACAACAGGACTAATGGAGAAATATGTTATATGTGATTATACATATGTAACCTACATCAGATTGCTTTCTGCTTGGGAGGGGGGAGGGAGGGGATGGGAGAAAAATTTGGAACTAAAAATCTTATGAAAACAAATGTTGAAAATTATCTTTATATGTCACTGGAAAATAATAAAATACTTTTATGATTTAAAAATAAAATAAAATAAAATAAAAAGACCAGAGCTACAGAGATTCAAACACAGGAGTGAAGAGAAGCATAAAAAGGTCAACCCAAAGGCACAATAACAAGTCTAAATGAGGATAAACCTTACATTCTAAGGAGAGGACACAATTCCCCTCTGAATTCTATTATCATCAGGTTCACAGAGAAAGTCTAATCAGACAAGGCCTGGGGGGGTTTCTGTTCTATCTTGGTGATGTTAAGGAAAAAATGGAAAGAAAGGGGAAAGGGAATAAATACATACAAGGGGCTCATGCTTCAGACTGCAAAAGTAAAAAGTTTATAAAAACAAAAGGAAGGGGACAACTGACACCTTTCTCTTGTCTGAACTGGTCAAAGGAAGAAAGAAAATATACAAGCAGTAGGGTTAAAAAATACATTTCGCTAGACGGGGAAATAGGAAGGAATGGGAAGAAGAGGAATTAGATGAACGGAGGAATTAGTCTTGAGGAAAACAAACTTTAAGGATATACAAAGATATTTACAGCAGTTCTTTCTGAGGTGTCAAAGAAATGGAATCTATGGGGACGTCCCTCATTTGGGAATGGCTCAACAAGGTGTGGTATATCAATGTGATGGAATAAAGAATAACGAAGGAGACGGTTTCAGAGAAACCAGGAAAGACCTGCATCGCACAATTTCTTTTTCTCTCTTTTCATTCCCTTTACTTGGTTAATCATAAGCATCTGTAATGTTATTGCTTCATGTGAGGAAACCATGTTTCTTCACTTGAAGCACAGGGGGGACTGTGACAATTGAAGCGACGCCCCCTGCTAGAGAGATACTGTAGGAAAGTTCTGCCATGAGGAGAAGGTGTCTGAGGGCAAGCCACGTGGCTTGGAAGGTCAGTTCCTTAGTGTCAGGAAGGGACGTTTGATGTTTCCGGTTTAGACAGGAGGCTTCTGGGAGGAGAAAGGAAGCGTTGGATCCTTTTTCTATTCCTGAGCTCACCATGGCAGGTCGGATGATGGGGTCTCTTAGAAATAGTTAGATGCTTACCTTTCTCTCTGATCATTAGATCCTAATGCTCTTTAATAAATGCTTAAAAGTCTAAACTCTTGCTAAAGCTTCATTTATTGGTGACCACTCGGTAGATTTTTAGACAGTCTAGCTAGAGAGCAACTTTACAGTGAACAGGTGTGGAGTAAAATGAACTGAACCAGGAGAACCATTTATACAAAGACAACGCTTGGGTAAAAGATTTGAGAACTCTGATCAGTATAATGTCCAACCACGATACTGGAGGACCGAGAAAACATGCTACCCATCATCTCCTGTGAATGAGACATTCTGGGGGGACCGATGTAGGCATTTGTTTTGCTTGACTGTGTTTGTAACGGGGGCTTTGTTCTTCTTTCTTACTCAGCCGGGAGGGGCAGGAGGGAGGGAGAAAAGGCAGATTTTTGTGGACTGGAAAAACATTTTTGAAAAAAAGAAAGTCTCCCCACCAGAGCATGAAGCTGCCAAGGGTATTAATAGCCTCAGGCTCCTGGCTTGGCCCCAACCCTTTTTATTGGCATTGCCACTGAGCCACCTTGGCAATAAAGCCACAGACTAGGAAGGGGCAGATTCCCTACCTTCAAGGGTCTGCCTCCTTCTTTACCCTCTCAGCTCCAATAGTTTTGCAGTGATCTGTCTGTTCAGAGTCTTGTAAAGAGTCAAGAGATGCCTGAAGAGCTGGCCTCCCCCTCCCCTCTGGCATCTCTGCCCACCTAGATGAGGTTCCATTCCTCCAACATGGGGTTATGTCTGGTCACTCAACAAAGACCCCATCTTCAGGAAGAGGGCGCACAGTGGGGGCTTGCAGATCTGCCTCCAGCATTAGCTTCTCAGCCCCTTCCAACTCCCTCTTCTGTCCTTTGATCATTGCTATTATAGAGGGGGAGGGAGATCCAGGACCAATAGCTATCAGAAGCCAACCTTCAAGCAACAGGCCTCTAAGGGAGTTGGGTAAGAGCAATGCCTGGAAGAACCCAGAGACCCCCCCCCCAAAAAACCTCTCCGTGAATGAAGCACAGACTTTTCATTTTAGACCTAAGTGGGGGCTGTAGTATTTCTTTTAAGTGGCTGCTTATAAACTGCATTTCCTAATTCCAGCTGCTACAGTCCCTGACCAACACTAAGGTCAAAGGCAGAGCTTTATGAGATCAGAGATACCTGGGCACGTCTGGAAGAGGTGAGGAAGAGACTGAAGATGAAAGAGCTGGGATTGAAGACCTAAGTGGAGGAATTAGCCTTGGCACAAAGGACATACAGATAAAGATGTCAAGAGGCAGGGAAGAAGAGATGAGGGAGCAAGCAAGGCCATAGCTAAGAAAGATGGGGTCAGAGGTGTGTGGGCATACGTGGTGGAAGGGGGGGTGTATACGTGTGTGAATAGTGTGTATACATGTGCCCACACGTATGTGCAAATACACATACACATAACTGTCACTGCTGCTCAGGCTCATCCGACTCTGTGACCCCACGGACCACAGCACACCAGGCCTTTGTGCCCTCCACCAGCTCTCCAAGTCTATGCAAGCCCATGCTCACTGTTTCCATGACACTGCCTATTGATTTCAGTTCTCCTCCTCCTTTTGCTGTCAATCATTCCCAACATCAGAGTCTTTCTCAGTGAGTCCCACGTTCTCATTATTCAGCATCAGGGTCAATATTTGACCTTGCAGTAAATAGTCTGAGTTAATTTCTCTAAGTATTGACTTATTTGATCTATAAACATATACATACACACACACACACACACACACACACACACATATATGTACAGGTTTATCTGTAGACATCCCTAAGAAGCTGTAAGGTCCAACAGGACAGGGATCATCTTTTGTCTTTGGTTACAAAGCCCTGGAGCTCAGCATGGCCTGGTACATGGCAGACACATAGTAAAGATGTGAGGAATTCCTCCAATGTGAGTATATTTTACCAGATGACAATACTGGTGGAAAAAACCGAGAATTTTTTCAAATAAAACCCTATTGGTCTCTTTCTGCTACCATTAATGAGAGAGAGACAGGGAAGGAGGGAGACAGAGAAACAGAATCTGCCATTGTTTACCCTAGACCTTTGGCAAACAGACCCCAGATTTTAACCAGCCACCCCGCTACAGCAAGCATTACAGCCAGCTGGTTACCTGCTCAAAGCCACTTCTCTCCAATGACGCAACAGCCTTTGGGCACAAAACCCCAGTGATGGAAAGAAGACAAACAGTATAATTAGTAGATCTTCAGATTAACTCTAATGATGTTCAGGGAAGGGTCTGATGAAAGAGGTGCCCTAGGTAATGCTTTCAAGGTCAACCCATGGAGCTTGGTTCAGGAAAGTTAAGTGAGGAAATTAAATTCTGAAGTCCCTGGCCAGGCTTCTGGCCTGGGGCTTCTCTGCAGGTACAGCCTAGAGAAGACAGGAGCCAGGCCCACTCCCAGGGCACATGTGGGGCACTGCCCTGTGCCAACAGACTCCTGGGATGTGGTGGGTGAGTGAGTCTCCTGTTTTCCTGGCTTCAGACACCCTGGATGGGTCATTTCCCATCTCCAGGCCCCAAGCACTGACATCCTCACTGGCAGGACCCTCTGCCCGTGAGGCGCAGGTGCAGCCTCTGTTCTTGGGCATATTCTTTGTTACAAAAATTGTGAGCGTTCATGGAGGACGTAAAGTTTGCTAAGAGCTTCACCAATACAGTGTCAGGTCTCACAACACGTCTGGGAGGGAAGGGAGCCCTTTTTACAGTTAGGGAAACAGAAGCAGGCAGAGGAGATGTGACTGTCCCACAGTCACACACCCAGGACATGTCTGAGGCAGGATTTAAACTCAGGTCTTCCTGACTCCTCCGCCCTGCTTCCTCTTGGGATGGTCTAAAAAAAGATATTGCAAGCAAAGCTCACAATGCCTGAGAGAGCTCAAGGTCTCCCTCCTTCCCTGCCTCCATCAGCATCATGGGAAGGCTCGGGAGGATGCACCTGCTGGAGCCAGGCCCCAGGATGAGGGCTGGGGACACAAACAGCCCCTGCTCTCAAGGGGCTGCCAGTCTAATGGGCACTAAGCCCGCCAAGCATGGGCATCACCCAAAGCTGATGCCCATCAAGTGCCTCCCAGTATCCCTCAGCACCCCCCTCTTTGATGGCTGAACAGGAAGACCAAAAGCTCTATCACTGTCAGCTGCCCCATGGTCTTCTCCAGAGACAAAAACCCTCTTTTCAAGGGGCTGATAGCGTGTTTGGTTCACATTCAGCCCAAGGTACAACCACCACCGGGAGGTTGGCTTCACTCCCAACTCATTTGTTAGCTCAGAAGAACAGTGAAGAGGCCCGACCCAGCGGCCTGTAAGGTCGGGCCAGAAAGGAGCAAGAAAATTCACCATTGTGATGATCCAGTGGGGTGGGTGGGGGGACATTTTTAAACCTGGACTTTCAGTAAGTGTAGCATGATACAGGGCGATAACTGAGAGATGACGTTTTTATTTAAATTCTATTAAGATCAAATTGAACCTCCCATCGCCTCTGATGACCTCATTCAGGGAGCCTGGTCCCCTTGCCTGGCCCCACCCAAGGCCATGGGAGGGCTGGCCAATGCCATGCTGAGTCAAGGCAGGGCACCTGGCCACCAGCGAGAGAATCACCTCCAAGGGAGAAGACTTGGAATTCAGCACAGTGGCCCCCAAAGCACATTCCCTTTAACATCTTCCCCTTGAAAACTAGGGTCCTGCCACATGAGACCACCTCCTCAGCAGTCTGTGCCAGGCTCTGATCACCAGGCCCAGGGCCTGCCTCTGGAGGATGACTCCAACAGCCAGACACCCTAACCCCCCCCACCCATGGCAGTCAGGGAGGGGGCCTTGACCGAGTTTGTGTCAGGGCCCCCTCCTCAGAAGGAATCAGGAAATGGCGTTCCACCTCAAGTCCCATGGACATGAGAAATGAGAAAAGGGAAGCCTTCGAAGAGTCAGGGAGAGAGAGGCTCGCTCAGACTGATGCAGAGGAAAGGGAGCAGAACCATTGTGAAGAACAAAACCAGTCACAGGAGAACAGTTTATATAGTAGCAACAACACTGGGAAGACAATCCATCAACTTTGTGGGCTGGGAGACCGAGGATGAGGCCCACAGGGTGCCGCCTCCTGGCAGACACACATGCTGGGGTTAAGAAAGAGGGAGCGGATTGGTTATCAGGACTGTGGTTGGTCTTCTTGCAGGGGGGAGATGTCTATTCAAGAAAGAAAGCTTTAAAAATTCACAATTGAAAGAAATGCTCAAGGTCACTTAGGGGTTAGTGAAAATGAAAATGTCATTATTTCCAATCCAAGTTCCCCTACCCTCTGGATCCCAAGGCCCAGCAGAGGGACTGGAGGGAAGAATCCCGGCACTTCTAAAGGGAGGCCACTAGTGAAGAAGGCTAAAAAAGCCAAGGGAAGCTGCTTCTCACAGTACTACTCATCTCAATGTCGGGGGACATTTTCCAAAACCAACCATCAATCACATATTGAATGCCTACTGTGTACTAGGCCAAGCAGAGCTCCAGTCTTCAGGGGCTCACTTTTGTCCCAAGAAATGCCCCAAAGCCACAAGGGGGGCTGGCTGAACAAGGCATGGCCCAGCAGGCTGCCACCCAGTGCCCCTGGTCTGATGGCTCTTCCCAATCAGCCAGCCCTAGGGCCACTTCAGGTACAAAGAAGGAAAAAAACCAGCAATTCCTGCCCTGAGGGCCTACAGTGTAAGGTGGGGTGTGAGGCTGAGCATGGGAAGGAGCCGAAGTAGCCTGGGAGGATGTGAAAGAGAGAGCCCCTTTGGCTTAAGGAAGAGGCATCAACAAAGGGAGGTCAGGACGTCAGGCATGCCGGGAGTGGGGAGATGGCAGCACAAAAACAGAGCACCAAGCTTGCTCATGAAGCCCTTTTGGCATGTCCTAAGTCCCTGCCCTGAAGAAGCTGCCCCTCTAAAGACCAAACACAAAGCAACCCTCAGAGGGGAGGCCCCAGTGGCACTCCCCCCCTAAAGGTGATGAGGGAGACCTACCCTGGGGGAAAAGGCTCCCGGACAGGAGGAACAAAGAGAAGGCCACGTGGGGAAAGGGGCGGCAAGAGGGCAAAGGCCTGGAAAAGGCCAACAGGACCAGAGCAAGGCTGTGCTTTCCCACCCCACTGCCAGCTGTGGGGAGGAGGTTCCGGCACAACAGGCGCAGGGGCACAGCCGGCACAGGGGCACAGGCCCGGCAGAGACTGAGGGGGAGAAACCGGATGCAAAAAGTAGAGTCAAAAAGGAACCCAATCAGCATCAGGCTGGACAAGTGGGACAGCGGGCAGGGAAAGTCAAGGCTCAGGCCCACTCGAGCACTGCCTGGCAGACCCTGAACATCGTATCCACCAGCTCACACTGTTCTCAGCTCACAGGGCTCAGCCTGCAGGCCTGACCAACCCAGCCCTTCATCAACGACCAGTTTAAATCCCAATGGCTGGACCCTACCGAGTCATCCTGCCCACAAAGGCCCACGTCCTCTATCTGGGCTTAAGGTCAGGACCACAGCTCAGGACTTCATTTCTTCTCAAGAGTAACTCTTGGGGCAGTGAGGTGGTGCAGTGGATAAAGCACTGGCTCTGGATTCAAGAGGACCTGAGTTCAAATCCAGCCTCAGACACATAACACTAGCTGTGTGACCCTGGGCAAGTCACTTAACCCCCACTGCCCTGCAAAACAAAAACAAAAACAAAAACGAGTAACTCTCCACATCTCTAACCTAAGCTTCTCAAAAGCAGCTTTTGTTACCCCAGAGGCCTCAAGTACTTACTTATGAGGATAAATGCTTAAGGACTGGTAGGGTCTGATCAATCACTACATTTTATCAAACAGTTACAGAATTCATCTGAGCAGAAACAAATTTTTCTACACAACATCACCAAGCTGTGTCTCTTTAAAAAAACCACCTCAGGTTCTTCTCTGAGTTGTAAGAGTGGCATCAAAGAATCCAGTTCACTTGTGTCTTCCTGGCTAGACCTTCTCATCTTGAGTTAAATAGATTTAAATCCGATCTGCTCTAGTCAGTAGAGGCAATAACCTGAGAGGGAATTCACACACCCAAGGGGATAAAATGTTCCTAGGAACCACGAACGCGGGTACACCGTGCCAGAAGACCCAGATCGGTGCCCCCGGCCCGGCTGGCACCTGGGCCCAAACCCAACTCCAGGAATAAAACAGGGACCCCAAGTCAAAGGGGAGATGAGCCTGTGCACCAGCCAGAACCAACGCATGACATTCTTGGAGAAGTTTCTTCTCTGAGGGGAAAAAAAAAATCTGTTCAATGAAGTGAGTCACACTGATGTCCTCCTGGGAAAGCACAGAAGAGTGAGCCACAAGAACTCAGCAAAACCGGACTCACAGAAGCAAACCCTGGCATCACAGATACAGAGCCCTTGGCAGCATAAGGGCCAGGCCAGTGATCACTGTGAGAGCAGGAGCAACCACCCTGACCCCACAAGCACCTCTGGGAGGTCCTTGTCCAGGAGATGACTATGGGATGGAGCCTCCTATGCTGAAGGATCCGAGTCTAGGGTGTTCCCAGAGTCTCCATCCCACGACCCCTTTTCTCTCCATTCACTTCTTTGTGATCCCCACATGACCATCTCTCCTCCCTCTCCAAGTGGACACACCAGAAGCATCTCAAACTCCACATGCCCCCCGCCCCAGTCATTTAGTGCAGGAGCATTTATTAAGCGCTTGCTGGACAGGGCGCTATGCACTGGAGGTACAAAGAAAGGCAAAAATGGTGCCTGCCCTCAAGGAGCCGGTAGTCTAAGGGGAGACAACACGGGGTCAGCTCAGGAGGGAAGGTTCAGCAGCAGCTCCAGAGCCTGGGAAAGGCCCCTAGCAGGAAACAGACAGCATCCAAGTCTTAAAAGAAGCCACGGGGCAGCTAGGTGGCGCAGTGGATAAAGCACCACCCCTGGATTCAGGAGGACCTGAGTTCAAATCCAGCCTCAGACACTTGACACTTACTAGCTGTGTGACCCTGGGCAAGTCACTTAACCCCAATTGCCACACACACAAACACACACAAACACACAACGAAAGAAGCCAAGGCATCTCCGAGGCAAGAAAAGCCAGGAGACATGGGAAGAAGCTGCAGAGGGGACAACCATGGACAGACTGAGGGAAAGGCCAGAGGGGATGGCTACCCCAACCAGGAAAGAGAAGGCAGCTGTAGAAAGGACTGTTTACTATGGATTAGCCACTGAAGCCAGCTGCCTCCGTTTCTCCAACAGTAAAATGACGAAAATAGCACCTAAGAGTTGTCATGACGTTCAAATGAGAGAGCAGCTGTCAAGGCACCAATGTGTGCCTGGCACACAGCAGGTAAATGCTTGTCCCCCTCCCCACCCACTCTAACTAAAGGCGGCATCCCTGAAAGGGACGATGGCAAGGCCCCGAGGACCTCATGGACCCCAGGGGACTGTCAGGAGAGTTCAAGGAAGCTGCCAAGGGGGCTAACAAGGAGCGTCCAGCAGGCAATTAGGGACAGGTGTGGGAGAGGGCTCAGGAGGAACCAAAGGACCAGGTGAAATTGTGTGCAGAGAGTGGTAATTGAGCCCACGGGGAGAGGATGAGCTCATCAAGTGAGACAGTGCCCAGGGAAGAGGGGCCGGCCCCAGGCTTCACAGATGTGACCTGCAGGAAGGCATCTGGGGAAGAGGGGAAGCAGGGAAGGCAGATTTGAAGAGGGGAAGCAGGGAAGGCAGATCTGAAGAGGGGGAGGGAAGAGTCTTCCAGGCCAGTACAGAAAGCAGAGCCAGCAGAGGGCCCTGGAGCCCAGGTGTGTGCCCGCAAAGAGCAGCAAGCAGGTCAGTCTGGCCAGACAGTCCTGGGGGTGGCAGGAAGCTAGGGACCCTGGCACCCTGAAACCTGGTGTCTGAAGGGAACCACGCCCAGGGGAAGGGGCACACCCAGAGGCCCATCACCCTTGGAGCCCCTGCTCTCTTTGTGTGCCTCTTCCTTCCTGAGACTCCACCAGGGTCTCTCCAGGGGCCCAGCCAAGAGGTTCAGGCACAAGGCAGCCTAATGTGAGGCTGAAAGGTAAGAAAACACCAAACTCCTTTGAAAAGCTCCTCCCAGGGGCAGCTAGGTGGTGCCGTGGATAGAGCACCGGCCCTGGATTCAGGAGGACCCGAGTTCAAATCCAGCCTCAGATACTAGACACTTACTAGCTGTGTGACCCTGGGCAAGTCACTTAACCCCAACTGCCTCACCAAAAAAAAGAAAAAAAGAAAAGCTCTTCCCCTCCCTCCCAGAAGGAGTGCTCTCAAGTGCACCCATTTTCCAGACGCACCTGTGGCCAAGCTTCCTTAACTTAGAAAATAATCCAAGTGATTTTCCCTTTAAAAAGCAGAGTCTCCAGTGTCACCCCAAGGCCACTATAGAAAGTCGGGGTGGATCAGCTTTGGAGTTGCTGCTCTCACCACCACCTGCATCAACCTGGCAGTTGGCAGTCCAAGGGCCCAAGAGCACATGTTCCCTTCAACAAATGAGCCAAACTCTGAGCCTGTGGCACCACAGTGTTTTCAGCTGGCCCCACTGGTGGACTCTAACCAATTTCTAAGCCCAAGTCTAGATGTGGCTGACGGAGTCCTGACATGGCGGAAGACCTGGAGATGAATGCTCCTTCCCTCCCCAAATCCCTGGCCTTGTGAAGAGCTGCTTTGGTCTTCTTGGTAGAAACGACAGGCCCGTGTGCACTTTGCCCGTGGGGCCTTTTCCTTCCCACTCAGAGCTGAAACCTCCTCCCAAGAGAATGTGAGGTTCCCATGAACCAAGATGGACTTTGTTCCCTGGTCCCCAGCACTCTGCTCAGGTAAGCATTCCAGGGCTTTTCAGTCACTCATTCATTTAAAGACAAAAAACGATGCTTTGCTGCAATTCTCTTTAGGGGGGAAGAGAAGCCAGGTCCAATATTTGGCCACCTTATAACCAAATGGATTGCCTGGGCTCCAGAAATGTAACCAAAGACTGAGAAGTAGAGGCAAGTCTCCCGTGACCCGAGCAGACAGACCATCTGGATCTGGACTGGGCTTCAGGAAGAGCAGGGACTCCCTCAAGTGGGCAGGCATGGAATGGGGAGGAGGCCCTGACATCCCCCGTCCCACCCCACCCACAAAAAAAGGACTCTTGGCTTCCCTGAAGGAGATCCAGGATATAGTTTACAAGGCACCCATCACAGGTAAGCCCAGTGAATGTGGTCCTCCCTCTGGGTGCTGATGTAAGAAACCCAGCTGGACCCACTTAGCTCCCCCCAGGGGAGAGGGGACGTGCCCCAGACCCCTATAAAATCTAAGCTCTAAGGACTTTACATCACAGACGCTGACAGAAAATGTGTTTGCACTGTTTACATACAAGGAAAAGAGAAAAACAGGGAGGTGGGGGGGGGGGGAGCTTGCCTGGTTGGGGAGCTTGCCTGGTTGGGGGGGGGTGGGGGCCCGCTGGAGGCATGAGCCAGAGTGGGCACCACAGGACCAGCCCTAGGGGCCCCCTCTCCTGGCAGCACCAAGCCCGGCAGCTGGAGGCTGGGTCATGATTTTCAAGAATAAGGAAAATGTGCTCTGCCCCTTTCCCGTTTTGAACAGCTCCCTGAAGCCTGAGTCACTGCAGGCCCCCCCCCCCTCCCAGGGCAGCTCTGAGGGGGAAGGAAGGGCCAGGACCCCCCGCCGGCAGCAGCAAGAAGGGGGAGCCCAGGGCTACCTCTACACTAGCCTCGGGCAGCAGACACTTTAGGGGCTATTTGCAGGGGGAGGGAAGCAAAACCTCAGTCATTCTCCCGGAGGCTCCATTTCCTGAAACTCCTTCCTTTTTCCTTGGAGCAGCTCATTTCAAACCAGCCGCCCATGCCCTGGCTAGCGCTGGGCTGGCTGGCAGTCCAGCAGGCCCAAAGTCAGTCTTGGGGGGGGCAGCTCCCCCAGGCAGAGAAGCAGTAGGGCCGGGCAGGCTTGACTGACAACGGAAAAGGCGCAGGGCCCCCAAGGATGCGATGAAGCAGCAGGAGCTCAGGGGCCCCCCCATGCTTGGAGGGGCAGGGTCCCGCTCCCCAGTCAGGTTTCCTAGCGAACTCCTGGAGCCCCCCGCCCCAACAAAAGCCCGCAGGAGGGGGGAGGGGGCTGGAGGCATCAGGAAGCTCCCTCTCGTAACCGGTGGGGACACTTCACCGAGGGGGAAACTGAGGCGGCGGCCTGGCTAGAATCCGGGGCTGCGGCTCTACCGGCTAAAGCCCTTTCGGAGGAATTTAAATTATGAATGAGACCTAGAAAACCTGTCACAGGGAGGCGGGGCGCGGCTGCGGGGCCCTCCCGATTCTCCCCCCCCCACCCCCGGCCTCCCGATCCCGGGCCTCCCGATCTCTCCCCCCGCCCCGGGCCTCCTGACCCCCAAGTCCAGAGGGCCTAGGCTCCTGCTGATCGCCGCCCGGGGCTTTCCTGCCCTTTGGGGTGCGCTCCGGAGCCCCACCTTACGGCGGGCCAGGCCCCGCGGGAACCCCAAGACCCCCGGCACAGACCCGGGAACCCCGACGGGAGGGGCGCGGGGGGATGGGAGGCCACGGCTCCCGAGGAGGGGGTTTGTCCCGGATGCCCTCCCGGGGCGGCCCCCACCCCCAGCCTCGGGCCCGAAGCAGCCTGGGGGCTGAGCACGGGGGGCCGGGGCTGAGCGGGCGGGGGGCGGGGAGGGGAGGGGAGGGGGAGGCGAGGCCAGGGCCCCGCAGGTGGGGGGGGGGGACACGCAGCGCCGGCTCCCTCCCCTCCCCCGCCCGCACTCACAGTTGCGGATGTCCGAGATGAACACGGCCAGGCCCCGCATCCCGTCGCCCTTGGACACGGCCGGCATGATGGCGGCGGGGGGACCCGGGGGGCGGCGTCTCCGGCTCGGTCTCGGCCCAGTCTCGGTCTCTGTCCGCGTCTCCCACCGCCGCCGCCTCCGCTTCAGCCCCTCCGCCGCAGCAGCAGCAGCAGCAGCAGCAGCAGGGCAGCGCGCGCACCCCGGCCACGCACGCCCCGCCCAGACGTGCGCGCGCACGCACACGCACACGCACGTCTCGTTCTGGCGCGCGCGCACTCCTCACGCCCTGTCAGGGAGCCCCGCGCGCGCTCGTGCTCTCCGGAGCCCGAGAGTGCCCCCGCCTGGTCTGGAAATGGGAGGATCGGGAGGTTGAGGGGGATGAAGAGGAAGGGGGGATGGGGAGTATGGGGAAATGGGGGATGGGGGTGGGGCGGGACAGTCGAGGCTCCTGCACTTGCCCGAACTGGTGGTGTCCGAGGTCTCCACCGGAGACCACCCACCTGGGCAATCCTGGAGGGCTTCCCGAAGGAAGTGGCTCGAGAGGCCGAGCCGGAAGGGAGTCGGGCACTAAAGTAGGAGCCCGGGTTCAGATTCGCCCCTTCCCCTGTCTGGGCCCGTTTCCCCTCTGTGGATGAGGACCAGGGCCTCCTCCATCCCAGGACATGAGCTAGTCCCGCCCAGGTACTAAGTACCCTCCGAGACCCAGGCTTGCAAAGCGTCAGCCCCCAGAGCTCCTCCCCTTTTCAGCTTGAGGGGGGTGGGGGTCCCTAATTAGAGAGTAAGCTCCCCTGGGGCAGGCGAGGTCTTTCTGCTCTTCTTTGCCGAGAAGTGCTTGGCACACAGTGCTTAATGAACGCTTGATGACGTCAGAACGAGAGCCCAGACCCAGCTCAGGCCAATGCTCAAGGGCCACAGAAGGCTCGCTCAGACCCCGTGACAGGCCCAATGTCGGGGGCAGCGAGGTGGCACAGTGGATAAAGCACCAGCCCTGGATTCAGGAGGACCCGAGTTCAAATCCGGCCTCAGATACTTACTAGCTGTGTGACCCTGGGCAAGTCACTTAACCCTCATTGCCCTGGGGGGAGGGGAGGAGGAAAAGGGAAGGGGCCACGAGCTAGGGGAGAAGCGTGGGGAGTGCCTGTGTGTGCTTCGGATCCGGGACAGCCCTACCAAGGAACGATGTGCCCTCGTTGGACCCCATTTCCAAGAAGACCCACGGCCTCCCGGGATAGTGTCTTAACTTGGGAGCAAACTGGATGTCAGTGAGGAAGCGCTGCACAAAGTCCTTGCCCGCTCGCCCTTCCTGAGTCATTCAAGTCCAGCGGCAGGACAAAAGCTGAGCGACTGGCCACGGTCCCAGGTGCAGTGCATGAGCTCGGGGCTCCCTTCAGCCGCCCGAGGTCACCGCTGGGGCTTCGGCTTCCAGGAGCCACAGGGGAGAGGCAGTGGCAGGGGGACACCCAACGTGGATGAGCAACCCTCTTCCCAGAGGGGCTAGTCCTCCCTGAATAGCCCGTACTCCCCACAACGTCCGGGTGCCCAATGACGAGTCTGCCGATTTGGCTGAAGGTCACGTACCCAGATAGACAGCTGGGAATCAGACTCAAGGACTTCCAAAGCCAAACAGGAGACTTTACATTTTCCCCTGGAGGGGATAGGGAGCCACAGAGGATTCTTGAGGCCAGACTTTCAGACTGTCATCTACCGGGCAGCAGCAATGAGCAAGGATTGGAGCTGTGAGGAGCCAGAGGCAAGGGCCCCAGGGAAGGAACCCAGCAAGACCAGCCCGCTGGCGAGGACCTCAAGTCCCCAAGCATCCCTGGTGCTTTGCCCAACCTTCTCCTTCGGAGGGCCTAGCGCAGTGCTCCTCCTCCCTCAGGCTTTGTCATGTCCCTTTCCCAGGGTAGCTCTGCTCTGAGGCCAGGGGCCTTCCCTCTGTTTCCTGCTGGCCCCAGGGCTTTGCCTAGGATCTTATCTTTAGAAAGAGTCTGAGGTCAGACTTAAGCATCCCCCTATCAGCCAGCCAGTTCCAGAATCTGAGGAATTGTCTCCACATTCCTTCCTGCTGACTATCTGTGTGGCATTCAGCAAGCTGCCTGTCTTCCCTCAGCCTCAGTTTCCCACGTAATGAGGGAGTGGATAAAAGGACAGCTAACTGGGTTCAGCTCTTCAAGTGCCTGAAGTCCCTTCCTTCTTGCTGGGCCTGGTTCCTTCCCTGTAGAAGGAGACTGTTGGACTCTAGTCCACGCTGGACTTCCCAGGTCCCTCAGGGCCCCTTCCACTGAGTCAGCGCCTGCCCAGCAGCTGGTGGGCTGCCGGGGCGGGGCTGGGACAGTGCTAAATCCCCCGTGAGATGAGCTGACATGCTTGCTGGAGGCAGAGATCTCCCCGGAACTGGGTCAGCACCCTTCCTGAGAAGGGGCCTGCTGGGGGCCAGGGAGGAGCAGAGGGGAATCTGCTGAGTGCTTGGAAAGTAGGAACCACAGGAAGCTACACCAGGGGCTTCTGGGGGGCAGGGCAGGGAGAGAGGGAGGGAAGCCCTCGGTCATGTGGAGGCACTCTGCCCAGAAAAGGGGGATGACAGCAGCTTTTGTCCAGAAATGTTGAGACTGTTCTTCCCCCTTCCTGCTGTTCTTCCTGACAAAGTTCCCCAGCCAACCTCGGCCTGGGGGGAGGAGGAGTGGGGGGGGGGGACACAACCCTCTGAGCAGGATGTAAGGCTGCCCCCCCCCACCCCCGGCAAAACTCCATCTGGCCAGGGGGGCTCCTCCACAGCTGGGACAGATGTTGGGCAACTGTGGCCAAGCAGAGGTCTCCACCCATCCAGAAAAGAGAAGTCACATCTTTCTCAGTGGCCACTGCAGAGCCTGGGGGTTTCCTGGAAACACACACACACACACACACACACACACACACACACACCCCAAAACCCGGGTTCAGTGCTTGCCTAGGGCTTTATGACAATCCATGTCTCTGAAGGGAGAACAATGAGGTCACCTTCCCTTGCCTAGGCAAGCAGCCCATAAAGGAGCGCCTCACTCCCCAATGGCAGAAGCCACTTCCTCCTTGTGGGAGCCTCCTGGCCTTGGGGGCCTTGTGGGGGCCGGAGACCTCAGCTCATGGTTGGAGGGGGGATCATGTTCAGGGAAGCAGATCTAGGCTGGCCCTGAGCAGCCTCTTTCTGGGGCTGGCCAAGGCCTACCTCCCAAGGAACCTCTGTGTCCCGGGCGCCACCCGCCTATGTGTGTCCTGGATGCCTCTCAACTGGCCCTGGAGCTGAGAGCTCAGGCCCAGGGTGGCCTCCCAGCCTTTGCCATGGACTCTTTTTGCCCCTCGAGGCTTGGGCAGGCAGAGATTTGGCCCCATCTAAGGGGAAAGGAGGCCTGAGGAGAATGAGAACTGTTCTCCAGCAAGCTGGTGAGCCTTGGGAGAAGGGGGTGGGCAGTATTCTGACCAGCATCCATGATGTAGCAGGCGTGTGCCAGGAGCTAGGGGTGAAAACAGGGAAGTCAGACAGACAGGCAGGCCTTGTCCTCCAGAAGCTTCTACTCTGTCTAGACAAAAACAAGCGCGTGCAAATACGTCCAAAGTCATGAATGCCCAGTGGGGTAGCGGGGTAGCACTGGAAGTTGGGGGCAATCAGGGAAGGTTTCAAGGAGAAAGTAGCTGTTAAGCTGAGCTCTGAAGGAAGGTCGAGATTCCAAGAAGTCATGAGAAGGGAAGACATTGCTAACCAGCATGCCAGGCCCAAGTTGGTGAGCCCAGTGCCTCAGCCAGTCCCTGCCCTCCGCCTGCCCTCCAAGCTGGTCCTGGGCTCCTGGCTCAGGGCTGGCCTGTCTGTCCAGGAGAAGAGTCAGTCTCCATGTGTTCAATCCCACCCTTACATCAAACTCCTGAGGAATGATTAATTCTGTGTTGGTCAAGCTGAAGTGCCCAGAGGCCCCCTGGGAATCAGGCCCAGAACAGGATGCTTCATTCCCTCCCAGAGAAGGGGATAATGCTAAGCACTAAAGTGTCCTGGGATGATTGCAATCATGCAAGAGCCTGGAGCTTGACCCTAACTGGCCACTAGCCACAGGCCTGGGAGCAGAGCTGCCCTCTCACCTCCCCTGGGTCCAGCCCAATCAGTGCCAAATGGGCACCACTTTCTTTTCAGTCATTTATCTCTAGATGACTCCTCCCCTCTTGGTCGGTCAGTCTCTGCTGGTACAGCTGCTCTGGTGGCCACCGGGTGCCTGGGCAGGGGGAAGATGCCAGCGCCCTTAGAGATCTCACAAGACTGTTTAAAAGGAAAGGAGACTGAAATGGGAGGCAGCCCCAGCCCAGATGTGGGTTTGCCATGTGCTCACAGCCTGGTCTGCTGGGAGAAGGGCACCTCCCTTTCTCCTCCAGGGTTCAGTCATCCTTATACCTTGAGGCCAGCAAGGAGAGGCCTGAAGTGCAGCCACCGCCCTCCCCCCCACCTTGGGTATAGCCCAAGATCATCCTCATGGCCAACAAGAGTCAGATCTCTGAAGGGGAGGGAGGGAGGGGAGGGGTCCTTCTGTTATGAAACAACGGTGGGAGGTGCTACATTGGCATGGCATTGGCCAGACAGTGGAAGGGGACAGAGACAGGAAGTGTAAACTGTGCCCAGTGAGGCACAGTAGGAAGGCCCACCGGGGCAGCCTGGAGAAGGCACTAAGGGACCCTGAGTGCAATGAGGCCAGAAGGGTGATCTGGCGCTGCTCCTCTGCCACAGCATTGGCCAGCCTCAGAGCACAGCTCCAGCCTCTCACCCAGTAGTCCTAATGAGCCGGTCAGGGAGGGTCATCTCTGTTACATGTGCCCAGGAATCACTGGGGAGCTTAATGTGCCCACAAGACACCTAGTAAACCGGGAGGCTGTGATTTCATGAGGCTGTAGGTCAGACACTTCAGGAGGAAGCAGCAAATACTAAGAATAAGAGGAGGATGGGGCTTCTGTACACTGATTGGTCATAGAGATGTGGCCACTCTTGTTCCTCCAATCACCCTCCTTGTCCTGTCACCACCAGTGATGATGCCTTGACAACATGTGGGGAAATGTCGAGCCCCCAGGGCTCTGGGATCTCCCCAACATGGACATTCCCTTCAAAGATACAGGTGCCAGCCCCTCCCCAGCGACCCTTGTCTGTGGCCTCCATGCAGAGCCACCCAACGTTGGCAGAATGTTTTCAGACATTCAGTAGAGAAAGCCCGCAGCATGGCTCCCTGAACAGTTTAAACAGCAGCAACAACAAACTCCTAGTTGTCAGATGAAACCTCTAGCAACACTGTTACTTCAGTAAGTCTAGGAAAGGCTTCCGGGCCTTAGTAGGGCCCAATCCCTTCCAGTTTCTTTGTAACTATTAATGTGGTAATCCCCATAAGCATCCTCACAGCTTTTCGCTGCTTCCCTAAGAGTCTCAGGAGATGCAGGGTCTGTGCACTGGAGGGTCCCTCTCCCTGCCTCTACCAGTCGATGTTACTTATTTCTTCATGAAGCTCTTTCTGGATTCCTGTAATTTCTTGTCCGTGTCACTCTTAAATGCCATTTCTTCCAGCATTTCCTTACTGGCAAGAACCACTCTGGGGTTCTTCATCCATGGGGGTGTAAGAAATATTTTTACTAACTTGCCTAATTTGGGGGGACTAATCTGACTGCAGGGCCTAATCTAACTGGAGGACTAATCTGGGGACTTTTGGACTGATCTGTGGATGTTCTACTGCTATTATTTTAATATGGGCCTTTTAAAAAGTTCCACCACACTTGCTCCTCCCAAATTGATAAACAATCAAGAAGCCTCTTAATTAAATAAACAAAGCAGAATTTATTTATAAAAATCAAAGTAAGAGATAAGGGTTAAGAAAGGCAAATTATGCAACCTGTCTGCTTTTAATACAATAAGGGCCTTGCCGACTCTTGCCTTAGGGTATGCTCCACCTTTCTCCAACTTTCACTTTTTCTCCTTCACTCCAATTCCCCTACTTAGCTTTTACTGCTCTGCTCCTTTTTTCTAACTCCAAGCCCCTTTGACTTTGTCGACCCCCCTGAAAAGCCCCTTAGTGTCCTCACCTCTGTTGCCAACCCTCTGGTGTCTCTAGTCTCCTGTTCTCTTTATCTTCCGGCCTCTATGCATCCTCCTAGTCCTCTGGCATCCCCTCCCCATCTCGCTAGCTCCCCTGTATATATGTTCCTTCTCTCCCCTCAAACCTTGGGCTCTCTGTGCCCCCGCACATGCCAAGCTAATCCACCAGCCACACTAGGGCTGTGCCCAGCGGGGCTTGAGGGGCCCATGCCCCCTGCTGCACACCTGGGACCTCTGCATGGGCTATGCTAGGGCCTGGCAGGACAAGCCTGAGATCTCCGGGGCAGCTCTCCTCAAGGTGTAGGGAGCTGGGGCTTTTTTTTCCCCCAGCGGTCTGATCTGGCATCCTGAAAAGGCCACAGGGCTTTTTTGGCTCAGCTGAAGTGGAGGGGGAGGGGCACTCCTGAGAGCCTAAGGCTTTTTAATCGCAGCCGAAAGGCAGGGTCCCCAAATCAAAATAAATTCCCACAGGGGACATTGTAGTTGTATCTAGAGTGGCTCTACCATGAGCCTTGGACACCTCTGTTGGCGTCGTCCCTGTAAAGCCGCAAGGATTTATCAAAGGCTACCCTCTGGCTCTGTGGACTTATGTCTACAAAACCATGAGAAAGGGCTCTGTCTCCTTGCCAATTCATTCTCCTGCTCCAGAGCTACAGGTGTTTCTACCCCCTTCTAGTTCGCCCCCCCCCCCAAATTAGAATGTCAAGTCAAATCAACTTAACCCTAAGCCTAACCCTGTATTTGTTAAGAACCCGCTACTACTAGGGCGCTGTGCTAAGCATGGAGAATACAAAAAAAGGCGAAAGACAGTTCCTGCCCTCAAGGAGGTCACAGTCTAATGAAGGACACAACCTGCAAACAAGATACAGACAGGATGAACTGCAGGTAATTAATAGAGGGAACATACTAGCATTAAGAAAGTAATAGTATTAAGAGGGATCAGGAAAGGCTTTCTTTGGAAAGTGGGATTTAAGGTGGGACCTGAAAGGAAGCTAGGAAGGGAAGAGGGGAGAGAGAGTACAGAAATGGAGTGGCTTGTGCCAGGAACAGCAAGGAGGTTCACAGAGTATGTACGTGTTGGGGAATAAGGTGTAAGAAGACTGGAAAGGTGGGGGAGTTGTAAAGGGCTTTGAATGCCAAACAGAGCATTTTATATTTGATCCTCCAAGGTCAAATGTAGGGAGCCGCTGGAGCTTATTACAATGGGGGGCAGGGTTGACATGGTGAGACTTGTGCTTTGGGGAAGATTACTTTAGTGCTGAGTGAAGGATGAACTGGAGAGGGAGAGCCTTGAGGGAAGCAGAGCCCCCCAGGGATGGGGTGATTGCTATCAGTCTGCTAGTGTCACCGGAGAGAAGAGGGTATATTCCAGAGATGCTGTAGAGGTGAAATGGACCAGAGGTGGAATGGAGGGGAAATCAACCAGAGATACTGTAGAAGTGAAATCTACAAGAGCTGTGGCAGAGGTGAAATGGACCAGAGATATTGTAGAGGTGAAATCTACAAGAGCTGTTGCAGAGGTGAAATGGACCAGAGATGGTGCAGAAGTGAAATTGACTGACCTTGGCACCATATTGGATAATGTGGAATCTGGGCTGATTCTTAGGTTGGTAGCTTAAGGGACTGGAGGATGGTGGTCCCCTCTACAGTAATAGGGGAAAGTGGGACAGGGGGAGTGTTTAAGGGGAAATATGGGCTTGGTTTTATACATGTAGGCATTTAAAATGTAAGCTTGAGTACATGGCCTGTCTTGCTTACTCATGATTGTATGCCTGGTGTTAAGCACAGGGATGAATCAATGCTCTGTTATTTATATCTACCTACCTCCTTACTTATCCATATCTATCCATCCATCCGTCAACCCCACTGACCCCCCAGTGTCAATCACACCGAATGATGTTCTCCATCCCTAGCTACAAGAAGAGAGAAAAGAAAAATGCCACCTAGGACTCCCTGCCCACTGGGCAACCCTTCCCCACCCCTGCCCCCCTGCCTGGCTTACTTCCCGCCACCCTATTCAGGGACCCATCTTTGCTCAGACTGTTGGACTGAAGCAACCTAAAGGACCCTGCTTGGAGCCCAGAGAAGTGGAGGGTACAGCCCTTATGAGGAAAAAGGCTGGCCTGATGTGGTCCACTCTCCCATTTCCAGCAGGGCTCACATTGGACCCTTCTTGGGGGTGAAAGGAAAGGGAGTCGAGTCATGGCTCGAAGACCTCTTCCAGTCTCTTTCCAGCAAGGCCCAGCCTTCCTTGTTGACTGTGTATCCTACCTGCCCACGTTCACCACCACCACCATTGACCCAGGGCTAATGGATATCTTCCTCCTTCTCCTTGGTCTTGGCAAAAGCTGCTGAGTCAAGAAATAAGTCATCTCTGGCATAAGTGACCAGTGACCCAGAAAAGACTTTGGAAATGAGGGAAAGTTTGAAAAACTAGCACGAAACCCATTGGGATTGAAGTCTGAGGCCTGAGGCTCTGATCCCTGCCTCTATGATCCTGCTGCACTTCCTCAGTTTCCTCTACTGTCAGTGGAGAGGGGTGGGGGCAGCTGGGTGGTATAGTGAATAAAGCACCAGCCCTGGATTTTGAGTTCAAATTCAGCCTCAGACACTTGACACTTACTAGCTGTGTGACCCTCGGCAAGTCACTTAACCATCATTGCACTGCAAAAACAGAAAACAAAAACCAAGTATAGACCATGTTCAAGGGGAAAAATCATAAAAAATATATAAATAGTTGTAAGGTATTGCTTATTAGCATTTGGGACAGCTAGGTGGCGAAGTGGATAAATCACTGGCCCTGGATTTAGGATGACCTGAGTTCAAATCCAGCCTCAGACACTTGATACTTACTAGCTGTGTGACCCTGGGCAAGTCCCTTAACTGCCATTGCCCCACAAACAAGAAAACAAACAAAAAAACAGTGGAGAGGGGCAAATGGGGGTGCAGTGCCAAGGCTGGAACAGATGCCTCCCCCTTTGGCAGGAAGGCTCAGAAGGTGCCAGTGGCCTCTAGTGGCTAACCCTTCCAGACTGCCTTGCTGAGGAGGGAAGACCAGAAAGAGACTTGACTGGGCCTGCAGAGCTCCATCCTCTGTGCCCCACATGCCCTGTGCTCAGCACTTGGAAAACACCGGCACCAGCAGGACACTGTTTGGCCCTGCCTGCGAGGAGCTGCCTGTCTCCTGGGGTTACTACAGACCCATGCGCAGAGATGTATAGGAAGGGGTTGGCTGGACTGGCAGCAAAGGAAGGACCCAGGCACTGTTCTAGGGCAAAGCTCAAACTGTGCAGGGGTCCTGAGTGTTTGATTTGTGTACCTGTTTTGTATAACTGTATGCCTGGGGTCACCTAAAACTATCTCAGGGGAAAAGGGGTCTTGAGTGGGAAAAGTTGAAGAAGCCGTGCTGGAGGGAATGCCACTGCTTGACGGGAAGGCTAGGGCCCCCTGAAGCTGAGATGACTATGGAGAGCATTCCAGGCAGGGGGCAATGCCAGGGCAAAGGCAGAGGTACCATGCTGGGTGTGTTTGGCTAACATGTCCATAAGAGAGCCGTGGAACATGACTGGGTCTAGTCACAGGGGCACTGGAGGTGGCTGAAGATGGGCTGAGCCAGTCGCTGAAGGCTTTTCAATTCTGGAATAAAGATTTTGTAGCTGGTAGTACAGTGTAGAGTGCAGGGTCTGAGTTCAAATCCAGCCTCAGACTGGATTAGTTCTGCGACCCTGGGCAAGTCACTTACCCTGGGTGTCTTCTGTAAAATGGGAGTTAAATGCAGCACCTCACTCCCAGGGTGGTTGTGAGGACCAAATGGGTTAATAATAAACGTTAGCTATTTTTACTATAGGGTGGATTCTTGAGCAAGAGAAGTAACGTGATCGGTTCTACTCTAGTGATCTCCCTTTCCTAGCTACGTGGAGAACAGTCAGGAGGGGTGAGATACTCCGGGAAGGGAGGAGGGAAGGGGAGGGAGGAGGGGAGGAGGGGAGAAGCAGAGAACAGGGGGAAGGAGAAAAAAGGGAGGGAGACAGAGGAAAGAAACGAGGTTCGGGGCAGAAGCCTTGGAGCGCCCCCAGGGTTGGGGTTCAGCTGTGCCCCGGAGGAGGAAGAACCCGCAAAAGGCACGAAATAATCTGCTCCTTTAACAGTTCACGCCCTCTCTATGACCTCCTCTCCCCCTCCCTTCCCTCTGGCCCCGCCCCATCCGGTGGCCCCACCTCCCCAGCGGGTCCCTTCCACGCCCTTGTGACGTCACAACGTCGGCCTCCGTGGCTCCTCCCCCCGCGCTAAGGCTGGTGCTTCTGAGGCTGCGCCTGCCTGCCTCCCGCCACTGCTCCGCTCGCATGGAGCCCACGTGGGGCGGGACTTCCTGGCCGGCACCAGCAACTTCCGGCCGTCTCCAGGCGACCCTTCTGGGAGCCCAGCCTCCTCGCCCCGCAGGTGAGCGTCGCCCTACGGAGGGACCGGCTGGGAAACTGAGGCTGCGCGAAGGCCCAGCGGCCTGCGGGGCGGGGGGAGGGGGGGTTGTGGGCGCCCTGCCCCCTTCTACTGCTTTCTGCCTCGGTTTCCACATCCGTAAAAGGGTTAGAGGGACCCAGGGTGGGGCCGAGGGTGCTGGGAAACCCCTTCCCCCTCAGTGTGCTCTCCAAGTGTCCATGCCGGCAGGGGGCGCCACCGTGGCTAGACGTCCTGAGTTCAAATCCCGCTCAGATTCTAGCAAGCCCCTTGACCTCTGCTTGCCTCGGTTTAACCATCTGTCAAATAGGCCAATGCGATCCCGTCTCCTAGGGTCACCGGCCGCGCCAGCTGTGACAGTGACGGGTGTCGCCGCGTTGTCATGATTCTTCCCTTCGCTGCCACCCCTTACACCGTGACCCCCCCTGCCCTGTGCCCCTTCTCCCCCCTCCCCACTCCATCGTCTTGCTTTGTAGCAATTCCCTTTCCGTTTGTCCCAGGGAGGCAAACAAGCATTGAGCACCTATGGTGTGCCAGGCACCCTAAGCACCACTAAGCAGCCGAGTGTCGTGGCCACCCTGGGAGGTTGGGGTGATTTTACTGATGAGGAGAGGGAGGCAGACTAGGATTGGCTCTGTGCTGGGCGTCCTGCTCGGTTCTCTGCACTTGTACCACGGCGGAGGGGAGCTGGAGATGCCCGGGGCAGTGGCCGCAGAGGGTCAGAGGTGGCCGAACCCACCGTGGGTACCCCTCTTCTGGCTTCTGCCAGCACCGGTCAGAGCCCGGCTAGCACTGGCTGGCTTTCTCCCCACCTTTGTCCAAGCTGCTTCCCTGAGGAGGGAAAAGCAGGGACTTGCCCCCTTTTGAAGCTGCCCGGGGGTCTCCTGCAGGTCCTTCTCATGCCCTTGAATGCCGCGTCCTCTGATGCTCCTCTCCGGCCCTGCTGCTTCTTGAGCATTATGGGGGTGGGGGCTTTAAAGCCCTGGGCTCCATGACCTGGTGGGTGCTTGGTCCTGTTAGGACCTGGACTTCTTGGCCTGTTGGTTTGGGGAGGGAGGCCAGTGGAGGCCCCTCTGGGGCTCGGGACTTCTTGGCCTATTGGTTTTGGGGGGCATTGAGCAGATGGGATCCCTTTAGGGCCCAGGGCTTTTCAGGAAGTGGAGCTGGTGAGAGCCCCAGGGCCCCTTGGAAGCCAGCAGGTCTTTGCCTGGGTCGTCTGGCAGCTCCATGCCGCCTCCCCCCAGCCAGCTGCACCCAGTCTTCCTCAGGTGTATAGATGTGACTAAGCATCTTCTCAGTGGGGCTTGGCAGTGGGGCGGGGGGGGGGGGGGGGGGGGGGGGGGGTTGTGTCTCCCTGGAAGGGGCCTTGGTTCCTTAGACTCAGCTCGTTGCTCTGCCTAGGGATGGGCAGCAAGGTGTGCCAGAGGGAATGGTCCCCCCACCCTGCAGACTCCCCTCACTGCCTTCATCCTCTCCCTCAAACCCCTCATCCAGGGCTGAGGGCCCAAGAAATGCTTCTTGGTGACCCGCCCCATCCTCTGCCCTCTCCACTGGGGTGGATCTCAAGCGACTTGAGGAGGCTTCCTGTGCTTAAGAGGGTGGTCTGGATCGGTCTGGGATTTCCTCTGGCCACCATCCTTCCTGCCTGACCTTGGCTGTTGCCTTCAGATGTTCAGGGGAGCCTCAGGACTTGTAGGGGACATGACTTGAGTGCCTGAAGCTCCGGGGGGCTTGGTCTGAGCTCGATTCTTTGTGGAGCTTTTCTGGCAGTCAGTGCCGATGGCCCGGTGGCCCAGGACCTCCCTGTGTCCTCACCAGGAAGGCCCCAGCTCCCTGCTCGGCTCCCATCCAGAGAGCCAGTGCCCTCTCCTCTGTTTGTGGGCCCAGCTGGGAGGAGGCTGGGACTATGCCCCACTGGCTGGCTCGAGTGGGAGGCTCTTCCTGACCCAGCTCCGTGGTCCCAGCTGTCAGCAGATGTCAGGTTCTGGAGCCTGCCATGAGCAGAGGCACCGCATAAAGTAGAAAGCCCCAAAGCCTGAACTGTTCTCTTCCTTCCTCATCCAGCAGAGCTCCGTGGCCTGGTGTGGCCCCGACCATGAGAAGCCTCCCGCCTCTGATTTGCTTTGCCCTGGCCTGGGCCTTTGGTGCTGCGACCCTGGCCAAGTCAGACCCCAAAAAAGTGACCTCCAAAACTCTGCAGGAGAAGGTAGGACTGTGGCGTGGGCCCCAGGAGCAGAGTGGTCTCTGGGCCAGGGTCTCTGCCGCCCCCCCCCCCCCCCCGGCTTGTACCCGTTGTGCTCTTGGCTGCTCGCTTGCTCAGACTGAGGCCTTGGGGGTATCTGTTGTTACCCAGAATGCCTGTGAATTTCCTGGTGGGGCATCTGAGGAAGGGGTCAGGAGGAGGAGTGAGTGAGCCAGTCCCCGCTCTGTCCCTCGAGCATCCTCACCTGCATCCCAGAGGCAACCTCACCTCCGCCGCCCAGACCAGACCTACCTCCTTCCAGCTGCATTTCCTTTCCTGGCCAGACCAGAGTTTGCTTTGGCTTTTCTACTTTTGTCTCTGGCCTTTTTAAAGCGGGGGTTGCCATGATCCACTCTTAAAAAAGCCTGGGACTGGGGGCAGCTAGGTGGCGCAGTAGATAGAGCACTGGCCCTGGATTCAGGAGGACCTGAGTTCAAATCAGGCCTCAGACACTTGACACTTAATAGCTGTGTGACCCTGGGCAAGTCACTTAACCCTCATTGCCCCGCAAAAAAAAAAAAAGAGAGAGAAAGAAAAAAGCCTGGGACCCTGGAAAATGCAGACTCCTCTTCCCAGCTGACTCAGTGGGGGCTGCTAGAGCTCTTGGGACAGGAAGGCAGGGTTACTTCCTGGACCCAGGACCACCACAAGGCTGCTTCTCCTTTCCTGAGGCCCCCAGCACCAGTGGGAAACATTTGGATGGTTTCTCCCATATAATCGATCAGAGAAGCATTCATTTTTTTAAGTGAGAATTTGTGTTCATTTTTTGTTTTTCCCACTCCTGTTTCCATCATTCTGTCAACTTTTTGGGTTTTTTGGGTGGGGTAATGGAGGTTAAGTGACTTGCCCAGGGTCACACAGCTAATGTCAAGTGTCTGAGGCCAGATTTGAACTCAGGTCCTCCTGAGTCCAGGGCCGGCGCTCTATCCACTGCGCCACCTAGCCGCCCCTTCCGTGTCTACTTTTTAAATATGATCATTTTCTAAATTCATCATTTGTTTATTTTCAGCCTTCTTTTCTTTTTCAGTTTCGAGTCCCAAATTCTCTCTCTCTCCATCCCCCTCCCTTACCCACTGAGAAGGCACATAAAATGGCTTCAATTATACATTCAAAATCAGGCCAACCACACTTCCATATTAGCCATGTTGAAAACAAGTGAGAAAATTCTATTTCATCTGCACTCAGAGTTTGTCAGTTCTCTCACCAGTTGGGGGGCGGGGCAGCACTTCACTTGTGAGCGTTTGGGTGCTGTCTCGGACAGCGGGGTACCTGAGAGCTGCCAAGTTTTTTCCAGGCAATCATCAGGACAACGCTGCTGTTCCTGTGCCCAACGATCTCCCGGTTCTGCTCACTTCATTTGCATCCATTCATGGAGGTCTCATGCCAGCTTCTTCTGAAAGCATCCCTTTGTCCTTTCTTACACACAGTGGTCCTCCATGACAACCATAGACCACAGCTTGTTCAGCCATCCCCAGTGGACACCAATTCTTTGCCACCACAAAAAAGCTGCTATAAATGTTTTCATTTTTTTTTATCTCTCTGGGGTACAGACCTAGCAGTGGTATTTTTGGTGTGTGCAGTTTTATAGCCCTTTGGGCATAATTCCAAAGTGCTTTCTAGGATGGTTGGACCAGTTCACAAGTCCACCAACAATGCATCATGTCCCAGTTTTCCTACATCCCCTCCAGCATGTGTCATTTTCCTTTTCTGTCACATTAGCCAGTCTGATAGATGGGAGGTGACCATTTGCATTTCTTTAACCAATAGGGGTTGAGAGCATTTTTTTCTGACTGTTGATAGCTTTGATTTTCTTCATCTGAACACGGCCTGTTCGTACCCTTTGACCATTTATCCGTTGGGGAAGGTTTGGGTATTTTACACTGGGACCCAGTCCCCAGAGTGTTCATCTGTCGTGAGCACGCTCAGCGCTGGGTCCCCAGAGCCAGACCTGAGAGTCCCTGCCATCCGAGCATGGAAAACAGAACTGTGGGGCGGGGGAGAGCTCCCTAACAGTGGCACAGTCGGGGGTCAGCAAACGCTGGGGGCACAGAGCAGGCTGTGCTGGGCAGGAGCTAAGCATTCTGAGGAGCACAGGAGAGGAGGGCAGACATGTGGGCATGGGGGGGGCCACCAGGGCAAAGGCGTGGAGGTGAGAGATGGCGCCATGCCCGGGGAACAGCAAGGAGGTCAAGAACACGGGGAGGAAATGTGGGACGGGACCTGTCTAGCGAGAGGTGGAGCCAGGTGGCAAAGGACAGGCTGAGGCATTTGTCTCTGAGTCTGGGGGCTCTTGAGGGGAAGGAGGCCATAGTAGCAGGCCAGGCTTGGTGATGGGAGAGGGGCCAGGTGAGGTAAGGAAGAGGCCGTGTGGTCCAGCCTGGGCAGCCGCCCCCAAGGAGCCTGTCCTGCCCTTGTTTGAGGCACAGAGCCTGGACTCAATAGGAAGGCCCTGCCTAGGGAGGCCAGTGGCAGCTGTTTTCTGGAGGCCCGGGAGGGCCGGGGCCTTGGGCACCGTGTGTCCGGGACACTTCTCTTGTGCCAGGCCCTCCTTGATGCAGCCTCTGGCAGCCTTTGGCTGGTCTGAAGGAAGTGCCCAGGCCAGCTGCACCTTCCCGTGGCAGGGGGGCACTAGGAGGAACCAGGAACATGCTAACTAGGGGCCTCTTCTCTGTCTTGTTTTTGTCTTCTCCTCACCCAGACCCAGCTGTCCACACTGACCGTCCAAGAACGGGGTTTAGTGGTTTCGGACCTCAAGGCTCAGGACGTGGTGTTAGAGCACAGCAGCTACTGTGCCCACAAGACCAAGCAGAGACACTTCCCTGGGCACATCCTGGGCTACGTCACGCCGGTAAGGAGGGCAGCGGGCCGGGCGCCAGTGCCTCTGGAGAAGGGAGGGAGGGCAAAATGGGGGGCGCTTGTGGCTGCCCATTAGAAGCTGAGGCACCCGTGTAGGGTCTGAGTGTGAATGTGTGTGTGTGTGTGTGTGTGTGTACATGGGGAGGATTCACATGCATGTGAGTGCACGTGTATGTGGGGAAGATTCATATGCATGTGTATAAGTGAGTGTGTGGGGAAGATTCGTGTGCGCGTTTGCATGTGAGTGTGAGTGTGTGGGGAGGATTCGTGTGTGTGAGTGTGTGGGGAATATTCATATGCATGTGTGTGAGTGTTCATGAGTGCATGTGTGATTGTGTGGGGAAGATTCATGTGTGTATGTGTCTATCATGTTTGTATGCATGTCTGGCTGTGAGGGGCATGCATTGTGTAGTGCACATACTATGCATCTGTGTGTGATAGTGGTGGGTGGGTGTGTGCCTGCGTGCATATGTGTGCACTGTGTGTGTGTGTGTTCATACATCCATTGTACCATGGTGTGATTGGTTACTTACACAGCCTCTCTCCCCTCTGTAAACTCTGGCTTCCTCTGCCCTTCAGGCTGGGGTGTAAAGTCCCCGGGTGTGGTGAGCCCTCCCTGGGCCCTCCTCCCTGCCTTCTCTGGGTCTGCCACTGTGCCCTCACTTGTCCTGTCCCATGACACTCATCTCCTACCTCCAAGGCTTTGCACGGGCTGGCCCCCCTGGCTGGAAGGCTTCTCCTGCCCCTCTGCCTCCTGGCCCCCTTTAGGACTCAGCCAGGTCTCCCAGCTGCCAGGGGGCCTTTCCCTGCTCCTCTCTAGATTGGCTTCCATGGACCCTGTGTGAACCACGCCCCAGCCCTTGGAGCAGCGCCTGGCACCTGGCAGGGGCCTGATCAGTGCTCTAGACAGACCCTTCCTTAGTCTGCCCAGAATCCAGATGCCCTCAGTCTGGACATGGCTAGAATTCTTTTTTAAAGCTGAAATTAAATTTCATTTTTTCCCATTAACAACCCCTCCCTGCCCCCAACTTACAAAACAAAACAAAGTGCTCGTAAGAAACATGTCTGGGACTGCCCAGAAGCGCCGGCCTCCATCAGCACATCTGCAGGGCTGCCCACATTGGTGCCCACAAGCCTTCCCAGTTTCTCTGGAACCGTCCCCAAGGATCTTGGTGAAGGGGGCCCTGCAGCAGTTCCTAGGTATGCCCCACTGACCACGGAGGCTGCCTCAGGGCCACCTTCATATACGTGCATGCACATACATGCACACACACACACACACACACACACACACATGTGCACAGGACAGCCTTCACTCTTAGGAAACTTACAGTTTACAGGGACACAGAGCAGTCAGGCAGGAGTATACAAAGTACTTCCTGGGTTGGGGGAAAGACCAGGTACCTTGGAGGGGGGTCAGGGATCTCATGTATGACATGAGCCCTGAGGGGCTGGGGGCTCCAGAGGTGGGCAGCTTGTACCAAAGCACCCAGGCCAGACACAAAGGGAAGGGAATGAACACTTATTAGGCACCTGCTGTGTGCCAGGGACTGTGCTGGCACTTTACATTATTGTCTCATTTGATCCTCACCCAGCCGAGGAGGGAGGTGCTATTATTATCCCCAAATGTTGGTTAAGGGACTTTTCCAGGGTCACACAATGAGTGAGTGTCTAAGCCTGGATTTGAACTTGGGTCGTCCTGACTCCAGACTGTACAGTGTGGTACTCGCCCACCCCACGCCCCCAGCTGCCCAGGAAGCAGTGTTGGTCAGGATAGGAAGGGTGTGGAAGAAAGCGCTAAGTAATGAGCCTGGCAAGGTTGGCTGGAGCCAAATGGGGAAGGCCTTGAAGAACAAGAGATAGGAGGAAGTAGGGAGCCACAGAAAGTTACTGAGCAGAGGAAAGTGTCTTAGGCCGGTATTAAGAATGGCTGGGAGAGGAGAGACCGGAAACCCAGGTGCCTCCGTTATTAGAGTAGCACCAGGCAGCAGCCACGGGACTAAGGAGGAAGGGCCAGCTTGTCAAGTGGCTCTGGGCTCGGCATCAGGAAGACCTGAGTTCAAGTCCAGCTTCTATGCAGGCTACATGACTGTAGGCAAGTCCTTTTCCCATTCTTGGGCCTCAGTTTCAAACTGTCAAATGAAAAGGTGCCCACGATGCCCTGCGGGGTCCCTTAGGCCTCCAAGTCTGAGATGTAGGAGGTGTTGCAGAGGGCGGCATGTCTGTACCTCAGCTGCTGTGTCCTTGGGGGCAGGAAACAGGGAAGGAGCAGGGCCTGCACCCCACTTTACGTCCCGGCCGTTTATCGAGCAGTTTCTCCACACTGGGTCCTGTGCTGGATCCCAGGGGTCTTCTCCCTGCCTTGGGACTCCCTAAGTGTGTATGTGCACACACATGTGAGTGTATCTGTACACGTGTGCTGTGCCGTGTGTGCCTGTATGGGTGTACATGTGTGTTGTATCATGTGTGGGGTAGTGTGTGTATGTTGTGCCACGTATACATGTATAGTGTATGTATGCATGTATATTGTGCTGTGTGTATGTGCGTGTGTGTGTGTGTAAGAGTGAGAAACAAAGAAAAGGGGGGCCACAGGGCTGCAGGAGGAAGCTACACCACAGTCACACTGACCAGAGGGCCCCAAGACCCCAGGAAGGGGAGGTCACTTTCACCTGGCCGGGAAGGATTTCCGACAGCAGGAAGGAGACCACCACAGGCCCAGCAGAGAAGCTGGCCTGGGTCAGGGAGCACAGTGGGTAGGCACCTGCTGTGGGTGCTCAGCAGGACCTCTGAGGGTCAGGGCAGCTCCTCCATGGGCCCTCTGCTGCGGCCCGTCAAGTCCAGAGCCACTGGCCCAGGAGACCCGCCTGGGGCTGGGGCTGGAGTCTGAGGACCGGAGTTCAGACGCCTCACTGCGGGTTATTCCTCAAGTCCTCTGGTTCCTCGCTTTCCTCCTTAATCCCTCCAGGAGATTGCCTTCATCGTCTCGGGTACCCCTGCCCAGGGCTCCAGCCCTGTGAGCCTCAGTGCCAGCCCCAGCCCTGACCTGGGGCTTCAGGCCAGACCCACCAGGGGTCCTCACTCTTCTGCTTTCTGCTCTGTCCTCTTGCAAGTGGAACAACCATGGCTATGATATCGCCAAGATTTTTGGGAACAAGTTCACAATGATCTCTCCAGTCTGGCTGCAGGTGAAGAGGCGGGGCCAAGAACTATACCAGATCTTGGGCCTTCAGGACACCGACCAAGGTACCTGCCTCACCTGGCACCCATTTGTCTGCTTGGGGGGGGGGGCAGGGGCCTGGAAGGGAGAGCTGGGGTCGGGTCAGGGCCCTGTGGTCAGCTCTAGGACACGGGCAGTGCTCAGGCCACTTTGGGTATGGGCCTGAGGGCTGAGGGAGGAAGGGGTGGGGAAGGGGAGGGGGAGGAGGCTCTCTGAGCGTGTGTCTCTGTGAGTACACATGGGGGTGTACGAATGTGTGATGTGTGTACACATGTGTGCAAGTGTGTGAGTTGTGTATCTATGCTAATCTGTGCGCTGTGTGGTATGTGTATACATGTATGTGACACTGTGGTATGTATGCATGTGGGTGTGTGGGTACATCTTCTGAGGACACATTGTGGTGTGTGTACACATATGGGGGGTTGTGTAATTTAAAATTCTAAATGTGGGTTCTAATCTGTCTCCCCCAGTTTTGGGGGAAACTGACTAAAATCACTGATAAACGAGTTTAGGTTTTTTAAGGGTTTATTGAAAAATAGTAAAAGAAAGAGAAAGATTGCGAACAGATTTCCTATAACCTGGCAATTCTAGCCTTCCTAAGCTCCCACTTCTCAAGTTCTCTGCCACTACGACAGCTCTCGCAGCCAAAAAGGCCGAGCTCTCTCACGAGAGTCCACTTCCTCCTTCCGGTTCCCCTCCCAGAAATGGGAAGTTCTTCAAGCTGATTGGCTAGTGTCATTCAAATTCATTGGTTCACTGGACCAGAAGGTGATCTCAATGTAAAGTTCAAAGTTTTTAGCTTCTGAGAACAATTACTTTCTTAAGTACCCTTGAGTACCAGCCAGATGTGCTTAAAATCCAGTAAACTCGAAGTAAGCCAATAATCCAGTCAGTAGTCAGTCACCTTATCCAATTCAATCAGTTTAAACCAGTCTCCAGGTGGGCCCCTGAGTATCTGCTAAATCTCATCTATCACATTCCATTATCTTGACACAGTGTAGACACCACCCCCCCCCCCAACTGTCATTGTATGGGGCAGTGGGGCATATTCCCTTGGCAGCACAGTGCCTGGCTCTTCCAGGTAGTGTTTGAGGCCCATGCTTGGGGACAGACTGCCAGAACTGACCTTGCCAAAAAGAGGAGACCTGAATGAGAGTTCAGAATCCTGGTGGGGCTTAAGGGGCGAGATCCCCATCCCGGCCTCCTCTGCAGTAGGGTCACTAGGCCAGGCCATTCTGGGGGAGGGAAGCCTAACAGGCCTCCTAGCCTGGGGCTGGCCTGGGTGGAGGCCAGGAGTTGAGGGAGAAGGGAGCCTGGCCCTTCCGGACCTCTTGACATGTTGGCAGGCTGCTGGAGCTGCTGACACTCTGGATGCTGTGCCAGGACCGGTCAGCTCAGGACTAGGCCAGGGTTGTCTGTGAAGTGAGTAGTTTGCTGGCCAGCCCTGTCCGAGGGGGAGAGGCAGCCCCTGGGCTGGGCTGGGCTCCCTCTCTGGAGCTGCCTCTTAGCTGCCACTATGACTGATGTCACAGTCACGAGGACACAGGAGTTCTATTGTTGATATGGTCAGTTCTGTCCAGAGGGTTCATGGGGGCCTTTTCACACATCTTCTCTTGCTCTTCTAACAGACTGGATGAAAAGCGTTAAGAAGCAAACGAAAAATGTCCGCATCGGTGAGTGGGGCATGTGGAAAGGGAGCAGGCTGGGGGGGGGGGGGGGGGCTGGGTGAGGGAGCTCCCCAATGTGGTGCCTCTGCTCCAGCAGTCTGGAGACCCACAGATCAGCACCATGGAGAGCACCCTTGCCTTAAGGAAGGGAGGGCTGATAAGCAGGGCTCACAGCCTCACCAGGTGCCAGGGAGGGAAACAGACAGAGACAGGTGGAAGAGGGCGCATGTGCATCTGTCTGTCTCTATCGCCAGCTTTCCTTTTTGGGCTGCCCAGGGTCTAGTGAGCTTACTACTGTAGACAGGGTCTCCCCTACCTCTTCCCTTCCCCTCTTCCCTCCTCCCTCTCCCCCCACCCCACCTCCTTCCCTCCTCCTCCCTCTTCTCCCACTTCCTTCCTTTTCCCTTCTCCCCCCCCCCACCTCCTTCCCCCTCTTCCCTCCTACCTCTTCCTTCTCTTCCCCTCCTCCTCTTCTTCCTCCTCCAAAGACCCCCAAAGCCAACCCCCTAAAGGGTAGAAGTATGGGCAGCTCCCATAGCTCTTCACCCTTCTCCCTGGCACATCCTTTTCAGTGCCCCGGATCTTGTTTGACAAGTGGACTCGGGATGACTACAAAAGCCTGTTTAGCAGTGAAGACGAGATAGAAGAACTTGCTAAGACCTTGGTCCAGGTGGCAAAGGTAGGTCTTGGCAGTGCCAGGATGCCTGTGGCATGCAGGCTGGCCTGGGAGCTTAGTTCCCAGTTTGCTCTGATTCTGTCCTGCTGGGAGATGGATGGTGGTGGTTTAACCACCGACCAGCTGGCTTCTCCTGCCTCGTGAATGGATTCTCTTGCTGGGCTGCCCCCTCCTCTTCACTTCCTTGGGGTGGCATAGCCGCTCAAGCTTAGAAGGGAATGACTTCCATTGGATCCTTAGTGTGAGGCCCAAGAAGCTGCTTTTCCCGTGGAGCAGTGTTTGCTTGGTGACTTTCCCCAGATCTCAAGGTCTCAGAGTGTGGGGTACTGGAACAGGGCTCCCTAGCAACTGCTGGTCAGGAATCCCCTTCCAGGGACTCAGGATGGGCAGCCTGCTTGCACCCAGAACAGAGACCAGCTGATAGAAGGAGAGGGATTCACTTAGATGCCCAGAGGGTCCAGTGCTCCCCAGATCTGGCTCATTTGACAGGCCTGAGGGTCAGAGTGAAACTGAGAAAACCCCATCCTGCTCTGATACCAACCAAAATGTCCCGAACCCTCCAGCCTCAGGGGTCTCCAGGTGGCCGGCTCTGCCAGCTGCATATTACCTCTAAGGCCCACCTTCGACCACAGTCCTGCTGCTGACCTCTCCTGGGGAGGTGGAGCCAAGATGGCCGAGCCAAGGAAGCGTCTCACTCACCTGAGCTCTCCCCAGTTCCTCTCCAGTCGAATTCTGCAGGGGCAGAACCAACAAAAGGTCAGGGTGAAACAACAGCTTAGGAGATCAGTAGGACAGGTCTGTCCCAGTGGGATGGCAGTTGCACCTGGAGCCCAGCTGCAGGCCTTGGAGGCAGTTCATCAGTGGCAATAGCATCTTCACGAGCTCTCAAGCCATGGATAATAAGAGGATTGAAGGATTGGTCAGGAGATTACAGGGGATCCTTTGCCTACACTGGGTGTAGGACCCTGTTGCATTGTCCATACATGGCTTTGGGTCTTAGTCCCAGAGTGAAGAGGAGCACTAGCTCACTAGCTCTTACACTCATAGGGGTGCATGGGCCATGCTCACAGTAGAGAAGAGTACTTCTGGTGGCTCACAGATGAGACCACAGGGCAGGAGAGCATTGATTACACCTCGCTTTAGATCACACCACCTTGTAAGACTGGGGCAGCTAGTTGGCACAGTGGATGGAACACTGGCCCCTGAAGTTGGAAAGACGTGAGTTCAAATCTCACTTTGGACACTTACTGGCTGTGTGACCCTGGAAAAGTCACTTAACCCTAACTGCTTTAAACATCCAGGGCCATCTCCAGTCCTGATGTACATCTTGCCACTAGACCCACATGGCTCTGGAAGAGAGAGTGAGGTTAATGACTTTACACAGCCCTGCCTCACTTCAATCCAATTCACTGCATATCATGACATTCCCTTGATGTCATGGTCCTCTTTGATAACAAAGCACAAAAAACAACAACCTTGGAAGAACTGAAAAGCCACAAGGTGCACCCCGCCCCCCTGAGCTAGCTCTGAAAACAGCAGCAAGAAAGGCCTGAAGCTTGAAACAGTGCCAGGAAAATGAGCAAAAAATAAAAAAGAAGTTGACCATAGAAAGTTACTATGGTAACAGGAAGATCAAGACAAACTCAGAAGAAGACAATGAAATCAAAACTATATGCAGAGCTTCAGAGAAATGTGAATTGGTCACAAGCCCTCCCCCCCCCCAATTTCCTGGAAGAACTCACAAATGGATTTTGAAAATTAAATAAGAGAGGAAAAGGAAAAATTGAGGAAGGGCTGACTCAATAGTAGGAAAACATATTTGACCAATCAGTAACCAAAACAACAGAAATCATATGATTGTCTCAATAGATGCAGAAAAGGCTTTTGATAAAATACAACACTCATTCCTATTAAAAATATTAGAAAGCATAGAAATACATGGAGCTTTCCTTAAAGTGATCATTAGTATCAATCTTGCTCTGAAAATGGACACTACACTCAAATTTTCCCAGTCACTGATGGAGTGAAGCAGGGCTATGTATGCTTGTTCCCATTTTTTTTAGCGTGGTGTTTTCAGCCATGTTGCCAGACATCTTCAGTGAGGATGAACACAGAATCAAGGTTAGCTGCTGCACTGACAGTAATTTACTTAACTTGAAAATGCTACAAGCCAAGATTAAAGTGGACAGACAGTTGGTGCATGACTTTTTATTTGCAGATGATTGTGCATTCAGTGAAAGAGAGACAACATTCAAGGCTGAGATGCAACAAAGTCTGGATTCACTCTCTGCTGCTTGTGCTAATTTTGGCCTCACAATTACCACCAAGAAAACTCAGGTTCTCCGCCAGCCAGCACCACATCATCCGTACGTGGAACCATCCATTAGAGCAAGTGGAGAATTTTTGAATACTGTGGATAAGTTCCCTTCCCTCGGCAGCACACTCTCCAGGGAAGGCCACAGAGACGAGGAGATTGACGGCACGCATTGCCAGTGCTAGCTCAGGGTTTGGGAGGCCCCAGAGGGAAGCATGGGAGAGAAGAGGTATTAGGCACCTCCTAAAGTGCAGGTCTACCGAGCTATGTGCTGACCTCATTGCTGTCTGCCTGTGAAACCTGGACGGTGTCTGCCAGCGCCGTGCCAGAAAACTGAATCTCTTCCATCTGAATTGTCTTAGGAAGATTCTCAAGATCGCCTGGCAGGGTGAAGTGCCAGACACTGAGGGCCTTTCTTGAGCTGAACTGCCAGGTATCCAGACTCCACTGCAGAGAGCCCAACTCCAGTGGGCTGGCCACGTTGTTCAAATGCCAGGCGTTTGTTGGCCTAAAAGACTGTGTTATGGAGGACTCGCACAAGGCAGGTGTCACACACAGGTCAGAAGTGATACAAAGACATTCTCAAGTTCTCTCTGGAGAACTTTGGGATCAATTATGAGACCTAGGAGACACTGGTACAAGACTGTCCAACAAGGCATGCTTGCATCAAAGAAGGCAATGTGCTGTATGAGCAAAGTAGAATTGCAGTAGCTCAAAAGAAACATGAGATGAACAAATTTAGAGACATCTCCCACTGAAATGTTCATATGTACTATTTGTGCCCGACCTGTGGCAGAGCCTCCTGAGCTTGTATTCTGATCAGCCACAGTTGGACGCAGTGCACCTTGACCCCAGCCTAGTGAGGTTATTTCGGTTCTCCTCGAGAGCAAAGTACACCAACTATTATCTTTCCAAAAGTATCAGCGACGCTATCAGTAACAGGGATAAGTTAGAAGCCTTCCCAAGAAGATCAGGGGCGAAGCAAGGATTCCTCTTATTGCCAGTGTTGTGCAGGGTTGTACTAGAAGTGTTAGGTATAGCAATAAGAAAAGAAAAAGAAATTGGAGGAATTAGAATAGGCAAGGAGGAAACAAAAGTGTCACTCCTCACAGACGATATGATGGTGTACTTAGAGAAGCCCAGAGAATCAACTAAAAAACTAGTTGAAATAATTTCAGTCAAGTTGAGGGATTTAAAATAAACCCACACAAATCAGTCCATTAACAAAAGATAAAAAGAGAAATTTCATTGGAAATAACTGTAACCATACTGTTTGTACCTTTTTTGTTTTTGTTTTTTCTTTTTTGAGGATTTTCCCTTTTCAGATTCTTCTTTCACAACATGACTGATTCAGAAATATGTTTAATGTCATTGTACATATATAACATATATCAAATTACTTGCTGTCTTGGGGAGGGGAGAGGTAAGGGAGAGAGGAAGAAAAATTTGCAACTAGAAATCTTAAAAAAACTAATGTTGAAAATTACCTCTACATGTAACTAGAAAATAATAAAATACTTTTATGATTAACAAAAAAAGAAAGAAAATAACTGTAGGCAGCAAGGTGATTCAGCGGATGGAGTGCTGGGCCTAAAGTCAGGAAGATTTCTCTTCCTGAGTTCAATTCCAGCTTCAGACACTTAGCTGTGTGACCCTAGGCAAGTCATATAACCCTGTTTGCTTCAGTTCCTTATCTGTCAAATGAGCTGGAGAAGGAAATGGCAAACCGTTGCAGTATCTCTACCAAGGAAATCCCAAACGGGGCCATGAATGACTTAAAAACAGCTAAACAACAACAACAACAAAAGACAATATTAAATACTTGGGAGTCTGCCTGCCAAGACAAACCAACCCAGGAACTTTATGAACACAATTACAAAGCACTTTTCACACAAATAAAGTCATATCTAAACCATTTTAGTTGGTAATGGATAGGCCAAGTCAATTTAAGAAAACCATAGTCTGCCCGAATTCAGTGTCATACTAATCAAACTCCCAAAAAAGTATTGTACAGAGCTAGAAAAAATAACGATTCATTTGGAAGAACAAAGAAAGGGTCAAGAATATCAAGGGAATTGATGAAAAAAAAAAGTAAAGGAAGGTGACCTGGCAGTACCAGATCTCAAACTATATTACAAAGCAGGAATCATCCTAACAATCTGTTACCAGCTAAGAAATGAGTAGGGGATCAGTGGAAAAGATGAAGTGCACAAGACACAGTAGTAAATGACCATAGTAATCTAATGCTTGATAAATGCAAAGATCCAAGCTTTGGAGATATAGCTCACTATTTGTTAAAAATTGCTGGGAAAAGTAGAAAGCAGTTTGGCAGAAATGAGATATAGACCAATATTTCACACCATGTACCAAGATGAATTCAAAATAGGTATATGATTTAGACATAAAGAGTGATATAAGCAAATTAAAGCAACTCTGAGGTACCAACTCGCACTTAGCAGATTGGCTAATATGACATAAAAGGAAAATGACAAATGTGGTAGGAGATGTGGAGAAATTGGCAAACTAATGTACTGTTGGAGTTGTGAACTGATCTAACTATTTTGAATCTATGCCCAAAGCTCTATAAAATTGGTTGGCATCCCAAAGAGATTAAAGATTTTTTTAAAAAGGGAAAGTACAGGGGCAGCTAAGTGGCGCAGTGGATAAAACACCAGCCCTGAATTCAGAGTACCTGAGTTCAAATCTGGCCTCAGACACTTGACACAATTATCCGTGTGACCCTGGGCAAGTCACTTAAGCCCAATTGCCTCAAAAAAAAAAAAAGATTAAAAAGGGAAAGTACATATATGTACAAAAGCATTGATAACAGCTCTTTTATGATGGCAAAGGATTGGAAATTGAGGGGATGCCCATCAATTGGGGAATGGCTGAACAAGTTCTGGTATATAATTGTGATTGAATACTCTTTTTTTCCCCAAAATAAGTTGTTTTGTTTATTTTATTTTTCCCTTTATCTTAATAGTATTTTATTTTTTCCAGTTACGTGTGAAGATAGTTTTCAACATATGTTTTATAAGATTTTTAGTTCCAAATTTTTCTCCCTCCCTCCCTTCCTTCCCCACTCCCCAAGACAGCAATCTGATATTGTTTAAATATGTACAATCACATTAAACATATTTCCACATTGGTCATGTTATGAAAGAAGAATCAGAACAAAAGGGAAAAACCTCAGGGAAAACAAACAAACAAACAAAAAAGGTAGAAATAGTATGGTTCAGTCTGCATTCAGATCCCACAGTTCCTTTTTCTGGATGTGGAGAACATTTTCCATCATGAGTCCTTTGGAATTGTCTTGGATCAATTTGATCAATATTGCTGAGAAGAGCTAAGTCTCTCACAGTTGATCATCACACAGTGTTGCTGTTATTGTGTACAATGTTCTCCTAGTTCTGCTCACTTCACTCAATATCAGTTTACTTCAGTCTTTCCAGGTTTTTCTGAAATCTAACTGCTCATCATTTTTTTAAATTCTAAAAATATTTTATTATTTTGCAGTTACATGTAGAGATAGTTTTCAACATTTGTTTTTATAAGATTTCTAGTTTCAAATTTTTCTCCCTCCCCAAGACAGCAAGTAATCTGATATAGGTTATATATGTACAATCACATTAAACAAATTTCTGCCTTAGTCTTGCTGTGAAAGAAGAAACAGAGCAAAAAGGAAAAACCTCAAAAAAGAAAAACAACAGCACCCAAAACAAAAGAAATAGCATGGTTCAATCTGCATCAATATTCCACAGTTCTTTTTTTTTCTGGATTTGGAGAGCATTTTCCATGATGAGTCCTTTGGAACTCTTATACCATTGTATTGCTGAGAAGAATCAAGTCTATCACAGTTGATCAACACATAATGCTGATGATACTGTGTACAATGTTCTCCTGGTTCTACTCATCTCACTAATCATCAGTTCATGCAAGTCCTTCCAGGTTTCTCTGAAATCCACCTGCTCATCGTTTCTTACAGCACAATAGTATTCCATTGCATTGATATACCATTCCCCAATTGATGAGCAACCCCTCAATTTCCAATTCCTTACCACCACAAAAAGAGCAGCTATAAATATTTTTGTGCATGTGGGTCCTTTTCCCTTTTTTATGATCTCTTTGGGATACAGACCTAGTAGTGGTACTACTGGGTCAAAGGGTATGTACAGCCCCATAGCCCTTTGGGCATAGTTCCAAATTGTTCTATAGAATGGTTGGATCAGTGTGATTGAATACTCTTAAGAAATGATGATCTATAACCAGGTGGTATTTAAACCAGGAATGTAGGACTGGTTTAATATTAGGAAAACTATCAGCATAATTGACCATATCAATAACAAAACCAGCAGAAATCATATTGTTATCTCAATAGATGCAGAAAAGGCCTCTGACAAAATACATCACCCATTCCTATTAAAAACACTGTAGAGCATAGGAATAAAAGGAGCTTACCTTAACATGATAAGTACTATTTATCTAAAACCATCAGCAAATATTATCTGTAATGGGGATAAGCTAGACACCTTCCCCAGTACAATCAGGGGTGAAGCAAGGATGCCCATTATCACCTCTATTATTTAATGTTGTACTAGAAATGTTAGTTATAGCAATAAGAGAAGAAAAATAAATTAAAGGAATTAGAACCAGCAATGAGGAAACAAAATTATCTCTCTTTGCAGATGATATGATGTTATACTTAGAAAATCCTAGAGAATCAACTAAAAAGCTACTTGAAGTTATTAACAACTTCAGCAAAGTTGCAGGATACAAAATAAGCCCATATAAATCACCAGCATTTCTGTATATTACCAACAAAGTCCAGCAACAACAGATAGAAAGAGAAATTCCATTTAAAATAACTGTGGGGGGCAGCTAGATGGCGTAGTGGATAAAGCACCGGCCCTGGATTCAGGAGGACCTGAGTTCAAATTCGGCCTCAGACACTTGACACTTACTAGCTGTGTGACCCTGGGCAAGTCACTTAACCCCCATTGCCCCGCAAAAACAAAAACAAATAAAATAACTGTGGCCAATATAAAATGCTTGGGAGTCTACCTGCCAAGACAAACACAGGGACTATATGACCAGACCTACAAAACACTTTTCACACAAATAAAGACAGATCTAAATAATTGGGAAAATATTAATTGCTCATCAGCAGGCCGAACCAATATAATAAAAATGACAATCCTACCTAAGTTAATTTATTTATTTAGTGCTATGCCAATAAAACTATCAAAAAATATTTTATAGATATATAAAAAATAATAAAGTTCATCTGGAAAAAACAAAAGTTCAAGGATATCATGGGAATCAATGAAAAAATACAAAAGAAGGTGGTCTAGCAGTACCAGATGTAAGGGCCTAAATTTCTAGCTGTGATGTCTAAAATCTAATGAGTGGTCACCTTAAATTATAAGCTTTAGCAAGAGTTTAGACTTTTAAGTATTTATTAAAGTTCATTAGAAGTTAATGAAGAAGGGGCAGCTAGGTGGTGCAGTGGATAGAGCACTGGCCCTGGATTCAGGAGGACCTGAGTTCAAGTCCGGCCTCAGACACTTAACACTTACTAGCTCTGTGACCCTGGGCAAGTCACTTAACTCCAATTTTTTCACCAAAAAAAAAAAAAAAAGTGAAGAGGGGGCATCTAGGTGACACAGTGGATAGAGCACTGGCCCTGGATTCAGGAGGACCTGAGTTCAAGTCCGGCCTCAGACACTTAACACTTACTAGCTCTGTGACCCTGGGCAAGTCACTTAACTCCAATTTCTTCACCAAAAAAAAAAAAAAAAAGTGAAGAGGGGGCATCTAGGTGACACAGTGGATAGAGCACCGGCCCTGGAGTCAGGAGTGCCTGAGTTCAAGTCTGGCCTTAGACACTTAACACTTACTAGCTCTGTGACCCTGGGCAAGTCACTTAACCCCGATTGCCTGACCAAAAAAAAAAGAGAAAGTGAAGAGGGGGCAGCTAGGTGGCACAGTGGATAGAGCACCGGCCCTGGAGTCAGGAGTGCCTGAGTTCAAATCCGGCCTCAGACACTTAACACTTACTAGCTCTGTGACCCTGGGCAAGTCACTTAACTCCAATTGCCTCACTAAAAAAAAAGAAGAAGAAGTTAGTGAAGAGAGAGAGAGAGAGATTGATAACAGATTCCTTATAGCATGGGAAATCCTAGTTTAGATCTATTCGGTATAGCCAGAAAGAAAAAACTTTCCTTTCCTAGGAACCCACATGAAGTTCCCCACCATGCCAAAGTCCAGAAACAAGGACATCGCTCCTAAGTGGCTTCTCCCAGAAGCCTCCTGTGAAACTGGAAACAGGGCTGTACACACACACACACACACACACACACACACACACACACACACACACACACACACACAGAGCTCCAAGCTAATTGGCTGGTAACACTGATTGACAGGACCCACAGGTGGCAGACATAACTTCCAGACTTCAAAGTCACATGGTTTCTTTTCAGGCCAGAGCTCACAATGTCCCTCCCAGCAGGGGGTGTCATTCCAATTCTCACACAGATCTCAAACTGTATTATAACGCATTAATTATCAAAACAATCTGGTGATGGGGGGCAGCTAGATGGCGCAGTGGATAAAGCACTGGCCCTGGATTCAGGAGGACCTGAGTTCAAATCTGGCCTCAGACACTTGACGCTTACTAGCTTTGTGACCCTGGGCAAGTCACTTAACCCTCATTGCCCCCAAAAAAACAAACAAAAAAACAATCTAGTACTGGCTAAGAAATAGAGAGGTAGATCAAAGGAATATAATAGGCACAAATTATACTACAATAAATGACTATAGTAATCTAGCATATGATAAATCCAAAGATCCAAACTTTGGGAACAAACTCCTTATTTGACAAAAACTGCTGGGAAAACTGGAAAACAGTATGGCAGAAACCAGGTATAGACCAACATCTCACATTGTATACTAAAATAAGGTCAAAATGGGTACATGATTTACACATAAAGGATGATACCATAAGCAAATTAAGAGAGTATGGAATTGTTTATCTGTCAGATTTATGGGCAGAGGAAGAATTTAGGACCAAAGAAGATATAGAGAGTAAAACAATATGTAAAATAGATCATTTTGATTATATAAAACTAAAAAGTTTTTGCACAAAGAACACTAATGTAACCAAGATTACAAGGGAAGCAGAAAACTGGGAAAGAATTTTTGAAATAAATATCTCTGATAAAGGCCTCATTTCTCAATTATATAGAGAACTGAGTCAAATTTATAAAAATACAAGTCATTCCCTAATTGATAAATGGTCAAAAAATATAAACAGGCAGTTTTCAGACAAATCAAAGCTATCTATAATCATATGGAAAAAATGCTCTAGATCACTATTAATCAGAGAAATGCAAATTAAAACAACTCTGAGGTATCACCTCACACCTGTAAGAGTGGCAAATATGATAAAAAAGGAAAATATTGGATGTCGGAGGGGATGTGGGAAAGCTGGGACTCTAATCCACTGTTGGTGGAGTTGTGAAAATATCCAGCGATTCTGGAGAGCAATTTGGAACTATGCCCAAAGGGCTATAGAACTGTGCATGCCCTTTGATCCAGCAAAACCACTGCTAGGTCTGTATCCCAAACACATCCCCCAAAAGAGAAAAAGATGCGTTAGTATAAAAATATTAATAGCAGCTCTTTTGATGGTGGCTAAGAATTGGAAATTAAAGGAATGCCTATCAGTTGGGGAATGGCTAAACAAGCCATGGTACATGATATTATTATGCTATAAGAAATGACTAGCAGGATAATTTCAGAAAGGCCTGGAAAGACTTGTATGAACTGATGTTTAGTGAAGTGAGCAGAACCAAGAAAACATTGTGCATAGGGACAGCATTGTTTGATGAAGAACTGTGAAAGACTTAACTATTCTCAACAATACAATGATCTAAGGCAATCCTAAAGGATTATTCATGAAACATACTCTCCACCTTCAAAGAAAGAACTGATATTGATGGAACAGACTGAAACATGCTATATTTCACTTTCTTTCATTTTTTTCTTGCATTCAAGTTTTCTTATACAAAATGACTAATATGGTCATGTTTTACATAATTGCACATGTATAACCTGTATCTGATTGCTTACTGCCTCGTGGAGGGGACAGGGGAGGGAGGGAAGGAGGGATAAAAATCAGAACCCAAAACTAAAATTAAAATGTTTATTACTTTAAAAACCAAAAAATTTTTTAAATCCTAAAAAAAAGAAAGAGAAAGAAAGAAATGATGAGCAGGATGCTTTCGGAAAACCTGGAAAGACTTAACATGAACTGATGCAAAGTGAAGTGAGCAGAACCAGGAGAACAGTGTACACAGTAACAGCAATACTGTATGATGATCAGCTGTGATTGACTTAGCTACTATTAGCAATACAGCAATCCAAGACAATTCCGAAGGACTTATGAAAAATTCTTCCACCTCCAGAGGAAGAAGTGATGGCATCTGAATGCAGATTAAAGAAGACTTAAAAAAAAAAACAACTTTACTTTTCATGGCTGTTTGAGGGGTTTTGGGGTCCGTGTTGTCTTCTGCAACATGGCTAATATAGAATTTTGTTTTGCATAATTGCATGTGTATAATCTATATCAAATTGCTGGCCAGTGGGGAGGGCAGGAAGGGAGAGAGAGAGAGTTCAGAACTCAACATTTTAAAAAAGAAATTTTAAAAATTGTTTTTATATATAATTGGAGAAAAATAAAATATATTAAAAAAACCTCTTAAGAGCCTGATTCCCCTGGAAGGGTACCTTGGGGCTATCCAGAGAAAGGCTTTGTCCAACTCACTGGGAGCCTGGACAAGCTTGTGAAGTGTGCGAATATGCTGGCGGGACCTTCTACCAGTGTTGTCACAGTACTAAGCAGAGAGTCTGTGGCTGCCTGTGGCCAGGCCATACTTAGGAGTGTTTGTTGTCAGCTCTTGGAACCCTCTGACTGTCCTCCTCCCTCCCTGAGCTTGGTCAGTACCCCCCCACTCTGCTGTGGAGATGTCTACCCCTGTGTGGGCACACTGTGCTCTCGGCCCCACTGCTCGATGCCACTGCTCGATCCTCACCCTTTCCCACTTGGCCTTCCCCACCATCTAGGCCAGTGACAAACCTCTGCCAACCTCAGGACTGCAGGCCCAGGGCTCTGAGGTCACATTGTCAACTATAAAGAAAGACAGAGAAGAGGTGGGAGAAAACACGCTCCTGGATTAAACTCCTAGTTATGAGGAGAGATGAGGGTGGCACCTGGGAGAGCTTCAGGCTCTGAAGGCTTCTGAGCTCCAGCCCACAGGCCCCTCCAGCTGGGGAGAGGTGTGTGAAGCCCAGCCGGGCTGCTAAATTACTTGGGGTTTGCTTAAGAGAACCTCCTTGCCTCCATCTCCCCACATGCACTCCCAGTGACAAGTATCCTTTGTCTTTCAGAATAAGCACTTTGATGGCTACGTGTTGGAGGCCTGGAGCCCCTCCTTGCAAGAGCAGCAAAAGTGAGTGGGGGCATGGGAACCCAGGGCTTCCTGCCTGGGGGGTGATGTTCAGGAAGTTCCAGCACAATGATTCGCATTCAGCTTCTGTTATTTATTGTTGGTTTTGTCCTTTGTTCCCAAAGAGACATTGGGGTGACGCCATGACTGGCACTGAAGGATTGAAGGGAGGGGGGCTGGGCAGGGTCATGGCCTCATCCTCTCCCCCAGAGCCCTCTGGGGCCAGTGGCATGACATCGATCAGGACGACTGGAGGCGGCCCTGGATGTTTGAGGCAGTCAGGGTTAAGGGACTTGCCCAGGGTCACCCAGCCAGTGAGGACCATGCTCTGTCCACTGTGCCTGACAGTAGCCCCATTCAGCTGACTGAGCACAGGCTGCTTAGATCACCCTGGTTCAAGTGTCTGAATGAAATAGGAGGTGTCAGAGGAGGAGGCGAAAGCCTGGAAGGCTGAGGAAGTTTATAACCTTGAGAACTGAAGTCTGCGGTGGTCTGTGTGTCAGTCAGTCACCAGGCACTGATTAAGCACCTCCAGTGTGCCAGGTGTGGGGCTAGAAGCTGCAGCTGCAAAGACAAAGAATGAGACAGGGCCTGCGCAGGAGGAGCTCTTGGGGGTGGGGTTAGAGACGCCCCCATGGCCATCCCCATGTGCATCTGTAGGAATGTACCCACCCGATACCAGGTCATTTGGCAGCTGGGGGAGCGTGAGACGGGGAAGGCTTGGGGCAGAACGGGGAGTTTCAGCCGAGTCGAGGTGAGATTTTGGAAAGCAGAGGAGGGAAGGATGAGTGAACCCCAGGTTTGGACCTGGTCTGTGCAAAGCCATGGAGGCTGGAGAGGGAGCGCTGTGGGTAAGGAAGGCCATGGGGGCTGCTTTGACTGGACGAGGCGGGGCCAGCCGCTGAGGGGCTCAGAAAGCCAAGTGCGGGAGTTTCTCTGGGTTCCCAGAAGCAGTTGCAGCCTCCAGAGTTGATTGCTCCAAGTACCTTTATTACAAGGGGGCAGTGACCAGGCAGCGGCTCAGCTCTGAGAACAGCAAAGGAGAAGGCCTGAGGCCACCTGGAGGGAGTACCACACTGGGGACTTAGCCTTGGAGCCATTTCCTGTGGCAGCTGGGGGCGGGAGCACCGCAAAAGAAAAGAGGATGCCCTTTGTCCAGTCTCACTGGTTGTCTTTGCCAGCACTGCCTCCCCCCATTCATATCATGGAGCCCAGCCCAGTTCCAGCTTTTCTGCTGTAAAGAAGCGACCAGCAGGGGATAGCGAGGTGGTGCAGTGGATAAAGCACCGGCCCTGGAATCAGGAGGACCTGAATTCAAATTTGGTCTCAGACACTTGACACTTACTAGCTGTGTGACCCTGGGCAAGTCACTTCACCCTCATTGCCCTGCCCCCAAATAAACCAACCAAGAAGTGACCAGCAGAACAGAGCAGGCCTGAGCCAGAGCCAAGGGCAGCGCAAGAGACCCTGGAGTGAGAGCCATCCCTCCAGGCAGGTAGCATGTTTTCTAGCCTCTTCACTGGGGACACTCTACTGGAGATTCTTGGAGGTGGCACAGCAGGGGGGTGAGGACATAGGCCTCAAGTCAGGAAGCCTGTGCTTGACCTTGTGCCACACACCCTCAGGGTCATCTGTCCTCTCAACCTGCTTGTTGATGAGACAGTTTTGGTCATGGCTTTGCCCGCCCTCCAGGCACCGGGCCAGGGTGCCAGGGATGGGTAGAGTCTGAGGCCTCTTCTGGCCAGGACGTTCCTAAGACAGAAAGGCCAGACCCTGGGGCTGCCCTGCTGAAAACATCTTTAGGGCTTGGCTCCCAACTGCCTCCGGGACCACGTAAGAGAGCCTAACGTTCAGTGCCTCTTCATCTGAGCGCCCACTGCCCTGTCCAGGTGTGTTTCATATTCTCTCCTTCACACAGTCTGTGCTCCAGCCAAACCCCTGAGCCAGCCAGACAGACTGACAGACTGACTGACTGACTGGGCCTGTGTCAGGTGCTTACCAGAGACTGTGTTAAGTGCTGGGGACACAAAGAGGGGTAAAAAGACGGCCCCTCCTTTCAGTGAGGGGAGACAGAACAGAAGGAGAAGTGGGAATGCTGTGTGGGGAGGGGCTTCTCTCCTGCCTCTGCACCTTTGCCCAGGCTCTTCCTCATGCCCAGAGCGCTTTCCCTCCACACCTCCTCCATAATCCCTGCTCTCCTTCAGCTCCACTTCAGGTGCCACCCCCACAGTGCCCCTCACTTGTTAGTGCGCCTTCCCCTTCTCCTCTGTGAATGCCAGCCCTTGGTGGGCAGAGGGGCCATCACGTAGTCGGTGCTTAATAAAGGTGAGCCGGGTTGAATTGAGGGTGTGGGGTGTTTAGGAGTACGTAGCTGGACCTCTCGACTTAGAGGGAGAGAGGGCATAGTGACCCCATGCCACAGTGCATGCAAGGGCTGGCGACATCGGTGCCAGGTTGTGGGGGCCCTGCTCCTTAGCAAGGTGCTTGTGAGAAGGGAGAGCCCCTCAAGAGGTGAGGAGGGCATGAGCTCTGGTGGCCGTGGGCTGTGGGCGGGTAGAGAAGGGGACTATGGGGGAATGGGGTGGAGGCAGCTCCGACCAGGCGTGGCACTCCACTCTGGAGAGGAGCCAAGCAGAGCCCTGGGATTTCTGGGGGGCCGGTGGGAGGGCAGGGGCTGAGAGGGAGCTTGCTGCAGAACATGGTGTTGAGGTGGAGACTTGCAGGTGGTGGGGTGGGTATTGTGGTTCAGGGATTCTCTGCGTGGAGATGGGGCCTAAAGCCTTGGGAGCTGGTGAGCCCCCAGTCCAGGAGGGATGCTTCGGGTGCTCAGGGAGGCAGGGGGAGGACTGTGATGGAGCACTAGTCTTTGTGGTGGGAGTTGAGGCCACTGGGACCGTGCCTTCTGGTCTCTCCTTGAGGAATGAGCCTCCTGGGCTGGCTTCAGGTCGCCGGCCTCTCTGTCCATCCCTCGGCTCTAGCCCCACCTCAGGGAGGATGCCCTTGCACGGTGTGGTTTTGCTTTGTAGGGGTCTTCTCAGCGCCTTCACAGGAGCTTTCTGCCTGACGGGGCTGCCTTTTGGCAGATGCTCCCCAAGCCTCTCCTCTTTGTGCCTGGAAAGTGCTCTGCTTGGCCCTCCCAGAGCCCCCCTCCTGAGCCCTCCGACCACCAGGCTTTCTTACTGGCTGGGTATGTTTTGGTTGGTTTTTCCCAGTAGGACCGTCATGGCCAGCATTCATATGGTATTTATGTACAACACACGGTGGTCCTTACAACAAACCCTGGGAGGCGGGGGCTGAGGCCACTGGAGGTTAGGTGATTCACCCAGGGTCACTCAGCCTGGCACTCTATCTGCCGCCCCAAACAAAGAAACGACTTAGGCAGTGTTTGTTATACAGGTACTGAGCGTCAGAGACAGGATTTAAACTCGGAGCCAGGGCTCTTCACATTGCGTCACACTGTCTCAGAATTACTTGTCAGGAGGGCAGAGAAAGTTCTATTTTTGTTTTGGGGTCCCAGTACCTAGAGTGGTCCCTGCACACAGTTGGTGTGACTCTCCTTTCTTAGCCTGCTGCTGGGGCACGGCAGGCCTTGCCAGAGGTAGCGCCCTCCTGGTGTGGCCTCCCCCTCTTAGCTGAGGGCTCTGCTCTCACTGCTGTGCTGTGGGGCCCTTCCCGAAGCTGAGGACCAGTGCAGTGGATGGAGCAGCCACCAGAGGGCGTTCGAGGCTGGCTTTCCCTGCCCTGGTCCTCCCCTGGAGGCTGATGGTGGACAGAGGTTGTTTTCTCAGAACCTCAGTTTCTCAAGGATCACTAACCTGCACCCCTCGTTTCCAGGGGTGCCCCTGCCTGGGATTGCCCTCGGGCTCCTGGTTGGGGGCTAGAAGGAAGGTCCTGCTGTGCCCCTTTGTCACCAAGCCCAGAGCCCCAGCCTGCCTCGCTTTGTCTTGGCTTCTTAAAGGAAGTGTGAACAGGGCACGCCAGTGCACCCCACCCCACCCCACCCTGGCTCCCACTCCCACCTGCTTTGAAGCGAGCAGAGTTATCCTTCACAGCAGCCCCGGGCAGCAGGCACCTCGAGAATCTCACTGGCCACTGACCCCCTGGGGCACCCCAGGGAAGCCCCTTCCCCCTCCAGACCTTAGTTTCCTCCTCTATAACCAAGGGGTGGACCACATGACCTTCAAGGTCCCTTTTAAGTCCTGTGACCTCCATTTACAAAAGGGAAAACTGTGAGCAAGTCTTGAGGAACAGAGGCAGTCCTTTGAAAAGGTGGGAACAGACTGGGAAGAACGCCAGATCTGTCTGTGCCCTCTGCCTGGATGCCAACTCTGCCTGCTGGGGGTGCTTTCACTGTGTGAGGGATGGGCCTCGGGTTCTCCCTCCAGCACCTTCTGACTGAGGGGCTGGTGGGCGAGCTCTAGAACATGGGTATACGGGAGCATTTACCAGCATATAGAAGTGGCCAGTGGGAGCCCCTCTCTGCTCCTGTCTGGCTGCTAGCTGACTGGCTTTGGAGCCAGCCCAGTCAGATGCCCATCAGTCCGGATGGTCAGAGCTGCGCAAGGCACAGATGGCCCCTTCTCCCAGGCACCCACGCCAAGACCCAGACAGAAATGCATTGTGGGGAGCTGATGTCGGAGAGAAGCCAGAGGAGAGTGAGAGTTTCTCATGGCCCGGGCCCAGAGGAGTGCTGTTTCACTCTGCCCGGCAGGACAGCTGAGCCCCCATCAGCGACATTTGTGGAGAGCAGCCTGACTCAGGCAGGGCAAATGTCCCCATTTCCAAAAAAAGACAGCTCAGCACTGAGAAGTAGCCAGCCTTCCCCAGGGTGGGCCGTGCCAGCCTGGCCCCATGCCCACTTTTGATGGGGCTCCTGAACTGATCAGTGAGGGCAGGGCCCTACACATAGCTTCCTCCATCTCCACAAAGCACCCGGTCATGTCTCAGGCTGTTCTTGTCCCTAGCAGCTCGGAGTCTGCTTGATGAAAGTGCCCGGGGCCGGGCCTCCAGGACCTGTGCTTGGCCTTCCTGCAGCAGATGGACATTTGGACCAAAGATGGCGAGATGACGGTGAGCCGACCAGAAGAGCTCACCCGCTGAAACAAGGCCAGCAGCCAGGAGCAAGGGATGCCATCTTGTCAAGCTCGGGAACTGGACCGACTCTGAGAATATGCCATTAATAGGAGCCAGTGGAAAGGCTGAGAAGCGGGCCGTCTGGGGGAGACAAGCCCTGCCTGAGTCAGCGATGTAGTCGAAGCTCACACAGGCTCAGGCCCCATTAAAATGCTTGTGACCAGGCAGGAGTCTGCCATGTCCTGCCCTTGGCCAATTCTGTCTGGAGGATTGTGTGTGACTGGATGCTGTCCAGACAGAGAGCAGCTGGGCCTGGGGAGGGCTGGGGGAGGGTGGGCAGGCTGACAAGTGAGAGCTGCCCCAGGCACGGGAGATGGCGGGTATCCAGACAATCCCTAGTCCTGGTGCTGCCCCCCCAAGCCCCAGGCCCCTGCGGCCCTGCCATCCTCACATTTGGGCAGTTTCTGGGAAAGAGCAGAAAACCCTCTGCCAGCCCTCCAGCTTTCCCGTGTCCTGGACAAATGAGTCTGTTAAGCAGAGATTCGCCGTGACTACTCATTTCTGTCCTGGGGCATTAGGCAGACAGTGGCACGGCCCGCAGGACGATTCCTGGCGGAGATGAGGTGCCCTACTGAGTCATTCATTTCAGGGGGTGGAATGGCTAGCTGGGGGTGGGACAGAATAGGGACAGGGAGAGAGAGCTTAGCAGAAGGGGCAGGAAATCTGGCACTTTGGGTCCTTGAGCCCACTGGCCGGGCCCAGGAGAGGGAGAGCCTAGGACACGTGTTGGTGAGGGATCGGGGCCCAGCGTGCCCCCTCAGGACCCCTCAGCCTGGGCCAGACTCTGAACCCCAGCTGGCTCAAGACCCAGCTCCCCAGGTGCCACTGCCACTGTTGCTGCCGCGGCCTTGGAGCCCACTTCCAGGGTCTTCGTTAGGCCTCGGGAGGGTGGAGGGCTGGCCCTGCGGGGGGTGGGGGGGGCAGACAAGAGCCCAGGTGGGGGCTCTATGGCTGTGAGGCAGGGGGGAAGGGAATAAGCATTGGAAGAATGCCTACTACGTGCCAGACACCTGCTGAGTGCTTTCTAAATATGGTCCCAGGCCCTTCGGAGGAGTCAGCTCCAAAAGGCCCGGGAGGGGGTCTCCAGGGAGGGCCGGGTCATTGTGGAGTCTCTGGCAAACATAGCACTGGGCGGGAGAAAGGCAGGAGAGTGGAAGGTAACAGACATGGGGCACACGGCTCAGCCGGGGCACGAGGTACCCTCATACCAGTCCCCCGGCCATGTTGGTCACGGCCCATCCTCTGGCTTCAGGCCCCAGTGTCAGTCAGGCACAGCTGGGCTCCTGAGATGCCCTGTTTTCTGGGGAGAATGGCAAGACTGCAGTTTGTCTGAAAAGGACCTGGGGGTCTGAATGAACCACATGGGGCTCAGAATAACCTCTCCCTGCCAGGAGACTCGATGTGTCAAGTACTCAGCCTGGCCTGGCACATAGTAGGTGCTAGCTGAAGCCTCTCCCCCCCATGGTGGGAGGGTTTCCAGAGATGGCAGCAAAGCTGGAGCTGATACTGCAGGAGGATTGGTGGAGGAGACTTGAGGGTGTTTCCCCCTAGAGAAGGGAAGGTTCAGGGGCACATGAGAGGGGTCCTCCAGAACTCAGAACGGTGGGGGAAAGTGGGCGAGCCTCAGTTGGCCTCTTTGGTCAGGAAACCTTCCAGTCGGAGCTGTGTCCCAGGAGGCGGGTGGGCAGCAGGCGGTGGGTTGTTCTTGCCCCCGTCCCTGCCCGTGCTCACAGTCTGTCCTGGGCCTCCTCTTGGGGCCGGCTGGTCCCAGTACCAGCTCTGCTGGAGCTCAGGGGGCTGCCCATTCCCTCTGGGGCCCTTGGTTCGGCCCTTCTCTCCCCCCCCACCCCCGCCCGGCGGCCCGCCCTTCACCCAAGTGGTGCTGAGGGCAGAGCTGTGGCCTGGCTCATGGCCGTCCTAGGCGCTGAGCCTGCCGTGGGCCTAGTGGCCGAGCCAGTGAAGGGAGGACGGTGGGTGGAAGGTGGCAGAGGGCAGTGCTTGCCTTTTTGACCTCCTGGGAAGTTCTCTCCATTTGGGGAGTAGGTGACTCGGGGTCCTCCTGTTGTGCTCTCCTCTGCTGGTGCTTCTGTGAGCTGCTGCCCTATGGGGCTGTGACGGGCCCAGCTGAGGGTGAACATTTTCTCTTTGGGGATTAGACTTGCCAGTGCTCTCCCAGAGTCTTCTTGGAGAAGGGGGCAGCAGGTATGGCCTCAGGGCTGCCACAGGGGCCCCTGGCAGGGAGAGCCTGCACCCCTTCCCCCAAGGAGGCCCCAGAGTTCATCTGGAAGCAGCCTCAGGAGGAGGTGTCTGGACAAGCACCCCTGCCTCTCTCTCTGCTAGAGCTCAGCATGCTCCCATTCTCGGACAGTTCTCCTCCTTGGGAAGGGCTGCCCCTGCGGCCAAGCCCAATCAGGCCAGTGAGCCCAGCCTTGTCGTCCTTCCTGGGGCCCGGCCACGTGCAGGCTGGATAGTCCAGGCCTAACGGGTCAGGGGTGGGTGGGGGAGAGGTTCCCCACTCATTTAGACTCATGGAGTAAGACATTGAAGACATTTAAAACCTGGACTATATTTTAAGGAAAGTTTACTTTTTGTTTCCTTTCCCATAAATCATAGGCCAGCTGTCAGCGGTCTCCCTCCCGGCTTGTTAATGCATCTTTTCCAAGGAGAGCCCTGGCTTGCTGCTGCCTAAACGGTGTGCCCACCACACGACGAGCAGTGTTTGTTTGCTCCAGGGGGTTTAAGCCTGTTCTCTTCCACAGGTCACCTATCCCCCTCGCAGTCTTGTTGCCCTCCGAATTGGCCTAGTCCCAGCTCCTTTTGCCAGAGCAGGCTTGGGCGACTTTGTCCAATTAGTTCCACTTCTGCCTTTGGAGGGGAGGGTTCACGTGAGCCAGATCCCCAGGACCCTGGCATTGGGTCATGCCAAGAAGATGCAGTGCCCATTCTCTGCCTCTTCTCCTCCAAACTCCCTTAAGGGCTCCTACACCTCTCGAGGCCTTGGGCCTTGTTTTTTTTTGAGGTCAAGAAGAAGCTAGGGTGAATTGGCAAACAAAACAAACAAGAGGAGGATCGTTGGTGACGTAGAGCATGTATAAAATCGACTGGGAATAACATGGCTCTGCTCCCTTCTCTGGGTCCCTCTGAACTTCCTCCTGTCCTCTTCTGGGTGGGCTGTTTGGCTCATGTTTCCCTCAAATTCTCTCTAGCAGAGGCACCTCGGGAATTCTCTTTAAGGCACCTCTGTCACACCCACACAAGTATACCCACAGTAGAAGGCCCTCCCCGCCCCCCCCCCCGGTAATGGGCAGAGCAGACTGGCTTCCCAGCCTTTGCTTTGCCCTGCCAGCTTTGCTTCTGCCTCTGTTGTGGCTTGGGGTCAGCCAGGTTGGGGTTTTGGCTGCTGCCAACAGCAGCAGGGCTGGCTTGGCCAGCCAACTCCCCAATGCTTCTTTAGGGGAGACTGTCAGATTTCTGGTGAGAATCCAGAGTCTGGAGCAGGAAGAGGGAGCCAGGCTTCAAACCCCGCCCCCAACTCGCCCCCCCTCCCGCTTCTTGCTCCTCTCCCAATGGTCCAACAAGCCTGGTCCTTCTGGGTGGTTCTTCTTTGCCACCCTCCGCCCCTGGCTTTGGCTATGGTGCTGGACTCCAGGTCAATGAATGGAGGTGTGGCCAACGGCTGTTCTTCTGCTTCCTCTCCTGTCCTGGCAGACCAGGAGAGTCCCAAGCCCAACCAAGCTGGTTGGTGCTGGCCAGCCCCAGCCCCTGTGACCCTGAGGCAGACAAGGAGAGAGACCCAGGGCAAAGGTTACAGGAAGCTCCCCCAACCTTGGCCCCAGATACCTGGCTTTCCCCACCCAGCAACACCTCCTGCCCAGGGGCCAAGACCCTGTCCCCAGGCTGCCCAGCATCCGTCCGTTGCCATCAGTGGAAGAACTTTGTATTGGCTTCTTAGAACTCCTCGATATGCCTGTGGAACTGCACTCGCTTGGCATCTTTCCCAGATGTTCCATGGCAGGGAGGGCTGCCTCCCTTGGAACTGCCCCCTGCCAGCTTTGTCTCTGGGACGGATGATGAGAGACAGGCTTCCCACAGTGCCCTCGACTTAGGTGTCGGGGCTAGTAAGAAGCACAGATATTTGCAAGGTCAGAGAAGGGCAGACGTCTCCATTTTGGAGAAGGAGAAGGAAGAAATACCAGAAATGGCATACTGGAGCCCTGTGAGCTCGACTCTGACTCCTGGGGAAGTGGTGGAGTGGGCCATTGAAGAGGCGATTGGGGCATGTAAGAGCCTGGCTCTGAGTTGGCCAGAAGAGATAGGAGAAAGCAGAGGGGGGGACCACGGGCGTGGAACACTGCATACGTCAGACTTTGGGGGTAATTATTCTGAACTTAGCCAGGCAGCAAGGTGATGCAATGAATTGGGCACTGGACAGGGGAAGATCTGAGTTCAAGGCCTACCTCAGACACTAGTTGTGTGACCCTGGGCCCATCTCTGCCTTGGCTCTCTGAACACCTCCCTCCCAGGTTGGTGGTGACGATCAAATGAGATCTTTGCAAAGTGCTTAGCATAACGCCTGGCACACAGTGTTACGTGTGAATGTTAGGTATGATTATTACTAAGCCTCTCTCCCTTTTTATCCTTCACTGTAGGAGAGAACTCTAGGAGGGAGAGGATAGAGCAGCACCCCGGAAAATGAAGGGGATAAGGCAGGAGATAACAATAGAAGTTTAAAATAAAGACTTGAAAATAGAACAGGAATAGACTGTAGACTAACCCTTTAAAAAATCCATCCTTGATTCCTTTTCCTTCAGGATGAGAGAAATGTGGGCATAGTTTACTTAGATCTGAGCAAAGCATTTGATGAGACACCTCCTCCTTTCTTGTGGAGTAGATCGGAAGCATTCAGAATGAGACTACTGGATGAGTCATGGTTCCTGGTTCATTGTCGGGCGTGGCGGGGTGGAGGATCCCAGGGATCTGTGCTTGTCCCTGTGTGTCATCAAGGGAAGGGTCAAAGGGCACATGAGTCATGTGGGAGACTATTTAGGCGGGTTTGGTTTGGTACCTGCTGGCAGAACCAGGAGCTGATGTCAGGAGGAGCTGCTGAGTCGTGAGCACTGGCCCCGAACGGGCCCCTTTCCTTTTGGAAAGTCAGGGGCTTCTCCTTGGATTCCGTGAGGATCCAGTGCCATGAGGCGAGATGCCTCTGGGGTAGGAGTTGGAATGAAATAACTGTGGAGGAGACATCCCACTCTGTTCTGCCATCGTGTGGCTCGACTCCTTCATTCCCTGGGGTTGGGGAACTCGTTTGTAAGAAAAATATTTCAGTCCCTATTTCCCCAGGATTGGTTTCCCTGGTCCTACTACATACAGTATTTAACACACTTCGAACGTTCTAAGAGATGGCTAACAGGCCTCCCTTATCAGTCCAGAGCTGCGCTGGACAGCAGACTGGCTTTGTCCTTAGTCATGGCTTGTTGGCTTGACTTGTCCAGGTTGACAGGGGGGATACGTGAAGTAAGAAGTAAAGGTGCCTCCTCCCGGGGGCTGTCCCAGGATTGTGTCCCTCGCAGTGTCCTCTTCCTAGTCTGGGCAGAAAGGGGCGGAAGGAAGCCCCTCCTTGGGTGGGGCCTGGTGAGTAGCCCCAGTTCGGCGCTGTCCCGCAGACTTTTGGACATGGATCCCTATTTCCTAAGCCCTCCCCTCTCTTTCAGGGACCTCCTGCACACGCTTACTCATGTGGTGGAGGCTTTGCACCAGGCCCAGCTCCTGATCATCCTGGTCGTCCCATCCACCATCGTCCCGGGGTGAGTAGAGCTGACGCGGGCTTGCTCTCCTAGCTTCTGTTCCTCTTGTGTTCAGGAGGGGAGCTGGCCTGCGGCCTCAGGGCTCCTTACCTCAGTGCTGGGCGCTTGTCTCAAGCCGTGTGCTGGGGCTCAGGTGGCAAGTGGGGAGGAGCAGCCGGGAGATGTGCCAGCCCTGGGGCCTTCTCAGTGTCCTCTCTGGAAGGCCGAGCTTCAGGGCAGGCATCATGTGCGCCCCCTTTAAGACCCCCTAAGTGGTCATGTGCTCTTGATGTCTAGAGACTCATACAGGCAAAGCAGGGCAATGCTGGGGGGGTTCCGGGACCTGGGCCAAAGCCACCCTTCACAGGGCCGAGTGAAGTGGTAAGCAAAGGTGAACCATGGGCCTGGTGTGCGGAAGGCAGCATTGATAAGTGCCTGTCCCTTCTCGCGTGGCCCCAGCTGTGGGGCTCTTGGGAGGCCCCCTCGGGGCTTACAAGGGAGCCCAGGAAGTGGAGACGGAGTTGGGATCAGACCCCCGCTTTCCTCAGCATGCACGCCGGGAAGCCTGAGCCAATGACAACAGGCCCTCTGTGTGACCTCCCAGGGCACACCTCCCCCTGCCCCCTTGGCATGGCCAAGGGACCAGGGATCCCTGCGAGAGGGGCAGCAAGAGGGAGGAGGACAGTAAGTGGGCAGCAGCGTCACAAAGGCAGAAGAGCTGGGGCCTTGTCCTTAAGTAGATGGGAACTCCTTCGGGATCCAAACGCTTCCCCATCTTTGTCTTCTCCCTGCCGAGTGCCTAGGCTGGTGCCTGATCCAAAGCAGATCTTTGATAAAAGCCAATGGCTCAAGCGCTGGCAAGCACTTGGCTCTCGCCCCACTGCCCCTCTTGTACCTGGACAATTGCCTTTTTGGCTCCCCAACAGGACTTTCCACATTTACCCCCCTAAGTTGGGACCTGGCTCTTCTCTGCCAGTTTGTAGCCCAGGGTGGGGGTGCGCACTCTTGGCTCCCCACAGGCTGGCACCCAGAGTTTTCACTGCTCCGCTGTGATCACCAGGCCACAGGCCAAGCTGGAGATGGCTAATATCAGGTTTTCCTTGGTCTTAGCTGACTTGGAAGCGTCGAAGCTTCATTTTCCTTTCCTGTTGTGGGCCAGGGGTCATCCTTCATCTTGGAGCCCCACCATCCATCCTCCCGTGTGTTACTTAGCAAATGCGGGTATGTGCAGGGGTGCAGCTCTCCCTGAAGGAAGCATCCTCCCCCCATGGCCTTCACCTGGGGGCTTCATCCTGAGGCAGGGGAGCTGTGTCCCCCGGTAGCGGGCCTGTGGCTTCTGCCTCGGGCCATGGGGGTGGGGGGCGGATCATGCCCTGCTGGGCCACTCATCCCTAGGCCTGCCCTCTAGACAGAAGACACATCTGCTCGATGCTTTCAAATCCCCCCATTAATTTGATGGGAAAGGAGGGAGTACCTGGAAGTATCCAGGGGAAAGAGGGACCAGGTCTGTGTCCTCCCTCCCCCTGTGTTGGGGGTGGTCCTGGGGCCTCCTCGCCAGACTGCCAGGGCTCCCTCCCTCTTCTGGGAGCTGCTGACCTGTCACCCAGAGTGGTGCTTTGTTCCCTTAGCAAGGCCAAGGCAGGAGGCAGGGCCAGCTGGACTTGGCAGGTTCTCTTCCTCATGCCAAGCCCCTGATGTCTGACTGTGGAGGGCTTATGGCCAGGCCTGTCAGCCCTTGGGCCCACTCACCCCTGCACCCTTGCACAAGCCTGCCTCCCTTTAGCTGTCAGCTTCCCAAAGCATAGGCCCAACCACATTGGTCAGTCACTCAGTCAGTCAGTCAATGTGAATTAAGCACCTACTATGTGCTGGGTGCTTTTTACAGCAACCTTGGGAGGAAGGTAGTATTATGATGCCCATTTTAGAGTTGAGGGAACTGAGGCAGACAGAGGGGAAGTGACTATTCCAGGGTCAAACAACTAGTAAAGTTCTGAGAATTGATTTGAACTCGTCTTCCTAATTGCTCTATCCACTGTGCCACCCGGCTGTTTATTCCTGAGCTTTCTAACCTTTTAAAAACAACAGCAACAACAGGAATGGGCACTGTGTCCAAAAGCTTCTTCTGCATCTATTCAACAATCATATAATTGTGTGTTATCAGTGAAGGTCAGTTACACTGATTGTTTTCTTACTCTCAAACCAGCCCAGCATTCCTGGTAGAGACGCAGCCGGGACAGAGCGGGTGCTCTTTGTTCCATGTTGCTGTAGTTTCCTTAGTGTCTTATTTAAAGTGTTTACACCAGTATTTATTCGGGACATTGGCTTGTACTTTGCCTTCTCTTTCTTGACTCTTTCTGGATTAGATTTCAAGACGACGTCTATGTGAGAAGGAATTTTCCTATTTTATCCAAACAATTTGTTATAGTTTTAGAATTAATTGTTCTTCAATCGTTTGGTAGAATTTGCTGGGAAATCCATCCTGTCCTGGGATTTTTTTCTTTGGGAGTTCATCTATGACTTGTTTTATTTATTTTTTCTAAGAGAGGGTCATTTCAGTACGTTTTCCTGTTCTGATAATCTGGGCCGTTTATATTTTTATAAATATTCATCTATTTTATTTAGATTGTCAGTTTTATTGGCATATATTTGGGTGAAATCGCTCTTAATAATTACTTGTATTTCTTTGTCATTGGTTGTAGATGCACCTTTTTCATTTTTGATTATAGTAATTTGGTTTTCTTTATTTTTAAAAATCAAATAAGCTAATAGTTTATCTGTTTTGTTTTTTAAACTTGGTCCTAGATTTATTTATTAACTCAGTGGGTTGGGTTTATTTTTTTGATTTTGGCTTTTATTTTTGCTAATCTCTCCTTCAATTTTCATGATTTCTATTTTGGTTTTAACTGAGAATTTAAAATTTGTTGGTTTCCTAGCTATTTTAGTTGAGTGCCCGATTTGTTGATGTGCCTTTTCTCTCTTTTATTTATGGAGGCATTTAGAAAGATACATTTTTTTCAAATGTCCCACAAATGTTGATATGCTGGTCTCACTATTATCATTATCTAAAATAAAATTAGGGATTATTTGTATGACTTATTCCTGGACCCACTCCTTCTCCTTTTCCTTCTCCCTCCTCCTCCTCCTTCTTCTTCTTCTTCTGTGACTTGCCCAGGGTCACTCAGCTAGTAAATGTCAAGTGTCTGAGGCTGGATTTGAACTCAGGTCCTCCTGAATCCAGGGTTGCTGCTTTATCCACTGTGCCACCTAGTTCCCCCCCCCCCCCGCACTCGTTCTTTAGGATTAAATTATTTAGTTTCCAATTTTTAATCTTTGTTTCAAAAGCCCTTTATTGAATGAATCATTTTGTTTTATGGATGCTAAAAGATACATTTAATATTTATACTTTTATTTGTTTTATAAAGTTTTTATGCCCTAACATTTGTAGTGAATTTTTGAGAAGGTGCCATGTATAGCTGAGAGATATGTATACTCCTTTCTATTCCCACTTCCCATGATTCCCACTATTCTCCAGAATTCCACCATAGCTAACTTTTCCAAAATTCTATTCAGGACCTTTTTTTCTTTTCTGTTGTTGTTTTTCATTAGATTTATCTAGGTCTGACAGAGCTCCCACTATTATAGTTTTACTGTCTATTTCTCCTATAACTCATTTAACTTTTTTTAAAGAATTGAGATTTGGTGTATGTTTGTTTGGACTAGGTGTTAATTCATTGTCTAGGGTACCTTTTAGCAAAATGTAGTTTTTCTGTTTTTTACTTCTAATTAAGTCTTTTTTTTTCTGCTGCTTTTTCTGAGATCATGATTTTTACTCCTGTCTTTTCTGTCCGTTGAAGGATAATAGATTCTGATCCAGCCCCTTATTTTAATCCTGTGTATATCTTTCTGTTTCAAGTATGTTTCTTCTTCAACATAATGTTGAATTCTGGTTTCTAATCCAGTATGCTGTCCTCTTCTGTGTTATGGGTGAGTCCATCCCATTAACATTGTTTTTATTTTTTATTTTTTTGGCGGGGCAGTGAGGGTTAAGTGACTTGCCCAAGGTCATACAGCTAGTAAGTGTCAAGTGTCTGAGGCTTGTGAGGGCCAAAATTTGATATATGGAGCATTATTTGGGTGACTCGTCTTAATATTAGGGTCCCAGAAATATGAGGGACCTTTTAGGTTTACCCTCCCCTTTGAACTGCCCTTTTTAGATATTTCTCCAAGGCCAATAAGAAAGGAGCCTCTAAGCTTTAGTTCACAAAAGGATCAGATTTTATTACTTGGGAATTAATTAAACAACAAAGGTGAAACTAATAAAAATCAAAGATAAGGAAATAGGAAAATAAAAATACAGATAAATGCTCTTAACTCTAAACTTAACCTATGCAACCCCAGACCATTTCCAATTAAGCTAGTTCAAAGGCATTTAGGGTTTTCCGTAATTAACTCACCAACCCCTACAGTTGCTCACACCACGCCGAGACAGAACGAACACTCGCCATTGCAAGGGGAGTCACCAGACAGAAAGACCGGAGAGCGAGCTTGCATTCTGGAAGAAGCCTAGCGTTCTGGAAGCAACCCTCCCCATCCCTTCAGGGAGCAATTAATCTTTCCTTCCCCAAAAGGGGAGGTCCTTCAAAAACTGCCTATGGAGAGTTCTCCTTCTCAGTTCAGTAGCATATGTAACCTCAGGGTGGGCCAGATGTGGCCCCTCCCAAATGAGTTAGCTAAAAACGGGAATATTAATCTCTACCACAAATAATTTTTACCCCAGGCTGGATTTTAACTCAGGTCCTCCTGAATCCAGGGCCAGTGATTTATCCACTGCGCCACCTAGCTGCCCCCCATTAACATTTATGGTTATGATTGTTAATTGTGTATTGACCTCCATCCTATTTTCTTACACTTTTCCTTTTCTGTTTTTCCCTGCCTCCTCTTTAAGAGTTTGGTTTGGGTCTTACTAGTCCCTCCCTTAATCTACTCTTCCTCTTCTTCCTCTCCCTTTCCCTTAATCTTATTTCCCTTTTCAGTAAGATATGTTTCTGTACCTAGCTGTGTTATGTTTGTGTGTATTTCTATATGTGGGTGTATATCTTCCCTCCTGTGACCAGTTCAGATGACAGCTGGGTTCAAGTGTGTCCTGTTCTCTACTTCCTCCTCCTCTGTTGTTTAGCCTTCCACTCATGTGCCACATTTATGTGAGATAAGTTTTCTCTGTTTGTCCTCTCCCTTTTCCCCTCCCTCAATCTATTCCTCTTCACACCGCTTTTCATTCTCCTTTTAGATCATCAGAATATAACAGAATAACTCAGGACTTCTGTCTAAGTAGATTCCTTCTACAACCCCTGATTGTGATAGGGTTCTGAGGGGATATGTGTATCCTCTCTCCATATAAGAATGTAAACAACTTAATCCTATTTAGTCCCTTATTCACTCATATTTATCTTTTTATGTTTCCCTTGAGACCTGTGTTTGAATGTTATAGTTTCTGTTTAGCTCTGGTCTTTTCATCAGAAATGTTTGGAAATCCTCTATCTAATTAAATGTCCATTTTCTTCAATAGGATTATACTCAATTTTGGTTGTAATCCTAATCCTTTGCCTTCCAGAATATCATTCCAAGATCTTCACTCCTATATCTTTGTAGTTGTTAAATCTTTTGTGATCTTGACTGTGGCTTCTAGGCATTTGAATGATTTCTTTCTGGCTGCTTAGTGTATTTTTCTCCTTGACATGGGAGTTCTGGAATTTGCCCCTAATGTTCCTAGGAGTTTGTGTAGAATTTCTTTCAGGAGGTGACTGGCAGATTCTTGCTATTTCTACTTTGCCCTCTTGCTACTTCATGTTTTCTTCTGTTCTTATGTCTTGTGACATTGTTTGAATCTTTTTTGATGTTTCATGGAGTCATTGGCTTCTATTTAGTGCATTCTAATTTTCTTGGGCAAGGTTTTGTACTTCTTGTGTCAAGTTGTTAATTCTCTTTTCATATCTTTCATATCTTTCTTCCATAGCTCTCATTTCTTTTCCCATTTTTCCTCTACTGCTTTTAAAACCATTTTTTAACCTTAAAAAAACTCCACAAAACCAAAGAAACTCTTGGCTTAACTTCTAGGAATTCTGGTTGACTTGTGTCCAGGTATGTCAAGATAATGGAATGTGATAGATGAGATTTAGCAGATGCTCAGGGGCCCACCTGAAGACTGGTTTAAACTGATTGAATTGGATAAGGTGACTGACTGCTGCCTGGATTACTGGCTTACTTCCAGTTTGCTGGATTGTAAGCACATCTGGCTGGTACTTAAGGGTACTTAGGAAGGCGATTGTTCCCAGAAACTAAAAACTTTGAACTTTATATTGAGACCACCTTTGGGTCCAGTGAACCAATGAATTTGAATGAAACTAGCCAATCAGCTTGAAGAACCTCCCATTTCTGGGAGGGGAATCGGAAGGAGGAAGTGGACGCTGGTGAGAGAGCTCGGCCTCTTTTTGGTGTGAGAGATCAATGTGGTGGCAGAGAACTTGAGAAGTGGGAGCTTAGGAAGGCTAGAATTGCCAGGTTATAGGAAATCTGTTCTCAGTCTTTCTCTTTCTTCTACTGCCTTTCAGTAAACCCTTAAAAAACCTAAACTCATTTATCAGTGATTTTAGTCAGTTTCCCCCAAAACTGGGGGGACAGATTAGAACCCGCATTTCGAATTTTAAATTACACACAGGCTGCAGTTTTCTTTGAGGCTTTACTTGTAGATGCTTTGGAGTCATTATCTTCTGGGTTTGTGTGGAGCTTCCCCATCAACATAATAGCTCTTTATGGTGGTTTTCTTTTTCTTTTCTTTTCTCTCTTTTTATTTGCTCATTCTCCCAGTCCACTCCTTGACTTTGGACTTGATGTTAGTAGGTACTTTGCTCACCTTTTTTTTTTTTTTGGGTGGGGCAATGAGGGTTAAGTGACTTGCCCAGAGTCACACAGCTAGTAATTGTCAAGTGTCTGAGGCTGGATTTGAACTCAGGTCCTCCTGAATTCAAGGCCAGTGCTTTATCCACTGCACCACCTAGCTGTCCCCTCTTGGCTCACTTCCTGAAGGCGGTCTGACCCAAGCTTGTCCTCTTACATCCTCCTGCTGTTTTCATCCCTCAGCTTAAGGGCCTTCAAGCTTTCAGGGATTCTGCATACTTCACTCTTCCTCAATTCATAGAGATCTTTTCATGCTTCCATTACATTCATGAACCAATATTTATCCATCCCTCAATCAAAGGGCAGCTACTTTGCTATTACAGTATGTGCTGCTGCAAACCCTTTGGTACACGAGGGGACTTTGTTCTCAAGGGTCTCTTTGCAGTATAAGCCTAGAATCTCTGGGTCAAAGGGTATGGTTAGTTGTTTCTGTTTCTATAGTTAATTCCAAATGGCTTTTCCAATGGTTATACTGATTCCCCACTCTCCCCGCAGCGCGCCAGTATGCCTTTCTCCCCTAAAACACTGATTCTGCCTGTCTTTTGTCATCTCTGCCAGTTTGCAGAATGTGAAACCTCTTCTTATTAGTGATTTGGAACCTTTGTTCATGTGATTGTTTCTACTTTCCAATTTTTCTTTTGAGGACTGTTTGTTTATATTCTTTGACCATTTACCTATTGGGAATGGCTTTTGGTTGTGTATTATGCACAGATATCTGTTAGTTTTCTATGTCTCGCATACTAAACCCTTGTCTGATAGGGTTGAGTCAAAGATTTTTCCCCCCATTTGATTGTTTCTCTTTACCTAGGTACATCCATTTTATTTGTGCAGAAGCTTTTCAATTTTATATAATCAGATTTTACCTTTTTGCCCCTATCTCTTGCTTGGTTAAGGATAGATCTCCTTGGGCAGCTAGGTGTTGCAGTGGATAAAGCACCAGCCTTGGATTCAGGAGGACCTGAGTTCAAATTCGACCTCAGACACTTGACACTTACTAGCTGTGTGACCCTGGGCAAGTCACTTAACCCTCATTGCCCCGCCAAAAAAAAAAAAATGAGATACGTTTCCTACCTGTAGCTTTGAAAGGTACATGATCTCTCTTCTAATTTTTTATGGTTGATCTTTAATATTAAAGTCATGAATGCATTTAGAATGTATTTTGGAATGTGGTATTAGATGTTGGTCTAAGCCTAATAACCATCAGCTTTCCCAGCAGTTTTTATCAAGTAGGGTTAAGGCTTTCTAAATAATTTCTGTTTTCAGTTTTATTGAACATGAGGTTAAGTTCCATCGTTTCTAGTTCTCTTGTGTCTCATCTGTTCCATTGATCTTTCTGTTTTTGTTTTTGATCTTTCTGTTTTTTAAGCAACATCAGGTGGTTTGGGGGTCTGAGGTCTCTCCCTTCATTTTTTTTTTTTTTGGTGGGGCAATGAGGGTTAAGTGACTTGCCCAGGGTCACACAGCTAGTAAATGTCAAGTGTTTGAGGCCAGATTTGAATTCAGGTCCTACTGAATCCAGGGCCAGTGCTTTATCGACTGTACCACCTAGCTGCCCCCTCTTTTCTTTCTCCAGATGAATTTTGCTATCATTTTATCATGTTTTATAAAGTAGCCCTTTGATAATTTTATTGAGATAATCATTAAAAGTATAAATAAAATAATCTGCAAATTCCTGCTACAGGTTTGAGCCTATTAACTTCTCCCTGGTTAGGAACTTTTCTATAGACTTTGGGAGGACTCAGAAACTAAGATCCCACTGGAAGGCTCAGCAGGTTCAGAATGACAAGTTTGCCCACTGTGCTTTGGTCTGACTCTGCTGCCCTGCTTATCCCAGGGCTGACTTCTACCCTAGGCTGGAGGCTGGAGGCTGGAGGCGAGTTGGCTCTGCTGCTAGGTTCAGAGCCACAGAGGTGTTGTTCATTTCTAAACTTGTCCCTGCTCAGTACACAACCAGAGCTCCCTTGTGATCATCTCCACTGCCCCATTAGCAGATCCCCTTTCATTCCAGCTGAGAACTGAGCAGTGACTGACCAAGTGCTAGATGGCACTGGATGGCATGAGGGGACCCCATGGCACCCTTTCAATGCCACTGGCACAGATGGGCTTCTGGCCAGACCCCATCTCCAGGGTCCCTAGACCTTTCTGTCCACCTCCCTAAGCTACCCTGGGCTGGAAAAATGGACCCCCTGTGACTTGTTCCTGGTTTTCCCAGTTAGGATTCAGTCTGGGGTGTTTTTGTAGATCTTTTTGGAAAAAAAACAGGGGGCGGAGCCAAGATGGCAGAGGACAGGCTGTGACTCCCACAAGCTCCAGATCAACCCATCCATTCACGCCCAAATAATTCAGTAAAAATCAAAACCCAGAACAGCCTAATGCACATAAGAACAGAGTGAGACTATTTCTCTGCAAAAGAGGGCAATTCCGATCACCTACTGATCAGGCTGAACAGCTCAGCGCGCGGTCTGGACCCAGCCAGGGACACTGCTTCCAGCAAGTCAGAGTCTTCCGCACCAGCAGCTTCTGAGGCTCTGATCACGGACTGGTGAGGGGGTTCGGCAGTAGGCCTGGGTGAAGTGGAGGCAGTATCTACTGGAGTTGGGGCAAAGTGCCCTGGGTCTGAACCAGTGGGCTGAATCGAGTGGTGGTGGCCCAGTGGGGGAGGGGTAAAAGCACGCCAAGCTTCCGACCATAGAGAATCAGAGTTCAATCAGACTTCTGTTTCTGGGTCAAAGAGAAAGCGGCTGTGATTACTCACAAGCCAGGCAGGCTGAGAAGAAGCCCAATCACCCCCTGGGTCACGCTGTAACACGAACAGTGTGTCCTGGAAGCAGCGCTACACTTTAAGAAGGAGTAAAAAGCCAAGAAATAGTAAGCCACAATGAGTAGGCAGAGAAAGCAGAAGATCATCGAAAACTTCCTTGGGGAAAAGGTATACCACAATACATCCTCAGAAGAAGAAGAAGATAATAACAGGGTCAAAGCTCCAACATCCAAAGCTTCCAAGAAACATATGAACTGGTCTCAGGCCATGGAAGCTCTCAAAAGGGACTTTGAAGAGAAAGTAGGAGAGAGAGAACGAAGATGTAGAGAAAGAGAGGAAGGAATGGAAAGAGAAATGAGAGCAATGCAGGACAGTCATGAGAAAAAAGTCAACAGTTTGTAAAGATCTTTTTGGCCTAGGCTTGATGGGGGTGCCAGGGAGCTGCTAGAGTTTGTTGAGTAAGGGGATGACACGGTCAGACCTGCCCTTTAGGAAAATCACCTTGATAGCTGGGTGGAGGATAGACTAAAGTGGGGAGAGACTCGAGGCAGGCAGGCAGACCCCTCCCCACCAGTGACTCTTGCAGTCATCCAGGTGTGAGGTGATGAGGGCCTGCACCAGGCCAGAGAAGAAAAGGGGTACACATGGAAGACGTGGTGAAGGCAGATTGTGTATGGCAGAGGTTGTGAGGAGTTGGGCATGTGGCCTAGGTTACTAACCTGGGGAACTGGGAGGAGGATGGCACCCTTGACAAGAAAGAGGGAAGCTTCAAAGGGGCAAATTCAAGTTTGGACATGTTGAGTTGAAGGCGTTTACACGACTTCCATTCCGAGCTGTGCAGAAGGCAGTTGGGGATTTTAGATGAAAAGTCAACAGGACCACCTGAGTTCAAACCCAGTCTCAGACACTTGAAACTTAACTAGCTGTGTGACCCTGGGCAAGTCACTTAACCCTCATTGCCCTGCAAAAAAAAAAAAAAAAAAGTCAAGAAGAAAGGTTTGGGCTGGAGAAGTAGAGTTGAGAGTCATCAGCATTAAGATGATCATTTATTCCCTGGGAGCCACATCGAGGCAAAAGAAGAAGGAACCCAGGACAGAACTCTGTGGGACCCCTTCAGTTAGGGAGCCAGTGGTACATGGAAATCTAGCAAAGGAAACTGAGGAGTGGTCAGATGCTGTCCTAACAGCTGCCTCAGAGATACTCAGACCCTTGCTCTGTCTCCATGCTCAAGAACTCTGAAATCGCTTCAGCTGATCCCTTCACGGCCCTCTCCCCTGCAGCCCCAAACCCTGTTGTTCATCCTCCCTGGGACTTCCACTCCCTCAACCCCTCAGTTCTCTCCTGGACCATTAGCCCTGCTCACCAAAATCTGCCTCAAACTCAGGACAAGGCCCTTGCAGACTCCAGGAAAGCCAGAAGCGTCTGTGGGGCCTCTGCCTCCCTCAGCTTCTGTGTTGAAATCCAATTTAATTCAATCTCTCCCTGAGTGAGAAACAGTTTGGAGAGCGTGGCCACATGTCTGTTCAATGGTCTGGTGCCATGCTGAGGTACAAGTAGGGGCAGCGGGAGAAGAATTGGGCTGGGGTGGGGGGGTCATTTCCCACTCAACAGTGCTGAGCCCTGGCGAGGAGAATGCAGATGTTCATGGACCAGGAATGTTCACTGGTGCTGGCATGGGCTTTGTGGTCTCTACAAATGTTCGCCTAAAGTCCCTTCCCTGACTTTGTCCAGGGGAGCCTGGGGCACAGAGATGGGGTTCAGCATTGCTGGAGCCCTGGAGATCTGTGAGAGGGCCTCTGGGAGACTAGACAGGAGAATGGGGGGCTGGAGGGGCCCTGAACTCAGGGTGGAAGACCCTGTGGGAACCCCAGGAAAGGGGGGGGGGTCTGGAGCCACAGCTGAGAAGTCATGCTTGACTTCAGCAGCATCTCTCTCTGTCCTTATCCAGGGCACCGAGCATGATGAGAGACAAGATCGTCAGTCAGCTTGCCTGACCCCTCCCTTCCCTAGCTCCTTGCCCACTGGCTGGCGCACGCACCTGGGGCCCTAGCGCCCCTAAGCATTTCTCTTCTTCCCTCTGACTACAGGCAGCTCTAGTGGCTGGCCCCATCTTCTGGATAGAATGGGGATGTGGGTGCTCTGAGCCTTTATCTCTCACTAATAAGGCAAGTGCTGCAATCCTTGGCTCAGTGCATGTCTGAGGTCATGGAGCCCAAGGTTCCTACTTGAGGGAATGTGGAGGTGCTGTGGAGCCTCCCAGCCTGTCAGTGGTATGGGCCAAATCCCAGTGCTCAGCACTCACTCCGCCAGTGGCTGGGAAAACTCTGGAGCCCAGGGCCCCCTCAGGGGGGCAGCAGCAGCACTTTGCCTGTGATGTGGATGTTGGCACCTCAGTCCTGATTTTTTCCAACTTCTTTGTCTTTACCATATTGTTGTCATTGTATACCCACCTGTCCCATGGTTCTGCTCCCTTCACTTTGCATCAGCTCGTACAAGTCTTCACAGGCTCCTCTGAAATCATCTCCTTGCATCATTTCCTATCACACGATAGTGTTCCATCACATTCATATGCCACAACTTGTTCAGCGATTCTCCAACTGAGGGGCGCCCCTTGGATACCCATTCTTTGCCACCTCCAAAAGACCTTGAAATAGTTTGTACGTGTTTATTTAGACTTGTTTTGTTTAGGACTAACCCTTCCCTTGATTTATCCTCCCTCTAATTCCCCCTTCGTCCCTATCTCCTTGTTGGTTGAATATATTTCCATGCCCAACTGTGTGTGTGCATTCTTCCCTCCTTTGACCAATTCAGATGAGAGGGAGGTTCAAGTATTAGCCTTTTTCCACACCCTTTATTCCCTGTTTGTGGAGTTGTCTACTTGTGCACCCTCATTTTGTGAGATAATTTTCCTTAACCGTCCTTTCTCTCCCCTCCCAGTACATTCCCTTTCCCCTTTCTTTCCATCCTTCTCTTAAGATCATCCAGACATAAGAGTGGTTACCCCCAGGCCTAAATGTACTTTTTCTGTGGCCCCTGATGATGATAGGCTTTAGAATGTGATGTCTAAAATCTAAATGGTGTGGTTGCCTTCAATGAGAAGCTTCAGCACCAGTCTTTGGGCATTAAGCATTTATTAAAGCATACCGGGTATTCACATGGAGTTCAGAAAGTTAAGAAGAGGCCTATCTAGCCTAGAGTTCCAGCCTGGTCTGGTTCTTCTTCAAGTCTTCCACCATGAGCCTGCTTCAATCACGAACTCTCTAGCAAGCTGCTTGCAGAAGCTTTTTATAGGTCTGGAACAGAGGCGGGCCTTACACACTGCTTCAAGCTGATTGGTTGGCATCAACCAAATCCATTGGTTCACTGGACTTGAAGGTGGTCTCAAGTTGAGTTCAAAGTCCTTAGCTTCTGAGAACAATACCTTCTTAAGGGCTGGCCAGGTGTGGTTACAATCTAATTAACTTTAAGTAGGCCAATCACTCTCACTTAATTCAATCAGTTTAGATTAATCTCCAGGTGGGCCTTTGAGTATCTGCCAAATCCCATTATTTTCTCACAAGAAGGGACTGGTGCACTAATGCAGAAATATGTTTGATGTTTTATATATATATATATATATATATATATATATATATATATATATATATATATATATATATATATATATATATATATATATATATATTACCTAAACCAGATTACCTGCTGTTTAGGGGAGGGGGAAGGGAGAAAAATCTGAAATTGGAAAGTTTGTATAAACAAATGTTGAGAACTATCTTTACATGTAACTGGAAAAAAATAAAATACTTTTATCAGAAAAAAAAAGAAGGGACTCATGCATGTATCATTTCCCCTTGTTAGAGTGAAAGCAGTTTTTCCTAGTTTAGTCCTTAATAGTGCACTGTTCATTCATGGTGACCTTTTTATGTTTCTCATATCTCCTGTGTTTGAACCTCAAAGATTCTCCACAGCTCTGGTCTTTTCATAAGGAATGCTTGAAAGTCCTCTACTTAATTAAAAATCCATTTTCTTCCCTATAGGATTATACTCCGTCTTTCCAGGTAAGTTATTCTTAATGGTAAACCCATATTCTTTGCCATCTGGAAAATCATATTCCAGCTTCTCTTTTCTTTTATAGTGGTGGCTGCTATGTCATGTGTGATCCTGACTGTGGCTCCTTAGTATTCATGCAGCGTGTTTTTTCTTTAACATGGAAGCCCTGGGTTTTGGCTATGATGAACTTGGCAGTTTTCATTTTGAGGTTTTTCTCAGGAGGTGACCAGTGGATTCTTTCCTCTTCATCCCCTGGTTCTAAAAGATCTGGACAATCTTCTAAGAGTTCTTGATTGACACATACTAGCTATGTGACCCTGGGCAAGTCACTTAACCCTCATTGCCCTACCCCCCCCCAAAAAAAAGAGTTCTTGAAATCTAATGTCCAGGCTCTGTTTTTGGTCATGGCTTTCAAGTAATCCGATGATTGTTAAATTTTTTTCTCCTCAATTTGTTTTCAAGGTCAGTAGTTTTTCCTATGAGATATGTTAGATTTTCTTTTTTTTTCAGTCTTTTGACTTTGTTTTAATACTTATTTTCTCATGGAATCACTGGCTTCTCTTTGGTCCTTTTTAATTGTCAGGGATTTGATGCTTGGGCAAAGATATGTACTTCTAGTGCCAAGCTGTTAATTCCCTTTCCAATCCCTTCTTCCTTGGCTCCCATTTCTTTCCCCCTTTTTCCTTTCTCCTGCTCTCACTCCATTTATAAAAGTTCTAACTTTTTTGTTAACTCTTGCTGCTTCTTTCCCAGTGATTCTGGTTGAGTTTGTGTCCAAGCTGTGTTTTCTTTTGAGGCTTTGCTTACAGACATTTTGGAGCTTTTGTGTCGCTGTGGCTTCCAGCTGAGGGGACTGAGCACAGACAGGAAGATGGAGGCAGGGATGGGTTAGGATTGGTGAAGCTGGGGCGTGTGGGCCAGGAGAGGGGCAAAGCTCTTAGGTCAGGAGGGTTCACTGGAAGGCTTCCCAGCCCTGGGAAGAAGGAGGAGGACCAAACTAGCATTCATGCAGTGCTGATCCTCACAACAGCCCTGGCATCACCACCTCCATTTTACCGTCAAGGAAACCGAGGCAGGTGACAGTGATGTAATTTGCTCAGATTCATGCAGCTAGTGTCTGAAGTAGGATTTGAATTCAGTTCTTCTGACTCCAGGGCCAGCACTCTGTGCACTGTGGTGCCCCCTAGGGGCCATCTAACAACAAGGAGGAGTTAAAAGTACCTCCTCCTCCTTTGAGTCTTCTGCTCGCCTGGCATACAGGAAGCACTTAATAAGTGCTTGTTGAAGGAATGTATGGACAAATAAACCCTTGGGTTTAGGGGCAGGAGAAAGAAGAAGGTAGGATGGTGTGTGCTTAAGGAAAGGAGAAGGAAGACAGTGGATTTGCAGGAACCAGGAGGCTCCTGCTCTAGTCCTGCTCTCACTGCCAGGATCCAGGCTGTACAGGGAGAGTCTGGGCCAGAGCCGTAGTCTGGGGGCTGGAGACCAGGGGGAGGAGAGAAGAAAGAGGGGAGAGGGAGAAGAGAAGAGAGGGGAGGAGGAGGAGGAGAAAGAGGGGGAGAGGAGGGGGAGGGAGGAGAGAAGGAGGGGGAAAAGGAGAAAAAAGAGGGGAGGAGGAGGGAGAGAAGGGCGGGGAAAGAGGAAGGGGAGGAGAAAGAGGGGGGAGCTGCGCTGATCTCTTCTAAAGAGCTGGGGTTCCCGTGGGCTCTGACTGCAGTTGCGCGGCCTCCCACGAGGGGGGGGCCATTTCTCTGGTTTATTCCCTTCCCCGCGCCTGCTGAGAAGGAGCTGTGGCAGCGAGTGCAGTCAGACCCCTCGTGGGGGCGCTTTCCTCGCACCGTGGATCCCTGGGCTCATCATTCGCAGCAGCGGCTGTGTTGACGCCCCGGGGCGGGGGGCGGGCACGCAGTCGGTGTGTTTCGGGGCGTTTTGGTGGCCGTGGCGAACAGCCCTGTGGTATCAGACCCTCCCGCTGAGCTTCGTTTTTTGAGTGGGGAAGGGCCTTTGGGCAGGAGTGGGGAGTGGGGTTGATTTCTTCTGTTGATGAGCCCCCTCGCTGCCGGGAGAGCTTCCCTGGTCTTCGGCCTGAGCCGCCACCCTCAAGGTCACAGCGTCTTCTGGGGTGGGCAGAGGCCCAGCGGCCGCAGGTGTTCCGAAGGAGGGCAGCTGTCGGCTGAGCATCCGGCGGCGGGGGCGGCTCCCTGAGGCCCCGATCTGATTTACTGATTTAACCAAACCCACCTCTGCGGGGTGGTCCTTCCTTCCCCGTGGGTTTTCCTGGGGCGTTCTCTTCCCTCTCCCACCCCAAGCTTCGCTGCTTCTCACCAAGCGGGTCAAAGGCTCCCGCGCGGCCCGGCCCTAGTCGGCCGGGGCTCTTCTCCCAAGTGCACGGGTCTATAAAGGAGCCCCTGAGGGGCCCTCAGGGTTAGCAGGTGTCTCCACTGTGTGCAGGCGGCAAGCGCGCTCCTGCAGCAGAGCCCTGTCCTTGGTGCTGACAGAGGGAGACCTGCGGGCACACGCGCTCATACCCCCTCACACAGACACGTATACACATCCATACACACTCACATGCACATGCATTCACACATGTACATGCATGCACATTCATGCATTGCACACACTCACAACGCTCCTATACACAGACATGCACACACATTCACACATACGCACACAGACTCACAACAGACACACTCATAAACACACACACATTCACACATACGCACACATACACTCACATATTGAGAAGCAGGAGCAGGAGCCTCTTAGCATCTCCCAGGGCTACTTATCCCAGCTCAGCCTCTCCCCATAGCCTTGAAGCAGCCCACTCCTGGACTTTGTCCCAAAAAAGTGGCCCATATTCTTCACTGGGAACCGCATCTAACCAGCCATTCTCTGTGTCTCGCTCTCATCCTCCAGGCAGTGGGGGTGGTCATTTGGTTTCCTGTTTGGGGGCTGCTGTAGGGACGGGGTGCTCCAAGGTCTGTGTGCCTTGCTTTGTCACTGAGGTCTGGGAGTCAGATTCATTCTGTCCTCCCCACAGGTCAGAAGCAGGAGGAATGGGAGGGCAGAGTTAGGCTTGGCATAAGGAAAAGCGTGCTAAGAATTGTTCTATCCCCACATGGTACAGGTGGCCTCCCCTAACTGGCAGCCTTCACTCAGAGGCCGAATGCATGTTTGTCCTATATGTTCTCATGGGATCCTGAATGAGATGATCCCTGAGGACCCCCTAACTCTGAGACTTGGTGATGCCAATCCCCTGCAGGAAATGTCCGGGAGCAGACCGGCTCAGTCGGGGGTTTGAGAAAGCCAGTGGCTTTTCTCGGTGTCATTCCAAGTTCATTTACAGAATAGCTGGACCGATTTACAGGCCCCCTGACAGCCCCCCTGCCTCCCTACTGGTGCTCGGGGGTTGACTACAAGCAAGCAGCTCAACGACCTCAAGGTTGTTGGGTGGTTTGCTGGAAGTTAGCTGAATCGAGCATTTCTTTTCCGATTGTGTTGGGCCCACCATGAGGGATGTGTCTTTTCCTTGGGCTTCCTCCCACTCTGTCAGTGAACCCAGAATGTGAGATGTAAAGCCCAGTCTGAGTCATGTTTATTTGAAAACGCCCATAGCAGGGGCAGCTAGGGGGCACAGTGGATAAAGCACTGGCCCTGTATTCAGGAGGACCTAAGTTCAAATTTGGCCTCAGACACTTGACACTTACTAGCTGTAGGACCCTGGGCAAGTCACTTAACCCCACATTGCCCCGCAAAAAAACCCCAAAAAGTACCCATAGCCCATCTCCAGACGAGGTTGGTCTCTGCTTCTGTATATGCTGAGAGAGCTCACCATCAAGGCTGCAGGAAGAGGAATGAGGGGCTGGCCACAGAACCAGGAGAGAGCATGTGTCTCAGTTTCCCCACGCCTGAATTCCACAGGAAGAAAGAGTTGAGTCTGAACAGCAGGCAGGCTCACAGTGGCATTTGGGCAGGGGGATGGAGAGCTGGAAGACCTTGCTAGCTAAGTGACCTTAGACAAGTGCCTTGGACTCTGTGCCTCAGTTTCCTCATCTGTAAAGGGAGGGGGTGAGTTCGGAGACCTCTGGGGTCCCGTCTAGTTCCAGACCTGTGATCCTAGAACCTGGCCACTGTAAGCCAAGATGACACTAAAATAGAGGTTCTGGATGGGGAAGGGGCCCTTGGTCCAAGCACCAGAGCTGGGGACAGGGAGCGGGGGGCCGTTTGAGGACACTGAAGCCAGGGGACTGGCTGGAATCGAAGGTAGCTGTGATTTCAATCTGCTAGTGGTGGTCAGGCCAAGCACAGGGCTCAGGCCCTGTTTGCTCCTCCAAAAAGTCATGGCCTTGAGCCCTGTGTCCCCTCCTGTTTCTTCTTTTTGTTTTTATTTTTTATTTTAGTGAGGCAATTGGGGTTAAGTGACTTGCCCAGGGTCACACAGCCAGTAAGTGTCAAGTGTCTGAGGCCGGATTTGAACTCAGGTACTCCTGACTCCAGGGCCGGAGCTCCATCCACTGCTCCACCTAGCTGCCCCCCCCTCCTGTTTCTTCTAGCTTCAACTCAACTGGATCAGTAAATGTTAAGGTTTTGCCCTGTGAGAAGCCCTGTAGAATACACAAAGGGGGGGGGGTGTAGATCGTCCAAAACCCATTTAGAAAGGCGGGCCCTCAGCATCAAAACACCAAACCTAGGAAGGCTCCAGGTGGGGAGTGAGAGAGGCTTCTAGAGCAGGGACAGGTGTATACAGGGCCGTGCCTAAGGACAGGCATTTACCAGCTCTGTGGCAGACAGGCTGTAAGGGGAGCATCTGGCAGCAAGGAAGGCAATGAGGCAGTTACCACAAGACGGAGGGAGTGAGGAAGGGAGGAAGGAAGGAATAGAGAGAAAGAGGAAGGAAAGAGAAAGGAAGTAAAGAAATGAAGGCAGGAAGGGAAAGAGACAAAGAAAAGATAAAGAGACTGGAAAAGAAAAAGAGGGAGGGGAAATGAGCTTTTTTGTTTTTTGTTTTTTTAATCATAAAAGTATTTTTTCCAGTTACATGTAGAGATAGTTTTCAACATGTTTCCATAAGATTTTTTTCCAAATTTTTCTCTCTCCCTTCCCTCCCCACTCTGCCAGATAGAAAGCAATCTGATCTGATATGTACAATCACGTTAAACATATTTCTGCATTAGTCATGTTGTGAAAGAAGAATCAGGGAGGTAGCTAGGTGGTGCAGTGGATAGAGCACCAGCCCTGGATTCAGGAGGACCTGAGTTCAAATCCAGCCTCAGACACTTAACACTTACTAGCTATGTGACCCTGGGCAAGTCACTTAACCCCAATTGCCTCACCCAAAAAAAAAAAAAAAGAAGAAGAAGAATCAGAACAAAAGGGGAAACCTCAAAAAAGAAAAAAACGAAAACAAAAGTAGAAACCGTCTGATTCAATCTGCATTCAGATTCCACAATTCTTTTTTTCTGGATGTGGAGAGAACTTTCCATCCTGAGTTCTTTGGAATTGTCCTGGACCATTGCACTGCTGAGAAGAGCCAAGTCTATCACAGCTGACCATCACACAATGTTGCTGTTCCTGTGTACAATGTTCTCCTGGTTCTGCTCACTTCACTCAGCATCAGTTCATTTAAGTCTCCGGGTTTTTCTGAAATCTGCCTGCTCAGCATTTCTTACCATTCCATCCCTGTACCACAACGTGTCCAGCCATTCCCCAACTGATGGGCAGCCCCTCAGTTTCCAGTTCTTTGCCACCACTAAGAGAGCGGCCATAAATATTTTTGTCCATGTGGGTCCCTTTCCCTGTTCTATGATCTCTTTGGGATACAGACCTAGCAGTGGTATTTCTGGGTATGCACAGTTTTATAGCTCTTTGGGCATTGTTGGAAATGAACATTTGTTAAGTGCCTCCTGTCAGGATACAAAAAAGAGAAATAAAGGCCAGTCCCTGCCCTAATGCAGAACACTACAAACCTTATAAGGACTTAAAGGGGAGAGAACGGACCCAGGGAAGGCTGGGAGCAAGGAGGAACTGGGGAAGGCTTCCTTCCTGGGGAAGGTGGGATGTTAATGGGGTATTAGGGGAAGCCCAGGTGGTCAGTTGTTGGAGCAGGGGAGGAAGGGCATTCCAGGTCTGGGGGTCACCAAAGAGAATACCCCAAGCCCAGAGATGGAGGCTCTTTTTCCTGGGACAGCCAGGAGACCAGGGCCACTGGATCCGAGAGGTGGGGAGGTGGGGTATGTGAGGTGTAGGGAGACTGGAGTAGGAGGGGGCAGGTTCTGCAGGGCTAGGAAGGCCAAGAGCATTTTGTGTTTGGTCTTGGGGGCAGTAGGGAGCCCTGGAGTCGAGGGAGTAGGGGTGGCCTAGTCAGAGCTGGATTTGTTCCACTTCTGTGCCCAAGTTGGTGTGTCTGCTTACCTGCTCTATACCTGTAGAACAAGGGCAGGGGCCGCACTCCCCGTGCCCAGCCCAGAGCCCAGCACCCAGGAGGGAGCAGGCACTGGGATGCCCATCGAGCTAAAGCCCTCCCCAGTGGCCTGCTTGCCTCTCTGGGGATCCCCCCTTGAGGGGCTGCTCCAGGGAACCTGGATCACTCCCTTCCACCTGTGTCCACAGGTCCTGACTCAGTCCTGGGAGCTCAGCTTTCCCAGTCTTAGTCTGGGGCTGTCAGGGAAGCCCAGAGACCAGTGTCCAACCCCAGCAGGGCTCATCCTTCTGGGGCAGCCTGGAAGGGGCCGACGCTAGACAAGTCCCCATTCACTGAAGGTCTGGCCGTCTTCCCACCCCTGGCTTCCCAGCTGTCCCCTGGCCCTATCTCTGCTCTTGGGGCCTTCCCTCTGAGGTCTCCTCCTGCTCACCCTGTGTCTGCCTGATCTGTCACCTTCCCGTTGGGCTGGCGGCTCCTGGAGGGCAAGAACTGGCTTTGTGCCTTCTCCATATCCCAAGCACTGGTACACAGTGTTTAATAAATGCTTGCTGGCCCACTATCTGTGCCCACCATCCTCTGCACGTTTGCAGAAGCGCCTGAGTAGACGGCTCCGGTCTCCCTTTGCCTCTGCCTTTCCTCCCCTCCAGGTCCTAGGACGTCATGCTCCGTCCCAGACACACGCAGCCCTCCCAGACAGACGCCCCTGCGGCTACTCACCTGTCCCCTGTCGTGCCTCTCCTGACTCTGCTTCATCCTCTGAGCCCCGGGGACTTGACTGTCAAGAAACTCAGTGGCGTCTGTCCCTCCTGGGGGAGGCTTTCCTGACTGACGGCCCCATCGCCAGTGGTTGGTCCGGCCTTGCTCACTCGCGAGGGAAGGCTGCTCTGACCTCCGCTAAAGGGAGCTTCTGCCGGAACAGCGGATGAGCCCCAGACCGGTGGGGGCCTTCCACCGTGCTGCTGGCATGGGGGTCCAGGCTGGCCCTGAGGGGCTGGGGCAGCTGAGGGCATGATGGGGAAGGCGGGGGCTCAGCAATTCGACATGATGTCCCACAGCCAGAGAAAATGCCTGGGTGTGAGAGGAGATCAGTAAGAGGCCAGAGGGGGCTTTGAAGGCCAAAAAGAGCGTCTTGTGTTTGCTCCTGCTGGGGCTTATTGGGTAGGGGTGGCACGGTCAGACCTGTACTTCAGGAAGATCCTGGTGATAGGCAGGGACCACGGAGGAGAACAGCACACAAAGGAGGTTACCCGTGCACACAGCAGGCACTCTGCAAATGCTTACTCTCTTCCCTAATAGCTGTTTCAGGATGTCTAGTTTAACCCCCCAGGGAAAGACAGTGAATTCTTACTGTGGCTTGCATTACATGAGGAGGAGGCCCAGATGCCCAAGGACTCAGACCTCTGCTGGGGCCTCCCCAGTCCCTGGGAAAGGACAAGCAATGGGGACTCCCAAGTGCTCTTTGTCAGAGCCCCGCACTATGCATATGCAGAGACCCCACACCCCACACGTACACAACCATACACCCCCCATATATACGCACATAGACATATTTACATGCATACTCATACAGATACACACCCATATATACACATGTAGACATACACACATGCATATTCATACATACATACCCACATATACACATACACCCATACACACTCATGCACACACATACATATACATACACCCACATATACACACATCCATACACACATATACCTATATACACATAGACACACACGCAGACACATGCATACATATGCATCTGTACATACGCCCGCACCCCATATGCATACCCATACATAGATACATACCCATATATGCACATGCACAGATGTACACACTTACACACACATACATGCACCCACATATATACACATCCACACACCCCTGCATACATATATATATACATACACACACCTGTACATACACCCACACCCCATATGCACACCCATACACACACCCGCATACATATATATCCATACACACACATATATACACATACACACACCCCTGTACATACACACACATATGTACACCCATACACAGACACACCCCTCCTTTGCCCAGTGGGGCTGGGGCTTCTCTCTTAGCCCCAGAAAAGAGTGTGGGGCCCCTGTTTTGGCCTCCAGCCACCCCCCTCCCCAGGCCTGGGCTTCCCTCCCAGCCCTGGTCTAGCCTGGAGTAGGCCAGGCCAGCCAGCATCCTAGACCTCCCTTCCCAGGGGGAGAGCAGGCTGGGCCTTCCACTTACTCCCATTCCACAACTGATTTCTGAGAGCCGCTTGTGAGGAGGTGAGCAGGGACTCTTCAGAAAAACCTGCTCATCCATGGGGTCTGTTTGGGAGGAATGAGGGGGTGGCCCCAAGCCCCTCCCTGCCCCCTTCTCTCATGCCAGGGGAGGCCCTGGACGTGTTGGGGGGCAGGGCTCATTCTCTCTCCATCCCTCACTGGGCTGGGCCTGGGCCACGGCTTAGCTCCCCAAAGGTACATCTGCTTTCCCCGTTGCTCAGTCTCTTGCCCTGCCCCGACCTTCAACTTAACAAAGCCCAGATGGCCGTGGGTGCTTTTAAGTCTGTAAGGCATCCTCAGCGTGTCTGTCTCTTGACTCCTTTTCCTTTTCTCTGTCGCCAGTCCTGCCCTGCCTTGGACAAAGGACAAGGGAAGCCCTTTAGGGCACAGACCCCCACACTGGCCCCGGGCCTACACAGTTGAGTGACTGTTGGCACAACTATGGCCAGGCACCAGCCATGAGGTAAGGTGCTTGATGTCCCCCAGCCCCACCAACATTTGCCATCTGGTGGCAGCCACGAAAGAGGCTCAGAAGAAACAGACACAGAGGAGGAGACCAGGAGCAAGCAGAGAGCCCCCCGAGGGTCCATTGGAACTTTGGAGGGTTGGGAGGACAGTTAGAAGAGAGGAGGGTATCGGCGACCCTTTCAGGGCTTCTAGGCAAGAAGGGGAGGAGAGAAAAGATGAGGGGCCAGAGGAAGGCTCTCGACTCTCTCCAACTTCTTGGTGACACGTGAATCTCCCCCTTCAACCAGCCTGTCTGTGAACCTTTGACTTCGTTTACTTCTAAAGTGTTGAACTAGATTGGTTTAAAATGAGGTGTTGCCTGTCTCCTTGTTCAGCTTCGGACACTGAAGGGAGCACAGGGTTATGACTCTTTATGGCCTAAGAGATTGCGGTGTGTACAAGAATTCTGATGTGACTTGGACTAGAAGAGGCCTGGTTAGACTCCCGCTCTTTGCTTTTCTTTGTCTGAAAGCTGGACTGGCTCTTAAACATCCTAGTACAACCTGGGCTTCTCTCACCTCTGTGATTCTGGCGGTGGGGACTCAGAAAGGAGAGAGCCCTGGGGCGAGGCTGCCAGGCTCTGGACAGAGTGCTCGGTGTCCACAGCTTGGGCCTCTCTTGGAGCCCTCACAGTCCCAGGAGAAGACCTCGCCTTCTCTACCAGGAAAATCCAAGCCACTCGTCCGTTGTGATCGTTCTCCACCTTTGGGCGCCCCCTTCTCCTTGCCAAGACCAGCCCCCGTCACTCTACCCCGGACCCTGTCATCTGCCGGACGCCTCCTCGGCCACCCTCTCTCTGGCTGCTCTTCAGCGACTCCCCGTCGACTGTCTACAAATCCAAGTTTTCCCCGTCCCGCAGACTTCCTCTCCAGCCCCTTCCTTTTCACAGACAAGCTTCTAGAAGAAAGCACCTACATGCCTCGCCTCCCGACTTCTCAACCCCTTGGAGTGAAACTGCCCTGCTCCCAGTTATCAGATACCCCGTTCCCAACCCTTGGGCTCCCCTCTTAACCCTTGGTCCTCCTGGATTAGAGTCAGCCATCTGGCTGCCCCTCTTAAGGGGATTTTCATCCATGGGCCACCCACCCCTCCTGGCGAGTCTCACTGTCCCGGGCCTCCCGTGGGTTCGTTTATCATCTCTGCAGACGAGACTTGGATCAGCCCCAGTCTCTCATGAATTGCTTATAAGCTCTAACTGGACATCCATTTTTTTTTTCAAAGAAAAAGGCAGGAGGAGGAGAAGGTAGAGACTCTCCCTAGAGCGCATGGTCAGCTTGCTCGGAGCTCATTTTAACTGCTGGTCACGGGCTCACATTGCTTTTTTTCCATCTAAAATGAATGGCCCAGTGAATTTCCTGGAGTTTAAAAAAAAGCCTGGCTCGCCAGCTTCCCCCCAGCACAGCTTAGGTCGCAGCTTAGGTGCTCCTGTTTCAGCCCTCTGTCCGCTTCCCTGGGTGGACCCCACCCCCACGCCATCGTACAGGGCCTGGCACACAGGGGGGCTTCGCAAAGGCTCGTTGAGTTGGACGCTTGGGCCTCTGGGCACTTTGCCGGCCCTAGAGGCCACGCCCAGAGGGCTTGAGGACCCTCCCTATCCCCCAAGCAGATGCTCTGCAGTGGGGGTCAGTGGCAGACCACAGCCAAGGGCCTTCTCCTCTGGGATGGCATCAAGCCACACAACTGACGGCCGAGCGCTAAGGCCCTGCCTCCTCTGACTCTGTGACCCTCGACTATGGAAGCGGCTCTGCCTTCTCGCCCCTCTCCCTCTAGTCCCAGGCCTAGCAGCAGTGACTTTGTCAGGTGCTCTGTGCTCTTGGCCATCCCAGGCCTCACTTCCATCTCCCACTGTTCTTCAGGGCAGCCCAAAGTCATGCCCCCCTCCCTCTGCTGCCTTTGGGGTCTCCTGAAGGCTGCCCAGCCCTCTTCTTCCCCCTTTGCTCCGGGGCTTCTGAAGGCTCACAAACCGTTTCTTTCGCGCTTTGCCCAAGACTTTTGTCACAAATCGAAGTCAAACTCATCAGCTTCCTTGTCACAAATTCTAGTCCTCTCAAAGCCCCCCGGCTGTCTCCCCATTTCTTAGCTCTTCCACCTCTTTGGATGCCTCCAGTGCAGGGGCAGCATTGTCTGACCTGGGGCCTCTCTTGGGGCTCACATAGTTGAATTCTTTCTGCTGTTCCCCACCCTTCTGGATCCCCCTCCCATTCCTGGTCAGGTCCCCCAGGGGCTGCTGGAGCCAAGAGCTCTCCCGTAGGGGCCCAGAAGCCCAGTCACAGCAGCAGCAGGAGACCCTCTGCAGCACGGTAGATTGCAACATTGGCTTCATTTCTCTCCCCAGAGCTCTGCACAGCCTGGGATCTTGTGCCGGCACCTCCCCCAGAGAACCTCTGCAGGGGCCTGAGAGCAGCCCCCCAGAACATCCAGCTTCTGTCTTTCTAGGCTTTGCCCATCACCAATTTGGGGTCCCATTCACCCCTGGGGAAAAGGGCACATGTGACCCTCCCATCAGCTCCTGGACACCCAGGATAGGTGGGGCACCGTGTCTACCTTCTCTGCCTACCTCCTTGCCCTGGCTTCTCATTGGTGGTTTGGCTGTGAGGGAGCCTCCCTCTCTCCTGCCCCTCCCCCAGATGCTTCCCTGCTCTCCTGGGGTGCCCAGGCTAGTCCTGGAGGGGGAGGGTCCCAGGTTTATCGTAATGGGCCCAGGGGGCAGGCTCAGCAGCCCCTGGCACCTCTCCTCCCCTCACCCCAATACTGAGGGACTTCACTTCATCCCATTTTGTCTTCCTGACCCCTCCCCAGCAGGAGCTTTAGGGATCATTATCCCGATTTTATGGGAGGAAACCGAGTCACCAAGAAGTTAGGTGGCCTCCTGCCAGTCCCCGCCAGGATCAGAGTTGGGGTTGGATCCTGGGTTCCCTGCAGGGGCTGCCCCGCCCGGTGCCTTCTGATGCAGGCCACTCCTGAGACTGGCTGGACGTGCTGCCTGGCACAGGCTGGCGACTGCCCCCAGGCCCTCTGTGGGGAGCCAGATCGATCTCCAGAGGAGCGGGCACATGGGCCGCAAAATCTAATGCTGTCCATAATTGCTTCTGTAGTGTTCCCCTCCGGAGTGATCAAAATCAATTTGCAGCAAATGGGGTTTTCCAGAGCTGGGTGAGGTCTGGCTGCAGGGTCCTGCTGTGCCAGGCATGGCTCCGAGCCGCTTGTGCCTCCCCAGCTGACACAGCCCCTCCCTGCCGGGTCTGGGACATAGATGTGCCAGGGCCCCCTCCCCCAGGCCCCAGGGTGCAGCGGAGGCTTCTGGAAGAGAAGAACTGACTCGGCTGGGCCTTGAGATCTCCTTCTGAAAATGCATGTGGGGCTCCTCCCTGGCTGCTGAGCTGTTTGTGCTCCCTCACTTCCCAGGAGAAAAGCCACCGGTTTTCAGGCCCCACGTGTGCCTTGGGCCCCAGAGGACCTGCAGTCCCTTGGAAGACTCACCTCTCCCAGCAGGCCTCTCTCTGGGGCCTGGGTGAGGTCTTCCTTTGAGTCAAAGTAGCGGCTCAAACTGGTCTCAGGACCCCTTTACATTCCCCCAAATTATGATTGAGGACCCCCCCCACCCCGAGAGCTCCTGCTTATGTGGGTTGTCGGTGTCAGTATTGACCATGTTAGACATCATAGTGTCCATAATGTCGGAATTAACACTAGCCCCCTGGGGGGAGGGGCAGCACAGAAGGCGCAGGGTACCCCCGGCGGGGTCACTGTGGGGGCTGGCTGTCCCCAGAGGGGGGGACCTCTGATGGCAGTAGCAGGAACGGGGGGTGTCCCCACCCCCCAGGATTCAAAGGGAAGGCAGGGGAGCCTGGCACAGGAGGGGTGGTCTCCCCCACTTGACCATTCTGCCAGGGGGCCTGGCTGCTGAGATCTGCAGAGGCCACAGGGGTCTTGGCAGTGGCCGGAGGCCTGGCCTCAGTTACAAAGGCCTCTGTTAAGGTGCTGATGGTTCCTCACGGGGCCCACACTTGGGTCCTGGAGCCGGCTCTGGGGGATGGATGGCCTAGCGCTCTGGTGATGTCTCTGCCCTGGCTCTCTTGGCAGGAAAGACCATCTGGGGATGTTTACAAAGAAGGCCTTTGACCACCTGGGCCCTGTGATCGATGGCTTCAGCCTCATCACCTATGACTATTCTGCTGCAGAAGCGTGAGTAGAGGGAGGCAGCCTGGGAGGCAGGCGAGGGGCGGGAGCAGCCTGAGGCCCGGAGCCAGGGGCAGCAAGGTCTGTCTGGGCCTGGGCCCTCTGAGGCCAGGCCCTCAGCCTGCCTGCTCTGGGGCCAGACTTGAGCTCAGACCCCTGCCTCACCACTGGCATCAAGTAGGTGCCTGCTGTACACACGAGGTGACGCTAGATACTTTCATACCTTAATCACGTGCAGCGAGCTGCAGAGGGTTCGTTCTCGGGCCTGTGGCACGCTGGCATGGCCCACCCAGAGCCCAGAAGCCCCACGGCTGCCTGGGTTGTTGGGGCCACTGTCTGGCCTTGGGGACTGGGGGACCTGCTGCTGGTGATTCATTGTGGTCACTTGCTCGGCCCAGGGTGGGGCAGATGATTTCTGGGTTTGGCCCCGGGGTCCTTTCGTGGGAAGCCGGCCCCGACTCAGAGCCTGGTCTGGGTCCAAAATGGTGTCTCTCTTTGTGTGCCCAGGCAAGCGGGACTCCTGGCCCTTCTGCCTCTCCTCCATAAGTGTCAGGCTCTCTTTAGAGCAGAGCGGGAAGGGGGACTGCCCGCCTGGGCACCTCCCGAGCCGCCTCCTTTCACAGCCAGGCCCAGGGCAAGTCCTGGGTGGTGGGTGTAAACTTCCATCAGCCCCCCCCCCCAACCTCCAGGCATGGACAGAAAGCCTCTGGATTAGAGCAGACACTGATTTTAGAAATGACCTGCTTCCTGCCCACCTGCTGAGCCCTGCACCCTGGGATTGGGCAGTGATCATCCGAAGGGAGTTTTATGGCCAAAAGCTGATGAGAGTTAGTGCTGGGCCCTTCCTCCCTCATCCCAGTGTACGTGCCGGTGGCTGTGAGCTGCCCCCTGAGCTCAGTCAGCACCGTGCCCCAGACAGCAGAGTCACTGGGGTCTCACCCCTAAGGGTCCCCCCTTCCTCCCTCGCCCGTCTCTCATGGACAGAAGACCTGACTCTTTGCTGAGGGGAAGTATTGAGCCCAGGGGTTGGCCACTCCTCTGACTCTTGTGGGAGACCCGGGGCAGGAGACCAGTGTGTACTCCTGGCTAACAGTCCCCCTACCCCCAGTTGGCTCTCGGGGGATTAGGCTGAGGCTGACACTTCTGCCCACCGGCTTCTTTTGAACTTTTGGCCACCTTTTACCACAGCAAGCCTGAGAGGTGGCCACTGAGCCTGTAAGTAGAGAGACCGCATTCCGTCCTCCAGATCCAATTGCGACATGCAGATGGCCCCTCATGGCCCGACTCTGCCTTTGAGAACGATTCCATAAACTGCCCTATTTGTTCTTCACTTTCCAGATGCTCAGCGTGCTTGGGAGTACCCCTCTGGCCCCTTGGAGGCCCCAAGTCCTGAGGCCTGAGGGAATGGCCCCAGGGCCATCTCCTTCTACTTTGGTCCTCTGAGCGGGCTTGGAGAGGGACAGGGGGGGCCATGCCTGGAGTCTTTTGAGTAACCAGGTCCCAGGTTGGTGGGATCCAGATAGATCCTACAGGCCGTGACAAGCAGTTGTAGGGGGTGTCAGTAGAAGAAAAGTGATGTGGCAGCCTGAACTGAAATGTTGCTGAAAGTGTGTGCTCCTATTTGTGAAAGCCTGCTTCTTCCTCCACTCTTACTTTAGACCTGGCCCAAATGCACCCTTGTCCTGGGTTCGAGATTGCATTGAGATCCTCGATCCAGACTCCAAGTGGCGTGAGAAGATTCTTCTGGGTCTCAATTTCTATGGCATGGATTTCTCAGCCACCTCAGACTCGAGGGAACCAATCCTTGGAGACAGGTAAGGCCATTCTGGACTCCTCCCTGTGTGAGGACTCCTCTTCTCCCTTCCTGCCTGCTCAGATGGGCCAGGCAGCTGCCACCCAGTCTCTCATGGGGCTGCTACTGCCTGTCCAGGAGGGGAAACCAAGCCCTGCCAAGAGGCTACTTACAGGGGGCCACTATACCTGGCATGGCCTCGCGTGGCCTGGGGACAGGGGAAGGATATTCAGGGGGGACTCCCAAGAGCCAATATGGACTGAGCCTGGGGCACAGCAAGGGGACCCATGCAAATGACATCTCTGCGCCTAAGAGGTGAGGGCAGACAGACAGATAGACAAGCAAACAGAGGAGCTGAGAGTAATACCATGGACCAAGTCAGAGGCGTCCTCTGGACAGAGGCCCCTGTGGATGGGGCAGGTGGTCCCAGAAGGGTGGGGGGTGAGCAGAACAGCCCAGACACAGGTGCTGAATCTGCCAAGCACCAAGTGAGTTAGCCAGGGGGGAGGCTGGCGCTGCTCCCATTCACTCATGATGCCCCTGAGTCGTGGCCGGTAGGGAGCTGAAGGTGGTGTATGGTGTGAGAGGAAGGCCCAGGCCTAGTTTCTGCCAGGTTACTTCCTGGTTCTCCATGCAGTGGGTTCTTGTCCAGTAGCTGCAGCCTCTGGGCTCCTGTATACATTTGCTCCTGTCTAGTGCCTACCTCCACTCCTTAACGAGCACCAAGCAACTTTGATGACAACTGCCCTGCCAAGTTGAGCTCTGGTCCTGCTAGCCAGGGACTCAGAGCCCATTGGGGATTCCTCAGCGTGAGCATTTATACCTTGGAAACTGAGGAAATGTAACCTTGTCTTGTAGATTATCTAGGTTTAGGAAAGTCTTAATAATGCAGATTAAACTTAAAATCGTGTTTTGTGTAGATTTTTTTGGAGAGAGGATTGTTAAACATTTACCAGTGACTGCTACTGCTAGGCCCCCTTTTTTTCTTATTTTTTTCCTCATGATTTCCCTGAAGGTGCTTAACCTTTTGTTCCCATCATCTAAATTGTGTTATTATTTTTCCTAGCTTGATAAAGTGATACTCTGGCAGTTTGATTGGTTTGGCCTGAATCAATAAATTAATTCAGGTAGCACTGTCATTTTTATCCTATTGGCTCAGCCTACCCATGAGCAATGACTATTCTCCAATTCATTAGGTCCCTGTGTAAAGAGTCTTTTGTATTTGTATTCATTATAGTTCCTATGTGTGTCTTGCTAGCTAGACTCCTAAAATATTTTATACATATAGTTATTTTGAATGGAATTTCTCTATCTCCTCTGGCTGGATTTTGTTGATAACATACAGAAATGTTGATGCTTATGTGAGTTGATATAAGTTTTTGACAGTTTCCATGAATTTTTTAGTATACTCTCTAGGGTTCTCTACACAAACTGTTATATTGTCTGCCCTTATTTCCTCCATCTCTTTTCCTTGTCTTATTGCTTTAGCGCGCACTGCTTCTTATCATGATGGTGATGAGCCCACTTGGCTGTGGAGCACGTGCCGTATTGTAACAAAGGCTTCTAGTCCTGTGTTTTGTCCCAGCAGCAGCTGGGTGCTGTTGACTCGTCGTCTAGTATGATTCTCCCACACTACATAATTTTCATTTTAAAAATCCGCCAGTTGGGTCAAAAATATCCCTTAATATGGCATAGCCACTAATAGATTTGCCAAGGAAGAAATTTCCCAAACTGCAGTTGCAACAATATATCATGCTTAGTGAACGAAATGAATACCTTTGGCCACATCTGTTGCTCTGTCCATTTGCAATGCAAACCAGGAAGGTTTTGACTGCTGTGCTGATTGGTCACCCCTAGCCAGCAGCAGTGGGCAGTCTCTTGTTGGCTTCTCTTCCGGTGGGGGCCCATTTCAGGTTGCTTTGCATGTGATCCCCTGAGGGTGGTTCTTACCACACCAGGAGCTGCTTCTGCCACCCAAGTTTCACATTTAGCGCCTCTGTAACCACCGAAGTGATAGAGGCAGGATCACAGGCATCGTTTTTGGAGAAGTCTCTTTTTGGCTCGTTAAGAGCATCTCATTTTCTCTGGAGATTTCTCTTCTCGCACACATATTGTACGCACACACTTCCAAGGGGCTGCTCTCATTTGTTGGGGCGGCTGTCCTCTGCAGCGCTAAGAATGATGTTAGGTCTGTCTCTGCGGAATGTGACAGTGCTCTCATGGTGTTGGGAAAGCCAAGGACACAAACACGGCGCCTAATGGTGCTGTTTATAGTTCTGTCACTCCAGCTGTCTCCGTTGGTCCAGTGGTTTCTTTTTCAAGTCCATTACACATTTAGCACAAAGGGCAATCTTTCAATTTTAAAAAACTAGAGATATGGGGGCAGCTAGGTGGCGCAGTGGAGAAAGCACCAGCCCTGGAGTCACGAGTACCTGAGTTCAAATCCAGCATCAGACACTTAACACTTACTAGCTGTGTGACCCTAGGCAAGTCACTTAACCCCAATTAACTCACTAAAAAAAAAACCAAAAAAAAAAAACCCTAGAGACAGGATACACTTAGGACAATTAAGTTAAATTTGGTTATTGAAAATTTCAATTTAAAAAAGAGAATTTCAAATAATTGTAACTATAAAAGTTGCAGGCTTTGGGAAAATAACTAACCCTGCTTGTATGTGTATACACACACACACACACACACACACACATTTAGTCCTTATCGGGGCAGATAACAATGATATGGGGAGAAAGCATGTGGGTCCTTAGGATTCCTCTGTAAAGAATTACACTCTCGAACAAGACCTAATTAGGAATAAAAGAACAGGTTTTATTGGGGTACAAGAGAAACTGGCCAGGAGGAAGGTTTTGGAGAAACAAAATGCTTTCCTCCCCGACTAGCTCAGGGAGCGCCCTTTTATAGGGTTCAGATGGCATGGGTAAGAATGTCCCTTATTGCGTGAGAGGCTGGGGGTTCTCTGGAGTTGGGCTGGGGTAGGAGAGATCGGTGGTGAGCAATCTGGTGATGGGTGTTAACTCTGTCCTGATGGGTTCGAGCAGTCTGTTGGTGGGCAGTTCCAGGTGGTCTTCTCCTGGTGTAGTCTCTCCCAACAGGATTACCTCATCCAGGTAGTCAAGAGTGCTGGACTGAGGGGTGGTGGTCCTGGAGCATGCTCAGTTCAATCTGGTGCCACTTATCTCTTTTGGGTGTGTATGTCCTTGATTGAGCTCAAGGAGAGGCCTACTTGATTTCAAGGGAAAACTCCTGAGGTTTCAAGGAAAAAGTTCCTTGACCTCCCCAGATAACTGTTGGGGTAACCGGGGCCCATAATCCTCCTATAACAACACTGAGAAGTAAGAGAGAGATGGGGCAGCTAGTTGACGCAGTGGATAAAGCACTGGCCCTGGATTCAGGAGGACCTGAGTTCAAATCCAGTCTCAGACAGTTGACACTTAGTAGCTGTGTGGCCCTGGGCAAGTCACTTAACCCTTATTGGCACCAAAAAAAAAAAAAGAAAGAAAGAAAGAGAAGTAAGAGAGAGAGAGAGAACACCCTATTAGCTTCCACATGCAGATTGTCACGCTCAAAGGCAGCCAGGCCCTGATGACTGGGCCTCTGATGCGCCTGGGACAGGGGAGGGTGACCAGGCCTGGCAGAGTGTGGCCCCACTCACCTCTGACCTCACTAGTACACCCCACATTAAATCATTTCTGAGCTGCCCCCGTCATCAGCAGGGCTCCTAGACTGATTTTGTCAAACTTTGCTTCCTGACTGTCCCTTTGTCCTCCCATACCCCTCTCCCCCAGCACTCGGGCTGGCCACCGAGCTATGGGGCCCCTTTCCCCAAGACCTCTCCCTCATCCAATCAGGAGCTCCCTGGCAGGGGGATCCAGATCTTCTCCTTCCAGTGGGTGGGACTGAGACTCCACAGGCCAGGGCTGTGATTCCTCTTTCCTCCACATGCCCCCCCCCCCCCGCCGCCCAGTGTTGGGTGCCAGTGACATTGACCAACTGCCCCTGGGTGTCACCAGTGACTGTGAGAAGGCCTGGGTCCCAGAGGGAGGGGGATGGGGGGAGAGGAGGAGAGGGGGAAGGCAGTGACGGAGGGAAAGAGGCAGAGAGGGGAGGAGGGGGGACGCAGACAGGCAGGGAGGCAGGCAGGCAGGGAGGGAGGGGTGCCTGCTGCCTTCCCCCATCAGTCAGTGAGGTCACCTTGAGGGCCAGCAGCTGCCTCCCTCCATGCGGAGCTCACTGCTTCTTCAGCCGGCCGCGGGCCCCAGGGAGCCCGTCCTTTTCCCTAAGTGATCCATCTGTGTAGATGTCATTAACTTGAAATGAAGCGACGCTCAGCTTTCTCTCATGCAAGGTCCAATTTGTCTCACGGAGCTGTCGCCCGCTGGAGGCTGCCCTTGTTTGCAGTCAAGGGTTTCCCCTGACACGGTAGCTGGGGGGAAGGGGTGGGGGGTGCTGCTTTGCATTTTCATTTCTCCCTGGGCTCCCATCATAAATCTTTGGTTTGCTTCAATGCAGGGATGGTGGGCATTTGGATCGCTCCTTGGGGGGCTGCTTCCTTTGGTTTGATCAGAGGGATGAAAAGCTGCCGGCAGGTGGGCCCTTTCAAGGAAACACACTTCCCTGCCTCTGCCTAAGGCTCTCCCAGCAAGCTCCCCCTCCCCACCCAGGACCAGGGAGGAGGGGCGTATTCCCCACTCCCGAAAGGCTCTCAGCTCCTGATGATTCCCTGACAGAGGTGGGTGTCCAGGGTGGGCTCCTGCTGGACCTCCAGCTCTCTCTGAGCCTCCCTAGGTGCAGACCACATGCTCTTTGACAGGCAGTGATTCAATGCTCCTGCCCTCTGCCCATAGTCTCCCTCTCCCTGGGGCACTGACCACAAATTAGCTTGGGAGAGCATGGGTCCCCCATAAGACACATGCCTGTAGGGGGTGGGCCATGCCATCCACTGCCTCCAGGAAGACTGATGGGCTGTGCCCTGAACCAGAGGCTCTTTGGCCCTAGGACGTCGCCCTTTGAACACAGGAGGTGGGATCGAAGCAGGAGCAGGCACATGGCCGCAGGGCCGATTCCCAGCTCTGGTGAGGCAGGCAGTTAAGGGACTTGCCAAAGGTCACACAGCCAGTGTCAAGGGTCTGAGGCTGGATTTGTTGTTTTGTTTTGTTTTGTTTTGTTTTTGCTGGGCAATGGGGGTTAAGTGACTTGCCCAGGGTCACACAGCTAGTAAGTCAAGTGTCTGAGGCTGGATTTGAACTCAGGTACTCCTGAATCCAGGGCCGGAGCTTTATCCACTGCGCCACCTAGCCGCCCCATGAGGCTGGATTTGAACTCGGGTCCTCCTGAATCCAGGGCCGCCACCAGCCACCTGTCAAGAGGCCCTAAGATGCCTCTTCTTGGACGTTCCTCACTTGGTCTAGTCTATTCTTGGCAACCAGTGTGGGCTCCAGCCCTAGCCTCAGCTCTCCCGGGGGAAACTGGCAGAGCGCCCAGAAACCTGGGGTCCTGGGGCCCTCTCCTCCAGTCCAGGAGCAAGGAGGAGGTGCCCGCTGGGTCTTCTCCCCTCCCCAGGAGAGAATGAGAGGAGACAGGCTCCTGCCAGCCCAACCCCGCTCACCCACTCTGCCTGTTGGCAGCCGTACTCCTCGACATATGCGGCCATTGGAGAAAAGCTGCGTATCTGACCCGTCCTCCCATCACACCGTATGTACCCGCACACGTGCACCCGGCTCCTTGACCCACCACCAGATGCCCAGTGTTTGCAGGGCCCTCCTCGGGCCCATGGGCTCTTCTTTGCACAGGGCACTCCCTCCCCTCCCTGGGGGCAGAGAGGGAGGGGAAAGCACATGAATTAGGCTCCGACATGCTTTACAAATATGATTTCATTTGATCCTCAGAATAACGGGGGGGGGGGTGCTTAGCCCTGTGTTACTGTTGAGGAAACTGAAGAAGGTTAGGTGACTCAAGGCCACACAGCCAAGAAGTGTTTGAGGCTGGATTTGAACTCGGTTCTCCCTGGGCCTCTGTGGCACCATCTGCTGAAGCCCCCTAATGGACAGTTGTGTGTTTGTCTCTGGCATAGTGCCGTCTCCCCATGCAGAACAGAAGCTGGCAGGCAGGGCCTCTCCCGTGTGTCCAGCACTGCCCTGCCACACAGTAGGGTGGCACGGCTCACACATACTCCTTGCCCCCCAAGGGCACCCCCTCGCTCTCCTGCCCACAGTCTGGCCTGGCCCCCAAAGCCCTCTAGACCAGGGCTGCCTGGAAGTTCCTCTGGACTGAGCCTCCCCTTTGCCCCAGGAGCCGATGGGGCTGGAGGGCAGCCTTGGGGGTGGGGGAAGGAGGTGGCCCCCTGGCCATGTCAGGGACCTGCTCCAAGGGACTGTGCTTCAGGAGAGCGTGGAGGGGGAGGGGCTGGGGCCTGAGAGAGGAAATAAGGAGCCAAGGCCCAAGGACCAGATGTAGTGCTGGAAGGGGCATTGGGGCCCACCTGCCCTGCTGGGCCTCCCCCTGCCCCCCTCCCCCAGTTCTTGGACATCTCCCTACCTAGGACGTAAGCGTGCGGAGCTTGTTGCATCCAGAGAATTACAGTGTCGTAGCATGTGTACATTCTGTTGCCTCATTAACGGCAGTAAAAACTCTGCTCAGTCAGGCTGGGTCAGCCATCTCTTCCCTAATCGCACCAATGCCAGGGTTGGCTTCTTAATGAGTGGCACAAATCTGGAGGTAACGAGGCCGTGCCTGGGCAGGAGCTAGGACAGGGCCCGCTCTACCCTCGGCATGGACATGCACATCTGCCAGCTGCTTGTGAGACCTCCTTGGCACTGCCAGCCTTTACCTGGAGGACCCTACGGTCACATGGCTAGCCAGCAGAAGCTCTTGGGGTCTTTGGCTCTCCCCTCTCCCAGCCAGCAACTCAGGAGGGTGCTCAGAGCCTTCAGTGGGGCGGGAGGCGACCTGAGCAGAGCTGGCCGCCAGGCCCATGGGGGCCCCCTTCCCATGGCCTCCCATGCCCAGGTCACTGTGGCTCCTCCGCTCAAGGAGCGGCTTGTCATCTGGAGGGTGTATGTGCAGTCAGGGCCCTTAGGTACCCTCCCTAGGGGAAGAGCCATGCCCCTGGCCACAGGGAATCTGCACCAATGGTGTCTCCAGGATTCATGAACGGGACTGAGGGCTTGTGGGAAAAGACCAGAGAACACAAGGTCAGCGGTTGTCCCGACTTCCAAAATGGAGAGAGAGCAGTGGGCATCATTTGGATTCTTGCTGGAATCTGGAAAAGATGGAAAGATCATTGTGGTCAAGTCAGAAGGACCAGCAGAAATCCTGCCTCCAGCTCGAGCTGAGGCCCCTAACCGCTCTGAGCCTTGGTTTCCTTATTTGGAAAAGGAGAGTGACGGTACCCCGGGATTTCCCTGGCCGCATCCAGCCGGGCAGAACTTCGTTGCCTTTGTCACAGCCTCCCTAGCCCGGTCAACGGAGGGATGCTCAGGTCTAGTGCGTGAAGCATCTGATAAAGGCTTCAGGTTACTCTTTGGGACAAGCTGGGGAGGCACAAGCTGGACGGCGGGCCGGCTGGGTGAGTGGCCATTAGGCCGGTCAGTCTCCAGGGGAGGCCCCAGGGATCTCTGCCAGGCACGTTTTTATCCACAACTTGGATGAAGGCATGGATGGGACGCTGGGAGGGGCGGCTGCCCTGGGTGCCCACCAGGTCTCCTGAAGATGAGGCTAAGACTGGAGCAGCAGAAAGTTCCGCTCGGAGTCAGCTTCCTCCAGACAGGTGTGGGGGGCTCGCTTGTGCCAGTTCTTCCCGAGAAGATCCGGTGTCAGGCACTCAGGGGTCCTCTTCCTCCTCTTTGCTGAAGGCTGAGGCTTCCGGGCTTCTAGGTTTTCTGCTCAGTGGGGAGGAGGCAGACGCCCCACAGAATCAGCACCGGCTGGCTGTCTCTTCCTCCCTGTGCAGGCCCGGCTGCGTGGGCCCTGCCAGTCTGATGGCTGCCTGTCCACTCCCGTCTCAGCTTCTATTATTCCCCAGATCCAAAGTCACCCTCCTCAGTGGTAACTACGGGGGCTGGGATCCACTCACGCCTGTGCCTGGTTCAGTCTGTGTCAGCATCTCCCAGCACGTCTCTCTGCCATTCGAGTAAGGCGCCGTGGCGGCAGAGAGGCTGGGGGCCAGGCCGGGCAGACTCGGCAGGCTGTCAATGCCACGTACTTGGGTGGAAACGTGGAGTGACCAGTGATCTGGACAAGACAAGGGAGGGGAGGAGAAGGGGTCACCCCTGCACACGCTGCTGCCTTCCACCATCGGCGCACAGCCAGGCAGGCCGGCAGACCTTCCTCTGGGACGGGAAGGAGGAGACTGTGCCTGGCGTGGGCCAGACTCGAGAGTCACCGTGTGCAGAGATGGCCTTCATCTTGGCCGATGGAGGCTTCGACTGGTGTTCTGGGAGCGACTGGTGTTCTGGGAGCGGGCCCCCTGCCAGGGCCTCAGCTGGAGGGGCCTCCTAATGCACTATTGACTTCTCTGTGGCTGTTACAGTAAAAGAGACCTTGAAACGAGGAGAGGATTGATCTTTGCTGTCAGAGGAGCCTGCGGGCCAGGGGCTGCCCACTTGTACCCAGGGGGAGCCCAGCAGGGAGAGAAGGCCTGAACTCTCCCTGAAGGCCCTAGCGAGGTGGGGGTCCCTGTGCCCTCCGTCCCAGCCCACCCCTGTCTGAAAGGCCCCTTGGAAGCCAGAGGCAGCCAGGATGTCAGGCCACCAAAGAGGGCAGAAAGAACCAGGAAGGCACACTCTGGAGAAGGCGCATAGCCCGCGACGTTGCTGGTCAGTCGTGTCAGGTGTGTCCAGCTCTTCTTGGCCCCATTGGGGGTTTGCTTGGCTGAGATCCTGGAGCATTTGCCTTTCCTTCTCCAGCCCATTTGACAGATGAGGAAACTGAGGCACACAGGGTCAAGTGACTTGTCCAGGGGATCAATTGTTCTTGGTTCTTCCGGTCCTGAGAGGTCGATCCTGGGGAAGAAGGGGGAGCCTGCTCTACTTGGTCCCAAGGGCAAGAGGAAGGGGTGGGTTGGGGCTGACTAAACAGAGCTCTCTGGCCAGTGGACCCTAGGCCTGTTTGGGGTGGTGGGTTTCTGAGCCTAGAGTGGTTTTGTTGTATTTCAAAGCCACTCTTGGGAAGGCTGGGCAGGGGCCCTGGCCCAGATGACCTCTGAGGAGCCTCACAGCAGCATGGGACTCAGTTCTGAGACCAGGCTGGCCGAGGAGGCAGAGCACCCCAGAGCTAAAGAACTGGCAAGGAGCAGTCCTAGAGCTGAGGAGCCCTGAATTCTCCCTTGGGAGATGCTGGACCCTGTCCCAGCCCCGGGGACTTAGAAAAACTAGAGGGGGAGCCCCAGGGGGAGGTGGGAGGAGGCTGACCTTTGTCTAAGAAGTGGAGGGAGGAAGGGCGCTTCAGGGGGTGCAGCTAGAGCAAAGGCTTGGAGGTGGGAGAGAGAATGGCTGGTGGACTGGGAGCCGAGGCCCTTGCAACCTCCTTTCTGTGGGACCTCTGGCAGATCACCCCGTTCTCATCTGTAAAATGAAGTGGGTGGGTGCCAAAAAGAAAGAATTCAAGTACTGTGGAGCCCCAGTCAGGATAGCACAAGATCTAGCAGCTTCTACATTAAAGGACCAGAGGGCATGGAATAGGATATTCCAAAGGGCAAAGGAAATGGGATTACAACCAAGAATCACCTACCCAGCAAAACTCTGCATAAACTTTTAGTGGAGAAAATGGGACTTTAATGAAAAAGAGGACTTTCAGATATTTGTGATGAAAAGACCTGAACTGAATGGAAAATTTGACTTTCAAATACAAGACCCTAGAGAACCATAAAAAATTGAAGTTGGGGGACATGCCTGGGGTCATACAGTGGGTAACTGTCCTGTGTCTGAGGCCAGGTTTTGGCTGGAATCCCCCTGGGTCCAGGGGTGATGCTTTGTCCATTGTGTCACCTAGCTAGGTGATGACATCTTTGGGGTTGGATTGAGGGGTGAGAGGAATTAGCTGGGGGTGGGGAGGGGCAGAGGTGAAGTCCTACATAAAAAAAAGCAGGAAGGGGCTTATGGAGTGGGGGAAGAGATAGGAGAGGAGCAGGGCAGTAAATGAATTTTACACTCATCAGAAAAGGCTCAAAGACCTTAAACTCATCAGAGCTGCCTCAAGGAGGGACTAACAGACACACACCCAACTGGGTGGAGTAATCTATTTAATCTGGGCAGTAAATGAGCCTAACACTCATCAGAATTGGCTCAAGGAGGGAGCATACTCAATTGGGTCAAGTAATCTCTCTAACCCTGCAGGAAAATAGGAGGGGAAGGGGATAAAGAGAGAGGGGCAAAAGAAGGAAGGGCAGAGTGGGGGAGGGGACAGACAGAAGCAAATCCCTTTTGAAGAGTGATAGGATGAAAGAAGAGGGATAATAGAATAAATATCATGGGGAAGGGAATAGGAGGGAAGGGAAATAGTTAACAATAGTAATCATGAAAAAGAGAAAAGGGGGAAAATTGTACAAAAAATATTTATAGCAACTCTTGGTGGAGGCTAAGAATTGAGAATCAAGGGAATGTCCATCAATTGAGGAATGATGGAAAAAAGCAGTGCTATATGATTGTAGTGGAATGGTCTTGTGCTACAGCAAATGACAAAAAGGATGATCCCCAAAAAACCAAGCAAGACTAATGAACATCGATGTATGGTGAAGTGAGCAGAGCTGAGAGGACATTGTGCGTAGTGACAGCAGTATTGTTCAATGAGCAATTGTGAATGACTTAATTACTCTCAGCAGTACAATGATCCAAGACAATCCCTAGGAACTAATGAGGAAGCTTACTGTGCACCCCTATAGAAAGAACTGATAAAAAGAACACTTGTGGATTGTACATATATAAACTGGTTGCGATCTTGTGGAGGGGGGAGGAAAGGGAGGGAGGGAGAAAAATTCGGAACTCTAAATCTTATGAAAATGAATGTTGAAAACTACCCTTACATGTAACTGGAAAAAATAAAATGAAGTGGGTAGGACCAGGTAGCAGGACCAGAGGAGGGGGCTGCCAGGATGCCTCCCCCCCCAAGCTGGTCTTCCCTTCTGCCCACTGCCAGGAACGGCACATGTGGGGCTACCAGCCGTCTCCTGCCCTGATCCCTCCTCACCTCTCCCAACTCAGAATAATCCTCCTGCCCATGCTTCAGCGTTTATGTCTCCTCCCGCCCCTTAATCCCTGGCTCTGATCTGCAGGCCCTGGCAGATGGGAACTGCAGGGTCCCGGCTAACCGGGCAGAGGCTCTGGCTGGCCTGGGCAGGGCAGCCAGGCCACTCCCAGGTTGCTGCTAGCATTGGGGGGCACACCGGGCGGGTGAGGCCCAGGGTCACGGCCAGGCTTTGCAGGACGTCTTAGCCAGGCGGGCAGCAGGACCATGGACAGAGAAGGGAAGGAGGCGGGGCATTGTCCTTGTAGCCACAGCACCTGGTCCCGCAGCTGGCTGAAGAACACGCCTCCTGAGTGCTTGCTGACAGATGGATCGGTTGATTTTCCTTGTGCCCAGGAGGGCAAAGGGAGCTGGCATTGGGACTCCAGCTGGCAGCCAGGAGAAGGCGCCCATCTCAGTCTTTGCATTTCAGTTTGATGAGTAATAATGTGGCATGATGATACCCAAGGTTGGGGCAGCTAGGTAGCACACTGGGTAGAGCATGAAACCTGGAGTCAGGAGACCTGAGGCCACGTCCTGGCCATGTGACCCTGGGCCAGTCACGTCACCCTGTGTGCCACAGTTTCCTCATCTGTAAAATGGGCTTGAGAAGGAAGTGGCCGAGTCCTCCAGTCCCTCTGCCAGGAAAGCGCCCAGTGGGGTTGTGAAGAGCCAGACGCAACTGAACAATAACATGTGCGAGGTTTGGGGTTAGGCTTAGAGTTCAGCTTGTACTCTCCTGCTGTGGAATTTGTATCAGGAGGAATCTGGGCAGCAAAGGAGCTTCAGGGCTTCAGAGGATGGACTGGAGGTGGTGGAAGGTGGCCCTGAGGAGACTGTTACAGACTATTAGGGAGGGGGCAGGGATGCCAAGGGTGTTGAGCAGGGAGGAGCCACAAAACTTGGAGACTTGTTGGACATGGGGGAGGGATGTTGCCTCCTTGGGAGAACTAGGGAGACATGGATGAGAGGAGGGCTGAGGGGATGAGTCCCTTTTGGGCTGCATTGAGTTTGAGGTGTCTCGAGGACATCCAAGTAGAGATGCCCAGCAGGCAGTTGGAGATGGGGACCTGAAGATTCAGGGAGAGGAGGACCATAGGCCTGGGAGTCATCTCCACAGAGAGGATTATTGGACTCCTGGGAGCTGATTGAACCCCAGCGAAGGACAGAGCCCTGGGGAGCACCAGGTTCAAGTCTGGACAAGTCATGCCTTGGTCCGCTCAGCCCCAGAAGGATGCCAGCAATGCCCCTGAGTCCCTGGGAATCCACAGAGGAGGCTGAGGAGGGGTGGGTGATAGGTGGGTAGCCTGGCCTCTGCCTGCGGGTGCTCCCCATCCCCATAACTCCCCCAGCATTCTCTAGGCTGCCTTCTCCCCTCCCCTAGACACACCAGGCCAGGCCGTGAGTGTCCTTCCTCTCTGAGGCTGTGGCCACCTGGCCTTATTCTGCTCCTTGGCAGGCTCCCAGCTGGCACTGGGGGCCGTGTGTCCATCCCAGGGAGCAGGACAGCACTTCCCGAGGACTCTGAAAGCGTCTGACGGGGCTGCATCTAAAGATAAATCAGCAGCGGGCTCCTTGGCCCTAGAAATCCGCGGGAACACATCAGTCCAGGGAGTTATTAGCACTCATCACATATGGCGATGGCATAATTACATTAAAATATATTTGGAAGGCTGGGCGACTCAAGCAGCCGATTAGTCAAGTTCAGAGGGGGTGAGCGGTAAGTCATGTTGCGTTTGCTCACGCTAATGAAGGCTGCCCCAGCTGGGAGGGGACACGCTCATTTTTCACTGGCTGAGCTTTGGAGAGACATTCGCCCATCCGATGACTTTCTTCTTCTCTGCCACATGGCACAGGGTCCTCTCCTCTGGGACCAGGCCAGCCTGGGCGAGCTCAGGTCCCGCTTTGGAGACATTGGCTTCAGACCTGTGTGGCAGCATTTATTAAGCACCGGCTGTGTGCCAGGCACTGGGGATGCCAAGAAGGGCCAAAGCCAGGACCTGCCCCCAAGGAACTCCCTGTTCAACAAGGGGTAGATGACCTTGACACAGAAAAGGGGAAGGCGGGGAGATGCCAGGAAGGGCTGCCTGCTGGGGCTGGGCCTGAGCCGAGAGGGAGCCGAGGCAGGAAGAGGAGGAGGCCGAGCCCAGTCTCTGCCCAAGGCCAGCAGGGTCCAGTGAGAGGCAGAAGGAAGTTCCCTGCCCAGCTCCTGCTTCCTCAGTGCCTGTGTGCCCCAGGGGCAGCCCCTCTCTGTCTACCTGCCAGTCTGCCCCTGGGATGGACGAGGCAGGGAGAAGTTGTGGTGCCTATCGGGGGCCCACATGGGCACCGCAGATGGCTGGGGTGCCCCTCCAAAGCCTGGGGCTGGCTGGGGTGAATTGGCCCTTTCCTTCCCTGCTATTCCCTTCCTATTCCAACCTGAGCTCACCTTCCCGCTGCTGCTCTGGGTTACTCAGAAGCAACCCCCAAGAGGTGGGTGGCAAGGCCCAGCGGACAGGCAGAGGGGCTGCCCCAGGGCAGGCTGGATGCCAAGAGAGCCTCAGAGTCAGGATCTCCCACTGCCCCTAGGGGCACAGCCTGTTAGACTCGGGGAGGTGGAGTCCCACCCCAAACGAGGGTCCTGGGGCCCCACTGCTCCTCTCCCTGTGCCTCTGGGCCCCTGAGTTCCCTCCCACCTTCCAATCTGTGACCTGTGGAGGGAGCTCCATCAGCCACGTGTCCCATTTCAGCAGGGATTTAGAGGGATGGGCAGAGGAGGTAGGAGTAGACAGCTAATGCCCCGGGTGACCACGCCACGGTCCAGCAGGTCTGGCCAGGCCAAAATGCCCAGGAAATGGATGCAGGAGAGGCCCAGAGCCCCAGGCTGCAGGGGACCTCAGAGTCCAGCCCTGCTGGGAGATGGTTGATGAAGGAGAATCCGCCACCCCCTGAGGTCATCCAGGCCACGTGGGTGTGGCTTAGACTCCTGACTCAGCCCCAAGTGGGTCCTTGTTCTGTCCTCTGGGTCCAAGCAGAGTGAGGCTGAGTGTCCTGAGCAAGAGCCCATTGGGCATCTACTGATGCCCACATGTCCTTCCGAGCTGTCCAGGTTCTTCACCCAGCCCTTACAGGACATTACCTCAAGGCCGGCCGTCACCATCCTGGTGACCTTTGTCTTAATGCTTCTCTCACTGAACACTGTCCTTCCTAAAACGGGGCGGACACAAGACTCCAGCTGAGGTCTGACTGCGGCAGAAGACTGGCAGACTGCTCTGTCATTCACCTAGACCTCTTAGTGGGGCCTAAAATCACATGAAGTCCCTTGGCTGCGTTCTATCACCCTTCTGATTCCCACTGAGTTTGTGAGCCACTAAAGCCCCCAGATCTTTTTCAAATGCATTGCTGTCTAGCCATGCCTCCCCAGTTCTATACAGGGGACACTATTTTTTTTATTACCAGGGTAGGACTTTCTATTTATCCCTATTACCTTTTATCCTGTTTAATTTGGCTCAACATTCATTCCAGTCCTGTCTCTGTCATTCAGTATGAATAGACGCTCTCCTTCCCAGGTTGGTGTCATTGGCTTGAGGTGGTCAACACATCCCCAGTAAAGATGATCTAGAGCTCAGGGTCACGAACGGGCCCCTGGGGGAGAACATCTTCTGAAGTACGGGTTCTAAGACTAGAGTCCAAGCCAAAGAGGGCAAGGCTGGCTGCGCTCTCTAGCTGGCTGCCACCTGGATGGCACATTTTGGGAAGGCCAGGGTTTGTGCTGGACAGAGAGCAGCAGAACATCGATGGCACTGCCTCCGGAGGCAGGGAGACCCAACCCACGTCCTGCCATCAGCATCACCCGAGGCGGGTCAGATGAGGACATGATGCCTGTTGAAGCTATGCCAGCCAGTCGAGAGGCTGAAATGAGCCAGTGTCTGTCTGAAGCAATCGAGCCGAAAGCCTTAGGAGTGGATGGATGAATAAAGCACTTAGTAGTCACCTCCTGTGTACAAAGCACCGGGTAAGTGCTGGCATCCAAGAAGAAGTGGGTCAGTTCCTGCTCTCCTGGATCTTGCCGTCTGAGGGGGCAGAGAGACCACCCCCAGGTGCCAGGGGGTGATACTCCCTCTCCTTGATCCCCGAGGGGCTCCAAGTAAGGAAAAGCTACAGTGAGCTCTCCTCTCCTCAGTAGCTCTAGGAGGGGCCAGGTGGCCTCTGACTCAAAGGATTGTTAATGGGATTCAGGTTCAAGTGTGGATCGATCAGCTCACACTGGCACTGAACCCTCCTCTCCTCCCACATGAGCCTTCCTGGGCCCTGCCCTTGCTCTCCTTTCTCTGCCCCTTCCCACCACTCCCTGTCCCCACCATCACACTGAGTGAGGGGGTCCTGCTGTATGCAAATACAGGATTCTTCACATCAAAATTGCTGAACCAACATTAGCTGAAGAGCTACCGATTACACTCCATCACATCGCCAGAGTGCTTTTAATTAGAGATAATCAAATGTGAAGCCATCACAGGTGTTGGACAAGAGGGCTACCCCAGCTTGTGCCTGTGGCAGTGCCCGCCAAGACTCAGACTTGAGGAAGTCTTCAGAAAACCAATACCTACTACTTCCTACTGCCTGCAAACTGGCCACTTCCCTGGGGGGATTGTTGGAAGGCCTCTGGGTTTGCCATGCCCTCTGAGAGCTAGACTCCCCCCCTTCCCTTCCCATTGTTCCCTGCTCCTGCCTAGACCAGGGGTGGATCTGTGGATGTGTGTATATGCAGACGACCAACACCTAGAGAATCCCTCCCACCCACAGAGGCAATGGTGTGGAGCCCTGAGATCCAGAGAGTGGGGTCTGTGGGGTGAGGGAACCTCAGGGCCGCTTGTGCCCTGCGCCCAACAAACTCCCTCCAAGTGGAGGGGTCAGAATGCTTGCTCTGTCTCTGTAGCCCAAGGAGGCCCATCCCTGCTCTGTGGCCCTCAGTTGGCCTGGGTAGGAAGTCTTCACACCAGCTCGGGATTTCACTGGGCCTCCTCTTTCTCCTACCTCACCCTTGCTTGAGGTCCACATAGCCATCATCTTGCCTGACCCAGGAGCAGTCCAGGGCAGCCAGTCCGTCCAGCAGAGGCAGCCCTTCTGTGCGTGCTTCCTCTCCACTTTGACTGCTGTGGATCTTTGGGCGAGGTCCCACAATTCTCCAGACGCTCTGCCGGGCGCGTGTGGTCACCGTCATTTAATATTATCTAGCGTTAGTTATTTATAATGATCTGACCCTGTGGGGGCACCTGGGCCAAATGGCCCACACGCTCCTGAGGCCTTCAGGCAGTGACAGGCGGTGAGTTCTCACCACTTTTGATGGAGTCTGCGCCAGGGGGCAGCCTCAAGCGGCGCTGCCCCCACCAGAGCCTCTCCCCCAAGCCCATTTCAGGGGTAGTTTCCCTGCTCGAGCCTCAGCTTTGAGAGCTCCTGGGGAGGGGGCGGGGGACAGCTTTGGTCAGTGTGTATTGTCACCTGATGTGTTGGGCAGATTCCCAGACCCAGGACTTTGCTGAGGCCTGAGGCCTGATAAAGCCAGGAAGAGATGTTCCTTCTATCAGATGGCCAGGTAGCCCAGCCAGTAAGGTGCTGGGCCAGCCACCGAGCCTTGGTCTACCTCAGTTTCCTCAGATGTAGAATGGGGATAACTGTGCCACCTCCCTCCCAAGCTGTTGTGAGGACCAGAGCTGCCTTTGGCCCATTTCCTTCATGGTTACTGATCTGGAGCATCTTTTTCTTATGGCTATTGATAGTCTGTCACCTTTGGCGTCTGGGCTCCATCTCTAGTTTTAGATTTGAACAAAAAGATTTTGGTGAAGATAAAAATAAACTATGCTGAATTCTATCCTGACAGCTGGTTAGGTCGGTCACTCAGTCAACAGGCGTTCACTGAGCCCTGACCAGTGCCAGGCAGAGCTGCCGTGCCTCAGCAGCCCCTCAGTGCCCAGCAGCCTTTGGGCAAGGCCCCCCAGGCTTTGGAGCCTGGCTGGCTGGTAGAGAAGCTGCCATGGCTGTGCTCCACCCCCCCCCACCCCCCCGCCAACCCTGTGTATCGTGTGAGCTTGGCTTGCTCTTTCATTAGAACGGACATGTATTAATTGCCTGCTGTGTGCAGAACCCTGTGCTCTGGGCTGGAGAGAGAACATCTGATTGTCGACAGAAGAAAGCCTGGCAGGAGGCACTGCCCAGGACACTCTTGGAGGTCATTTGAGGCATGAAGTAGGCAGAGGAGAGATGAACGAGGGGAGCCTCCCAAAACCACCTGACCTGGCCTGACCTCAGTGTCCTTCTTGCTACGAATAAGGGGCCCAGAGGTCAGCAGGCAGCAGAATGGGGGGGGGGACGCAGAGGAGGCAGGTGAGGCTTCCAGAGGCTCGGGGCGTGCCATCCTCGCCCCCCATCCTCAGGGAGCCCATCTCCCTCCCTCCCCATCAAAGGCACTGCCAGCTTGGATGGTGTTTGGCCCTCTGCGCGCCTGGGAAGGAGATTAATGGTGCCTTCACCCTCTTCTGACTGTTTTATTAGAAGTAAGCAGAGGGCAGACTCATTCCAGGAACCACAGCAGCGGCAGTGACCTGGAGGCCTGGCTGGACTGCGTGCTTCATTCGAGGCTGTTTGTACTCTTCCTCTGTGTTGGGGGTCACCAGGTCAAGATCGCCATTTAAATGGCTGTGTCCCAAGTTAGACCTGGCAGGTCCCGACGGCATCAGTGCCCAGGCTCCCTCTCTCTCCCCACTCTGTAACCCCACAGGGAAAGGAGAATGGGGGTGGGTGAAGTCAGATGTTGACTTCCAGATCCTTTGCCCCCATGTCCCCCTGAAGAAGTCGTGTTGCCCCCACCCCAACTTCTGGACCAACTTTGCAAGGGTAGGAGGCCTCTGATGAAGTCCCTGGGTCATCCTTCTCCTTGGGAGCCGCAGGGGCAAAGACCCCCCCCCCATACATCCCCCTCCTTGTTGGTTTGACCTCCCTGCCATTCAACCCCCGATTATTGTGTTGTTTAAATCTAACTTTATGTGACCAAAGAGTGTTTGAGCCTAGATTGTCATCCTCACCTCAGTAACTCTCTAGGAATGTCAGAGATGGCAGCAAGGAATTTTGAGTTCCCTCAGGTCCTGGAAGCACCCAAAATATTTGGGGTTACCACATCCAAGTCTCAGGTCAGCCTAGCAAGCTTGTGTTTTGACTTCCACCCAAATTTTATTGAATGTTTACATTTACTGATAACTGTCTCATATCTACTTTGTTTATAAGTTGCCTTCTGGGAAAGATTGCTCAGCTGCGTGTGTGTGTGTGTGTGGGGGGGGGTGATGTGATGTGTTGTTCAGGCACCCTTTTCAAAACCCTATGTAATGGGGGCAGCTAGGTGGCGCAGTGGATAGAGCACCAGCCCTGGAGTCAGGAGGACCTTAGTTCAAATCTGGTCTCAGACATTTGACACTTACTAGCTGTGTGACCATGGGCAAGTCACTTAACCCCAATTGCCTCACCAAAAACAAACAAACAAACAAAACCCCTATGTAATGTAAGCTTCCCAGAGCTACTTCCTATGTGGCCCGGTCTCTTCTACCAAAGGACCTAATCCGTTTCTTTCTAAAACTATTCAGATTTTCCAGGCAGAGGCAGGGGAATCCTGTTTCCCCGCCTCCCACTGCCAGGTTAGGGCATATCCCCTTTACCACCACCAACCTCTCCCCCCCCCCAGGCTTCCAAGAAGCTGGAGCAGCTGAGGCAGCCTGCAGATACCATTAGGGAGAAGAGCCCTTTTGCCCTGTGTTGTTCCCTGGTCCCCTCTAGATGGTGAGATCAGGGACCAGGGCTTGGCTGTCTTTGGCTGGGCATATGATCAGTGCTCCAGAGCTTGGTCTAGCGACTGGATGGTCTGTGTTCTGTATGGTGCTGCTGCAGCAGGGATGTGTCAGCTTTGGGGCGCTGGGGGGGGTTCACTTGGTCTGAAGGGGCGGAGCCCGTTCTGCACTTCATCAGGCAGCAGCAAGTATCAGGGGAGAGAGCATCCTGGTCCCCTCAGCCAGCCTTTGCCCCTCTCCCAAGGCCCGATCTGTCTGATGTCTTTCTCTGAACGGTATTAAGAGGGGAGGCTTCATTTGGACCTGGTCTCGGCTGCCTTTGGAAAGAGAGTGGAGCAGTTTGGTACACATTGAGTCCTGACCCCTGTAGATGGGCTGGGGGAGGAGTGCCTAGGTCAGTAGAAAGAGATCTGGGGAACTGGGATCCTCCCCAAGCTGCCCTGAGCCCCAGAATGCTTATGGGGACCCATGTGCAAGTTTTCGTGTATAGCCTGTACAGTCTATGCCTCTGTGTGTGTGCCTGTGGGAGTGTGCTCACACCATGTGCCTGAGGTGTGTATGAACCCTGCCATCAACACCCCCCCTTTGTGGGGGAGTGTTCACACCCTGCCTCCCCTGTGTCCATGGGAGTGTGCTCACACCATGTGCCTGGGTGTGTTTGTACCCTGCCCCCACCATGTCTGCAGGAGAGTGTGTTCATACCCTGCCTCCCCAGTGCTCATGGGAGTGCTCACAACCATGTGCCTGAGGTGTGTTTGCCCCCTGCCCCCCATGTCTACAGGAGTGTGTGTGTATATGTTCACAGTCTACCTCTCCTGTGCCTGTGGAAGTGTGTGCCCCATTATCCTCATGTCATATTTTGGGGTACAGGGCCCTGGGTTCCCCTGGGCTCAGCAAGGAGGACCCAGCCCAGGGCTCCTCCCGAGGGCTTCTGGAGGAGGCTGCTCGTCTGAGCGTCAGGCACATTGGGGTGGCCCCAGCCAGGGACACCCCCCCACCCCATCTCAGCTCCCTGGCTCTGCCTGACGCCCTTTGGGATGTTTCTGTTTCCTCAGGTATATCCGAGTCCTGAAAGATCATAAGCCCAGGATGGTCTGGCACCAGGAGTTTGCAGAGCATTACTTTGAGTACAAGAGGTGAGTACTGAGCAGAGGCCCCACCCCCCCAGAGGGGGGAAGGGTTGTGGACAGAGACCCCACCCCCCCAGAGGATGAGGGGGGGCAGGAGGGGCCTTGAGGCCACTAGGCCCAAGGACATCTGAAAAACAACACCTCTGTTGGAGGGCAGCCTGGGCCTCTGGGATCCTCCCAGCTTCCCCTCCCTCCACAGGATGGCCCCTCATGTCCCACCCAAGTCTTCTCTTCAGTAGAAGCAGCTGGCCCCTCCCCCTGATCCCCTGTGTCCTCCCCACCCTCAGAACCATTTCTAGCTCATCTGTGTCCTTCCACAAATGTGGGGCTCAGCTGAAGCCAGTCCTTTAGTTGGGAGTGCTGCTGAGGGAGAGCACCCACGAAACACTCACCAAAGGGGAAATGGCACCCCCAGGGAGTTATGGTGCCCCCCCCCCCCCGGGGAGAGGCAGCATCACACAGAGGAACAGTGCTAAGCGGGGAGGGATGGCTGAAACCCCAGAGGACAGTCAGGACCAAGAGAGCTCAGTGGGCATCCACAGGGGACCCGCAGGGACGGCCCTGGCCAGATAAGCCGGGAGCCAGATCAGGGTCCATCCAGGAGGGGCCAGGGCCACCCCCAGTCACTGTCCTACAGCAGCCCCCCTCCCCTCCTCCCAATCCACGGCCTCTCTTCTTGGGCAGCTTGGTTGGAAGCGGAGACTAGAATGCTGGGAGAAAGGGCTTTCCCATCACTGCCCCCTCCTCAAATAGTCACAGACCTGCCCTTAGCTTGAGAGGACCTTGCCGTGCCGTACCCCAGCCCAGAACACTCCCCTTTGCATGCCTGGTGTTGAGGGCAGGGCCCAGCACACAGTCACCCATAGACACGGGGCCAGGCCAGGCCAGAGCAGCTGGGATAGCCAGGGGTCTGGACACCCTGCCCTAGGAGGCCCCACCCAGAGCAGGGCGAGGTCTGGGGTGTGGAGAGTCACGTCCCACTTCCAAACCCAGCCAGACGGGCTTTGGAGCCTCCAAGAAGCTGAGGTCAGTGGGCCCCACGGGGGCCCAGTTTGTGCTGGGCAAAGCCGCTGATGAGAAATCTGCCCCTTGTGTCTTTCAGAAGCAAGAGCAAAAAGCATTTCATCTTCTTCCCAACCTTAAAGGTAGGTTTGTTTGGGAATCTCCCAAGGGCGGACCTCCTGTGCCCCCACGAAGTCTCAGGCTGGTGGTGGCAGGCATACTCGTGCCAGGTGGCTCTTCCCTCTGACCCTTCCGGGAGGAAGGTGGTAATGCCTGGGAGTGGCTGGCACGGCACTCTTCCCAAAAGCCAGGGACTCTGTGGTGACCCCAAGACTTAATGCTCTGTCCCAGGGCAAGGAAGAGGAGGCTGAAATAAGACCAGGCCTCAGAGCCCCAGATGCCAGGTTCTAGGCTTTGCTTGAAAGGACTGTGCCAGGCAGGCTGGAATCTTGGGGGGCAGGGCAAAGGGAAGCTCCCAGCAGCAGCCTCAGCTCCTGGGATGGGTCCTGCTGGGCTTGCTGAGGTGCTATCCGGGCTGAACTCGCCCTTCTGCAGGAGCACGGGGCTCCTCCGGGCCTCTGCAGGTCCACTGACCAAGGCCGAGAGCACTTGGGATTCCAGAGCCAGGGAATGTTGTGGGCTCCCCTGGGGGGCCTGGTGGACCAGATTCTCTGCATGGAAGTCTGGTCTCTCACTTGGGAGGGGCAGGGGTGACCTCAGACCCGAAGCCTGTGCCTTGCGTGTTTGTCTCTCCCCACCCCCACCCCCACCCCACCCCCGGGGCTCCACCAGAAGCCAGTGTATAGGGCAGGAGCATCTAAGCCCCTCCCACTCCTTTGGTAAGCCCCACCCTCTGAGGGACCGCTCTGTCTCCAAGGGGGCCTGTGCAGTTGGTCCCCTGGCTGGTTGGCCGCTGTGTTTGGTGCTTTGGGAGCCCCCAGCTGTGTGTCGGCCTCCGGACTGACCGTGCCCAGGATGAGCGAGGCTGGGGGGGGGGGGGAGGGGCGGGGGCGGGCCTGCATCTGGGGTTGGCCGCTTTGCGCAGACAATAGGAGGGACTGACGCCTCTTCCCTCTCAGTCCATTCAGATGCGTCTGGACTTGGCCAAGGAGCTGGGCACCGGCCTCGCCATCTGGGAGCTGGGACAAGGCCTGGATTATTTCTATGACCTGCTCTGAGCCCGAGGGCGCCTGCATCTCTCCTCCTGACACTGAGCCACGTGGTTTTGTTAAGAATGAGACTTTTGTACCGTTGGGGGTGACGGGAAAATCTCTGTGGAATACACACTGCTTCTTTCCTGTCAAGAGTCGGCTCTGGCGTCTCCCGGGGGGCTAGGAGAGAGATCGGGGAGGGCCGGCAGCCCAGAGCCCGGGACCCCACGGGACTCCACGGGATCCCACGGGATCCCACGGGAATGAGCCTGATGGAAAGAGCCCTGCTAAGTGCTCATTAAAGCAAGCAGCTGTTAAAGGGAGCCGGCTGCTCAGAACCATTCCCCGTGATCCCCCGGGAATGCACGGTCCAGACTGTCCGGGCAGCCTGGAAATTCCTGGTTAACCCTTAGTTTTCCAGCTGCCAGCCTGCAGGTGAGCCAGGTGTGATGGGCCCAGACCCTGCCTGCAAACTTCACAAGAGCCTAGGAAAGAGGGGCAAGGCCAAGGGGGCCCATGCGCACTTTCGGGGGGGGGGGCACTCCCAGCGCTTCCGGCATCGGCCCCTGCCCATGGGGCTGCCTGCACCCATTCATCCACCCAGGGCACGTGTGTGATAGTGGGGTCCTGCGGAGGAGAGCCAAGCTGCCGTCAGCACCACGGCCAGCTCTGAGCTCAGCGACGCTCTGGGGTCGAGACTGGGGGGGGGGGGTGAGGCTGGGGGCGGGCCGAAGCCTCCGGGGCATCTGTGCTGTCCTCCGAGGAGTCCTAAGGCCCCAATCCACCTCTGATTCAAGTCCCATCTTTTCCCTGCTCCGGCTTAGTCCTGGAATCCCAGCAAAACCATGAGCACCGGGTACCCAGGAGGGCTCTCTAATCGGTCCCTTTGTTTTCTGTCAGACGCCAAACCAGCCCCTGGATCTCTGGTTCAATTAACCTGAACTTCCTGCTTCAGCCAGAAGCCATTCGAAGTCGTGGCTCTGGATTGGCTGCTGCCTCTTCCCTTCTGAAACCTGGCTCCCCCCACGGCCAGGGGGCTGAGGAAGGGTCTTCTCCTGCCCTCTGCCTCATGGGCCTCCCCTCAGCCAGGTCTCTGGTACCTCCCTTGGGAGGCTCCACCCCTCTCCTCTCACCTCAAAGACACAAGCAGATGCTGAGCCCCCCCCACACACACACACACACTCAGCCAGGCATTTCCCCAGCACATGACGTGGGTGCCCCTGGGGCAAGCTGTGGCAAGGGTTGGGTTAATGAGGGTCCAGACCCAGGTTCCTGGAAGATCTGAACATTGGACAGCAGCTCCACCGACCCAAAGTGAGCCCTTGGATTCCAAGCCTCACTCCCAGGCCTGGGGGAGGAGATGGGAAGTCCATGGCACCTGGGGACCAGAGAACACTCAAATAGGACTTTTCACCTGGCTGAGTCACTGAGTCAGGAGGTGACGTTTGAGATGGCCCCTGTCCTGGGCCTCATGGGGGAGGGTGGATCCAATGGCATCAAAGGTCCCTGCTGCCAGGACCACCCTGCTTGTGTGTGAGAGTGTGTGTGTGCTCGTGTGTCTGTGTAGGTAATGCGCTTGTGTGCTGCTCTGCCTGGGGGGTGAGTTAGGACAGGTGAGAGGGTGGGGCAGCCTAGAAGCTGGTCCATTTGCCCAATGAGGAAGGAGGTGCCACTCTGGAGGCTTTGGTCACTGCTTCTCCTCGGGGTGGCATCCCAGCCCTGCCCTTAAGGGATGGGGCCAGCAGCCTCTTGACCCCCTCAGGGCGGTCTGCTGGGAATCCTTCCTTGTCAGCATTTCTTTGTGGGAAGGAGAACAGAACAGAGCAGCCGCCTGTGTCTCTGTGACTCTGCTAGTTTTGCCCCCTAAGGAAATGCTCTCTCCATCCTTGACAGTGATGGATGGTCCCGGCTGCTGGATGCGGCCCCAAAGGCTGTGTGTCTAAAAGTAGGCCTTGGCCCACCCAAGCCCAGGAGCCATTAGTGGAGGCTGTGGGGAGATGCTGCCAGGAATCAGGCCTGTTCACTGAGGGTGCACAAGATGAGGGGGAAGGAAAGGAATGGGGCTGGGAGCCATGAGGCCTGAGGGCCAGGCGCTATGCTGAAGGTGCTGCCCAGGGGCCAACAGCCTGACTGCCTGTTGCCAGGAGCAGTCACACAGGGCTACCTCTTGTTCCCCTCCTTACTGGTCAGGGTTGGCACTTTTTCGGGGCCCAGGGCTGTTGGGCCTGTGTGTGCCTCATTGCTTCTAGGAAGTCCCTTTCCTGCCCCCTTCTAGCCAAGCTTCAGTGATGGCCTTAGGGTGGGCACCCTGATGAAAATGCTCCCCCACCCTTCCCACACACCCGCCTTAGCCTGCTGGGGGGGTGGTGCTTCTCCAGGCTCTGTGATAGCTGAGGCAGGTCAGGGGCACCAAGTCCCCAGCATGGAAGGGGCCCTGAGGCAGATGCCTCAGGCCCAGAATCCTCTCTGGTATCTCCAGCATCGGCTGATCCCCAAGGAAGCCCCATCCATACTGGGATGGCTCCTGTTGTCCCAGTGACAGCTGACATTGAGCCACAACCTGCCTCTTTGCCTCTCCCCCCATGGCCAAGCAGGACCAGGCTGAGCCCCTGGCCTAGATGGATGGATGGATGGATGGATGGGTGGGTGGGTGGTTGGGTCAGTGGATGGATGGATGAATAAATGGATAAGTAAATGTATCTTTCAATCTATCTCCCTCTCTTCCCAGACATGGATTTGGGGCCAACCCAATTACCCCCTCTGGTAGTCAGTGACACACACAGATTGGAGATACGACGATTAAATACATTTGCCACAATGACACCTCAAAATGCAAGACAAGCAGAAAAGGAAACATTTCAGAAGCAGAGAAGAAGCAGGGGGGGGGGGCGGTTTTCTCACTGCTCGGGTCTCGGCCCCAGGTGGCTCTGGACAAAGCAGTGTGGGGCCGGCCCCAGCTGACGGCTCTCACCGCTGCAGCCCCTTGGCCCATCCCCGGGGATTCCCACAGCTCTCCCTCAGCCTCTTGAGCCTTCTTTGCTCTCACTGGACTTCAATGTTGCTGCTGCTGCCCCCCATCCCTTAGGGCAGAAGGAGAGGTCTGTGAGTTGGGTCAGCCCCTCTCCTCCAAGCCCCAGGTTGGGCACAGCTCCAGCTGTGGGGGGTCCACTGGAGACCCCCAAACCAGTAGGAACCCCCATGCTCATCCTTCAGAGCTCTGCCAAATGTGTTAGCAGATCTTTGATGGGTGTGTGGTGAGTTTCGGGTGCTGAACCAATCGCATAACCCCTCCAACAATGAGGCCTCCTGCATTTCTCTGATTCTCAGTGGTTTTGACCACTTTCCAATGGCTGCTGATGGATTGGTTTGGGGCTTTAACTCCCCCCACACGCACACCACCCAGACTGGGCGTGGGGTCAGGTGTTGGGGGAGGGCTGTCCTAGCCGAGGGCCTGACACCATGCCAGGCTGGGTGCTGAACCCCTGCGAGAGATGGGGGAGGGTCTTGATCCTGGCTGGACCAGACCTTGAAGTTCCCTCTGCTGTTTCTACTCAGGAATTCATCTTTGCTGGCAGGACCTTGGGCTAGGATTTCAATCTCTTCCCTCCATGGCAGCAGTGATTTTTGTCCTTGGGAAATCCACATCAGTGAGGCCTGGGAGGGATGTCAAACAGAAATGCTATTCCTACTCCCCCAGGCCCTGCTCTGTGGAGCCCCCCTGACATCAGACTGAAGCCCCCAGGCATCCCTCTGGGGTAAGGCATGCCCTGCTGAGATGCAGCCCACCCAGGACAGGGAAATGAGTTGAGGCAAGGGGTCTGCAGGGACAGCTGAGAAAGCACAGAAGGCAGAGGGAAAAGAGCAGAGAAAGCAAACTTGGGTGCTCGTGGGCACCCCCCACAGACTTGAATGGGGAGGCAACGGGGCAGATCCCTCCTGGCAGGGCCTGGAGCTCCCTGGTGCCCAAGAAGGATCCCCAGAGACTGGAAATGACACAAAGGATGCAATGTGTACATCTTAATAAAGACCATTTAATAGCTTTGTTTGAAAAATAAGAGGTCTCTCAGAGGGGCCTGGACTGTGGACAGAGCCCATTCCCGTAATGCTGCTGAGGGAAACTGCGAAAAGTTCCAGCCTCGGACCACCCCTGGCTCCCCACCCCTGGCTTCCCCAGGAGCCTGCAGGGACACTCAGCTTCCCAGAAGGTGCTGGCCTGGGGCTGGGGCTGTTTCTTGAAGGAGTCCTACAGTGATCCCCGGAGTGGTCCTGGAGGCCAAGCTGACGGATGTCAGGCCAGGGAACAGGGTGGGAGAGAAAGGAACGGCAAGGCCGCAGAAGACAAGTGTCTGAGCTTGGAAGGGAGCAAACCTCAGGCAGGCACGGGAAGCAAGGAGCTTCGACCCAGCTGTCCCTGGTTGTCCGTCCAGGTTCAGAAAAGGAGAAGGTCAAAGGGGCTGCCGGGTGGGCCTGGCATTGGCCAGGGACCACAGGCCCTTTGAATGCAGAGGGCCACTGGGGCTAAGCCTGTGCTGGTGGGACAGGCCCTGGGCTTCCATCTTTACGTTCAGAATCCCCCTTCAGGGGAGGGGTGGAGCACATCCTTTTATCTTCCAGGGGTTAGGGGCAAGGGGCAGCAGAAGCCCGCTTTGGCCCAGGCTGGCTCCGTCTTTTCTGTGCAGACCCTCGGGAGCTTACCTTGCTCACTTAGCTGCCAGAGTGACCACTACCAAAAAGACGCTGTTAGAAAGCCCCAGGGCACCAGCTGCCAGCCTCAGCCCTGGGAGCCTCTTGGCAGCGAACCCACCACCCTAGGGCTGGGTACCCAGAGGGGCCCAGTGGCCAAACAGTGACCCTCCTCCCAGCCCGGCCCAGGGAGGCAGAGCCGACCTCTGTCATGGCCCGAGGCTGGGACCGACGGGGGTCCTCCTGGGCAATGGCCAGGGCTTCCTCTTCACTGAGCCTGACCGGAGGAGAGCCTTCCTTTTAGGGTGGAGGGCAGGGCTGACCAGAAAAGCAAAAGCCACCTTAGTTCACTGTGCAGCCTCACAGTGTCATGGCTGCCTCCGTCACTGGGAAAAGCCTTGGACCCTGGGTACCTCGGAGATCACTGAGCTCAAGCCCCTGCCTGACCGGGGAGGCTGCTTGTTGGAGGGATTGAGGGTGGAGGAGAAGCTCTAGGATAGCAGAGGCTCCCAAGAGGGCAGAGGAGCCCAGGCTGGCAGAGCCCATGGGAGCCAGGCCCAGAGGCCGCTACATGGGAGGCCACACAGGGTGATTCCAGGATGGGAAGTCAGCCTGCCTCTGCCACTAGCCTGCTGTGTGACTTTGGACAACTATCTTCCCCTCTCTGGACTTCAGTTTTCTGTATGGAAAACAAGGGGGTTGAACTCAGTGGGCCCTGAAGGTCCCTTCTAGCTCTGGTGCTGAGGGCTGTGCTGTGGGGGTGAGGGAGAGAATGGAGGAGGGGGAAGTGGAGGAGGAAGAGGAAGAGGGAAGGGGAGAGCGAAGGGCCCAGGCCTCATGGCTCCAGATGGCACCTTCTCAGCTCTGGCCAGAAGGCCACAGCCCCCACTGGCTGGCTGGTCCCTGGGACTTTGGCTACTGTCATTCCCCATCCAGTGACCATACACCTGGCTGAACTGCCTGTTCTCAGGACAGAAGGGGGAGGCTTGGCATCTGACTCAATGGGACCTCCTGGGCTAGGGAGGTCCAGGCCAGGCCAAAGCGGGCTCTGGGCAGACGTGTGGGTGGAGCTCTGCTGGGGGAGGTTAAAGTTTTTTTCTCTCGGATGGTCCCTCTCCAAATGAGAGTAAGGGAGAAAGCAAAGGGACACCAGACCCAAGGCTGGGGAGTCCTTTCTTGTCCACACCTGGCCTCTGGGACACAGCGACAGATGGACAGACAGACGGACACGCACCAGAAGGGCTGCTGTGCACTCACAACGGTTTACTGAAGTCAAGACACATCTGCAAACATAAAGTGGCTTCCTGGGTCTGTTGGGGGAGAGACCATGTTCCTGAGGGCCTCTGCAGCCTGGAGTCCAGCCTGGAATGTTAAATGGGAGCAGCCAAGGCTTCCCAGTGGGGCTTGCCAAGCAGCCCTGTCCCCCAAGGTGACAATGGATGGACAGGGGAGGGGCTGCTGTCCTTTCAGAGGCCCGGCCGGGCCGGTGCAGCTCATCCCACACCACCCCACTTCTCTGAGGGGCCGGAAGTCGGGCTCTTAAAGCTGGGGGCTCCCACATCTTGGGCAAACAAAAGGAGGGGGCAAGTGAGCCTTGACCCCATGGCATTTCCAGGAGAGACAGACCGACAGACAGGATGATAGACTGGTGCTTCAGGAGGGAACCCTGCCAAGGGCTTGGGGTCAGTCTGCAGCAGCGGGGACTGCTCCAGGAAGCCCAGGCACACACGGGACCTTGGGGTTCCCCTTTTCTACTTCCTCGGGCTCCAGGGGCCCCAGGATGAAGCCTTTTACAAGGGTAACTAATGGGGGTGAATGAACATGACGGAGATTGTCCCGTGTCCTTTGGAAGAGAAGCAGGGGTGGGCCGTGGCACGGCTCCGCTCTATGCGCAGTATGTGTCTGCTTTCGCCACTTGGCAATACATGGTCATGGCAAAGGTCAGGCCGAGGATCTGCAGGACACAGAGAAAGGTTGGTGGGGGGTGAGCGCTCCGCCTCCTCCTCCTCCTCCCTGGCTTCTCTGGCCGGCCCCCACACTGGGTACCTTCTTCCCCTCCTTTGTCCCCCTCCCCTTTTCAGCACTGTCTTCTGTTAGATTGTAAGCTTCTTGAGGGCAGGGCTTAGCACAGGTTCTGACTACTTAATACGCGTTTATTGACAGTTGACCTCCTGGGGAGCTCCCCCCTCCTCTCCTTCACACCACCCATTCATGAACTTATTCAGCGAGCATTCTCGCTGCCCAGGACCCCAGAAGGGCCGAGACAGTGGAGAGATCACCAGACAGGATGAGCCCCTGGGCTCTGGTCCCCACTTTGGGGGCTGACTCCCTGGTGGCCTTGGCAAGTCTTGGCCCCTCACTCAGACTTAGTTTCCCCATCTATCCTGTATGAGGGTTGGTCTCAGATCTCCAAGGGGCCTCCCAGCTCTTGAGCTCATGGTGCTCTAACTAGAGGAACTGAGGGAGGGAGGCAGGGCTTCTAATTTGAGGGAAGGGTTGTTGCCCTTCCATCATAGTTCCATGCTCCCAAAGGGGTCACAGGGGGCATAAACATGGGTGCAAGTGGCCTGTGTGCAGAGCAGCCGAGTGAGTCAGTTGTGAGGACCCTCCCTCACTAAGGCGGTTTCCCTCAGCTTGAGCACCACCCCCCCCTCCAGGGGATCTGCACAGAGGGTCACAGGAGATCCTTATCTAGCCCCAGCCCAGAGGAGGTGAAAGGTGACCCGGCCAAGATCACTCAGGGACCCTCCCCCGAACCCTGCTGCCTCTGAAGGAATGGCGGTGCCTGATGAGAGGCCCGGGCAGCTCACCTGGACCAGAGCTGTGCACAGCCCAAAGATGCCCACGGCCAGTAGGTTTTCCTGGAGCCACATCTTCACCGTCTCATAACAGGGCTGGAAAAAAAACACACTTCCAGTCAGTGCAGGCCTCCCAGATGCCCCTCAGTGGGGCGTGTCCTGTCTCTGGCTGTCCTGTGTCCTTAGGTGGCAGCCCAGAGCCCTTCCCTGAGAACCATAGGGTCCCTCCCTCCCAGGGATCTTCCAGGCATCACCTCTCCATGCCAGCCGCCTGCTCTCAGACTGTAAGTTTGTGGGCAGGAAACATTCCCAGAGTAACCACAGGCCCCTCTCCCACCATAAAGCCGACTGCCATTAAAGGGTGAGACTGCTAAGGGGCCCCTGGTGCCACGCTCACTGTGGAGACCCCTGGGGATGGCAGTGGGGGCTTGTCCTGGACTCACCGCTTTCCACCAGGTGCCTGGAGAGTGGAGCCCACAGCTCTCGCTGAACTCCAGACAGCAGGAGTCAGGCACCCTGGTGCTGTTGTACACCTCGAACCAGTCTGTATAGTTGGAGACCCCACAGCACCGAAACTGGAAGAGCAAAGAATGGGAGGGCCATGGGGTGAGAGGCACAGCCTCCACCCCACAGATGCAGGCACCCCCAAGGCAGTCCTGACTGCAGCCCACATAGGGGCTGCCTGACAGCCTCCCCCTACCAGAGCTATCCCCACACCCCCATACAGCCATAGGCAAGAGAGAACTTGGAAGGAAAACCCATAGGATAATTTTGATTTTTTCCAACATCAAATGTGTTGGTACAAACAAAACCAATGCAGCTAAAACTAGAAGAGCAGGAGGCAAATGGGGGGAGGGGGTTGCAGCAAGTTTCTCTGCTAAAGGTCTCATTTCTAAGATGTATAGGGCACTGAGTCAAATTTATAAGAATGAGGGCCATTCCCCAGTTGATTAAACAAATGATATGAACAAACAACGTTCTAAGGAAGAAATCCAAGTGATGAATAGGAAATATTAATGATATGAAATTCATTATATGAAAAATGCTCCAAATCACTAAGTGTAAAACAACTCTGAGATTCCATCTCACATTCATCAACTTTTTTGTCAACTTTTGGCAAAGTTAACAAAAAGGGGAAAATAACAAATTCTAGAGGGGCTGTGGGGAGACAGATACATTAATGTCCTGTTGGTGGAGCTGAGAACTGATCCAACCATTCTGTGAGAGCTATTAAATGGTGCCTACCCTTTGGGCTAAGGACACTGCTCCTAGATCTATAGCCCCAAAGAAAATGTTCTTAAACAGAAGAAAAAAAGACCAATATGTGCAAAAATATTGTAGCAACTTTTTTGTGGTGGTGAAGGGGGTGCCCACCCACCAGGGAATGGCTGAACAAGTTACATACGGTCTATGAATGTGATGCTGTACTATTGATCCATAAGAAATGATGAAGGGGATGACTTCAGAGAAACCTGGGAAGATTTACGTGAACTGAGATAGGGGAGGGAGCAGAACAATCTATAGGGTGACAACAACATGCTATAGACAAACAACTTTGAACGACATCAGAATTCTGATCAATGCATTGACCTTCCACAATTCCAGAGGTCTGAGGAAGAAACAAGTACTTCCCAACCAAGAGGTGGGAGGCTCAGGGTACAGAATGCAATGTGGGGATCTGTTCTGCTTGACTGTGCATATTTGTTACAAAGGTTTTGATTTTTTTTCTTTTTTGATGGAGAAAGGGACGTCGGGTTTTGTTCATTGAAAATAATTTATTTTTTAAAAATAAAGAGGGGGCAGCCAGGTGGCACAGTGGATAAAACATGAGCCCTAGGTTCAGGAGGACCTAAATTCAAATCCAGCTTCAGACACTTGACACTTACTAGCTGTGTGACCTTGGGCAAGTCACTTAATCTCAATTGCCTCAAAAAAACAAACAAAAAAGGGTAGTCCATTAGCTACCCCAAGTCCTTCCCACCCAGGAAAGTGTTCTGTAGCTTCTCCCACCCCCAAGAGCTGTGGCATTACGAGTCCCAGGTTCCTTCACTGGACATCTTGAAGGAGAAGCTGGATCCTTACTTCCTAGGAGCCTTGTCGATGAGACTAGGACTAAATGAATCAGAGATTCTGAACTTCAGAGTTGAATAGGACTTCCGAGAGGGGACAAGACAGAACCAGAGCTCTGTGACCCTAGGCAAGTCCCCTGGCCTCTCTGAACCCTGAGTCAGTCTAGGTCCAAGCAAAAGCCAACCCCCAGAGGATGTCTGGGGAGAACAAGAAGCCATCCTCTGTGACTCCGAGGAACTTCTCCCTCCACTGGCCTTAGCCCCTGAGAGTGTCTCCCCAGCCTAGCTCCTTCGTGGGACATAGAAGCTCATTCCCATGCCCTCGGGGAGATCGGACCCATTCATCTGAACCGTCAGCCTAGGGATGCAAAGGCTAAAAGGGAAACGGGGAGGGTCTGTGCCGCTGTCCACACTGGAGGTGCTGCCGCCGCCACTGCCGCCGCTACCCAGCGTCTGGAGGGAGGGGAGAGAACCCGGCTGGCTGGCCCGGTGACCGCCATCTTCCCCATCACTCAGCAGCAGCCAGACTGCCGGCGGGTCCCTGGCTCGGCGCCATCACAGAATGAGTCAAAGACAAATAGAGGGGGCCCCGTCCTTCCGCTTGTTTACGGCACTGCTGAAGATGAGTCGTTTCAGTCGCCCCCACCTCCCCGCACTGACATTCAGGAGGGAGGACGCCTGTGATGGATGGCAGACGCTCAGGCATCGCAGGCGGGGACCTTTGTGAAATTGCTTCCTCCCGACTCTTGGCTTCTCTCTTTTTCTGCTTCTAAATGGGGATGGGAGCACGTAGCAAGAGGAGATTGACATTGTGTCTCTGTAACACAGGCCTAGTATAGAGGAAGTGTTTGATAAAGGTTTTTTCATCCATCCATCCATTCATTCATTCATTAAACACACTTTGTTAGTTTTTTGGTTTTTGTTTTTTTGGTGAGGCAATTGGGGTTAAGTGACTTGCCCAGGGTCACACAGCTAGTAAGTGTCAAGTGTCTGAGACCGGATTTGAACTCAGGTCCTCCTGAATCCAGGGCTGGTGCTCTATCCACTGTGCCACCTAGCTGCCCCAATAAACAAACTTTGTAAACCCAGCATGAGATCAGCTAGGCCAGAGAGCAGCTCACCCAATATGGGTGGGGGGAATCTTTTATGTGTCATGGGGAAAATGGGGTAGGGGATTTGGGAAGGGGTAGGGGTTTGGAGTCCTTAGTAATTCCTCTTTAAAAAATTACACCTTCTTGCACACAAAAGCAGTTAGATAGTCGTTTATTTAGAGGAAGGGGAAGGGAAGGGAAACCATGAAAGAAATCCTTAGACTTCTCATGGGGAGAAAGGCATGGCACAGAGAGAGTGGCTCTGAGATACCGATCTCCTCAAGCAGGAGACAGGCAGGTACTTTTATAGAGGACTGATGGGGGTGACCATCCGACTGTGGAAAGTTCCCTTAGTGAAGGAGGACCATCCCCCATTAGTGGTGGCTGGGGGAATTGGTTAAGGGGTGGATCTCTCAAGACATCTCTCTCCTCAGGACACAAAGGAAGCAGCCACACCCAAACTTATCTCCCCAGGGTTGTGGGAGACTAGAATGAAGGGTGGAAGTCCCAAAGCTAGCTCAGTCAGATCTGGTTCCACTTATCTCTTTAGGTGTGTCTGTCCTTTGGTTTAGTTTCTCAAGGAGAAGGTTCTTTGATGTGCCCCAGAGAACTTCTGGGGTGCTATGGGCCCATAACATATGGATCTTTGGTTCCATGTGAGACCACTAGGCTCAGCATCTGGGTCAAGAGAGGTCATCCTGCCCTGGCCAGTCCTTCTCTGGACCTTGGGGTCAATTCGCAAACCAGGAGCACTCAGAGGAGAGCAATTGCAATGGGGGAGAGCCTGAAGATGAGATTAATGGGGATGGGGTGAAGGAAGAATGAGTGTTTAGGTTAGAGAAGAGAAGGCTCAGGGAGAAGGAAGTGACTAGCCTCAGTTGCTTGGCCCTGGTGTGGGGGGTGGGGAGGAAGGGGACACGAGTCTGGTTAGGAGCCAATCAGAGCATTGTATTGATGCTCTGGAGCCAATGGAGTTTACTGTGTGGTGCACTCACGTGTATGCCTGCATGTGTGTGTGTGTGTGTGTGTGTGTGTGTGTGTGTGTGTGTGTGTGTGTATACAGTCGTGTGGTCACGTGGTCACACTGTGCTTCCCCTGAGATCAAAGGACAGATATCTAAGGGAAGCACTGGCTGGAGGGGGAGGGACCTGAGGAAGGGGGACCAATGGGGAGGCTGCTAGAATAACCAGGTGAGAGGGGACCAGGGGCTGCAGAAAAGGGCTCAGGCGAGGAAGAAGAGGAGAGACTTGATCGCTGACTGCCTGTGTGGGGAGCGGAGAGGAGTTTGGGCTTTTCCAGAGAAGAGCAGATGGGCGTGTTTGTAGGGAGCATGGGGGGGGGTGATGAGAGAGGGGACCGGCTCCTGGGGAGACGGATGGAATGAGGTCGGGGTGTCTAGAGGGCCTGGCCTTGGCAGGGAGAAGTGCCCCTACCTATTCTGTGACAAGAGGAAGGGAAGAGCGCAGGTGGAAGGCGTCTGAGAAACGTGGATGGGGAGTAGGGAGCTCTCCCCTTCCAGGGAAGTGGGGGGCAAGGGCCTCAGCTGACAGGGCATGGAGAGGAGCAGCCATGGGGAGCTTGGGTGGGGGGGAGGTTTGGAGGAGCAACTAGGGAGGTGTAGATGACAAATCGTCACGTCTGTGGCCTGTGAGGAGAAGCAAAGGCGGCAGATGGTGGCGGGGACCAAGGCTGGGGCTTAGCAGGGGATGAAGGGCAGGGCTCTGGCCACCGGGACCTTTGTCTACTACCCCTATCACCCCTATCACTTAGCACAGGGCCTGGTATACAGCAGGTGCTTACTCAATGCTTGTTGACTTGACCAACTGATTCAGGTTAGAGGATTCTGAGGGATCATGAAGACAGAAAGGACCTTGGGAGAAACTGAGGCCCAGGGAGGACAGGTCACATAGTCAGAGTCAGAATTCCTCCCTCTTGTTCCATTATCAGAATAGTCACTAATATTTTGGCGGTATTGGGCTACGCGCTTTGCAAACATCATCTCATAAGAGCCATTGGTGCTCCCATTTTACACATGAGGAAACTGAGGCAGGCTGACAGAAGTGACTAGCCTAGGGTCACACCCTGTTATGCGTCTCAGGCAGAATCTGAATTCAGGACATCCTGACTGCAGGTTGGCGTGCCCCCCCCACCCCGTTTGTGTGAGTCCCTGTTACATCGAGCAGCAGGCCCCTCTCGTCCCCCCATGCCCACTGGAAGTCTCCTGAGAGCCAAGGACTCCCCTGACGGCGAGGGGAGCAGAGTGGGGGAGGGGATCCCACTTACATCTGTCTGAATGATGCTCCAAGCGTTGGTGAGGCCTATGTTGCCCTCGGTGCCATACAAGTGCAGCCCCTTCCTCAGGTCCCTCTGGGCGTATGTGTCAATCTGCAAAGGAAGCAAAGGGAAGAGCCTTACTGGGGAGTCTCAGCCCTGACCTGGGGCTCTGTAGGCAAGAAGGGCCCCGCCTGCCCCACCCTCTTGGGCAGCAGCACAAGCAGCTTGGGGGGGGCTCATGGGGCTGTTGGGACCTAGGAGCCCATCTGGTGCCACCCCCTTATGGGACAAATGAAGGAACAAGCATTTATTACACACCACATATATACATAACTACCTTCTGCCAAACTTTGAGCAATGTGCTATAGACCAAGACAGGCCCTGCACACAGGGAGTTTACACTCTAAGTAGGGGAGTCAATATCCATCCTCTATAAGGCTCAGCACCCCAAGGGTACAGGAGCAGTCTTTCAGCTGGACAAACTGGTCAGGCCTGGACAACCTTGGGACACAGCAGCATCTCACCCTCACCTCACACCAGGGCTGCCTATGTCCACAAACCTTCAGTGAGCCCTAAATTGAGGATTTGGGGGAGGGGGTGTGGCAGCCATTCCCCAAGGACAGCATGGGGAGGGATGGGGCTGGGGGAGAAGAGGCACTGGGGGCTCTGAGGTGGGAGGGGCCTTTCAGCCACCTGAGGATGAGAAGAATCAGCCTTGAAGGCCAAGCAAGATGTGTGTGTGGGGGGGAGAAGGTGGGGAGCCTGTCATATCAAAGTGATGAGCCTGTCGACAAGAAGAGCCAGGTTCGAATCCTGTCTTGTATATTTACTAGCTGTGTGACCCAGGCTCACATAGCTTAGCCTCAGTTTTTTCCTCTTTAAGATGGAGCTAAACCGAGCACTGACCTCACAGGCCTGTTGTGAGCTATTCTTAGTATTCTTAATCCTTTCTTTTTGTAAAATGGGCCTTTCCCACTCAGACAAATTCTCCCTTCCAGGGTTGGGAGGCTCCCATGAGCCCACTGGGATGGGAAGACCTGCACAAATGCCTTTTCTTGGGCCTGCCAGGGAAGATGCTAGCCAGGCCTCCCCACCGCCCTGAGCCGTGTGATTCCTGCAGGGGTGCCTCAGAAGCCATGGTCTGAAGAGTGACTGCAGCCTGGGGTGGGGACTGGCATCAGCTAGGAGGCAGGTCACACACACCCCCTCCCCCTGCTGATGCCCAGCCCCCAGAGTGTCTTCTGGGCAGCCCTAATGGAAGGTGTGAGCTACTGAATTCTTAATGACGGCTGCATCTGTAAAGCCCCTGAGAGTGTGTGATTGCATATTCAGATAGTCTAACAGCCAGGACACCAGGAGGATTCTGAGGGCTTGGCCCCACAGAGACCACCAGGCACAGGAGGCCCACAGACCCCGCAGCCTCCAGCCTACATCTGGCCAGGCTGAGCTGGGATAGATTTGACTGAGGGCATTGTGGGGAGGACAGGTAGCTGAAGCTGCCCGGCTCTGGTCTCCTTGGGCCTCCTCTGTCCCTGTGGATGCAGAGGAGGGAGAGGAGCCTGGGCTGGACGCTCGGCCGAGGGCAGCAATGCCCCCTGGGGGGGGTCTCTGACCTCTCCTGCCCCCTGCCCCCAAAGGTGATCTCTGCTAGTCAACAACAGCTTCATTTGCTTAAGGCACTTTCCTGGCAGGGGCTTTGGGGGCAGGAACAAGTGCTAAAAGAAGACTGAGTCTCCCAGGGGGTCAGAGCTTTGTCTGAGGTCACTCAGCTAGGAGGCAGGAGGCAGGATTGTGTGACCCCTTCTGCCCCCATGGCCCCGGGCATGCGGAGTGCCCAGGCTGGGAGCAGAGTCTGTCCTGCTTGAGGGCAAAGACAGATCCAGAGGCTCTGACACCAGGCATGGGGGTGCATGCCCCTGGCACTGCCAGGTCCCGCTCCGAGGAAGGTGCCCAGGGCCCTTGGCCAGCTCTGGCCCGGGCAGGGCTGCCCAGCACCACGCTGGCAGCAGATGTGCCCAGGGAGGCATCAGGCACAGGCTGGCCTGCCCCTCCCACCCACTTCCAGGATGGCTGCTGTTACCATGAGTCCCCTTCTTCCTGGCCCTTATAGGCGGGCTGCTGTCGGGGATGCTTCTGCCCACCCTGCCACTGGTGGGGGACACAAGGACTGAAGTCCCAGCGTGTCCAGGTCACTTGATGCTGCCTCAGCGCTTCCCACTGGGCCCTGGGTAAGGGAGCAGGCCATGGAGGGAGAGCACAGGACGAGCCTGGCCACCGGACCCCACCCAGGAGGAGAAGAAGGGCCCGAGTTCAAAGCTGACCCTCAGAAAATCCCTTGTCCACGGGCCTCAGTCTGCTCCTCTGTAGAATGGGGTGAGGGTGGACAAAGGGCCTCAGAGCCCATCATACTAAATGAGCTCAGACAGCCACTTCTCCACCCAAGACCAGGGAAGGGGAAGGGGGTGGAGCAGGTGCAGGGCAGTGGTTGGTGGCCTTCCCCGCCCCTGCCCCCCAACATCTTTCAGGCAAAGGCTGGATGCTCACTGGCTGGCCCAGAGACACGTGTGGGGCCTGGTCACACCCAAGGGCCAGGAAATTCTCTTTGGGGGCAGTGGGAAAGAAGTCAGCTCACTGGAGGTTCCTCCATCTTCTTGGCTTCCGAGAACTTTGCTCTGACAGGACACCCCTTCTTCCCACAGAGCCCCCGACATGTCCCTTAATGGTGGGCCCACACAAGAGTGAGGGGTGGGGCAGGCCACTCATGGCTAAACAGCTACAAGAGACACAGGTCAGAGTGCTGGGCCGGGAAGACCTCCCAAAGACCTGAGTTAAAATCCACCTCAGGTCCTCTGGGCTAAGAGCACTTGCTTTCCAGGCTTCTTGGGAGGCTCCAACGAGATGACATTTGTAAAGTACTGCATCAATGTGTGCGCTTATGATCGCTAATCTGAGGGCCCTCTGGTTGCTCAGGAGGGGAGGAGGCCTTGGGGTCCCCTCACATTCACAGGAAGGGGCAGGGGCTGAGTCCCAAGACCTCCACCATCGGTTCTGCCTGTGCCCTGAGCCCTCACAGTGGCTGATCTGGGGCCCACATGTCTCCCCCCCTGCCCCCCCATGCCACCACCCGCTACCTCAAACAGAAGGAGCCAGCTGGATGTCTCCCCCCACACCCACAGTGAATGAGCTGCTCAGGAATCCCTGAGGGGAAAGCCCGGCTCAGACACAAGCACCCCCCAGTGGGCAGGGGAGGGAGAAGAAAGGACAAGGCCAGGGCAGCCCATCCGTCCAGGGTCAGTCCTGAGCACCTCTGTTGAAGGGGAGGGGATATGAAGAGCCCTGCCCTCAGGGGGCTCCCAGTCAGGTCAGGAGAGCTCAGAGCACTGTGGGATGGTGGGACCCCTAGAGTCTACACAAGGGTCCCCGTGGGCCTGCCGCCTGAGGTTCTGTTGGCCCAGTGAATTTTCATCTGGTTCTGCCCACGTTAGGAGGTGTTTGACACCCCTGGGGTGGACACCAGGTTGCTTTGGAGGGGAAGGAGGGGCCAAGGGGGGCATCACTCCCAGGTGGGAAAGTCAGGAAAGGAAGAGTTTGAGGGGGCCTTTGAAGGCTGGGGAGAGGTTGGAGAAGCAGAGAGGAGGGAAGAAGGAAAGGGTGGGGGCACACTGTGAGCGAAGGCTGGGCAATGGGAAAGGACACAGCAGGTCAAGAGACCAAGGAAAGAAGAGACTCCTCAGTGGAGGAAGAAATGCCCGTTGGGGAAGCTCCAGAGATTCTGGTGGGTGGGCAAGACTGTGTTGGGACTTGGGGCTTCCCTCCCTGGACTCCAGCTGGGCCAGTGCCTGGGTCATTCCCACAGGCAGCCACACCATGAAGCCCTGGGGCATCAGGCTGGGTGTGGGGTGTTGTGTGGACCATCTCTGGCCTCCACCAGGCTCCAGGAGCCGCTCCGGAGGACAGGAGAACCAGGCAGGCCTGCCTCTAGAACTCTCACTTTGAGAAGCTCCCTGCGGTAGTGCTGCCCGCCCAGCCCTGTCCCTGCCCTGGCTCCTCCAAAGTCCTGCCCCCAGAACACAAGCATGCACACATGCACATGTACATATACACATGCACATGTGAGCACACATGTACTCATGCACACATATGTGAGCAATGCACAGTGGATCATGTACACAGCAGAGCACATGTGAGTGCACAGGTGTATGCAGCACACACATGCACACACTAAACACAATGCATGCCTATACACACATGTTAGCATATGCACGGTGCACCACACATGAGTGCACATGTGTACACAGCACACATATCCACACACAATAAACGCATGCACATGTGAGCACGTGTGAGCACATGGAGCATGTGCACAGTGCACCATATACACAACACAGAGCATACGTGAGTGAACATGTATACACAGCACACATAAACACATGCATGCCCACACGTGCAACAGCAGATACACATGCATGCATGCATGCACACAGCACACACATGCACAGGACCTGGCACATGGGGAAAACAGTAACTGGCTGTGGGTGTGCTGACTAGTCACTGGCCTCCCAGGGCACCCACAGGGGCTCGGCTGAGCCCAAGCAGCCTCCCTTGAGCCAGCCCTGAGAGTGAGGCAGCTGGAAGTGGGGATCGGCTAGGGCTACAGAGGCTCAGGTGAGGTCTCCTTGGCCCAGAGAGGCCTCGGTTTCCTTCTGCTCCAACATCTGCAGATGCAAAATTAAAGCTGAGGGAGGCCTGGCCCCAGGGGAACTGTCGTCTTAGAGCCTCATCGTCCTGCCTCCTCCCTGGGCAAAAGCGGGGTGGGAGGAAGCATCCCAGCAAGGGATCAGCCTAAAGCTGCTGCTGGTGGTGCAGAGAGCTCTGGATCCCAGGACTTCATCATGAGACCATCATTAGAGGCAGCCAGGGCATCGTGATAAAGCGCTGGGCCTGGAGTCAGGAAGCCCTGGCTTCAAATCCAGCCTCACACACTTAATAGCTGTGAGCAAGTCACTTCACCACGGCCTGCCTCAGTCTTCTCAACTGTAAAATGGGAATCATGATAGCACTGACTTCCCAGGGTTGTTGTGAGGATCAAATGAGCTCAAATCATAAATGCTAGTGATTATTATGTTAATTATAATAATTAACACAAGCTAATGGTCCAACCGTAAGGTTTGAGCCACAAGCTGTCTGTGTATTCTCCTCCATCCTATTCTCTTATACTTGTCTTTCTTTTTTCTTTGTCTCTATTTGAGTAGATTTGTTTCTGACACTGTTCCCCTTAATCTATCCTCCCTCTTATTCCTCCTCCCTTTCTAATTCCTTATTGGGTAAAATGAATTTCTGTACCCAGCTGTATGTGTGCGTGTGTGAGTGCATGTGCTTGTGTGCACGTGTGTGCATGTGTACATGTGTGTGTGTTCTTCCCTTCTCTGGCCAGTTTAGATGAGAGTGAGGCTCATGTGACTCACTTTCCTGACCCCCCCCACCCACTCCTCCTTCCTCTTATAAATTCTTCCTTGCACGTTCCACTTCGGTGAGATCATTTCCCCCACTCTTCCTCTCCCTTCCTCCCCTCCCCCAGTGTGATGGTCCCCCTTCCCCTCCCTTCCATTCTAGCATGACAGCATCTCCCCCAGGCTCCTCATCTCATTAGACTTCCTCTAAGACCACCCATGATGACAAAGTTCTGAGGGGCTATATGTATCATCTCCCCATATAAGTAGGCAAACTCTTCAACCTTGGCTGGTCCCTTGTGATTTCTTACTCGTGTTTGCCTTTCTGATCCTCCTTAATTCTAGCACATAGTGATGATTAATGGCGATGATAATGATCATCTCCCAGGAGGAGCAAGCTCAGCTTTGTTGAGGTGGGGGCTCCCAGCAAGGGGCAGTCATTCCCCCAGTCTGAGATTCTGGGATCCCATGACCTGAGGGTGGCCCAGGCCTACAGCATGGCCATACGAGTCACTTCATTTCTCTGGCCTCGGCTTTTTCACCTGTAAAATGGGGGGGGGGATACACCAGGCCCTTTTGCTGGGGTGACAGCAAGGGAAGCTAGCCTGTTCTGTGAATGGGTGAAGGGATCGGAGGGTCTGGATTTCCTCAGCCTGTGGAGCTTAAAGTTTCCTTTGGCCCCAGGCACAGCCAGGAAAGAGGAGAACTCTTCCCCAAGAAAAGTCAGGCAGGTGCTTTGGGGCCACTGGTGTGGGGAGCAGGAGGGTGGGGGTCACTGCAGGGGAGCGGGGGCTCTACTGCTTGCCCACAGACAGAAGAAAAGCCATCCATCCCCAATGCACCAGCCACTAGCTCCCAGAAGCCCGGGTGACCCACTAGACAGGCATTTTTCTGAAGGTCGATGTACTGACCAGTACCAGCCCTTCCCGCCTCTGCTTTGTTCCCTAACACTCCACCAGGCTGGATGTGGGTTTTGCCTCCCCTGCCCCTGGGATCTCATCTGGCCAGGACAGGCTGCGAAGAGCCAGGTGCTGAGGGAAGCAGAAACTGGGGACCCACAGGCAGGGTTCTAGGGACCCCAAGCCAGAACAATCAGCCCACCCCTAGAAAAGAGAGTCTAGCAGGTGTCTGGGAACCCAATGACATGCACACACCAACGGAGCCTCAGAGAACAAGGGAAGCAGCGATAGGAGTTACTTCCACACTGCTTCCCTTCTCATTTGCACAGCTCATTGTCTCGGGTGCTTTTCTTGGGCCCACACAGATTCTGGAGAAAAGAGCCCAGTTTCACCACATCCTTTCTGTGCCCCCCCCCCCCCCTTCAGTGACAGGAGTTCCTTAGTCCCTGCCTGGTGCTTGTTGGTGCTCAGATCAGCACCGCCCAGCATGGACAGCTCCCAAGAGCGCCTAGCCCTTGGCCCTCCTTCACTGTCCAGCCTCTCCCCAGGTCCAGGTCGCTGGCTCCAACGATGACCTGTCCTGGTCCTGCTCCCACCTGACCAAACACTCTCTATGGGAGTTCCCCAAAACTCCCTGTGGGGCCCGCTAGCCCCTCCCTAAGTGATCTCACCAACTTCCCAGCATTTAATGAGGGTTTCTGTGCAGACGATTCCCATATCCATACATTTCTCTCCTGAGTTCCAGTCCTTCAAGGATGAATTATTCTTATTTTGGAGGCGGGGCAATGAGAGTTAAGTGACTTGTCCAAGGTCACACAGCTAGTTACAGTCTAGTGTCTGAGGCTGGATTTGAATTCAGGTCCTCCTGAATCCAGGGCCAGTGCTTTATCCACTGTGCCACCTAGCTGCCCCTGAATTAAAAGTGTATAAAGTCCTTACAACTCACAAAACATCAGAGTAAACACTGGGGGCCTAATAGACAAGAAGGAATGGGTGTACATACAACAATATGAAAGGAAGAGGGCTAGAGGGGACAGAACATTGAGTGTGGAGTCAGAAAGACCCGGATTTGAATCCTGCCTTAGGTTCTTATTGGCTGTGTGACCCTGGTAAGTCACTTTGACCCTGCCCCTCTCAGTTCCCTCATCTGTAAAAGGAGGATCTTGGACCTGGTGGGATTTACAGTCCCACCCAGCTCTGCATCTTCACAGAACACACGAAGAATCAAGGGAAGGTCCTGCGAGAACCAAGTCCTCACATCTGAGGGAGGGGACTCAGAATTCAGGGTTGTAGAGAAGGAGGCATTGAAGCTGAGCCTTGAAGAAAACTCTAAGGGGCAGAGGGGAGGGGGCAGCAAAGGCAGGGGCTGTAGCACAAATGGAGAGGAGGGCAGTGTAAGAAGAGGCACTGATAGGAAGGGGCCTGGCAGGGAAGGGGGTTAAACACCAGGGAACTTTGCATTTGATCCTCCAGGTGACAGGAAGACACTGGAGTTTATTATGGATGGGGGGGTAGGATATGATTGAATCTGTGCTTTAGGGAAGTCCCTTGGCGGGGGCGGGGGGGGGGTTGGAGTGGGGCAGGCAGACCCCCCAGCAGCCGCTGCAGTCGTCCAGGTGATGGTGAGATGAGGCCCTACCCAGGGGAGTGGGGGGGGTGGGCTCAGAGGAGAGGAGGGGGTGGACTGGGAAGATGATGCAGAGGCGACATCACCAGCCTCGGCCACAGCCTGGACCAGGGTTGGGGAAGAGTGGGGAGCCCGGGGTGGGGGGGAGCCTGGGGGCTGGTAGCTGTCTCCCCTCACTTGTTCATCCCTTTGACCATTACAGGGTGTCATTGTGAATTGGAGTGAATTAAAGCCGTCACATCAGCCTCACTCTCTCTTCCAGACTCACTCAAGTCCAACCTCCCCTCTTATCCATTTGACCATTCCTCGGTGTCCTTTGCTGGCCCTTGGTCCACATGTCCCCCAAGGCTCTGCCCTGGTCTCTGCTACTTCCCTCAGTGATCTCAGCCCCTAGAGATAGCCGGGGACGGGGCACGATGCCCACTGCACTAATCTGGAGTCAGGAAACCCTGAGTTCAAATCCAACTTCAGACACTTACTAGCTGGGTGACCTTGGGCAAGTCACTTAGCCTGTTATTTTAACTGAAAAATGAGGCTAACAGCAACACTCCTCACAGGGCTGTTATGAGTTTGAAATGAGATAATACTTGTAAATTGCTTAGCACACTGCATGGCGCACACTGCATGCTTGTGAATGCTTGCTCCCATGGATGCAGAGGATTCCCGGACCTCCATTGTCAAATCTCCCATGTCTCTCAGACTTTTCATTCAGGATGTCCAAAAGGCATCTTGAGCCTGACCTGTCCAAACTGGACTTGTCCCTTTGCCCCAAGTCCTCCCCTCTTCAAATGTCCCAGTTGATGGTGGCCAAAGCTACCTTGGTCCTCCCAGGCACTAGGCTCACCTCCCTCCCCGCCGCACCCTCTCTCTCTCTCTCTCTCTCACCACACGAACCCCCCCATTTCCTTCTCTCCACTGACAGTTACTCCCCTGCTGCCCAACCTGCACACAGATGCCAGTGTCCTGACTCTCCCCCCACCCCAGTCTGGCTGTGCTGCTCCCTTACCCAATCCACTCCCTCCAGGATCTATACCACACACTCCACACATGCAACATACCAAACACACACATACACACATTGACACACACTCACATACATTGACACACTCACAGACTCAATCACACTCACACATTCACTCACATACTCTCTCACACCCACACTCACACTGACATACACATTCACATACACTGTCACACTCACACACTGACACACTCACAGACTCGATCACACTCACAAACTCTCTCAAACACATTCACGCTGACACACACATTCACATACACTCACACTCAATCACACTCACATTCACTCACATACTCTCACACACATTGACTCACACTCACATACTCTCTCACACACACCCTGCCCAGTGATCACTCACTCATCACCAAGCCCTGCTGTGACCCCTCCCCTCAGCGCTGGTCTAAATGCTGGGCCCAAAGGAATACTGTGGACGCCTGAACCACTTGAGGCCTATCCTCCGGCTCACAGAAGGAATGCACCAGATGGGGAGCCCCAGCATTAGCTCGCCAGGGGAAATTTCTGGGTCTTTGTGGCCCCCGTGGCCCCCACCCACAAGTCACATCCGATGCAGAGAGGCTGGCATTCTGAGAAGGGGGGCCAGCTGGCAGGGAGGGGGATCCAGAGAAGGCCAATGCCTGCAGCCACTTACCTGGTCCGTGTAGACGAAGAAGAGGATGGCTACCATGAGCTCCAGCAGGAACACAATCAACAGCATGATGAAGAACTGAGGGAGAGAGGAAGGTGGACCCTCAGAGAAGGGAGGAGCTCCGCCACTAGACCCAGCCAGCACCCCCCCACCCATGACCAAGGCTCCCTCACCAAGGGGGTCAGTCCTGCCTGTGGAGAGAAACCAGCTCCAGAGCAGCCCCCCAGGCAAGATAGAGGGAGCCCCAGGCTCTCCTCCCACCCTAGTCACCAAGTCATGGTGTGACTGTGCACGTCCTTCCCCCCTTCAGTGTGTGTGTAGACATGTGTAGTATGTGCACTGTGTGTGTTCACGTGTGTGTATTGCACATGTGGATATGTGCACTGTGTGGTTGTGCATAGTGTGTGCGTGCACTGTGGTGTGTGTGCACGTGTGTGGTGTGTGCATGCGTGCAAGACATAATGAGCCCCAAAGAGATGGACGTTGGAGCCTGTGCCTCCCGCCCAGCCCGAGTCCGGCAGTGAGGAAAAGGGGTCGTGGCTCCTGGGGGAGGGGCAGCGCAGGGGGAAGAAGCTTCTCTTTGGGCCAGCTCCTTAATGTCCTCATGAGGGGTTTTTTGATTCTTGAAATAAAAAAGGAATTGGGGGGATGGGAATTCCAAGCCCTCCCCCTGCCTCCCCGCCTTCCTCATCCCCCAAAGCCAATGGGGAATCCTCCCCATTCTTTAAGCCTGGCTCAGAAGCTGCCTCCTAGGTGCAGTCTTCCCGGATTAATGCCCCTCCCACGTCCTGAGGAGCAGCTACGCCGAGCTCTAGGAGCACCAAGAGGGCGGGGCCTCTCCCTCAGCCCCTCCGGCTGATGAGAAGGGGAACCTTTGAACCTGTACATTTCCAAGATAAAAGAACAGGGCCAAAGATGCCGAAGAAGGAAAGACGATTTCCCTGAAGAATCCTGCTCTCCTCACACCTCAGTGCACCTGCCCGAGCAGGAGAGAGAGGGGGAGAGGGAGGAAGGAAAGGAGGGAGTGAAGAGGGAGAGGGAAGGGGGAGAGGGGACAGAGAGGGAGAGGGGAGGGGAGGAGAGGAGGGAGGAGAAGAGGAGGGGGAGGGAGGCCGGAGAAGAGAAGTGAGGACAGGGCTGGGGAGAGGAATGGGAAGGGAGAGGGGTGGAGGGGAGAGAAAAGGGAGGAGGGAGACTGGGGAGATGGTAAGGTGGGGAAGAAAGGGAGGAGGGGGAGGGGAGAGGAGAGGGAGGGAAGGGAAAAGGGGAATGGGGGGAGAGGAGGGAGGGGGAGGGGAGAGTGAGGACAGGGCTGGGGAGAGAGGAGCGAGAGGGAGGGAGGAGGAAAGGGGAGGGGGAGGGAGATCAGGAGGGCGTGGCCTCAGGTGCCAGCTCTTAGCAGCGCCGCCTCTAGGCCAAGGTTTCTTAAACTTTTTCCCAGGCGACCCCTCTTTGCCCGAGACTCCGGGTGTACAGATATGTAAAGTGGGTATACATAACCCGTTACTGTTTCCGGATTTTCACGACCCCCACATTCCGTTTCAGAAGTTTTGCTCTAAGGGCCCCACCCTTTAGAAGCAGAGCATTGGCAGCCTAGCCAGCCTGGGCTGATTCGGCCAACGGCCGCGCCCAAGGGCAGGGGTCTGGACTCGATGACTCAGCTCTCTGAGTACACTGACTGGGGGCTCCTCCTTCCCTCCCACTTCTCCCACCCTCAAACAAGCCAAGGCACCCCAAACATGTTGTCCACTTTCAGACACCACTGAAGTGCTCCTGCTTTCTCTGAGGCCCCATGAAGCCCCTGAGGCCCCCACGAGCCCTGCCAGCAGCCTCCCTCCAGCCCCACTCTGGCCCAGGGCTCTGAGCAGCCCACCAGATCCTGCCTGGGCCAGAACCATAAATAACAGGGAGCTGGGCCATCCCCTCTGTGGCCACCAGAATAATGATGAGTCATGAGCTTAGGGGCCCTGGGGAAGAGAGAAGCCAGTAGAAAGGGAAAGACGGGCTTCCAAAAATCTTCCTCCTGTGCCCAGGAAGGCAGGACCCTGGCAGCAGAGGGAGGGGGCACCAACCCTCCCAATCTCAGTGCCTGAATCTCCCCCATTAGCATGCAGGGAATAACCACACACTCGTGTCATGAATGGTAAGGGGCCAGGAATGAACCTGGGTCATCTCCACTGCCTCCCTCATGAACCTGCTCCAGCCCCTGACAAGCAATGAGCTTGCTGTGTGACCCGGAGAGCTGTGACTGATGACTCACAGCTGGGCACCATCCCTGGCCCTCACCTCAAAGCGGACTAAAGATGGAGGGGTGGAGACAGAGCAAGGTGGGCAGCCAGAGGGAGGCTGTCCCCAGCCCAGGACTGAGCTGCCAGTGTTCAGCAGGGAACTGGCCGAGATGAGGAGGTCCGAGGGGGGAGGGAGCCTTGAGCCCGCTCCAGAAAGAGCAAGGGGTCCAAACCTCCCTCTCCACTGGCACTGTGTGGTAGGCGGACTGGGAAGGGCCAACTGGCAAGCTGTCATGGGCCCAGGGCACCCCAGAAGTTCTCTGGGGCACATCAAAGAATCTTCTCTTTGAGAAACTAAACCAGAGGACTGACACGCCTAGAGAGATAAGCGGCACCCAGATCCGACTGAGCTAGCTCCAGGACCTCCACCCTTCATTCAAGTCTCCCTCAACCCTGGGGAGATAAGATTAGGTGTGGCTGCTGCCTTTGTGTTGACCAGATCTGCAGTGCCCCTCTCCCAACTCCCTCAGCCACCACCAGTGGGGGAGGGTCCTTCCTCACTAAGGGAACTTTCCACAGTCAGATGGTCACCCCCATCAGTCCTCTATAAAAGTACCTGCCAGCCTCCTGCTCGAGGAGATCGGTACCTTAGAGCCACGCTCTGTGCCTTTCTCCCCATGAGAAGTCCAAGGATTTCTCTTGGTTTCCCTTCCCTTGCCCCTAAATAAACTACCATCTTATTCTACCTGCTTTTGTGTGCAAGAGGGTGTCATTCCTTAAAGAGGAATTCCTAAGGACCCCAACCCCTACCCCATCTTCCCCATGACAAAGTGACCCCAAGTCTTTCTCTTCTTATGGGACTAGGGGGGAGGGTCTTTGGAGTGTTATGAGTCTAGAAGTGTGGCTATAGCCCAGTAGGGTGGGGCTCAGCAGAGGGTCAGCAACACTGCCCTTTCTTCTCTGGGGGAGTACTCTAAGTCTAGAGGAATGGGCACATTTCCGGGGAAAGTAGAGGCCCACCAGAGAGGAAAGGGGAGTTATCCTGATAGGTTAAGACAGGATGTGCCCTGGACCTCATTCCTCCCTTTTCAGCAACAAGGAGTCAAAAAGACCTAGGTTCAGATCCTGCCTCGTTCTGCCTCAGGGTTGGACTCCATGGCCTTTAATATCCCATCAGCTTTAAATGGCTGATCCTCTGATGCCCAAGGGAAGGGCCTAGGGGCCAGGCTGCTTCCTGCACAGATCTGCCTGCTCTGTGCCTGGCAGCACCCCTCTTAGGAAAAAAAAAAGCAATTGTGAATTTTTCCCCACTTTACAGCACCCCGTGATTTAATAGATGAGCAGGGCTCATAAAATGTTTCCTGTGCGTGATTCCCAAAAGGCCTCTCGGCTTGATATATTAATAGGCAAGAAGAACATTACCAAAGAATCACTTAGTTTTTTAATTGTCTGTGATTAATGTTTCATGAGAAGGGGAAAATGCACTTCTCCATCTCTGCACATTTTTCTCTCTTCATGGCCCTCTTTAGGAAGTGGTCGAGCCCTTGGTGACCATGACCACGAGGTGACAAGCTCTGTCTGTCCCCTTTCAAACAGTGAGCACTCTCTAACTAGGAAATGGGCTACTTTGGAAGGTAATGAGCTTCCCATCATTGATGGTATTCAAGTCACAGCCAGACCATCTTTTGGCAGCTGTATTGTAGAAGAAATGTGTGCATGTGGCAGGAAGTTGGGGTGCCCCAGCTCTGAGACTCTGGCACTCAGAGAGGGTCAGAAGGGTTCTTTGTCATTGTGCTGCAGGTTAGACCAGAAGACCCTGAGGTCTCTCATGGCTCTGGGGTGCTGGGATAGGGGAAACATGATGACTCTTGTACCGTGCCCCCTCAGAACCATCCTACCCTTGGCGGTCAAGCCCAGGCCGCTCAAGTCCCCTCTACTCCGTCACATCCAGAGGCTGCCTGTGGCCCCAGGGTCAAATACAAAACGTTGGGCTTGCATTCAACGCCCCTGGTTGCCTGCTTTTCTGGCCTGCTCACGCCAGGCTCCCCACACGTCCTCTTCCTGGGCTGTCCCACCATTGCTGGGCTCTGGGCGTTCTCTCTGGCCACACCCTGGGCCTGCAGGCCTCCCTCCTCCCTCTCTGCAGGACCCTTCCCCAGCCCCTCCTGATCCTGGAGCCTGCCCTCTCCTGTTCATTCACAGGCTTTGTCCCGGTTAGACTGGGAGCCCCTGGAGGGAGGGCAGGCACGTCCTTGCCCTTCTCCGCATGCCCAGTGCTTAGCTCAGTGCTTGGCACACAGTAGGCCCTGACTTGTTGACTTGTGCCGGATTTTTTCCTGGCAGAGACGTTGGATGTGATTCTTTCTCGGTGCTTGGGGGAAATGCCACGGTCTGTCCTTTCTCAGAGGCTCTGTGTTCGAGGTGACTGGCTCTAAGCACAGGGTCTGAGGCTCCCTCGAGGCCCAGAGGCTGCTCCTGATGGGCAGTGGGGGCATCTGCGTCTGGGACGGACACAGGCCCCACAGGGTCAGCTAGCGCCATCTGCCCTCAGCCTGGCAGCTCCTGATATGGGCCATCTGCTCAGGCAGGCCCTGGGCTCAAAGCACAGACCGGCCCCTCTGGCCCTGCCCTTCAGTCAAGGCCCACCTTGCTCCTCATGGCAGGCAGAAAGGGCAGAGGGAGAGTGATGCCTCTGACTGGGAGTGGTGAGTGCCAACATGGGAGGGGGATGGAGATGCCAGAGCCTTTCCAGGCACCACCTGCTCCCCTGGAGCCAGCAGATGGCCCTGCATCCTGGAGGCCAAGGGAGGGTCTTCTAAATGCCAACTGGCCCAGGTTGGCTCGGCTGGGCTTGAGTGGCCACGGCCAGGCTGGGGGCAGGGACGCCACGAGAGAAAGTGGCAAGGGCAACTTTCTGAGACTGTCCCAGGCTCCAGGAAAAGGGGTAACAGCAATGGACAGCCCGTCCTGGGGGCTGACGACTCCCCACCCCCAGAGTCCGGCCTCTCCATCCTCATTTAGGGACAAGGGGGCCCCAGGCCAGGCAGGCCCTTCTTCTGTGAGGCATCTGGTCAAGCCTCAAGCCGGCTCTCATGGACGCCTCCAAGCAGAGCTGGAAGGAACCTCCCACCCAGTCCAGCGTCTCCATTTCACTGAGGAGAGACCCAGGCCCCAGAGGGACCATGGGCATGGGGGAGGCTCAAACAGCCCCTCTGACTCCTGAGCCAGCCTTGGACCCCCTGCCTGGCTTAGAGCCCTGCCTGAGCCACTGCAGAGTCTGGGGAGAAGAGAGGGATGTAGGAAGGGCCCAGGCCCAGATCAATGCAGAGCCAAGGGGCTGAGGTGACTCCCAGGATGGGCCCGAGATCCTCAGAGCCCCACCCCACAAAGGAAGGGGGCCAGTCACATTGTGGGGGGCGCCAGGTCAGGGCCGTGGGACAGGCCAGGCCTGCCCATCCCCAGGGCTCCCAGGCACGCTGATGGGCCCGTAGGGCTCCAGGCTCTTGTCAGTCCCTGCCCCGGCACCAGGGGTTAAAGCCAACATTCTCTCTCATCCTCCCTAGACCCAGGGAACGCGCTTCCCCAAAAGTGTCCAAAGCAGGTGGCTGGCAGAGGAGGGAGGTGGGAACACCCTGTCTGCTTTCCTTCTGCCCCGCCAGGCATGGGCAGCACAGAGATGGGGTCGGAGGAGAGGACCAGAGGGGGGCGGTGGCCTGGGGGGACGGGGCACAACACAGAGCTCTGCCCCTCCTCGGGTCCTGCCTCCTTCCCCTGGTCCCTCTGTCCTGGGCCATCATCCATGATCCTCCTGTGCCCTGTCCCAACCGGCCCCCCATACACAGTTCCCAGGTGCCCCAGCCCTGAGTTCACCCAGGGCTGGCACCAGGCCGGCCCTGGTCCCTGCCCTGCCCAACACTCACACTGAGAAGCAGGCATTTGTTTTCCTTGATGGCTCCGATGCAGCCCACGAAGCCTATGACCATGACGAAGGAGCCCGTGACGATGAGCAGGTTGGCGGCCGAGAGTGAAGGGAAGGATGGCGAGAGGGTGGCAAAGTTGCCCTGCGTCACAGCCAGCCAGATGCCCACGCCGAGGATCCCGCATCCTCCCAGCTGGGGGTGGAAGAAGAAAAAGGAGAGCGTCAAACCCTGTCCCACAGCCCTGTCCTGGTGCTCCCCACAAACAGCTTTCCCCAGTGGGGTGTGGGATGGGCTCCGAGGCGCCTCTTGCCCCGATCCCCAGGCCTTCCCTCCCATCACCTTCCCACCTGCTGGGCTTCACACAGAGGCTCCTCCCAAGGGTGGGGCCCCAAGCCCCACCCCACCCTACTCCTCCAAGGGGGAAAGGGATGGGCGGGGGTCTCCTCCCCCAGTGCCTCATCCTCGCACCATTCCTTCCATATCACACACAGAAGGGGAGCGTTCTGACCACTGCTGGTCCAGCGTGGCCCTGCCCACACCTCTGCTCTCCACATCCCCACTGGAGGGCTGGGCCACCCTCTGGTCTGGAGGCCGCTGGAGCCATCTCCCAGGGACCCTGGGGGACTTCCTTCCGGAGAATGCCCAAGCCCTCACCAGCCCTCCACCCTGGCAGCATCTGCCGAATCCTGTCTGTCCTCTGCCTCTGCACCGAGCCCAGGATCCACCCTCCAAGCCACAGCCCCTGGGGCAAAGGAGTGTGGGAGGAGAAAACTGCAGCTGCCAGCCTCATTTCACTGGTGAGGAGATGGCCCTTTTGGGGTGGAGACCTGCCCCGGGCGGGTGCAGAGCCCCGGCTTTCCAGATTCTGGGGCCTGCCCTCTCTCCGCTCTGGCCCCCACACTTCTGCCCCAGGACAGTCAATTCCTTCTGTAGCATCTTTCCCTAGGATCGCCTCCCCCTCCCCCTCTCTCCCCAAAAGCTACCATAAATGTTGGTCTCTCCAGGGCCTCACACACTTGCTAGGCCCCCAGAGGCAGCTAGGTACAGGTGAGAAGACCCCTGGAAGAGGAGGGAGACCTGACTCGCTCTGTAGATGTCACTGGCTCATTGTGTGACCCCTCCAAGACTCAGTTTCTCCACCTGTGAAATGGGGAGAATAATTTCTGCTCTGTTCTGTCCTTGTCCTGAAGACCACCTAAGGTTATTTCATGGATAACATGCATGAATGGGCTGACAGTGAGTTAGAACTGTACAGCTCTGTGGGCGGCTGTGGGAAGGGGCCCACCTAAAGCGTTTGCATTCCCATGGAGCTTGCCTGCCTGCCTGGGCTGCCAGGAGGGGAGAACCTTGGCTCAGCTGCTGAGTTTCAGACGCCGAAAGCTGATCTCTCTGAGGGGGTCCCCCATGGCAGCTGCCTCAGAACTCCATCAGTCGCGCCATTGCCAACAAGGTTGCCCAACTCCTACCTAGCAAGCCTCTGTGGGGAAAGATCAACACCACCAGTACCTACCACCCCCTCCCCAGCCGGTGCCCATGTTTGCCAGACCAGCAGAAGGAAAGATGCCAAGACCCTTTCGCATGAGAATGATTCTCCGAGCTCTTAAGTCTCCCAGGCTTTCTTCCCCCTCCCCCAGCCCACCCCCAGACTTCCTTAATGACTGAAAGGCTTCGCTGAGCTTCCTAATTGCTCGTTATTACAAAAGTCAATTAGAAAAAACAAAAATGAGAAAGAGGGAATTCGGGACCTCACTAGCGTCCTTCCGGAGCATAGATTCATTGTCTTTGCAGCCTCTACAAAGTGATGGGGGGAGGGAAAGAGGAGCTGAAGGTCCTGGCCGAAAACCCTCACCCTCGGCCAAGTGGCAAGCTTCGTTCACCAGCCTGTGTTCACTCACACATTTTTTTGGGGGGTGAGGCAATTGGGGTTAAGTGACTTGCCCAGGGTCACACAGCTAGTAAGTGTCAAGTGTCTGAGGCCGAATTTGAACTCAGGTCCTCCTGAATCCAGGGCCGGTGCTTTACACTCCACTCTTAAGCTGCTAGTTTGTGCCCTAGAGTGGTCAACACAAATTTATTAAGTACCTACTACGTGCCAGGCAACCGTGCTAAGTGCTAGGAATACAAAGAAAGATAATAGTACCTGTCCTCAAGAGGCTTACAGTCCAATGGGGGAGAGACTGGAGATAACCAATAGAGGGGAGGCATCAGTTGAGGGAGGTAGGGAAAGGTAGAGACGGGAAGGGAGCCGAGAAGGCCAGGGGATAGGACTAAGGAGCGAGGGCAGCCCAGGCCTGGGGGACAGAGAAAGCTCACGGCTGAGAGGAGAACCCTGCAAGTCCCAGATTGAAGAGAGAGCGCTGCGCTGCCGCCGCTGCTCCACCTGGTTCCACTTCACAAGCCAGACGCGCCCCCCTCCCCCGCCCCTCCGCGCCTCGTACCGCCTCCTTTTGTGTGCCGGTTCCCTCCCTGGGTCCTCAGCTTCTGAAGGCTGGGACCATCTTTCTTATCAATCCTATCCCCTGCATTTAGCGGTGCCAGGGACACAGAAGGCACTTGAGAAATGTGGATTGGATCGGATCCTGGGAGAAGACCCGACACCGTGGGAGGGGGCTCAGTTCTGAAGAGCATTTCCATTTGGCCCTGGAGGTCATTGGGAGCCACTGGCGTAGGGAGGGATGTGGCCAGACCTGTGTTCCGGGATGGCCCGGAGTGGGGAGAGGCCGGGGCAGGAGGACGGTCAGGCGACTGTAAGAGCCCAGGTGTGAGCAAATGGGGACAGCGCCAGAGAAGCTGTGGCCTTGGCAACAACCTGGCAGAGCCCAGGCGGCGGGAGGGTTTGGGGGAAAGGTGAGTGCCGTCACATGTTGGGTTTAAGAGGGGCCGCCACAGCGGACAGAGCACCAGGCCTAGAGTCAGGCAGCCCTGAGTTCAAATCTAGCCTCAGGCACTTCCTGGGGGTGCGATCCTCGATCTGCTTGCCTTGGTTTCCTCGTTTGTGAAATGGGGATAACGCGAGCATCTACTTCCCAGGGTGGTTGTGAGGATCAAATGAGAGAAAACGTCTGTAACGCGCTTAGCTCAGTGCCCGGCGCAAGGGGGCGTTGTGGAAAGCTTGGCTGTAATGATGCTGGTAGTGATGGTGGTGGTGTCTGGGGAATCCAGCTCAAGATATCCAATAGGCAAATGGGGATGTCGGACTGGAGGCAGGTGAGAGGCCGGACGAAGGTCCAGACACTGCCGGCGTCGCGGGAGCCATTGGATACGTGCTGCCTGGTCACTGAGCGGCTCCAGAATGACCCTCCCGTGGGCTGACCATGCCTGGGGCCGTGGGAATGGGCACCTGGGGGAGGGAAGGTTTTCTTAGGTGGGGACCGGAGAACGTTGCTGGCGAGGGAGAAAGTGCTCGTAGTGAAAGCCCTGGCGGGAGGAGAGGAGGGGGGAGGAGGGGAGGAGGCTTAATGGAGACACGGGGCGGGGGGGGGGGGGGGCTGGTCTGCACAGGAGCGCTGGCTCCGCCTTGCCCATGGGGAGGACAGGGGGAGGCCAGCTAGATGGCACAGTGGTAAAGCACCGGCCCTGGCTCCAAGCGGCCACTGTGGGGGTGCCAACCCCACATCGGGCAGAGGGAAGGGGGGCTGGTGCCCTCATTCAGTCATCCCCACTGGGACACACACTCTAGCTTGGAGTGAGACGCACACTCAGAAAACCATCCAGGTTCGACTTTCCATTTGCCCTTATTGAACCTAGAGAGGAGAGGAGAGGACTGGGCTCTGGGTCCTTCCTAGACACCTTTCCGGGGAAGGTTCTGGACATTCTTCTTTCCTCTCTCCCCAAGCCCACCTCAGAGGTCTTGGATTAGCTTTCCTTCCTTCCCATCCTCCCTCTCTCCCTCTCCAAGAAACACTGAAACAAAATACCTGGTTGAAATGGTGTATTGACAGTCCCCCCACTTCAGACTAATCTGGGGCAGAACCCTGAGACCTTTGGCGCCCTCAGAGTTTCTACTGGCTTGGATGGCTACAATGGGGGGACAAGAAAGGTTCCTCTCGGGCTCTTCAGTTTGGCTCTGGAGCCGCCCCTCATTCTCTTGTCCAAGATGTCCCAAGAGGTCAGGATGACAGAAGGTAAGGAGCACCAGCGGTTCCCATTTTCCTGCACTCAGAAGCAGATCTTTGCAAGGTCCTTCATTTGTCATCCCATATTGATATTCGTACCAGTGTTAATTCAGCCCCTAGCAGGGCTCAGACTGCACAGGTCAACTGGCACAAGAGCCTGGGAAGATCTCCGTCTCTCTCCCTTCTTTCTCTGTCTCGCTTTCTTCCCTCCCTTTTTCTCCCCCAGCTCTGCCTCTCTCTCTCTTCCCTCTGACTCTGTCTTTCTGTCTGTCTCTCTCTTCCCCCTCCTCCCTCCTTCTTGAAGCTGGATTTGAATTCAGGTCTTCCTGGCTCCTGGTTCACCTCTCTGTCCACTGTGACACCAGCTGCCTTCATGTCAGAGGGTCCCTGCTCTGAGTCCTGAAGAAAACTAGAGATTCTCCAAAGCAGAGATTAGGAGGGAGGGCAGACTAAGCGTGGGGGACAGCCTGTGCAAAGACATGTATTTGGGAGATGGGCTGTCAAGTAGGCTCAAACACTGAAGCCATGAAGGGAAGTGACCTTCAGGTCCTCAGGGTCATGGGGGTGGGAGTTGAAGACACCCTGGAGCCAGACCTTGGACATGTGACTCCCCTCATCTCAGACAAACCACTGAGTTCCCCATCTGCCCTTGGGAGTCCTCTGGCTGAGTTCCAGGCCAAACACCTTGGCTGTGACATTTTGGCTGCCCTCACAAGGACAAAAGTCTGTCAAGGAAATGTAGCAGATCTGGAAGCTCCTGTGAGCCAAATGTGGACACCCCAGGAAAACATGCCCCCCTCCCCTCCCACCCTCCCCCAGCTCCTTTGCAAGAGGGCAGGAGCACAGGGGCCTCACTGACCTCACCAAAGCAGGGAGGGTGTCTGGGGAGTATGGGGGGGGGCACTCTCACACACACATGCACAGTTATACAAACTCACGTGTGCACACATAGTTATACACACAAACTCACATACACACTCCTCCAGACTCTCACACAGTTATACACCCACAAACACATACACATTCCTCCAGACTCTCACAGAGTTATACACCCACAAACACATACACAATCCTATAGACACACACACACAGTTATACATACACAAACTCACACACACTCCTCCAGACTCATTCATCTCATTCTCTCTCTCTCTCTCTCTCTCTCTCTCTCTCTCTCTCTCTCTCTCACACACACACACACACACACACACACACACACACACACACACACACACGCCTCTGAGTTCCCGTGGGAATCCTGGGCAGCAGACCCTGAAGCCTTTGGCTAGAAGGGCAGGTGGGTGGGACAAAGGAGGAGAGGAGACTCAGAGACTTTCTCTGCTCTTCAGAAAGCCCCTTAGGGAATCTGGCAGCTGTCCGCGGTGCTGAGATCTGGATGCCAAGTGGGAAGCAAGCGTGTCACTGTCCACAGCCAGATAGTTCTGACATTTGAGGGCCAAGGCAAAGGCACAATGATTCCCCCTCCCTTGAACCTCGGAGGACTTGGCATCTACCCTTCCTTCCCACCTTCAGCTGCTTGTTCTGAAAGCTAATACTCAGAAGGGCACAGATGAGCTCGGTAACGAGGGGCCTGAGAGAACATATGGGCATCATTTGAAGGAGCTGAGGATGTGAAGCCTGGAGAAAAAAAGGCTTGGGAGACATGGCTACTGTGCTGAGGGATCTGAAGGGCTCCCATGTGGAAGAGAGAGCAGGATGGTTCAGCTTGGCCCTAGAGGGTAAAACTTGAAGAAAGGTGTTGCTGTTGTTTTTAAGAAAAGAGAGCACATCTCAGTTTCATACCAGGAGAGACATCCTAATGATGGAATCTGCCACATCAAAATGGCCTGGGATGCCCAGCGTGAAGGAGGGAGGGAGGCCCCTCACTAGACTAGATCTTAAAGCAAAGACTGGAGGACCATTGGCTGGGGTTGTTGGGAAGGGGATGCTTAGTCAGGTACAGCCTAGATGAGAGGCCTCTGAGCCCCTCCCAAACCTAAGACTCTATGCCTCCCACCTGGCCACAGGGGTGAGCCCCCAAGGCATGGAGACAGCTTGGGGCCTCTGATCCCTGGCCCTCAAGGTGATGCAGAGTGGGAAGCCTTCAGGGCACTGAGTGTCAGGATGTCAGGACCCCCTAAGACCCACAAAGGCTGACCACAAGCCCTAGCTTTCTCTACTCCAGACAGTGAGCATAGGACCAGAGAGAAGATGGGATCCCCCAAGAGAGGAGGCTAGTCAAGCACAGTTGGCTAATACAACACTCACGGAACTTCCTGGGAGAAGGGGAGGGGAGGCTGTCCACTGGTAGAAGGGGCGCTCATCTTTGGGTGAAACATTGTCACATGCCAGCCCCCACTGAATGGAAGACCAGAGGGAGCAGGGTATGGCCAAAGGTTTGGATCCTCTGGTCAATAGCAGGTCAGACACAAGTGCCTGGGCACTAGTGTGGCCCTGTCCCTGTGGGCCACATCCCCTCAGAAAAGTCACTTAGTGTCCATGAACAAGGAGTGGGCTGGGGAGGGGGTGAGGACCCATAAGGGCCTGTCATCATTGAAGAATCTCTGGATCCATATGTGGACAGTCTAGCACCTGGCCTGCACCATCCCTGGGAATGCTGCTGGCTTTGAAAAAGAGATCTGGGGGGGGAGGGTTAGGGTTAGGTTGCCTGCCAACAAGCATTTATTAAGCACCTATTGTGGCAGGCCCTGTGGTAAGAGGGAGGGACACAAGAAAAAGGGGGAACTGCCCCAAGGAGCTCACAGTCTAATGGGGAAGACAAATCCAGATGGGATAAATCGGAGATAATGAACAGGGGAAAGGAACTCACATTAAGAGGGCTTGGAAAGGTTTCTTAGAAGATGGCGTTTGAAGTGAAATCTGAAGGAAGTTAGGGAACGGAGGGGAGGAGAGAGGCCATCCCAGGTAAGGGGGACAGCCAGAGAAGGCCAGAGATGAGAGATGGGGGGTTGTTGGTGGGAGAGCCAGGAGGCTAGGTCATTGGGTCAAAGCGTGGGCATGGGTGAGTGAGAAGACTAGAAAGGGAGGGGGTAGATTCAGAAGGGCTTTGAAAGCCAAACAGAACATTTTGTCCTTGACCCTGAGGGTGATAGGGAGCCACTGGAGTTTACTGAGTAGGGGTGTGCTTTAGGAAAAATCACTTCAGTAGCTGAATGGAGGATGGATTGGAAGGGGAAGACACTGGAGGCAGAGCGACCCCCCACCCCAGCTGCAACAGTCCTGGCCTGAGGTGATGAGGATCTGCAACAGGGTCGGGCAATGTCAGAGGAGAGAAGGGTGTGTGCACAGTAGATGTCACCAAGGTAAAATTGACCTTGGCAACCGATTAGCCATGGGGAAGTGAGAGGGAGTCAAGGGTGACACTTAGATTGTGAGTCAGGGCAACTGGAGGAATGATGGGACCCTCTGCCTCACTCCAAGTATAAATGAAGAGAAGGGTTAAGGGGAAATAGAATGAGTTCATTCTCAAACATGTCGAGTTTTCCATGTTCAAGACATGCACTAGGCACTTGGAAATGAGATTGGAAGTGAAGAGAGAGGTCAGGACAAATAACCCTGAGAACTGTCAGTACAGAAATGATCATTAAATCCACGGAAGGAGATGAACTCACCAAATGAAGGAGGAGAGAGGAAGAAGAGCAGAGGGCCCAGGACAGAGCCTGAGGGACAGCTGTGCTTAGAGGCCATGGTCTGGAGGAGGATCCAGTCAAGGAGACAGAGGAGGAGCAGGCAGAGAGGCAGGAGAAAAGCAGAGACAGAGATGGGGGGGGGTCCTGAGAACCCAGAGAGAAGACAGTACTCAGGAGGAGAGTGTTTGACCACAAGGTCAAAGGCCACAGAGGTCAAGAAGGGTGAGGCTTGGCCATTAAAGTATCAATGATAGCTTTGAGGAGAGAAGTTTCAGGTGAACGATAAGGTTGTGAGCTAGACTGTGGGGAGTTAAAAGGGAGCAAGAAGAAAAGAAGTGGGGTCCCTATTACAGACAGACAGCTTAGCTAGAAAAGAGAGCGGGTGGCAGGACAGTAGCCGGGATGAATTTGAGGATGGGGGAGGCACTGGAGGAGGAGCTGGTGGACAGGGAGAGACTGAAGATAAGAGAGGGGGTGGGGATGGAAGGGGGCAGCCTCTTGGAAGTAATGAGATGGAATGGGAGCGCTGGTGCAGAAGCAGTGCTGGCCTTGGCAAGGAGGATGTGAGAGAGGAGTGAAAGAGAGAGCGACCCCAGGCCTCTGGGAGATGTGAGCTGAGGAGGGGGCAGCCAGTGAATGGCCATTGGTTTTCAATAAAATGTGAGGCAAGATTCTCCGTCAAGACTCTGGTGTGGGAGAGGGGAGCCAAGAGAGCTTTGAAGAGAGATTAAAAGGCCTAGAAAAGGGGGCAGCTAGGTGGCACAGTGTATTAAGCACCAGCCCTGGATTCAGGAGGGCCTGACTTCAAATCCGGCCTTAACCACTTAACACTTACTAGCTGTGTGACCCTGGGCAAGTCACTTAACCCTCATTGCCCCACCAAAAAAAAAAGTAAAAGTCTTAGAAAATCTGCTGGGATGAATAAGTAGTGAGTCAGCTTTGAAGGCCCCAAAAGATCGGCTCACCCTGGGAAAGGGCCAGCTGGGATCATGGAACACATTTGTAGTGGACTCGGCCTGCAAGGTTTTGTGATTTTCTTCCTCTTGGGTAAGTGGCAATTGTGTGGGAGCAAGGGCATAGGATGGTGGCAGTCATCCAGGGATGAAGCTTAGCCTGGCAAGATCTTGAACAAGGCGCCCCCCTCCTTAACTTGTCCGCTCAGAATCTTCACATGCACAATAGTGTGCTCACGAACACGCACACACGCATGCACACACACACCCCTCTGCAAAGGTTTGGGGGCAAAGGAAAAGTGTCCACAGAGCTGTCCAAGACCTTCAGCACATGGATACATCAGTACCTCCTCCTCCCACCCCACTTAGCATCCACCAGAGCTGGCTAGGAGTTGTCTGCTTCCCTCCTCTGAGGAGAGAAAGGGCTGAGGGCAGCTGCTCTTTCCCTCGCCTGGAGAAAACCTGCCCGCAGCCTGGGACTGCTTCTGCTGGATTCCTCTGACTGTCGAAATCGGACTCCCTGAGCGGAGACACCATGAGAAACAAGGTCACGGAAAACCATGGATCGATAGCTCTTTAGTAGCCCAGTGGCCAGGCCCATGCCCTATCTTGTCATATGACCCCATCTCTCAGAGCAGCTGCCCTGACCCCCAGGGCACTCTCAAGACAGCCTGGAGGCTCGTGAGAAAGAGCAGAAAAAGTGGGTGCCTGGAGGAGAGAAGGCTACGAGGAGACACTGGAGAGAACACTGGGCTGCCAGTATGAGAAGGGAAGATTGGGGGTCACCCTACACAACAGTGCTTCAAGAATTGCACGGGATGCCCATGGGAGGGTAGGCAGTAGCTGCCACTCCCCAGCCACCAGAAACAGTCACAGTGAAAGGAGTTTAGGCCCCAAGGAAGAACCTCTGCTCTTGGAGAGAACTGGCCATTCTGCATCTCAGCCCAGCCCACCCCGGGACGCTCCTGGGGCCAGAAAGCTCATCCCGACCTCAGTCTACATTGGCCACCGGCTCCTTCCTGCCATAAGACCCAGGCTAGCGCTCGTGTCTTCCCACATCTCCTCCTGCTCAGGCTGAACCAGCCCAGTTCCTCCAACCAATTCTCATGTGAAGGACTTGGAGCCCCCTCTCCACCCTGGCTGCCCTCCTCTGAATGCGCCTATCAATGCCCTTCTTAAACGTGGTGCCCAGAGCTGATCCCAACCTACTGCATGTACCATGACTAGGGCAGAAGAAACAGGAGCTATTTGCTGCCTTGTCCTGGATGCTGCCCCTCAATGTAGCCCAAGACTGCCATTACACTGCAGATTTGTACTAAGCCTGAAGTCCCCTCAGACCCCAGGATCTTTGCCAACCTGAGTGCAAGACTTCATACTGACCACTCATACATATTCTGATTAGATTCAGCTCAAGCCTCTAAGCTCATCAAGAACTTGATGAGTTCTGTCCACAGTGGATTGGCTGTCCCTCCCATGTTTGTTTCAGCTTCTCATTTGAGAAGAAAGCTGTCTGTGATTGGCCACAGGACTGACCCCCAACACCCACCATCAGCTGCCCCTTGGCCATTGCCGCTCTACCCAATCTAGTCTAAAGGTTATTGTCCTTGGAAGAGAAAGAAAGAAAAATCAATCAGCTGAGCACTTCTGCCTTCTCTCCATCATCACCCCTTCCTGTCTTTGATCCTGCTCTTTTCCTCAATATCACATTGATAAATGCAGTTTTCCTTGCCCTGAGAACTACTAGTCAGTATTGTGGGGGCTCCTCCCATAGGAACATACCAGGAAAGCAGAACCAAGATGGCGGTGGAGAAGGAAGGACTACAGTGAGCTACACACATACAATCACACCCATCCAGACATGTGAACGTGTGCTCACACTCGTGTGCACATCCACACACACACCCAACTCCAACAGGATTTAGGAAATGCACCAGACTGAATGCTGATCAGGAAATCCAGGAACAAGCCACAATGAGTCATCCTTCCAGCCCAGGTTGGAACAAAGAGATAGAGAGGTCTGGACACTGGGGACTGGGTCTGGCCATTGAAGAGCACCCCAGAGCAAAGAGAGTGGGCACTAGGCAAGAGATCCCAGATCTCGAACAAGGGGCAGGAATGGGCACCACCTGGCAACACTGTTGCTCATTCCCGGTTCCTGTCAGATTCAGGCTGACTATGGAGCTGTGCCCAGCTGGTGTTCTCAGGCAAGGAATGCTCAAGGCTGGGTACTGAGGAAGGAGTGAGTTTGGAAGTGACCAGTGGCAGAGCAGGGTCTCAGTGCCAGCTGCTGGGCCCATGTGAATCCCAGACCAAAGGGGAGCCTAGTGATCTGTGACTAAGGCAGCAGAGTAGCATCTACTGCTGCTCAGAGGAGGGGCCAGCAATTGGACTTTTTCCTGGTTCAGACCACTCTGGGAGCACTGAAAGATGGTAGGTCCCCAGACTGTCCCTGAGGTCCTGGAACAACACAACATTCAATATTCCAAGAAAGCAGCAGCAGGATCAGCCCAGACCTTCCCTCTAGAAGGGTGCAGAGCCCAGCCCTAACACCAAGACCAAAGGCTGGAATAATGAGCAAACAAACAAAACAAAACAAAATAACCCCACCATAAAAATCTATTGTGGTGACAGGGACATAAAAGACACAAACCCAGGAGAAGATAGTACATCTACAAGCAAAGCCTCAAAGAAAAGTTCGGCTTGGGCACAAACTCAACTAGAATCCATGCAAGAGATGAGGCCAGAATTTATAACATTTTAAAACACATTGTAAATGCTTTTTATAAATGAAGTGAGAGGAAAAAATAAAAAAAGAAATGGGAAGCACATAAGAAAGAATTGGAAAGGCACGAGAGGTACCACAGAGGTACAAATCTTCGCCCAAGCAACAAAGTCCCTGAAAATTCAAATGGACCAAAGAGAAGCAAACAACTAAAAGATAGAAGGAAATGCAAGTACTTCATAGTAATAATGTCCCATTGAGCACTTCAGACAGCTAGCTCCTCTCCTCCCCATCAGAGCTGTCTCATCCTTGAGAGCTGAAGCCCCTTTCTGGACTTACCTTCCCTTTAGAAGGAAACCCCATTAGCCCATGGGGTCCTGCCTGTCCTCCTGAACCCCTGAAATCTGTTCTTCCCAAATCCAAGGGACATGTCAGACTGCTGGTTTTCCAGCATCAATCCACCAGCATTAATTAAGCACCAACTGTGTTTTAGGCCTTGTACAAGGGACCAGGCAGGCAAATCTCCTGCCATAGAATTAAGCCAGGGGAGAGACACATGCAGAGGAATCTACCAGAGGGACCAAAGGTGGTTTTAGGGGCACAGGGAAGCCCACGCAGAGACTGGAGGCAGAAGAGGGGGGATGGGGCAGTCAGAAGGCCAGTCTGGCTGGGCTTGAGTGTTCAGAGGTGAGGACAGACTAGAGAAGTCCGGAGCCAGGTGCAAAGAGCCTTAAATGCCAAACGCTTTGGGCTTAATTCTAGAGGCACAGGGAACCCATGCAGTTTCTTGCGGAGGGGAGTGAGGAGGTTAGAGTGGCCTTTTAGGAGCATAGCTTTGGTAGCTGTGGAGGATGGACCAGAAAGGAAAGACTGGAGGCAGGGAGGCCCATGAGGAGACTGCTCAGGGTCCAGGTGAGAGGCCATGAGAGTCTGGCTGAAGGCAGTGGCTGTGAGGGGGGCAGGGAGAAGGGGGGAGATAGGAGAAATGGGGCTCATTCTTAGGAACGAGGGAGGGCTCACCCAATGCTTGTGGCCTGGACAGGGGGCTTGGGAAGGAAGATGGGAGGCCCCCTCATCACACTCCTCTGGATGCTCGGGAGGGGTCTGCCAAGGGCTGTGGGAAGCTGAGGAAGACTGGGCCCACTCTCAGTGGGAAGGATCCACGGGGTGGAAATGCTGCCGTGGGAACAAGGCTGATCCCGGCTCTTTGGGGAGCACATCCTGCCTAGGTGCCCGTACACTGCACAGCCTTTGTATCCTGGGCTCTTGGAGGACATCACCATGGGCCGATCATTCGATCCCTCCACTATCTCTGTTCTGGGCTCTTGGAAAGACTTTCAGAGGCAGCCTTCCCTGGCCCAGAGCAGGGCCATGTGGGCGGGAGGGCAGGTGCACACATGCACACACACAGTCACACACTTATACATGCACACAATGCACACGGTCACACATGCACACACTTTCATGCACACCCCCCCCACAGTCACACAATGCACATACACTACCCATACCACACAGTCACACACACTTACACATGCACACACTTATAGACACAATAAGTCACATGTGCATATATGCACACATTCGTGTAAACAGTCACATACCACACAGTCACACAAATGAACACACACACCACAGTTCACATACGCACTCACACATGTAACTACACACCCCACACTTACACACACATTCATGCACACCCGTGCTCACATGATCAAGCACAGACACGCGCGCGCGCGCGCACACACACACACACACACACTCACGTATACACACAGTTCCTGAGCCCTCTCTGAGGCCCCTTAGCCCCTCCCTCTTCGCTCCTCAGAGCCTCATTCTCTCTCTGCCTACATCCCACTCTGGGGGCCCCCTCCTGATACCATGGACACCAAGAGGGGAGATTCATTTCTCAGCCACCACAGAAACATGTCCAGAATCCTCTTGGAGGGGACCGGGAGGGGAGGGGAGAGGGCAGAGGGGAGGGAACACCAAGTCTCTCCTAAATGAGTCTTTTGGCGGTGGTGGACACATGTCTCTGAAGTCTGGCATGAAGGACTCCACAGAGAGGAATGAAGAAAATGCAATCAGAGCAGTGACCGCAGAGGGTCTCTCCCAGGCCACCTGCCAAGCTGGGGAATGAGAGACAGAGATGGGGGAGGGAGGAGAAGGGCAGAGAGGAGAGAGAAAGGGAGGGGGAGGGGGGAGATGGAGGTGGGGAGGGGAGAGGAGAGAGAAAGGGAGGGGGGAAAGAGAGACCGGGACAGAGGAGGGGAGGGAGGGAGGGAGGGAGGAGAGAAGTGGGGTAAGGGCCAGAGATAGAGAAGATAAGAGAGAGAGACAGGCAGCAGGGGTTGGAGGAGGATGTATCGTGGGTAGAACTCTGTCCTTGAAGTTAGACCTGGGTTCAAATTCTCACTGTTCCTAGCTGACTGTGGGCAGGCCACTTCCTGTCCATGAGCCTCAGTTTCCTTCTCTGTCCAAAGAATCCCTGCAGTAACTGTTTCCAGGATCGTTAGGAGCCCAGGGCTTTGCACCCCTCTCCTCATCCTTCGATTCACCTGGTTCCTGGGGTGTGAAGGTCACACCAGCCCCCTCTGCACGAGGACCAGACTCAGGGCAAGAAGAGTGACTGGCATTCCCCCACTGGTCCCTCCCACACCCCCAGCCCTCTGTGCCAACTCTCGGCAGACACAATGGCAATTCCTACTGCCTGGGGATCCCAGGGGCTCAGAGAGGGATCCTACTCCCATGGGCCTGATTCCCAGGCTACACTGAGGCTAAAAGGAGAGCTGAATTTAGTGTGCAGAAGCAGTGCAAGATGAGACTGAAGAGGCAGCCAGGGCATTGAATGTAGATACTGTGTACAATGTTCTCTTGGTTCTGCTCACTTCACTACACATCAGTTCATACAAGTCTTCCCAGGCCTTTCTGAAATCGTCCTGCTTGTCATTTCTTAGAGGATAATAATATTCCCTCACCATCATATGCCACAGCTTGTTTAGCCATTCCCCAATGGATGGGCCTTCCCTCTGATGTCCAATTCTTAGCCACCACAAAAAGAGCTGCTAGAAATATTTTTGTTCAAATAGGTCTTTTTTTCTTTTTGGGGATGTCTTTGGCATATAAGCCTAGCAGTGGTATTGCTGGATCAAAGGATATGCACAGTTCTATAGCCCTTTGGGCATAGTTCCAAATTGCTCTCCAGAGGCAGCTAGGTGATGCAGCAGACAAAGCACCAGCCCTGGATTCAGAAGGAACTGAGTTCAAATCCGGCCTCAGACACTTGACTCTTACTAGCTGTGTGACCCTGGGCAAGTCACTTAACCCTCATTGCTCTGCAAAAACAAACAGACAAACAAAAACCCCCATCAAATTGCTCTCCAGAATGGTTGGACAGCTCAAGTCTTTCTGACTCCAGGCCATCAGGCTGCCTCAGTGGCTCTTCCAGGTAGTGTCTGACATAGGGGCTGGTGGGGCGGGGTTTGGGTTGCTACAGTTCAGCACAAAGCCAAAGGAACGGAATCTCCAGGACTGTTCGAGGAGGCCACCATCACCACCCTCTCACTGCCACATCCTCCCTGGGTCAGTGAGGTCTCTAGGAGAGAGCCCCAGGTCAAGGAATGGTGTGGCAGCTGGTGGGACAGACTGGCCATGTCCTTAGAGTGGAGAGGAAGGAGGGACAAGCAGAGGCCATTCCAGAGCCCGGGGACCATCGAGGCTAAGGGGGCAGGGGAAGTTCCAGGGTGTCTTGTCACACTGTTGCTGTGAAGCCTTGGACCTGGGCACCCCTCCCCAGCCTCCTGCCCTTGTAGCTTCATCCTTGCCTCTGTCTGGCTCTCAGACTGTTTCTTGCTCCCTGTCAGCATCCAGGGCAGACCCAGGGACTTGCCCCAGAGTTCTGATGCCCACCTCCAAGGCAGAATCTGGGTCAGGAGGGTCTTTTCCCCTCCCTTCATCCAGGGAGGTGTCATCCCACCCCTAGCCTGGAGCAGTCCCTGTGCGCCCACACACATAGATGGGCAGACACACATTAATGTGACCCCCTTAAGCACACAAAAACCCTTAGTGTGCCCAGAGCCAAACAGACGTGCTGATGTACTCACTCACACACACACACACACACACACACACACACACACACACACACACACGCTAATGCATACACACCTCCCCCCAAGGATAAGGCATCAACCATCCCCAGACCCAAAGCTCATCCATAATTCATGGTCAGAAAGCTTCCTTCCCCATTCTCCCCTCTTCCCCCACCCCCTCCTCTCTAGACACCACAGCAGGGCTCTCCCAGGGTTGGTGAGCAGCCTGGCCTTGTGCTCAGGACCACAATCCAGACAAAGAAGCCCAGAAGTGTCCCCAGGGACTCCGGTGGTGACAGGTGGGAGGCCTCGGCCTGGAGCTGGGGCACTTGTCTCCAGCACTGGCCCTGCCCCGTATTGGCACGCTGATCTCCCCTCTCTGAGTCTTGGTTTACCTAGACATCCTTAACTCCTCCTGGGTTCCAGGAGCCTGAGGACCTCTGCCTGTATATCCCACATTTGGTCTGAGAGCCCCTGTTTCCACAGCACTAGAAGTCCAGGGAAAGCTAGAGAAATGGGGGGCAGGCCTCTGGCTGAGGGGACAAGGACGATAGGAAGAAGGGCACTGGACATGTGTCTCCACACATCCCAATGACCCGGGTGTCACTGGCAGGAAAGGACTTGGCCAGGCACTTCAAGGCAGGCCTTCCTCTACCTGGGAGGCCCCACACAGAGGACAGTAAAGGTCAGCTTCATAGTGGGGATGGAAGTGGGAGTCAGTGACGAGACTTCGGCCCAGTAAGAAAAGGGAGGCCGCCTCCCCAAGGCCGTCCCGAGATGTCCTCTCTGCTCTCTCCCCCCCTCCCCCCCCCAATCCCCCTGAAGTCAGAGAAAGAGAATGGGCTCCACGGGAGGCCTCAGGCCTGAGCCGAAGCCTTGGGAGCGGCTGAAGGGCGGCTGCCCTGGGCTGGGGCGGGTAGTAAGCCTCAGCCTCATGTGAGGCTTCTTCCGCACACGCCACCCCTCCATTAATAATTGTCTTGTTACTCAGTTGTGTGCAGCTCTTTGGAACCCCATTGGGCATTGTCTTGGCAATGATCCTGCAGGGCTTGGCCACGTCCTTCTCCAGTTCATTTGACCGATGAGGAAACCGAGGGAAACAGGGGGAAGTGACTCGCCCAGGGTCACACAGTTAGGAAATGTCTGAGGCTAGATTTGAACTCGGGTCCTCCTGACTCCAGGCCTGGTGCTTTATCCATTGTGCCACCTAGCTGCCCGAAGAGTTCTTTTTTCTCCTCCTCCTCCTTTCCCTCCTCTCCCCCTCTTCCCCTCCAAACCAGGGGCAGGTCAATGGCGGGGCCCAGGCTGGGATCCAGTCTAGCAATTGGAAAATTTTCCTACGTTGTTCAAGGAGAAAATCAAAGGGTCTTGGTCCCAGCAGCTCCTGCTGAGCTCCTTGATGGGACCGAAGATTTGCTATTGATTTCCAGAGGAGACACACTCAGTTCTGCTTCGGCTGCCAGCAGGCATTCCCCGAGGATCTCCTCCTCGCCCCCCCCCCTTCCCTCTGGAGCAGGGAATCAGGCCTCAGCCTTGCTGAGCTCTTCCAAAGCAGGCCTCAGTTTCCTTATCTGTAAAAATAGCCCCAGCTTTCCTGGAGCACAATCATTTACCATGTGGTGTCACAGGGGGAGGGAGAACAGCATCCTTTGAACCCACAGTTAGAATGATCCCGTGGCCCTGATCTCTGGGTCTCCAGCTCTATCTGGCTCTAGGGAGGGGGTCACTGAGCCCCAGGAGGAGGCAGTCATGGGACCAAAGCTGACCAAGAATATCACCACCCCCCAAAACAAGTCTGACAAGCTCCCGTCCGGACTCTGTTTCAAGACCCCTAGGGAAGGGAGCCTGTCACCTCTCCCTCCCTGCAGACCCCACTGCCCTCGGCCAGCTCAGCTGAAGAGGAAGTGTCCCCTTTCCTAGGGGCTAAGGCAGCATCTGCTCGGTCCTGAGCCAGCCTGGGACTGGGCTGAGCCCAGGCAAAGAAGGCACAGGCAAGGGGGGAGGGGCAGAGTGTGGGGCCCCTGGAGCTGCCAAGTTTGGGGGCTGGCACTGCGGCACCCAGCAGGGGGACCGAGAAAAGGGGAGGAAGGGGCCAGCAGCTGGGGTGGGGAAGATGAAGGCAGAAGACATTTTATAATCTACCCTGAAACTCCGAATGGAGGAGACGGATATGGGTCAAGGTGGGGCCCACCGCATTTCCCTCCTACTCCTGGGCTGCTGAATTTAATCCTGTCCCTGAGTCCCCTGAGTCCCCAACAAGCTCTGGGCTCCTCCTCAGCTCACGGTGGGGCCTCAGTAAAAGCCTCGCCCTGGAGTCAGAAGACCTGCATTCATAGCCCCCATCCTGGCCACGTGACCACGGGGAAGGCATCACCCCTTGAAATGTCTATGGGATCGCCAGTTCCGATGTCCAGTTGTGGGCAGGACAGGAGCTCAGGAGAGTGGCTGCAGCTGGACAGAGATGGGGATCCAACCCATGGAGGCTGATGAGGGCACGGAGAGAGGGGATGCCCAACTCCCTGGCCTGGGGTGGCTCAGGTTTCTGGTGCTGCCCTAGGGGCAGGCGAGGGGACTGACGGCCCTTACGCCACGCCCACATGCCCCACACTTCCCAGCGCCTGGGGAGTCATCTGTGTCAGGGCCGGGCAGAGGGAAAAGCCAGTGTCTCATGCCTGAAGATCGGTTGGAGGAAATGCCAGTTGTGAGGGATTTGGCAGAAGCTGATTTCAGCGGGAGGAAGGCGTGGGCACGGCAGGACTCTCACAGCAGATCAATAACTTCCTTCAGGCCCGGAATGGGCCTCGCTGGCACACACGGCTCTGAGTCAGCTTTGGGCGGCAAGAGATGGGGAAGATCAGCCAACCGAGGAAGGGAAAGAAAGTGGGGGAGGGGGCGCCTGGCCCGGCCAGAGCTGTCCCAGGTTCTAAAATGGGCCGTCTAGAGACTCATGGAGGGGGCAGGGGATGAGCAGTGGAAGTCAGAATTCCTGGGCGCTGTCTGCCGCCTGGCACTCCATGGGAGGCCTTGGGGGAGCCCCTTCTCCGCTCTGAGCCTCTGTGACCCCTCTGTTCAACCCTGTGCGCTCAGCCTCCCCCGGCCAAAGAGGATCCGTGCTGTGAAGAGCCACGTGGAGGCCGGAGGCCGGAGGCGGAGGCGGAGGCTCTGCCAGCGGCAGCGCCTCTGAGCGCTCGGCTGCGGCTGTAGAGGAGACCCCGTGCAGGGCGAGGCAGGTCAGAGACGGCACCCAGCATAGCTATGCGGCTGGTGGGTGGCTCCACAGGCTGTCTGCTAAGATCTGGCAAAATTTCCAGCATCCCCCTTCATTATCGGGTCCTGATAATGGCAGTCGACTCACAGGCTCCCACACATGCATGTGTGCTCACCGGCAAACACATATGCCCAAGCACCCACGCGCCCACACCGACACACATGTTCACACCACACCCAGGCACTGCCCGATGTACACATTCACACCCCCACACATCCAACAACCCGAACAAGGCCCATCCCAATCCCACAAGCATTTATTAATCTCCCAGGTACAAGTCACTGAGCTAGGCACTGGGGAAATCGCAGGGTCTCACAGGATACAGGAATACCATGGCGTGTGTCCATGACACGGATGTTGATGATCACACATATGCACACTGGAAGGGAGAGAGGAACACCCAATGAGCTGAGGAAGGACGGTGGGAGCCAGACTGAGGAGAGCTATAGATGGAGAGGGGCTTCAATTCTAGGAATCAACTAACATAACAGACGGTATTAATTACAAGAAGAAAAACATCACATCATTATATCAATAAATGTACCAAAAAAAAAAAAAAAACCTTTAATGATCCTCTTTGGGGGCAGCTGGTTGGAACAGTGGATAGAGCACCAGCCCTGGAGTCAGAAGGACCTGAGTTCAAATCTGGTCTCAGACACTTGACACTTACTAGCTGTGTGACCCTGGGCAAGTCACTTAACCCCAATTGCCTCACCAAAAAAAAAAACAACAAAAACCTTTAATAAATGTAGAAGATGCTTTTGACAAAATACAACATCCATTTGTGTTAAATAAGAATGTTTAAAGGTATAGGAATAAATGGACTTTTTCCATAAAAGTATTTTATTATTTTCCAGTTACATATAGAGATATTTTTTCAACATTTGTTTTTATATAAATGGACTTTTTAGTGACTTTTTTGTGTGTGGGTGAAGCAATTGGAGTTAAGTGACTTGCCCAGGGTCACACAGCTAGTAAGGGTCAAGTGTCTGAGGCTGGATTTGAACTCAGGTCCTCCTGACTCCAGGGTTGGTGCTCAATTCACTGCACCACCCAGCTGCCCTATAAATGAACTTTTGTTTTTTGTTTTTTGGGGTTTTTTTTGGCAGGGCCATGGGGGTTAAGTGACTTGCCCAGGGTCACACAACTGGTAAGTGTCAAGTGTGTGAGGTCGGATTTGAACTCAGGTCCTCCTGAATCCAAGCCCAGTGCTTTATCCACTGCGCCACCTAGCAGCCCCCATAAATGAATTTTTTAAACCATATTCATCTAAAACAAAGAATTAGCATCGTCCAAGTGGAACAATGTGGCCTTTCCAGTAAGATCGGGGCTAAAGAGAAAACATCTGGCAGCCCCTTTATTATTTGTTAGAGTTCTAGGAATGCTCCCTAAACAATAAGACAAGAAAAGGGAGTCAAAGGAGTAAGTATAGACAAGAAGAAAACAAAATCATCCCTTTGGTGGATCTCCTCAAAGAACCTCAGAGATTCAACTGAAAGTTAATTGAAACAATAACTTCAGCAAAATAACAGGATAGAAAACAAACCCACAAATCACCACCTTTTCTGCATATTACCAACAAAACTCAGCAGGAAGAGATAGAAAAAGAAATTCCATTCAAAAGAACTCCAAAATGTATAAAAATTGTGAAAGATTAGCAATCAAGATACATAAAGAAAATGATATGAATACAACTAAAAATACTCTCTACAAAAATTTGGACCTGAATAACTAGAGAAATAATAATTGCTCATGGGTAAGCCATGCCAATATAATATAAAGGAAAATACCACCTCAACTAATCCACAAACTTAGTGTCATACCAATCAAACTACTAAATGATGGCTTTAAAGAATTAGAAAAAATATTAACAAAATTCATCTCAAGGATCAAAAAGTAAAGAATCACAAATAAAATAATGAAAAAAGTGGAAAGGAAATGGTGGAGAATCAGTAGTTACTGATCTAAATCTATACTATAGGGCAGTAACCATCAAAACTTTTACTACCTAAGAAATAGGAAAAAAGGATTGGTGCAACAGATCAAACATAGTAAAATAACAATAAACCCAAGGACTCTGATTTACTGTAGTCAGGTCTCCCTCTTCAATGAAAGCTGCTGAAACTAATGGTCTGGAAGAAATTAGGCTTAAACCAACTTCTCATGCCATAAGCCACTACAAGCACCAAATGGATACATTACGTAGATAGAAAAGGTTGTTGTTGTTTGTCCTTCATTCTCAAAGGGGATCTTGACATCAGGGTGATGTCATGACTTTCAGTGACTTGGACTGAAGAGAGGCAGGGCTGTGCAAAGTCACCAGCCTTACTCTTTCCTCCAGGGCCATCTGGGTCCAGTGGCAAGATATAGATTAGTATGACTGGAGATGAGCCCAGATGTTTAAGGCAATTGGGGTTAAGTGACCAGGGTCACACAGCTAGGAAGTGTCAGAGGTCATATTTGAACTCAGGTCCTCCCAACTTTAGGGTCAGTGTTCTATCCACTGCACTACCTAGCTGCTCCTAGGGACAACTAGGATGGAAAAGGTCGTATCATAACCAAATTTAGAAGAACAAGAAAGGAGACACCCTCCACAACCATGGACACAGAAAGAGTTTTTGACTAAAGGAAGTATAGAGAGGATTACAGGAAATGGAATAGGCAATTTTGATTATGTAAAATGTAATGATTTTACACAAATAAAATTTCCACAGTTAGAATTGTAAGGAAAGCTGGGAAAAAGAATCTTTGCAGCAAAATTCTCTGATAAAGGTCTGATATCCAACATATAGAGAGAATTGATGCAAACTCTACATACGAGGTGTCCCAAAAGTCTTAGTGCCATTTTAAGGCAACAGAAAAAATGGAAAATACAAGTGTTGGAGGGACTGTGAATTGGTCCAACCACTCTGTTCCAAAGTTCTTCCTTTGGAAAACTATCTTCAAAGTCATTAAACTATATAGACCCTGTGACCTAGCCGTATCACTACTAGGCTTACACCCAAAGAGATGAAAGATCGAAGGGACCTGTGTGTACAAAAATATTGACAGCAGCACTTTTTGTGACAGCAAAAACTGGCTACAAAGGACTGCCCATCAACTGGGGAATGGCTAAACAAATTATAGGAAGTGAGTGTAATGGAAAGTTATTGCTCCATAAGGAATGAAGAAATGAGGATGTGTTTGAATCAATTTAGAGTGAAAGGACTAGAACCAGGAGAACAATTTCAATGGTGATGACAACACTGGAAAGGAAAATAAAGGGTTGGCAGAGCCAAGATGGCAGAGAGAAGTCACAGAGTTGCCTGAGTTCTCCCCAGTTTCCCTCATAAACAACATTAAATCAAGCCTCTCAATGGGTTCTGGGGCTATGGAGCCTTCAGGAAGACAGAGAGAAACAATCTTCCAGCTGAAGATAGCTTAGAAGGACTTCAGGAAAGGTCTGTCTCACTTGGGTAAAAGGGGAACACAATGTGGAGGGTGTCTGGGCAAGCTAGCAGGAGGCTCTTAGTCACAGCACAGATCAGCAACTAGGGCTCCTTGGTCCTGGTGCAGCAGGCTAGTGGCACAGCTGGCCAGTTGTGAAGCCTCCACCCCTAACACAGAAGGCAAACTACAAGCTGGGGTATCCCCTACACATCAGGCATGACTAGGCTAGGCCATCCTCGTGCAGATAGCAAGCCAAGAGCCCTTGAGGCCTCAGAGCAGTAAGCTCTGATCACTGGATCAGGCCCCATGCCCCCAGTACAAGAAGCTTGGAACAGTGCCCCCTGTACCCTGGGAACAGAGCTCAACTTTAAAAGGCATGAAATGGGCTAAAATATGAGTAAGAAAAAAAGAATCAGGGGCATCTAGGTGGCACAGTGGATACAGCACTGGCCCTGAATTCAGGAGGACCTGAGTTCAAATCCAGCCTCAGACACTTGACACTTACTAGCTGTGTGACCCTGGGCAAGTCACTTAACCCTCATTGCCCCGCAAAAAGAAAAGAAACAAAAGAATCCTCACCATAGAAAGTTACTATGATAGATGCTCTTTTGTGGTAGCAAAGAATTGGAAATTGATGGGATACCCATCATTTGGGGATTGGCTGACCAAGTTGTGATATATGAATGTAATGGAATACTGTCATGCTGTAAGAAATGAGCAGGCAGATTTCAGAAAAACCTGGAAAGACCTAAATGGACTGATGCTGAGTGAAGTGAGCAGAACCAAGAGAACACTGTACACAGTATCAACAACATTCTGTGATGATCAACTGTGATAGACTTAGCAACTCTCAGTAATACAGTAATCCAAGACAATGGCAAAAGACTCATGATAGAATATGCTCTCCACATGCAGAAAAAGAACCATGGAGTCTGACTGCAGATTGAAGCATACTATTTTCACTTTTGTTGTTGGGGTTTTTGTTCATTTCTTCTTTCTTGTGTTTTTTTCCTTTTGTTCTGAAACTTCTTTCACAACATGACTAATGTGGAAATATGTTTAATGTGATTGTAATATATAACCTATATAAGATTGATTACTGGCTTCAGGAGGAGAGAGGAAAGGGAGGGAAGGAGAAAATTTGGAACTTAAAATCTTACCAAAATGAATGTTATAAACTATCTTTACATATAATTGGAAAAATAGAATAAACTACAATTTGGGGGGGGCGGGGAAATGAGGGTTAAGTGACTTGCCCAGGGTCACACAGCTAGTAAGTGTCAAGTGTCTAAGGCCACATTTGAACTCAGGTCCTCCAGGGCCGGTGCTCTATCCACTGCACCACCTAGCTGCCCCCCACAATCTTTTTTTTTTTTTTAGTGAGGCAATTGGTGTTAAGTGACTTGCCCAGGGTCACACAGCTAGTGAGTGTTAAGTGTCTGAGGCCAGATTTGAACTCAGGTACTCCTGACTCCAGGGCTGATGCTTTATCTACTTCGCTATCTAGCTGCTCCCCCTCCCCCGCCCACAATCTTTTTTAAAAGAAAGTTACCGGGGGCAGCTAGGTGTATATATATGTGTGTGTGTGTGTGTGTGTGTGTGTGTGTGTGTGTGTGTGTGTGTACATATATATAAAACCTATATCAGATTACCTGCTGTCTAGGGGAGGGAGGGGAGGGAGGGAGAAAAATCTGAAATTGGAAAGTTTGTATAAACAAAAGTTGAGTACTATCTTTACATGTAACAGGACAAAAAATAAAATACTTTATTAATTAAAAAAAAGAGTCAACAGCTTGGAAAAGGAAGCACAAAAATTGACAGGATAAAAAACCAATTCCTTAAAAAATAAAACTGGACAAATGGGGAAAGAAATCCAGTGAACAGGGGCAGCTAGGTGGTGCAGTGGATAGAGCACTGGCTCTGGAATGAGGAGGACCTGAGTTCAAAAATGGCCTCAGACACTTGACACTTACTAATTGTGTGACCCTGGGCAAGTCACTTAACCCCAATTGCCTCACCAAAAAAAAAAAAATCCAGTGAAGAATACAACTCTTTAAAAAGTAGAATTGGAGGGGGCAGGTAGGTAATGCAGTTGATAAAGTACCGGCCCTGGATTCAGGAGGACCTGAGTTCAAATTTGGCCTCAGACACTTGATACTTACTAGCTGTGTGACCCTGGGCAAGTCACTTAACCCTCATTGCCCTGCCAAAAAAAAATTGGCCAAATGGAAAAGGAGGTACAAAAGCTGATTCAATAAAATAATTTCCTAAAAATTAAAATTGGACAGGTGAAAAGTAATGACTGTACGAGACATCAGGAATCAAACAGAATAAAAAGAATAAAAAATAGAAGAAATGTAAAATACCTTACTGGAAAATAGATCCAGGAAAGATAATTTAAGAATTATTGGACTACCTGAAAGCCATGATCAAAAAAGAGCTCAGACATCATTTTTCAAGAAATTATCAAGGAAAACTGCCCTAGAACCAGAGGGTAAAGTAGTCATTGAAAGAATCCACTGATCACCTGCTGAAAGAGATCCCAAAATGAAAACTTGAAGGAATATTGTAGCCAAATTCCAGAATTATCTGATGATGAAGAAAATACTGCAACTAATCAGAAAGAAACAATTTAAATATCACGGAGCCACAGTCAGGATTACACAGGATTTAACAGCTTTGACATTAAAGGATTGGAGGGCTTGGAATATGATATTCCAGAGGGCAAAGGAACTGGGATTACAATCAAGAATCACCTATCCAGAAAAACAGCATAATCTTTCAGAGGAAAAAATGGGACTTCAATGAAAAAGAAGACTTTCAGGCATTTGTGATGAAAAGACATTTTCAAATACAAGACCCTGGAGAATCATAAAAAGGTAAACAGGAAAAAGAAATCATGAGGGACATTAAAGGTTAAACTATTTACATTCTTACATGAGAAGATAATATTTCCAACTCATAAGAACTTTCTCAGTAAGGAATATACAGAGGACACAGGTCTGAACTGAATATGAAGGGATGATATCTGTAAAGCATTTATTTTTTGTTTAGGCATTCTTGATAAAAAGACCAGAGCTGAACAGAAAATTTGATCTTCAAAAACAAGAGTCATGAGAAGCATAAAAAGGAAAAGAGGGAAAAAACCTGTTAGTCAATAAGGTTAAACTGTTTATATCCCTACACGGGAAGATAATACTTGTAACTCTTGAGAACTGTATCTCTATTAGAGCAGATAAAAGGAATATACATAGACAGAGGGTGTGGGTGTAAGTTGACTTTGATGTGATGATATGAGAAAAATAAGGAGTGAAAAAAGGATTGTACTGGAAGAAGAGGAAAGGGGAAGCAGAGTAAATTACATCACATGAAGAGGCACAAAAGACCTATTACAGTAGAGGGGAGAAAAGGGACGGGGGAGCAGTGTTTCAACCTTACTCTCATCAGATTTGGCTCCAAAAGGGAATAAGATACCCACTAATTTGGGTAAAGAAATTTCTCTTACCCTATAGGGAAGTAGAAGGGGAAGGGGGGAAGAAAAGGGAGGGGGCTGATAGAAGGGAGGGCAGATGGAGGGCGGCAAAGGAAAATAAAGGGTTAAGAAGCATGAGCATCTCAGTAACCAGAAGGCCAAGGACAGTGTGCACTAATCCCTTGGCAGAGAGGGGGTGAACTGTTGGGGCAGAATGAGACAGGCACACTCAGACCTGGCTGATGGCAGCTTGGTTTTGGGGCGGCCATGCCGCTTTGAGATGAGAGAGCCTTTATACAAAGGAGCAATGAGAGTGATACTTTTAAAAGGGAGAAAAGAGCAGAATGTTCTTTTTCAAAGTCATTTAAATGTACTGAGAGGAAAGCAGAAGGCAGTTCAGATAACAGGACACATGCAAGTCAGAGACGTTGGAACTGCCATGGCAAATTGGAAACAGTTCTTTAAAAACCCCATCCTGTTGTATGGAGAGGAGACTCACAGGCTTATCCATAGTCCTCTTTTCTGTTCCTATTGGACAGAGAAATACTCATGTCGGTTGGTGATTGTCAGGTTCATTATTCATAGTAATACAAAGGGATATTTAAAATGTTTAAAAATGGTAAGCTGGGGAGGGGGGTGGTATTTTTCCTAAAAGAAAAGAAGTTATCCAAAGTTCTCAAAGAGAGGAGCATTGTGGCCAGCCCTCTGCTTTGGGAAGGGCACTTTGGCAGCTGCAGAAGCTACATGAGAAAGGGAGGGACAAGAGGCAGAGCCATAGCAATAATCCAGGTGAGAAAGCTATGACGGCCAAAGCCAGCAGTGCTTGTGTGAGCGAAGAGAGACAGAGGGAAAGGCAGTGGGGAGAGGACTGAGAAGACCTGGCAAGAGGCTGGACCTACCTGTGGGGTGAGTGAGAGGGAGGAGCTAGGGACAGCCCTGAGGCCACGGAAGGGTGAGGATGCCCAGTCCACTGTGGCCACAGCCAGGGGCTAGCCCAGGATGAGGCTCAGAAGGGCTGGTTAGAGATAGATCTCTAGGAGCTCTCTGCCCAGAGATGACAGCTGGGCACGCGGGAGCGATGAGGGCATCAGGAGAGAGAAGGGCCAGGGCAGCTGAGCTTGTCCCGTGACACTGTGGGCAGCCTGGACTGGTCATGCCTGAGAAAGCCAAGGAGGGTGCCCTTATCCTCTCTGGCCCAGTCACTGGAGCACCGATGTCTTCGTCCCAGGCACAGGCTGTGCCTCCGCCTTAAGAAAACCACACCGACCTCAAGTACCAGAACCCAAAAGGAGCTGAGAGGTGTCTGATCCAGCCCCCTCCTTTTACAAATCGGGAAACTGAGGTGTAGAGAGGGGAAGGGACCCAAATCCAATCACAAAGTGGCAGAGCCAGGACCCAAAGCTGGGTCCTCAGACTCCAAGTCCAAATTCCAGTCTCCTGATTTTAAAGATGGGGAGACTGTCCTCGGTCCCACAGTGGGAGGGAGGGTCAGACTTGGCAGCCTGGTGTCAGCCCAGAGCTCTCAGTTCTGTCTGGGGCCCTGGAGCCCAGGGCTGTCGAGGACCCCCCAGCTCAGCCGGCAGAGCCCGGCCGGGATGATGGCGGCACCGGCCCCCAAGATGGACAGCCCTGGCCGCTCCTGAGCCCTCGAGAAAGACCATGGGATGTGGGTGGAAGCCACCTAACCTCCCTGACTTCTTCCCCCCCTGCCAAACACTGGTCCCTCCTGCATTCCTCCCCCTCAGCCAGGCCTGACTCCTCTGGCTCAGGGCAGTGTAGCCCAGCCTCTCCCTGGGTCTCACATGGCCAAAGACTCCCCAGCTCTCAGAACTGGGGAAGGCACATCCAGTCCACAAGGATGAGGCCCGGGGCCCCCAGGGCAGGGTTGTTTACAAGGTCAGCTTGTGCATCCCAACTGCCACCCAATGTGTGGTGGGTGGCCACGGGAAGGGGCATCCCAGGAGAGGAGGAGGGAGACCTGAAGAACCAGGCCTGGGGAGCACAGTGTGGCTGGACCCACAGTGGACACAAGCTTGGGCCCTGCCCACAACAGATTCTTCAGATCAGATGCAGGTGTGGAGTGTTACAGCGGCATCCTCTGCCCTGCTAGGAGCCCTGCACACAGCCAGTGTTCAGCCAGTGCTGGGAGAACTGAACTGAAGGACAAGACCAATGTGCTTGTTTGAAGTAGAGCCTCAGCGCCCAGGACTTCCAGGGAAGGAAATGAGCATTTATTAAGCACCTACTACGTGCCAGGCTCTGGCTAAGGGCTTTCCAATTATCTTCTCATTTGATCCTCCCAACAGCCCTGGGGATGTAGGTGCTGTCATTCATTATTCCCATTATACAGTTGAGGAAACTGAGGCAGGCAGGTGAAGTGGCTTGTCCCTGACCATACAGCCCAACGTAGCTGCCCCAAACAGGCTTAGATGAGGTGAGGCCCTCTGGGCTGGAAGCTTCCAGCTCCTGCCTGGGGTCAATGGAGTCAGAGTGGCCAGCCCTGCTCGCTAAGGAGAGCCCCAGTGACATCACAGAGGGATTGGGACCCTCCGAGAGAGACCAAGGACAGGGACACAGCCTGTAGGGGAGAGATCAAGAGTGTGGGGACACCTGGCTGTGCCCGAGACAGATGACAGCAGTGGCAGCTGATTACCTATGGGCCACTGTCCCATCTTGGCTTCCCCACAGTTCTGAGAGGCAGGGGCTGCTGTCATCGGCCCCGTTTCACAGATTGGGAAACTGAGGAGACAGACTTCTCATCTTAGAACTGCACAGGCAGGGCAGCTAGGTGGCGCAGTGGATAGAGCACTGGTCCTGGAGTCAGGAGTACCTGAGTTCAAATCCAGCCTCAGACACTTAACATTTACTAGCTGTGTGACCCTGAGCAAGTCACTTAACCCCAATTGCCTCACTAAAAAAAAAAAAAAAAAAAAGAACTGCACGGTTCTGAGCAGAGGCTGAGCACTCCGTCTAAGGTCCCAGGCATGGGCATAGGGACAGCTTCTCCGGGCACTGCTACCCTTTACGGAGCTCTTGGCCAGTGGGATCTCTGGACGTCTTCGCCACAGCCCAGTGAGAGGACGCATGCAAGGTCTCCTTTTTCAGATGAGGACTTGGCGGCTCAGCCAGCTAGAAAGGGTCAGAAGCAGATTCGCCTGAGGGCAAACATGGTCCTTCCTGCCCTGTACTACGAGGTTGCCTCCGGGAGTGCCAACACCAGAGGAGGAGAGGTGATCGGGGCGCCAGTGCCAGAGGGGGAGGCACTGACTGTGTAGCGATCCCCAGGCCCCCTGCAAGAAATCAGGGGGACCACCAGGGGCCCTTCAGGCCCCCTTCTCTGGGGCTGGGGCACCTAGGCCAGAAGGGGAGGGGTGAGGGTGAGGCCGGGGCAGGGCTTCCAGCACACGGATAGGTGGCACCAGCTGCTCGAGCCCCTCTGCCCCTCCCCCATTAGACAAGGCCGGCTGCCCGTGTAATTACTTGTCAAAACCTGTTAGCAGAGGGAAGGCCAGAGGCAATGAGGCAGGCTGTTAATCCCACAGATTCATTTGTTTTAATGATTTTTCAAGATCAGAGGCCCTCAATCTGCCAGAGTTTGGGGATTGGGAGGGGGTAAGTCTTCTCCTGACTGGGAAAGTCCTCTCTGCTCCTCTCAGTGCATCCAAAAGGTATGAGCCTACAGGGCTGAATTAAGCCCTCCTGCCCTCTGGAGCCATCCTGCCCTCTGACACTGCCGCCAGACACGCTGGCACTCAGAGTGGACGCCTTCCCCCCTGCATTCACCACTTGTTTCCTGACTGACTCAGGCCACCATCTTGCCCTCCACCCCCCGCCCCCGACAGTCTTATGCCTCAAGAATCTGCAGAAAGAGAGCTCGCCAATCCCTCCTTCTTCCACCTTCCTACCACCTACCAGGGAGGCACCTGCTGCTGGCACTTTGGGCTCTGAGCCGAGTCACTGTGAAGGGCAGGCGCACAGTCAGACACAAAGAGACAGAGGGGAAGAGAGGTGCATAGAGACAGAGGCAGAGACCAAGCCCCAGACCCAGAGCCCTGTCCACACAAGCACGCACCCAGCCTGGATCCCCATCAGAAAACAGCTACCTGTCACGGGCAGGCCATGGCATTCCCCTTTGCTGTCCAGCGAGGTGGGAGGAGAGAGACAAGCCAGCCAGAAGACAGCCTCCCACCTGCAGCATAACGGGGACACCTGCTCATTTGCCATCATCATTGCCAGTTACTCCCAGATCATGGCGGGAAGGGAAGAAGGGCTGAGGTCACAAGCACGAAACCATTTCCTTCTGCCCCTCCCCCAGTGCAGCCTCCCACTGACCAGGCCAAGCACCATGGCCAGCACCCTCCCAGCAGCCCAGTCTTCTCCCAATTGACCTGCCCACGGGTACTCATCACACTGACACACACACACACACACACACACACACACACACACACACACACACCACCCCCACCACAGAGATTTAGGACAATAGGTCTCCGTGGCCCCCAAGTTCCTGATACCTCACTGTAGGGCAGTGAGATGTTGCAGTGGATAGACTGCTGGACCTAGAGTTGGGAAGACCTGAGTTCAAATACAGCCTCAGACACTTAATAGTTGTGTGAAGCTGAGCAATCCACTGAACCCCTGCCTCGGTTTCTGCAGCTGCAACATGGGGACAATAATCACTCCTCCTTCCCAGGGTTGACAATTGAAAAGTGCTCATCAGCACGGTGGCTGGTGCACAGAAATGTTAGCTAGCTGAGTCCCAGCGCACCCAAGACAAGAGATGCTAAGACCTCCCCCTGGGAAGGAAGGTGTGAACGGTGCCTGGCCAGGCTAGCCCAGCCTTCCCCCAGCCCCTGGCGAGTGAGCTCTCCCAGGGAATCCCAAGGCCTAAGATAGCCTCACCCTCGGAGTGCTCCGCCCTTTGCTGCCAGCAGACCAGGGCATGCGGGAGCGCTTGGAATCCTGAAAGGGGAGGGAACAGAGGCCAGACTGTACCTCAGGAAGGATTTTGCTGAGGGAGGGCTAGAAATCTCGATGTGAGAAGGCTTTCCCCGTATGGAGAAGAGCAGGTCTGACCAAGGAAGTCCAAACAATGCACTGGGGTCAGCAGGACCTACCTCTCCACATCCCCCCCATACACACTCACCCACACACCCACACACCACACACTCACTCACACATATACACACTCACACACCCACACACTCATACATATACACACTCACACACATCCATACACCCACACACACCACACACTCACTCACACATATACACACACACATATACACACTCACTCATACATATGCACACTCATACCCACACCCACTACACACTCATACATATACACACTCACACACATCCATACACCCACACACTCATACATATACACACTCACACACATCCATACACCCACACACACCACACACTCACTCATACATATACACACTCACACACATCCATACACCCACACACACCACACACTCATACATATACACACTCACACACCCACACACTCACTCATACATATACACACTCACACACATCCATACACCCACACACACCACACACTCACTCATACATATACACACTCACACACATCCATACACCCACACACACCACACACTCACTCATACATATACACACTCACACACACCACATACCCACACACCACACACGCACTCATACATATACACACACACATCCACACACTCACTCATACATATACACACTCACACACACACACACACACACACACTAATTTCTCCCCTATTTGCTTAGAGAAGTGGAGGCGGGATTTTGACAGACTACCTCCGCCTACCTGCAGGTATGACAATCATTCACTTTGCCCGACGAGGTGGAAATGAGCTGGGCTCCAGGGGGCCAGGATTCCCAGTGGGAATACTGCCAGCCATTTCCACCAGCCCCAGGTGGCTTCCAGCTCCCCCTTCTTGACTCCGCCCCGGCAGCACACCCCAGAGGTCCTCAACAGCATCTCACAAGATGAGAAAGGGACAAAGCCTTGGGAACATTGCAGGGGCGTGGAGGGGGGGAGCTTGGGGACAGAAGTGAGCAGCAGTTGCACAAAGGAAAGGAGGGTCAGGGGTCAATCCGAGCCAGAGGCCCCGCCTGGCCAGGTCTCCTCAGCACCCTACCACAGTGTACCCTCCAAGACCAGAGGTCAGCAACCCTTCCCCAGACCGAAGACTAGTCCCCTGAGCAGCCCGCCACATGCCACAACTTCTGTGCCCCTCAACATCACATGAGGTCTACTACAGGGCCTCTCATCACTGCCCTGATCAAGAACAGGCAATAGCTCCCTAGTGCCAGGGAGGTGATGCCCAGACATTTCTGCTCTAGCCCCAACCTGCCTGAGCTGTCTTATCTTCAGTGACTCAGCCACAAGGATGCTCAGATCTAGACCACACACACACACACACACACACACACACACACACACACACACACACCAGCTCATGAATATCCATCTCTGCCTCACCCTCACCTTTGGGAAGTAGCCCCACCCTCCAAGCCCCAACTTGGCCAAAAAGCCTTCCCCAGGGGCACTGACCTTTCTTGGCCTGAGAAGGGCCTGACAGTGGCCTTGGGGGCCCTGGGCAAGTCACTCCTCCTCCTCTCCCTCCATTAAGCCTCCATTTCCACACCCATCAAACGAAACCCTTTCCAATCACAAGATCTGAATTCGTGAGTGTCCCTAAAGGGGAGGGGGAGGAGCAGCTGGGGGCCCAGGGCTCCTCGAAGGTCTCCAGAGAGCCAAGGCCAAGGCAGGGTCACCACAGAACCAGCCCAGCTCAGCGGGACCTCCCAGTCTGGGGGTGCCTTGCCCCCAGGACCTTCCTAGCTGCAGCTCCCCCTGGGGAGGGGGGCGGGACCAACAGACACACCCCTTTCCAGGTGTGAGGGTTTGGGGCCAGAGCTGGGGGAGGGGGGAGGGAGGCTGGAGGAAGGGGACAGCCAGGTGCAGCCTAGAGGAGGATAAGGGGAGGAGCTTGAAGGTCAAGGGCCAGCATCTGTGGCCTTTCCCTTCTGTCCTTTCTCCAGAATCATGAAAGGCAAGAATAAGGAAGCCAATGTGGCTCTTCCTCCCTCCTTCTTCTATCAATTATTATGTAATCATCCAGCCAAACCTCTTGTTACACCTCCTCCAGGGAGCCTGCCCTGACCACCCCAGCCCATGATCACCAGCCCAGAGATTTGGAGCTGGTCAAAACCTTACATCAGTAAAGTCCAAAACCCTCATTCCCATCCCTCCCCCCCACCCCCAGGGCAATGGGGATTAAGTGACTTGTCCAGGGTCACACAGCTAGTAAGTGTCAAGTGTCTGAGGCTGAATTTGAACTCAGGTCCTCCTGACTCCAGGGCTGGTGCTCTACCCACTGCACCACCTCACTGCCCCCCCAAATCCCTCATTTTAAAGATGAGCAAACAGGATCAGAGTTTCTTGCCCCAAAACACACAGCTAAATAAATATCTGAGGCAGGATTTGAACCCAGCTCTTCCTGACTCCAGGTCCAGCACTTTATCCAATACACCAAGCCCTCTTTTCACCGAATGCCTACAAAAGACTGTGCCTGGGCAAAGAACCCGTGCTGGATCAAGGAATGATAAGCTTTGGGTAGAATTCTCTTCTCCCCCTGAATCCTGCCTGATCCACAGGGAGCATACTCTCAGGTACTGGTCTTCTCCTGCCTGGTCCTTCTCTCCCTGCTCCACCGTGGTGAGCTCTAGAAAGGGCTGACTCACATCCTTCTCCCAATGCCCCCTCAGTCCAGAGGACACACAGGGCTAGGCACATGGTGGGGCTGGGGGGGGTGGAGAACTCCCCTTCACTTTAGCAGATCGAGAGAAAATGGTGGTAGCCTGAAGGTGGGAGTGGGTTGGGGGAGAGGGGAGGGAGCTGACACTTTTAACCAAATCATGAGAAAATTGGATTGTCCAGTCTTCCCAAGGCTTCATTCCCACTGTCCTTGGCTTTCAGATCATGAACTTAGCTATTCAGAAGCAACAGCCTGGCTTGGGTGTGTGGTATTGGCACGAAGCAGGAAGAGCAGTCCTTGGAAGACCTGGCTCCTGGTCTCTGCCCTCCTATTGACTTACTCCAGGAGAGGCCTTCAGCAAGTCCCTTCCCCCTTGGGCCTCAGTTCCCCCATATGTATAAAAGCTAGAGTAGAGTCTAAGTCTTGTCTTGACATCCTGCAGCCATTTCTGGGGGCTCAAGGGTTTTTATGATTTGGCTGAAAGTTGGTCTTTGTGCAGGGACTCTTGGCTCTCACTCCTCTGCTAGAGCTGGGGGGGGGGGGACCCTGTCAGAACTCCTGGTTGCCACAAATGCAGGGGCAATAAAAGGGGGGCTGGAGATCAGATATCCAGATCATTCCTCTCTCAGACACCAGGAGGGACAGGCCCCCAGCCCAGAAGGAAAGAAATGAGGGCATCTGTTATGCATTGGGAAGGAGGGGAGAGACCTCTTGAGTCACCCATTGGTCTCTCTCCCTCTCTCCCTGTTCAGAGCCAGCCCAGGGAAGAGGGAGCCATTACCAAATTCCAAAAACCTTAAGGAATGTCCCCAAATCCTCAAGGGAAGGAAGTGATCCGAGAAATCCAACCAGAGACCATCCATACCAGTGACCCAACCCAGGTGCAAGCACTGCCCAGCCCTGGACTGGGCTCCCATGACTGGCCAGCCAAAGGCAACGGCCCTGGAGCTGTTGGACAGGGCCTGGGTCTAGCTTCCAGAGTCTGCCTCTGTGGCCCTGCCTCCCCACAGCTGTCCAGCCCGTTCCTGCCTGGGCTACAGTAAGGGCTTCTTAAACAGGGTACCACCTCGGCCTCAGCCATTCCAACAGGCCCCAGTCAGAGGTACCCACAGGTCCATGAAGAAGAGTCTCAGGCGAGGGCTGGGGTCTAAGCATCACAGTGAAGGCTGGGTGGGCAAATTCAGCCACCAGGTTAGGGCAATCCTGCCCTGAGGCTAGGATTCTCTCCATACGCTGCACCCACGGTGGCTGGTCAGTCCTGGCCATGGGTTCTCTGCCCTCCCTTCTGGCACAGGGGGCCACATCACCTCTGTCCTAGGCTGCCTTACCCTCGTTCCTAATTTCTAAGAGTTAGCCAGCCTCTGGGCAAAGTTACTACCAAGATGGAGTGGCAGGCAGGCAGTAGGCCAGTCTGCCTGAGGGGGGTGGCCCCCCAGCACTTCCAATCTGCCTCCTTGCACAGGGGCTGCCCAAGAAAGCAGGTGCCCTGCCCCCTGCCCAGGCTGACCACACTTGGCCAACACTACACAGCTGAGGGAAGCCAACCAAATTCCTGGCTTAGAGATCTGTAAAAATGAAGTGAGAGACCCTAGTTCCCTGGGCCGGGAAGTGGGAAAGGGAGGAAATCTACTTGGAAGTGGGCTAAGAAAAAGGCACCTTGGGGGCTGCCTGAGCCTGGGCCACAAATTAGGTCAGAGGCTAGACACCAGTCCCTGGCCCCAGGGAGGGAGAATCCCGGCCCAGTCTAGAGTTCACAGGCAGGGGAAGCACATGGCTTTTGGAACTATCCCCTATCCTCCCTGGGGCTCCATCAGCTCCCAGGATGGCACTGTGGGAGAAGACGAAGAGCCGCTGGACGGAGGTGCCAGCCACGAGCCTAGAGTGAGGGAGTAAGGTCAGGCACAGCACTGAGCCTCCTGACCGTAGGACACATGGCATGGCTCTCCCTCCACTCACTAAGGTTCCTCATCCACTCACCAGGGAGTCCCCCTGCATTCACCAAGCCCCCCCCCCTTACCCTCAAGAGGGCTCGCCCTCGGTTCTCCGCTCACCAGGCGCCCCCCCTACCCTCACCAGCGCTCGCCCTCGGTTCTCCGTTCACCAGGAGCCCCCTACCCTCACCCTCACCCTCACCAGAGCTGGCTCCAGCGCTCGACCCGACAGGTGCAGCACTTACCCAGAAGAGAAGGTTGAAGACGAACATGAGGTACTTGACGCCCTGGAGGCAGGTGTGCGCCATGCCGCAGCGCCGCAGTTCTAGGAGAAAGATAAAGGAGAGGTCCAGGTAAAACACGACGTACTTGTTGCCCTTGGGAGACGTGTACTTGGCCTTGGTGGCTTTGGGGCCGGGGTTGCTGTGGAAGCCGAAGAAGGAGGAGCCGCTGTCCTGGCCCCCAGCTCCGGGTCCCGGGCCGGCCCCGGCCCCGTAGAGGCCGCTGTAGCGGCGGAAGGCGCCCGGCGCGAAACCCAAGTCCTTGCTGTCCAGGGACGGGCTCCGGTGGTAGGTAGACTCGTCCGTGCTGGACCGGCGCATGGTGCCCGCGGCTCGGGCCTCCCCTCACCGCTGCTCCTTAACGGCGGCGGGGGCTCGCCATCCCGGCGGGTCAGGACACAGGACGGGGCGGGCGGGAGCGGCGGGAAGCCCCTCCTCGCACTGGCTGGCACCTTGGCCGGTGCCCGCCCCGCGCCTTCCTCCTCCTCGTCCTGCTCCTGCTCCTGTTCCTCCTCCTCCTCTCCTCTTTCGCCCTCCCGGCAGGTAGCGGCCTCTCTCCGGGCTCCGCGCCCCGCCCGGCCCCGTGGGACAGCGCCCCTGGCCGAGCGTGCCACCCCCCGCTCGGCTAGCTAGCGGCGCCGCCGCCCCGACCGGCCTCCGTCCTGGCTCATGGCTCGCTGGCAGCCAGAGGCCGCCCCTCTCACAGCGCGCCCGCGCCGCCGCGCTCCGGGGCCGTGGCCTTGTCCATGCCCGCGGCCGGCCGTGCGCCTGGAGCCCCGGGCCGCCGCCGCCGCCTCCTCCCTGCCGCCCTCCCGGAGGCTCCCTCTCGCACACACTGCGGGCTCAGCACTCTCCCTCTCGCCGGCTCCCGCCCGCCGACTGCAGCCAATCAGGACTCCGGCCCACGCCCCGCCCCCTCCCGCCGCCCCTCCCCTCACCGCCAGCCTTGGGAACCCCAGCCCGGGCCAGAGGAGCCCCGGACCCAGCTCCTAGCAGCCTGCCGAGTCCTTGCCCCGCTCTGGCCCGGGTCCGAGCTCGCGGCGGCCTCGGCAGCTATGGGCGTGCTGTGCTCGGGAGGCTTGCACGGGCCAGGCTGGAGGGCGGGGTACATGGGATGCGGAGCTCAATCCGCACACCCCTACTCTTTCTCCTCCCCGCCTCCGGGCGGGCTAGGTAGGAAACCTGCTTCAGATGCCCCGCTTGGGGAGCTCGGTGGGACCGAGACGGGGGACAGGGCTGGGCGGGCAAACTCTCTGCCTCCGCCCCTTGCCCCGCCCCATTCTCGCTGGCTTGTCAGTCTGTCCATCTACCTTCCCCCAGGGCAGGGGCCACTCCCAGGAGGCTGTGAGTTCGAGAGGGAGGAAGGTGGTAGCCAACGGCCCCTACCATGAGGGGAGCCACGGGAAGGGGGGGAGCCCCTGTCCCCCAGGTCTAGAGACTCCAAAGCGAGGCTGCATGGCGTGCAAGTGAATTGAGGTCCGCTGCACAGCCCTAGATAAGGCGCAACACACTTCCTCAGAGACACCTCCCTTCCCCCACCTACCGACAGCCTGCGGGGGTTGAGAGGCCAAGGGACAAAGGACTCGGTCTCCAGAATTCTGCCCCTGAGGAGTTGGGGAAATAGGACACCTAGACCCTCCCATCCGTTGGGCCACAGCAGCAGGCCCCCTCAGAACCCAACTAGGGGGTGGAGAGAGCCCGTTCCCACCTTCCCCTCACCGAACCAAGGCCCAGGGGCCTCCGAGGGCAACACCGTGGGAGGGAGCCAGGAGCAGGGGAGGGGCAAGGGAGAAGGCCCATGGGTCCCTGCTTATCTAGGTGGGCAGCAGGGAGGGAGCAAACCTGAGGCTACAAGTCCGGGCTTGGGACTCAGGGAGGAGCAGTGAGAGGGGAGGCAGCTGCCCAGGACAGTGAAGTTTGGGAGACCAGGTTTCCGAGAAGTTTGGGAAAGGGGCATTTGAAAGAGGCCGATCCGCCTGGGCTTGGGTCTGCCATCCAGGAGATGGGCATGGGGAAGGCAGGGAGCCCTGGCAGATAAAGCAAGAGGATCCTGGACCTCTTGAATGGGGCAGTTCAGCACCCAGAGGAGGACAGTGGGGCGTCCTTGGGAGTTAGGAGCCCCGGGCAGTCCCCAGGGCTTTGATTTTGGCTTCCTCTACTGTCCAATGGGAAAGAACAGGAGAGGGGGGACCCTGCCCCCTTCTTCAAGGCCCTCAACTGGCTGTGAGGATGAGGGGGGGTGCTTCAGGGCTTGGGCCTCAACCCTGAGAGGGAGCAGCAGCTCAGGACAGTCACCCTCCGGGCCCAGGGCCCTGCCATCCATACTCTGACGGCAGACTCCCAAGAGGTCCAGGAACTGGGGGAGGGAGGGAGGCAGTGTTTGTGAGGTTAGAAGGAGAAAAATGGGCAAAAGGGGTGACGCCTTTCTCCCCACCTAGCCCACTGAGGCTAGAGTACATTCGCACCAGGGAACAAGTGGGTCAGCAAAAAGGAAATAGGGTCAAACCCCGCTACACACATACACACACACACATGCACCCCCTCCAATTGGGCAGGACCCAGAGAAGAGAAAACTGAAAAAGTCCCAGAGTGCCATGGGGTGGGGGGGGGGAAAGGGAGGAAGAGAGGGAGGGAAGGAGGAAGAGAGGGGAGGAGGAAAAGAGGGAGGGGTGGAAGGAGGGAGAGAAGGAGGGAGAGAGGGAAGATGAGAGGGAGGAAGAGAGGGACGGAGGGAAAGAGGGAGAGAAGAAGGGAGAGAGGGGAGGTGGGATGGATGGAAGGAGGGGAGGGAGGAAGGAAGGGAAGGAGGGAAGGAGAGAGGGAGGTGAAGCCCAGCCCCTGCGCCACCCCCAACATGCGCACACATGCACACACATGTACACACACAGAAAGACCCCCGGCCCCTCCCCAGCAGCCTGCCAGGAAGGGGGGGCTCTCTCCTCCCCACAAGGAATCCTGCTGGGAAGCCCCTGCACCCCCATGGTGGTCAGGCTGGGGTTGGGTGGTGGGGGAGGTTTAGGCCCTTGGAGTTGGAAGGCAGACAGGCAAATGAGGCTGACCCCCTGCTGTTTCGCCCTCCCTGCACTAAGACGCTGGTAGGAACCAGAACTGCGGCCCACAGAGATCCTGACCCTCTGCTGACGCCTGTCGGCCCCGGTGAGAACTCCACCCAAACCGCCTTCCCCCACAGCCAGCTAGCAGGGGCTCTTTTCCTGCCCCCCCCCAATTCTCACCAGGGTGAACAGGGCTTCTCAGGCAGGCCACACTCACTAGAGTCTACAGAGCAAAAGTCTGGGTCACTACCAGTCTCGGCCCTATCCCCAAACCCAGGAGGCGATCTCTGAACACCCCCAGACCAGGCAGGGGCCTGCTTTCTAGCCCCATCTCAGCCACCAATCACTGCATGATCTTGGGCAGGCACTTTCCCTGCCTCTTCTGTAAGATAAAGGTCAAGATGATCTCCAAGGGCGCTCTCCGCTCCATTCCTGGAGTCAGGAAGACTCCTCTTTCCGAGTTCAAATCCAACCTCAGACACTCACTAGTCGTGTGACCCTGGGCAAGTCACCTCACCTTGTTTGCCTCAGTTTCCTCATCTCTAAAACGAGCTGCAGAAGAGAATGGCAAACCCCTCCAGTATCTCTGCCAAGAAAACCCCAAATGGAGCCATGGAGAGTCGGACACAACTGAATACAACTGGACAACAACAAAATCCCATTCCATTCCCCATCAAGGTTGCTGGCTGCCTGCATTGGGTGGGTGGGCTGGAGAAGGGCAAAGGGTGCTGCCTTCCCCCAGATCAGCCAGGAGCAGGGGCCCCAGATTGTATGAGGTTCCCATGGGTAGATATCTTCGGGTGTGTGCAAGGCAGAGTTTGGGGGCACAGGTGTAAGCACAACTGAGAATTTGCATGTGTGTGCATGTGGTTGTGGACAGGTGTATATATTTGTGTACATGTGTATGTGTGTGTGAGTGTATGTATATAGATGTAGGTATATATATTGTGTAGGTGTAGATATGTGTGTATGTGTATAGGTATGTAGGTGCATGTGTCTACATGTAGGTGTATGTATGTGTGTATGTATGTGGCTGGGTGTGTATGTGTGCATGTATGCATATAGGTGTGTCTACACATAGTTGCATGTGTGTATGTAGGCGTATGTGTGTATGTGTCTACATGTAGGCACATGTGTGTATATGTGTGTAGGTGTGTGTATGTGTATCTGTGTAGGTGCACTGTCTACATGTAGGTGTATGTATGTGTATATGTGTGTAGGTGCATGTTTGTCTACATGTAGGTGTAAGTGTGTGTAGGTGTATGTATGTGCATATGTATGTAGGTAGGTGTATATGTATATACATGTATAGGTGCATTGTGTCTACATGTAGGTGTATGTATGTGTATATGTGTGTATATATGTGGCTGGGTGTGTATGTGTGCATGTATGTGTATAGGTGTGTGTCTACATGTAAGCACATGTATATGTGTGTAGGTATATGTATGCGTGTATCTGTGTAGGTGCATGTGTCTACATGTAGGTATATCCAATTAAATGGGACAGAAACACACGGGACAATTTGCCGCTGCCCCAGGCCTCCTTCTGCAGCCTCAGCCCTGGAGGGCGGCAGGTGTCTTGCTCCCCCATGGCAATCTCCCTGTACATTCGTGAAAACGCTCACAGAGACTAAAACCCAGAGCCACACAGTATGGACGGCCAGGCATCAATGATCATGACCCACAACCGCCTAGGCATGCAAGCCCGGGCACAAGCCCAAGCCGCTCCCAGACATCTGGGACCTTCCCAAGGTGGGCACCCCACGGGGCAGATTGCAGCACCAGCACACCTCATCCTCTTTTGCTCATTTCCTGGGCACCCACTGATCCTCCTGGGCAGGGAGTGAGCCCCATGTCCCCCCACACTGCACCTGGACGTCTCCCCACTATCCCTTGTATTCTCTGTGCCTCCTGCCTCCTTTTCCAGGTCCGTATCTCCAGGACAATGTCTTTCATACCGTTTTTGTCATGTAACTAGAGGTAGCATAGTAGGTAGAGTTCTAGGCTTAGAATCAGGAAGACCAGAGTTCAAATCCATCCTCAGAAACGTGTCACTTCACCTCTGCCTGCCTCAGCGTCTCCATCTGCAGAATGAGATACTAATAGCACCTACCTCACAATGCTTGTAAAAAGCACTTCACATGGGGCGGCTAGGTGGCACAGTGGGTAGAGCACCGGCCCTGGAATCAGGAGGACCTGAGTTCAAATCCAACCTTGGATGCTTGACACTTACCAGCTGTGTGACCCTGAGCAAGTCACTTAACCCCAATTGCCTCACCAAAATAAATAAATAAATAAGCACTTCACATAGCGCCCAGAACATAGTAGGTGCTACATGAAGTTTTACCTTGGCTTGGCTTGGCTTGGCATTGGCTTCAGATCTCTCCAGTGCCCCCTGCAAACCTATTCACTGGGCACTCAGGAAGAGGACTGGCTAGTCCGGGCCCTCCTCTCATTCCCTGTGCCCTGGGTTCTGCCCAGCAGAACTGAGACTGACAGATAGCAAGAAATGCAGATCCCAGACTCTCCACTCCACTGACTGGATGCTAAGAATGCAGCAGTTTCATCAAATGTACCCCCAGGGATTCTCCTGGGCCATGGGCACCGCAGCAGGCTCCGGTCCTGAGCCCAGCAACCATGCTGGCCAGCTGCCTGGCCCTGGGGTCTGGCTGTCTGTCTACTCCCTATCTGTCCATCCTCCATCCATCTGTCCCTCGGGCTGCCAATCCCCCTTGTCTCCCTCTCTCCTTCAGCTCAGGCATGGCTAGAGTGGCTACTTCCTCAGGAAGCTCAGCTCCCTGTCTTCTCTAGACAGGGCCTGATGGAGTGGCACATGCCATGACTACTCTTAACTGCCAAGGGGTAGGTGGTCCCCTTCCCTGCTCACAGAGGTGCCAAGCAGGAGACAAGACCCCTCAAGGGGGAATAAGGCAGGCAGAGGTCAGGGTCTGGCTGGTTAGGGCTGGGAAGAAGGAGGCAGAGTCCCAGGCAGGGCACAGATGCCAACCTCTCTCAGCCAGCACCACAGATCCGGGCTGCCTCTCTCTCCTCCAGCCACCTGTACCCCCCACCTCTGGCCTTTCCCAGCACTGCCCCCTCAAGAACCTTCTGGCCTAAGGGTGGCACCACTGTGGTTCCCCCCTCACCACCCCCACACCCCATCTCCAGGACTTTCAACAAAGGAAGTGGTAACTTAGAGGCCATGGGATCCTCCTCTCTGCCCACCACCCCCCTCCCAGGCATCCAGGCCAGCCAAGCCTGAGTTCTGACGGCCATTGGTGGTCCAGCTCCCTCTCAAAAGCCTCCTGGGAGGAAGAACTGACCACCTCCTTCTCAGCTGAGCCCCTCCACTCTCCCATCCTGAGGAAGGCTCCCTAATATCCGGCCTCAATTGGCCTCTCTGTAACCTCTGCCCACCTCCCCTGGATCTACCCCCAGAGAAACATAGGAAAGCAGAACCAGACCCAGCCTTCCTCCACCAGGCAGCCCTTCAGAGATGGTCAGCTAGTCCCTGGGCCTAGCTACCACCTCCACCTTCCACACCTTCCACAAGGGCATATGTGCGGTATAGTCTCCCATCTGAACTCCCTGCTGCCTCTTCCTGGAGGCCTCTCCTGAGTCTTCCCCAGCTGTTAGTGCCTCTTCCCCACCACCAACATCTGGGATATGTTGTGTCTCTATTTTATACATTTCTATAAGCCATCTGGCATTTATTAAGCACATAGCATGTCCCAGAGCCTATGCACATCTACATATGTACACAAATGCATACATGCATGCTAGATCCAAGATTGAATGTAAGCTCCCTGAGGACAAAGATAATGTTAGCCTTGAGACTCACACCTCCTCCGTATTCTCCACCCCACCTCCCTCCCTCCCTCTGATTGGAGATCAAAGTTGAGAGTTCCTCCCAGAGCTTCCATCTGAAGAGGGTGCCCAGGCTAGCCCCTCCCAGAGCTTCTATCTTAAGAGGGTGCCCAGGCTAGCCCTCCCCAGAGGTTCTACCTGAAGAGGGTGCCTAGGCTAGCCCCTCCCAGAGCCTCTATCTGAAGAGGGTGCCCAGTCCAGCCATCTTGTCTTTTTCCACTGGCTGTCCTACCCCACCACCCTTCTCAGCTTCCCTTTCTGTGCGGTCTCCTCATTACACTGTATGCCCTTTGATGACCCTTGGAACAGTGCCTGGCATGTGGTAGGCACCGTATAAACCACTTAATGAATAATTTCTATCCTACTAGTCTCGAAGTCATTCTCCCTGGCAAAAGAAAAAAGAAAGTTGAGCAGCTCTGCCCTGCCACTGACCTCAGGGACCACCACCAGGCAGTCCCATCTCTTCTTTGGATCTCATCCTTAGGCAGCTTTGAGCCTTTGTGTTCTTCACTTCTCCTGCTGATCTCAGCTCATTTGCAGTTGCTTTGACACTACTCTTCTCCAAAGGCTGCGTGTGCATTTATAGTCACCCTGTTAACTTTGGCTCCATCTTCTGTACATATATTTTAAAAATCGAAATGGTAGGTGAGCTCCCTGTGCATCCACATCAGTCTCTTCAGAGAGATCCCATCTTTCCTCCTCACCACAATTATTTCTTTCTCTTCTCTTCCAGAATTTGACTCTTACCAATTTCCTGTCCCTCTCGGGCTTTCTTCTCCCTTCAAATTTGGCCCAAGGAATTCTACCTATGCTTTCTCTAAGCCCTTTGGAATCTGCTTTCCCAACATTTAAGGGAGCACGTCAGCCTGTGTGACCATCTTCCCTTTCCAAAGAGGAACACGACACACTGCTTCCTTCCCCACCCCAAAGCTCTAGCCCAGCTAGTTTCTGTTCCCAAGAATCCTCCGTGACCCTCTGAGGTCAAGCCTGCCACCGAGCTCCTCCTCCTTGTCGCTTGAGCTTTGGCATTTACTTGTGTCAGGACACCCCGGGCCACCCCTTTCTTGGCTCTTGGCTCTGGGGAACTTCAGGAGGGCCCCTGCCCTTTCTTCTTGCCCCTGCTGCCACTTCTTTCCCTCCAATCTCCAGCTTGGTGAATACAAAGGCACTTGGCTCCCTCCCTGAGCCTTTCCAGTTTCAAGTCCTTTGGATTCAACTTGCAAGACACCTGGAGAATATGTTGTTAGCAGCCTCTGTCAAGGCCGTTCCATTCCAGGCCAGTATCCTGTCATTCCTGCACTTGAAGCTACAGTCCAGACACCAGAATCCCGTTCCCAGCCGGTCTCTCCTCCAGCCTCTGCTCACGCCCCAGACTGCCCCTCTTCTCAGCCTCCCCTGCCTCCAAACCCCGACCTTGAGTTGGCTCAAGGCTCTTTCTCTGCCAAGAATCTGAGGTTCCCTCTGGCCAGGTCACTTGGGTCTTTGTCAATCAGCAGACTCAAGTTCTTGTCTCTGTTTGAAGAGCCCCGGGAAGTCCGCCATCTCTTCTTGGGAATGTGGGCCATGTTCTTTTGCATCCTCCAATTGACAAAGACCTGCTTCAAGTTCCCTGTGCAGGAAGGTCATCAGCTACCACCATCACCTTCTGCTCCTCCTGAGTCAGACCCTCAGTGGGTGATCGGTCATCTCTCCAGACAGAGTCTGTGGTTCTCTCTACTTTAGCCTTGGGTGGGTGGGGGCGGGGAACAAGCAGCTGCTCCTTCCTCAGAGAGAGCCCCATGCTTTTGTTCTTGGGGTGGGGGGTGGTGTCAGGGTTCCTCCAGGCCCCTCCTCTGTCCAGGTGCACATTGGCTTGTCTCTCTGCTGCTCCAACCCTTCTACTTTCTTCCCCCTAGCTTTGGAGGTGTGTTCCCAGATCATCTGGAGAGGGGAGGCACTCACACCTTGATGCTGCTCTTTGTCTCCCCAGCCCCACACTGGGTGGGAAACCAGGGAGATGCAGCTGATGGAGACCCAGCTCTAGCCCTGGTCTGCATCCAGGTGACCCCAAGGGCCCAGCCAAACCCCGCACCTCACACCCACCAGGCTAAAGAGGGTGGTAACCACATCCTAGGCCTGGGACCTGGTGATGCCCTTTGTGGTCACCACATTCTTGGGGGTCTCAAATTTAGCACCTTGAACCTGAGGCAGAAAGGGAAGCGAGCAGGAAGCGTGGCTGTGGCTACTCGGGGGCCCAGCCACCCACCCTGGATCCCTGAGGAACAAGTTCTTGGGAACCACCAGGTGGTGGCGGAGGAGCTGCAGGGACAACAAGAAGCCAGGATGAGAAGAGGTGCCCTAAATAAGGGAGCAAGCCTGCCGGCTCTCAGGACACAAAGACCACTAAAATTTAATGAGCTGTTCCATGGTCTGTGCTTGTTCAGTCCTGCTGGTTTTCACAGCTCTGTGCCAGGGAGAGCAGCCACCCTCCCAGATCTCCCCTTTCTCATAGGGCTTGATGAGGTCTATGCCAGCTAGCAGCAGTGTGGTCACACAGAGACATGCCAAGATGGACACGGACAGGGACACAGACAGGGACACGGACAGGGACACGGACACAGACAGGGACACAGACACAGACAGGGACACGGACACAGACAGGGACACAGACACAGACAGGGACACGGACACAGACAGGGACAGGGACACAGACAGGGACAGGGACACAGACAGGGACACAGACACAGACAGGGACAAAGACACGGACACAGACAGGGACACAGACACAGACAGGGACATAGACACGGACACAGACAGGGACAGGGACACAGACAGGGACACAGACACAGACAGGGACATAGACACAGACACAGACATAGACACGGACACGGACAGGGACACGGACATGGACAGGGACATGGACAGGGACATGGACAGGGATACGGACACGGACAGGGACACGGACACAGACAGGGACATGGACACAGACAGGGACAGGGACACAGACACAGACAGGGACAAAGACACGGACACAGACAGGGACATAGACACAGACACAGACATAGACACGGACACGGACAGGGACACGGACACAGACAGGGACACGGACACAGACAGGGACACGGACACAGACAGGGACATGGACACAGACAGGGACATAGACACGGACACAGACATAGACACGGACACGGACAGGGACACGGACACAGACAGGGACAGGGACACAGACAGGGACACAGACACAGACAGGGACAAAGACACGGACACAGACAGGGACATAGACACGGACACAGACATAGACACGGACACGGACAGGGACACGGACACGGACAGGGACACGGACATGGACAGGGACATGGACATGGACAGGGATACGGACACAGACAGGGACACAGACATGGACACAGACAGGGACACGGACACGGACAGGGACACGGACATGGACATGGACAGGGATACGGACACAGACAGGGACACAGACACGGACAGGGACACGGACACGGACAGGGACACGGACATGGACAGGGATACGGACACAGACAGGGACACAGACACGGACAGGGACACGGACAGGGACATGGACAGAGACATGGACACAGACACAGACATAGACAAGGGCTAGAGGCGTGGCTTCAGAATACATTCATTTCCTTTCCTGCCTGGCTACAGAATCATGAAAATAATCAGACTCTTTGTCGTGTGATAAAATAATGGAATTTGGCAGATGCCCAGGGATCCCACCTAATTGATTTAGTATTGTTTGAATTGGGTGAGAATGAGAAACCGACTAAGTACCTACTTGGGGATGATTAGCTATAGGCCACACCTGGCCTGCCCTGAGTGACCTGTTAGTGTACTACTGACATCAACAGGGGACCACTCTCAGCCAAGCAACTTGAAGAACCTCCCTTTTGGGGGAGGGAGAGAAAAAGTAGAAAAGGGAACGCTCGCTCGGAGAGCTCTCTTTCCCTCTGATGAGTGGAGGAGTGTACCAGAGAGGGACTGCACAGCTGACTCCCATTGAAACTATGGACCCCAGGTGGTGAGTGGAATTGAGGCCAGCTCTTTGAGTCAGCTGAGCAGGAAGCAAGTTTGGGTTGGAGTCAGTCTTTGATAAAGCCAGGGAGCTTATTCGTTTTTTCTTCCTTTATTCCCTTGTCCCTGGCTTTATTAACTTCACCTTTATTGTCAATTTTATTCACATTAATAAAACCTGATTTGTTTGTGGAAAAGAGGCTGTTAATCTCCTTTCTTATTAGCCTGAGAGAAATAACTTAAAAAGGCAGTTTGAAAGGGAGGAAACTTTGGACCAAGAGGTCTCTCATTTTCTGACCCCCAATATTACAGTGAGCCACCCAATGAACTCTCCCCATAATAAATTTGGCCCTTACAGTCCCAATAATGTAATGATTAGGAGCATGCTCTGAAGCTGGGGGGGGGGGTGAAGTCCCTTCCAAGGTGCTTATAGTGGCACTATTCGTCCCTGCGGAGTGGCAGGTGAGCCCATCTGACCCAAGGAGGCAGGGACGCAGGTGGATGCCAAAGGCCAGAGAAGCCAGGAGGAGAAAGACAGGCATAGAGCTGAAGAACACACTGATTGTGACCCACGAGGGGCAAAAAGAATGGGGGAGACAGCAGCGGTCAGGGTGTACTGGGCTGTGGCCCCTGTGATTTCAATGGATCAGCAAGCAGAGAGCAAGCACCTACTATGCCCCAAGCACCTACTGTGTGCTCAGCCCTGGGGGATACAAGCCTAGAGAATGAAGCAGTCCCAAGCCCAAGGAGCTTCCATTCTTTTCTGGGTAAACAAGTCAAGTCAGTTGGCTTGTCAGTCCTTATAACATTCCTTTGACAACCTAACACTTGAAGTTGTCTGTCCGCAGGGTGCCCTCGGCCTCCTTTTTTCCCCATGTCTGCCCTTCTCTGCTTCTCTCAGGATGCCTACATCTCTGCCTCTGTCTCTCCATTCACCTTTCTTACGCCCTCAGTGTGGCTGGGGTGAGGATGGAGGCATGGGGTGAAGAAGGACCAACAGTGACATTCCCCCTCCTCCCACGCTCATTGGTCTCACGGGACATGTGACCGAAACAGAAGCTGAAAGGCCAGCTCTCAGGCAATGCAGTGCAGGAGCCAGAGAAGCTGGGGTGGGGGCTAAGGCGAGGGCTTCCCTTGGGCTCCCTGGAGAAGGCTCAAGTCACAATCTCAGTAAAACGCTCAACGTGCTGCCCTCAGCCGTGTGCCCAAGCAGGGAAGCAAAGGGGACTGAGATGGGACTTCTCCTGCTCCTTTCCCCAGGGAGTCCAACTGGGTCTCCTCTTTGTACAAATTTCTCCGTGCCTCTGAATGTGTGTGTGCACCTGTATGCATGAGAGCACATGTGTGTTCATGTTGATGTGTGTAGGTGCATGAGACATGTGTGTGCACTGTGCTGTGCACATATGTGCACAACCGTGTGTGTGCATGAGCACTGTGTGCGAGCATGTGTGCACGGTGCTGTATGTATGTACATGTATACATGAGCATGTGAGGCATGTGTGTGCACTGTGTTGTGTGTGCACATGTGTGTACATATGTGCATGAGCACTGTGTACGTGAGCATGTGTGTGCACTGTGCTGTATTCATGGACGTGTGTGCGTGAGCATGTGTGTGCACTGTGCTGTATGCATGTACGTGTGTGCATGAGCATTGTGCAGTGTGCTGCATGTATGTACATGTGTGCGTGAGCATGTATGTACAGGTGTGCATTGGGATATATGTGTGTACATGTGTGCATGAGCCGTGTGTGCAGCTGAGGGAGCAGCATGTCAAAGGGCCAACGCCTGGTTGGGAGACCAGAAGACGCCTGTCGGGCAGCAGTCTCCACAGGCAAGATTGGAAAGGAGGCCTGAAGCCACCCTTGCAGGCCAGAGGAAGAGGCAACCCTAAGTCTTTGCAGGGAGGAGAGAGAGAAGCAGGAGGAGGATCCTGCACGTTGGCTATGGCTGGTGCTAAAGCAGGGCCAGCCAACACCAGGGAGGGGAAGAGCAGGAAAGGCAGGAGGCAGAGGAGGAAAGGAAGGCATGCCAAGGTAGAGAGGATGCCCCCAACACCAGCCTTGGGCATCCTCTGCTGTAGCCGGGCAGGAACTGGGCTGTCACCTCCTGGGCAGCTCTGCTTGGCACCAAGCCAGAAGGCCCTTCCCTGCCCCGCCAGGGCTGAGGCCAAGTCATCTGTGCCCTGCCCGCTGTCCACCCCATGCCCCAGGTTCCCAGAGCCCTCCCGGACTCTTGCTCTCCCTCACGCCTATATCGGTCAGCTGCCAGTCTCGTCACTGTACCACCACCTCCCCTTCCTCTGCCCCTTCTCTCTGCTCTGCCACTACACGTCTTTCCCAGCCGGGTCAGACCTAGCCCTGCTCTCTCCATCGGCCTCCCTTGGGCCGCAGCCTCTGGGGGATCTGGTCCCTCTTCCCATCATCGCTCTCCCGTCTCAGCTTGGACTCAGCCTCCTCTGAGCACATTTGTTCCCTTCTAGTTGAGTGGAGGCTCCTAGGGGGCAGAGACAGTTCCCTGGCCCCTGGCACCGTGCCCAGCACACTACGGGAGAGACCAAAGTGGCTTTCCTGAGGTCCCACAGTGAGTCACATGCCCAGTCCCAGGGCAGCACCTACTTCCTGAAAAGCACTGCAAATCCAAGGTGGCGCCTCCGATGCCACCAAGGTAGCGCTAGAGCTGATTTGCCCACCCTGCCAGGCCCTCTGGCTTCCCCCTCCTCATCCTCCAGTCCTCCCCCCGGTGGCTCCCGGTGTTGGCAGCTGCACCCTTCCAGCTTTCCCCACGGGGGCGGGGGGTCCTTTGACAAACAGGCTGACTTGGAAGCCTTCCATCCCCATGAAGCTGAGGGGCCATCCAGGAGGGTCTCCCCTCCTACACAAAGGTCCCACATGAGCCCGCCCTGCCCCCACCCCCACCCCTACCATGGCCTGCAGAGTGGCCCCCAAAAGCCCTGAAAGCCTCTGACCCAGTGCAGCAGAGTCTCCTGCGGGGGCCTGGCCCACAGCAGGTGCCTCCCAGGGCCTGGGCAGCCCCCCAGAATGAGGGCGCACCAAGAGTCCGGCTCACCGGTGCGAGGCAATGTGGGGAATCGTCAGCCTACCTTTTCTGGAAATGCCCCCCACCCCTGCCCTGCTGCTGGCATGGCATCTCGGAGGGCCCCTACAGCAGAGGGGCTGTCCCCAAGAGCGGTAGGCAAGCTCACTCCAGGCTGGCAGCTCCCACAGGAAGCTGCATGTCAAACAGACTGTGGCCAGGACAACAGGACTGGAGCCCACGAGAGAAGGGGGGGTGCAGGGGGGCGGCCCAGGGTACCCTTCTCCCAACCCTCCCTCCCCCCAGGCCAGATCCTCAGCCAAGAGCCTTACCAGGGAAGGGCTGGGGCACCCATTACAAGGCAGAGGCTGAGCCAGGCCCAGCTGACAACAGCTAGACACAAGGGCCCAGTACCAAGCAAGAAAACACTCACATATGGCCCTCCTGCCCACCCCTCCCTGGGGCTCTGGGCCAAGTAGAATCAGTCCAGAGTAAAGGTGAGTGCCGGGCGATGCACCCCCCCCCCAGAAGGGGAAGACAAGAAGAAGAGGGGGGGTTCCTGCCCCCCCTCAGCCACACTCACGGCCACACCCAGGCCTGCTTTCTCACAGCAGGCTCCCCTCAGACAACCCTGTGCCCATTTCAGAGAGGGGAACGGAGAGTCCCTGAAGGGATGAGATCAGCACAAGCTCTCTCCAAGAGGCAGAAGACCCATATCATCTAGTCCAAGGTCAACCAGAGGCCCAAGTCATTGTGCGGAGGCTCCAGGGTACCCCTCCCCACCGCCACCACCCAGAAGGGCCTGGTATACCTGGATTTTGTCCCCCAAGGTCTCTCTGGGAGCTCAGGAAACCACAGACCTGGGCCGGACTGGACCCTGTGGGCAGGGACACACTCCCCAGTCACAGCAGGGTGAGGCCTGGCCCTGCAGGCTAACTCACAGGGTGAGTACATGTGCTGGAGTTGAGCCCTCCAAGGAAGAGGCTGCCCCCCCCCAGCCCCCAACACAGAGGGCCCAGCCATGCCCGCTCTTTCTCCTACCTGTTCTGAGGCCCAAAGGAAGGTCTTCTCAGGATGGTCCCAACGGCCCGGCTGCCTGTGCCGAAGGAGGAAGCAGAGAGTCCTGCAGGAAGGAGCCAAACTGGCCGTCAGGGGTCATTCTGCATATTTCCTGTCCTACTCTGGGCCGGGGGAGGAGGCTCTGGCTGCCGGGGGCCGGGAGCCCCGCGATCTCTACAGCCCCGTTTCCCTTTGTCCATCTTAGCCCATCTCTCACACCGGCACCCTACATCTCACCCCCTCCCCCTCTGGCTTAGGTTGTAGTCCCATCTTCACGCCACCCCCTGGGCCTGTCACACAGTAGGGCCTCAATAAATACTGGAGCTGGCCTGCATGGAGTGCAGCCCGGTGCACCTCAATCCCACCACCTCCCCATAAAAGAACTGAGGCAGAAGCCATTCAGAGGCAGGGGGTGGAGACCCAGGCAGAGAGCAGCTATAGAGAGCCTGGAGGGGAGGCCCATGCTGGGAGGGCCCAAGCAGCAGAAGGGACAAGCCCAGGCTCCGCAGATGCCTGGTGGTCTTGGGCCAGGGATGCTGAGGAGAGGGGACCACAGGTCTGTCCTCAGTCACAGGTCACCTGCCCAGATAGGACCCCACCCAAATCCCAGCACAGCCTAGGTGTCGGCCTTGGGGAGACTCCTCCCCTGGGCCTCAGTTTCTCAGTTTCCATATATGTACTCATGGAGATAGAACTGTATTATATAGATATGCATATATATATATATGTATCTATGTATTTATATATGAGACAGAGGCAGAGAGACAGTGAGATAGAGACAGAGACAGAAACAGAGGCAGAGACATAGACAGAGGCAGAGGCAGAGATATAGACAGAGACAGAGACAGAGAGGAAGAGGCAGAGACAGGCAGAGACATAAACAGAGACAGAGACAGAGGCAGAGATATAGACAGAGACAAAGAGACAGAGGCAGAGATATAGACAGAGACAGAGACAGAGAGGCAGAGATATAGACAGAGACAGAGAGGCAGAGACATAAACAGAGACAGAGACAGAGGCAGAGATATAGACAGAAACAGAGAGGCAGAGACATAAATAGAGACAGAGACAGAGGCAGAGATATAGACAGAGACAGAGAGACAGAGGCAGAGATATAGACAGAGGCAGAGACAGGCAGAGACATAAACAGAGACAGAGGCAGAGATATAGACAGAGACAGAGGCAGAGATATAGACAGACAGAGAGGCAGAGACAGAGGCAGAGATATAGACAGAGACAGAGACAGAGAGGCAGAGACAGGCAGAGACATAAACAGAGACAGAGGCAGAGATATAGACAGAGACAGAGAGGCAGAGATATAGACAGAGACAGAGAGGCAGAGACAGGCAGAGACATAAACAGAGACAGAGAGGCAGAGACAGGCAGAGACATAAACAGAGACAGAGACAGAGGCAGAGATATAGACAGAGACAGAGACAGAGAGGCAGAGATATAGACAGAAACAGAGAGGCAGAGACATAAATAGAGACAGAGGCAGAGATATAGACAGAGACAGAGAGACAGAGGCAGAGATATAGACAGAGACAGAGAGGCAGAGATATAGACAGAGACATAAACAGAGACAGAGACAGAGGCAGAGATATAGACAGAGGCAGAGACAAGCAGAGACATAAACAGAGACAGAGGCAGAGATATAGACAGACAGAGAGGCAGAGACAGAGGCAGAGATATAGACGGAGACAGAGACAGAGAGGCAGAGACAGGCAGAGACATAAACAGAGACAGAGGCAGAGATATAGACAGAGACAGAGAGACAGAGACAGAGGCAGAGATATAGACAGAGACAGAGGCAGAGACAGGCAGAGACATAAACAGAGACAGAGGCAGAGATATAGACAGAGACAGAGACAGAGAGGCAGAGATATAGACAGAGGCAGAGACAGGCAGAGACAGGCAGAGACATAAACAGAGACAGAGAGGCAGAGACAGGCAGAGACATAAACAGAGACAGAGACAGAGGCAGAGATATAGACAGAGACAGAGAGGCAGAGACAGGCAGAGACATAAACAGAGACAGAGACAGAGACAGAGAGGCAGAGATATAGACAGAGACAGAGAGGCAGAGACAGGCAGAGACATAAACAGAGACAGAGACGGAGGCAGAGAAAGAGAGGTAGAGAGACAGGGCTAGAATAGATCATCTCTAAGCCCCCTTTTGGCTTCGGATCCCAAAGCCTCCCAGGCCGGCCTTCAGACCACAGAGCACAGGAGGAGATGGGGGACTGGAAGACCAGGTCTTGTCATCTCCACCTCAGCCACAGACCCGGGGAGGGAGGGCAGCGGATGCATGCAAACACTATTGTGTGTGTGCATGTGCGTGTGCATGCATGCCTTCCTGTGTGCCAGGAGCTCGGTGATGGTGGACAGTGTGCACGCATGTGTGCTGGTGTTTCCAGACTCCTGCGTGTGTGTTCTTGTGCCTGTGTATATGTGTGTGGGCACACACACAGAAGCACCTGCCTGCAGGGTGAGTCTCCACTGCCTCCCTCCACCCTCATTATTGCCCGCAGCATATCCTGACAGAGCTGATGGATGGCTGAAGCAGGTTGAGCTGCCCATGAAATCTCAGGTACCAATTTCTCTCACTCCCCTTTCATATTCCTCAGGCCCCGCCCCGCCCCCACCTCAGCTAGGCCTGAGAGGGGCAGACAAGATCAAGGGAAGGATAAGGTGGGACCTGGCTAGATCCTCTGCCCCTCCCCACCCCAGGCGCCAGGGAAGGGGAGAGCAGAGCAGCGTGTGTGCTTGGTGGTGGGGGAGGGTGCCTGTAACCCCCACACACACACTTCCCAGAAATTTAGGCCCGATCTGCAGGAGTTTCTGATGGGACAGGGGCAAGGTGGTGATGTCTGCTACCAGGACAGCCATCACTGGGCCTGGGAGAAAGGAGCTACCTTCATCCCCACACACCACCCCTTGCACTGGATGAGATGAGTCCTATCCCCTGGAGACCCTTCTGAATTGGGGAGCAAGTGGGCCGTCCTCCTGGGTGGCTGAGGGGCCCGAGGGGGCTCCTCAGGTGCCTACATACACACACACACAAACACACGCATGAGCATGCGTGGTGGTACCATATCACCATCAACTCCCCCTGGGGGCCCCCTCTTTTTAAAAAGAGCCAAGGAGAGCCTGGTGTGTAGGGCACACCGAGCAAGGCCTAGAGACAGAGGGCACATCCGATTGCCTTATTCGGCAGAGACTTGGGGTGCAAAGAGGGCAGGCCTCTCCAGCGGGCGGCAAGCGCAGGGCAGATGAAGGGTCATTGAGGCCTTGACAGAAAGAAGCATAAGCGCTCGATGTGTCCAGAGGGTGCTGGGAGGGGGCAGATAGGAGGGAAAGGTCTGAGATCCTCTCCTCCAGGCCTGATGCGGCTCCACTGCCCTCATTCAGGGCCCCAAGCACCCCCCTTCCCCAGGCTCTTCCACGGTTGATTGGCACAGAGGGGCACCACCCCGAAGGTCTGCCCAGCAGAGCTCACCAGCGAGTCCCTTCCTGGGATTGGGGAGGGGGGAGGGGGGGGCTCGTCCCAGAAACCACCCAGGAGGTGCCTGGCTCAGGACAGAGCAGCCACAAGGCCAAGCCCGTGGCTCCAGCTCCCCAGGGATGTCCAATGGCTTCATTACTAATTAGCCTGCACTTGAAGCTGTTAATGAGCAAGTAGGCTGGCAACAAATGGTGTGGCTGGTACCTGCTCCACTGGCTCTACCCCAGAGCATTCACCCCTATCAGTGAGCAGCAGCAGAGACCCCCAGGAGGATCTCCCCTCATTGAGCAGTGGAGACAGCACCTGTCTCTAAGTCAGAAAGACGGGGCTCCAAATGCCACCCCCAGCACTTCCCAGCTGAGCAACTCACTCGGTCTGTTTCCTCGTCTGTAAAATGGGGTTGATAGCAGCACCTACCTCACAGTGTGGCTGTGAGGATCCAAACGCAAGCTATTGTTAGCAGCAGGTGGAGAAACTGAGGCAGGGAGGGGCAGCAGAGCTGAGGATGGGCCTGAAGTTCCCTGCACCAGGGCTCCCTGATGTCTTCCTTAGCACCACTCACCCAGGTCTCAAGGACCATCAAAACCCTGCTCCTCCGTTCGCCCCCTTGTCCCCAGGCCCCCTCCTCACCAGCCCCAGGTAGGCCCATGCAGCCCTCTGGGCTTCAGCATCAAGTAGCAACGAGGACAAATGGCTCAGTCTACCAGGGAGACGGGGGCTCCGTAGAGGAGCAAGAGTGTTGAGGACCCCCAGGTGCTCCCAGCTCAGTGAGGAGGGACAGGACCAGAATGGGGAGGGGCCTAAAGGAGCAGGCCTCCCGTCTACCCTCACACTCCACCATAGTGTATCCCCATGGGCATTCTTATCGACTGTTATGTCTGTAAGGTATTGGGCATGTCTTGGGGGGCTTTCTGGGCCCCAGCTTCTTTGGCGGGGGGCTTGATGGTGCTGGACATCATCAGGAGAACACTTCCTCTGGCTGACTAATAAAAGCAACACATGGATGGGGGCTCCGGTGCTGTGACTTTGAGTGGGTTCCGACCCACAAGGCACCGTGTATCCACATCAGCTTTTCTGGTGGCCCCCGATGTTACCAGCACTTGGTGCAGAGTCGCCTTGATTTGACTTGACCTAAGCAGCCTTAATAAGACGTGGCTAAACAGACACCCATCGACCATGCTCAAATGCTTCCTGCAGCATCAGAGAATCGGAGCTCCTCTGCTCCAGCCCCCTCACCTCCTGTTCTAGGAAGGGACATGTGCAAGGTCACCCAAGAAGTGGCCAGGGTGGGGTGGGATCCTCTACGGTGCCCCTGCCACCCTGGGGGAACGTACTTCTACCACTCCCCAGGGACGGCTGGCCAAGCTACCAGGATCCAGGCAGTGCCACTGCTCTTGTTCCCAGGAGCCACTCTGGAAAGCGCCATCCCATGAAGCTGGCGCTCCCCACATCTTTTCTGGACGAGCCTTCCCAACCCTGGGCTTGCAGATTGGATGTTTTTGTCATTCAAGCAACAGAATCATCTGGTTGGCCCAAGCTCTTAGCCAGTGCAGGTCACCTTCCACTTTGGGACCATCCCTCCCAGCTAGGTGTGGTCACCTGGAGTTGGGGCTCTTGGAGAGACCTCCAGGGGCTCCCCGCTCAGCCTCCCCCACCCCATCCAGCAGGTTAGGGTGGCCTGAACACAGCCTGAGGCTCCCTGGACTCCCACTTCAGCTCACAAGCTCACCCAAGTGTCCTCCCCATTCCCCACCCGATTCACTCCCAGGAATCGGGATAACTCCCAGACTAGGGGCTGACGGGATGAATGTGACCCTGAGATGGGGAATGACGTGGCCAGCAGTCGGAGCGGTTACTCTGCGACAGAGGAAACGGGGTTCAGGTCTGTGCCCTCATCCTCACCCGGGTCTGACTCCCCATCCCCCACACAGCCGGGCCACCGCTGACCAGGTTTCGGCCCTAGGCTCTCTCTAACAGGCTGGTGGCGTCCGGGGAGCTGGAGTCGGGAAGATCTGAGTTCAAATCCAGCCTCAGATGCTTGCTAGGTGGCTGACCCAGGCCATCTTGTCTCATTTTCCAAATGAGCTAATATTTGTAAAAAGCCTAACGAACAGTAGGCACCCTTAGGCCGCCCCTTTAAGAGGGGGTGGGAGAACTGGCGAAGATGCTCTCGGCTGCGCCCCCTCCCCCTTCCCCTCCCGCCCTGAGGCCCCTCCTTCCAGGAAGGGAGGCGAGAGTCCAGAGCCTAGGGAGCCCCTCCCTTCCTAGTTGGGAGACCAAGTCTGGCAAAAACAACATTCCTCCGGCTAAAAATAGCCCCAGCCACTCCCCCCCCCCCCCCCGCACTGGGAAGTTTGGGCTCCAAGAACGGCGGGTCAGCACAAAGGCCGGGGGGGGGGGGGAGTGGATGGGGGGGGTCACCTGGAGCGCGGCCCCCTTCATCCCCATAGCCTCTCCCTTTTCACTGTCCCACCCGCCCCTCCGTCTGGGTTGGGGGGGGGGGCGGAGATGATTCAGCCAAATCCACGGGACAGAGGGCGGTTCAGGGCTGGGCAGTAGAGGGGAGAGGGAGGAGGCGGGGCCACAGGCACCAGAGACACCGGCCGCTCTCTGCTCCCGTAGCTCCCCTCCCTCCCGGACAGTTCACGTTTAAGCTGGATGGGCTCGGGCTAGGTCCGGAAAGAAAACTCAGCACACCACCTACACACACTTCATCAACACATAGACAGGCGCACACATCTCACATGTGCGCGCGCACACACACACACACACACACACACACACACACACACCTCACGTATGCGCACCGCTCCTCACACACGCACACATCAAATGCACACACATAGGCATGCACACACACCAGACTCACACATCACACATACAGGTACACACACAGATGCTCACATCTCTCATGTGCACACACCGCACACACCAGTCACGCATACTACTCATCACCCATGCGCACACATCACACATACAGGCACACACGCACATCAAGGTCACGGACACCGCGCATCACACAGCCGCACCCCTCCCCCTTCCTTTAGTGTCTTTTAACTAAGAACATCTGGCTCCACTTGCACTCTCCCAGCTGGGGGGCGGGGACACACACGCATCTGACTCGGCAGATCCGCATGCCGCAGGTCTCCTGGGGCGCCCCGAGGAAGAACAGGCGGGACCATCTGCAGGCCAACAATCCGGGGCTCGGGCTTGGACCGAAGGGGAGAGTATGGGAGGAGGCGGGGAGGAGGGGGAAGGGCTGAGAGGGCCCCAGTGGCTCTCTCTCACACACACACACACACACACACACACACACACACACACACACATTCCTTGGAATGTTTCTGGGAACTCAGTGTAACTTGTGACTTCCCGGCTAGCTGGTCACCCTCAGCTGGGGCCCCCTTCCCCTCAGCTCTGAGCCAGGACCAGAGGCCAAGAGGGGAGCATGGAGGGGCCCAGGCCCTGGGACAGGAGCAGAGGCTGCCCCCCCCAACATGTGTGTACACACACACACACACACACACACACACACACACACACACACACACAGAGCCCTTGGGGTCCTTGCTGGCTCGGGGTTCCTGAGAAGCCCCAACTAGCTCCTGCCACTAGGCCCTCCCCCTCCCACACTTCAGGCCGTCCCTACCCCAGCCTCACCCCCAGAGACCCTTCTTTCCTCTTAGCCCCCACGACAGGACCCCCAAGGCCCTGTAACAGTCACTCATATCCCTAGTAGCCCAGTGAGCCCAAAATGTCCGGGTCCCTGCCCCAGCTCCCCTGGGCTCCTAGGTCAGGCCCCCTTCCCTCCCCCCCTCCCATTCTGTCCCCACTAGAGGCCCAGCTCACTCACTGGCATGCCTTTGTTTCCCTCTGGGGGGATTTCAGCTCTGCCGATCACTCCCTTCTAGCGGCCCAGGCAACAGCACCCACCCTGCACCATCTCTGACTCACCCTTTCCCTGCTCAGAAATAACGCCCAATTTCTGCCTTTCTGGGCAGTCTGGGAGCTGCGCTGCAGCAGGCCCAGGGGAGTGGTATCCTCTGATAGTCTGATAGTGAACCTGGTCACAGAACGATGGCAAGGAACTCAGACTAGGACCCAGGCACCAAGCGAGCCTCAAACCTGCTGGCAGGAGCCAGGCCCAGAGCAGCCCCAGGGGCCAAGGCAGGGGGCCAGAGTCCCAGAGAGCTGCTTGGGGCTGTGGGCTCCACACTGGGAGAGCTGCCTGTCTTCTGGAAGACTCTGGGTCCAAGTTGGAGTTTAAGCCCCCAACCCCATAAGCCCTTTACGGAAAGAGCCTAAGACTCAGGATGCCCCTACACACACACACACACACACACACACACACACACACACACACACACACACACACACGGTCAGGCAGGCCCCCCACTGAGGTACCTGGCCAGACCCAGACATTAGAAGTAATTGTGAAGTAGTCCTAGGGAGCCAATGGATGAGAGAGAGAAAAGGGGGGGCGGGGAGGAAAAGAAGAAGAAAAAGGAGATGGAGAAGGAAGGAAGTGGGGGAGGGGGAGGACAAGGAGAAGAGGAAGAGGAGGTAAAGCAGGGGAGAGAAAGTGCCCCTCCAAACTGGAATTCTATGGTCGAACCAAATAAACTGTTTAAAGGCCCCTGTGTGCCCTTGGAAATACAAAGAGTTTCTGACCAAAGAAGCCGGGAGATGGGCAGGGGTGCCCCAAGGAGTAGGAACAGGCATAGAGTCAGGGCCAGTGCAGGGAAGTGATGTGGGCAGAGGAGGGTGGTGAGATGAGCACTGTGGGCAGAGGAGAGGAGAGGACAGTCACAGAGACTCCCAACCCTCTCCCTTCCCCAGCTGTTGTGTGAGGTCCACAGCTCACCAGCCCCACTTGCAGATGGCAAAGAGGAAGAAAAGTTCAATGGAATCCCTTAAACTCAGTCCTCCCAAGAAGAGCAGGGAGAGGGGCAGCTAGATGGCGCAGTGGATAGAGCACCGGCCCTGGATTCAGGAGTACCTGAGTTCAAATCCAGCTTCAGACACTTGACACTTACTAGCTGTGTGACCTTGGGCAAGTCACTTAACCCCAACTGCCTCACCAAAAAAAAAAAAAAAAAAAGAGCAGGGAGGCTCTCCCCAAGAGAGGCAGAGATCAGCCCCCTCTCACACTCCCTAAGCCCAACCCCAGGGAGCAGAACCAGGAGACCCAAACTTCCCAAACAAGATTGAGGGTGGGGAGTCTCACACCTGCCCCCCAGCAGACAGAAGGGAGGGGGCTGCCTTCCCCAGCCCTCTGGGTGGGTCCAGACCAGCAGCCCCCAGAGCAGGGTTCGGCTTTCTTCAAACAGCTGCCTGCACAGTCCCAGTGGGGGCGGGGATTAAGGGGCAGGGCTCCACCTGTACCCTGAGTGATCACTCAAGGCATGGGTACAGGAGGAATCACTCACCCAAGAGCTGAGTGCCCAGCACAGGTTTGGATGAAGGGTCAGCAGACCCTGCCTGGTCCGGGAGGCCTGGCTTCCAGCCCCTGGTCCGTGCAGCCCCTGGTCCATGCAGCGCTTCCACAGTAGGTGCCTCTGGGCCAGGAAGGCGGGCGGCCTAAAGGGCTGGGGCAGCCGGAGGTCGCTTCTCCCCCTCCGTTCCCCGCAGCTCCCCAAAGAACACTGAACTGCCTTTGAGCTCAGCTGCTGCCCCACCAAAGACAAACATGCCTGTGGTAAGAGTCTGCCTGCCTGGGCCAGCCTCCCGGGCCCCCCAAACTCCATGCTCAGGGAAATGCCACAGGCCCCCAGAAAGGGGAAGAGAAGCACAGAAATGCTGCCAGCCCTCTGTGCCACCGGGCAAGCCTATCTCAGGCTAGTCAGGGGGACCTCCTGCCGGGGTTCCCCCAGAAGGACAGGGGGGCTGAGGAATTGGGGTGCTCTGCGTGGCTGCAGAGGGCAGAACTAGACGTCCCAGCATGCGCAGGGGATCCGGCCCACTGGAAGCAGCGGGTACTCCAGGGGCCCAGGAGGGAGAGGCTCGGGTCAGCCTCGTCTGCTTGGGTGGGAGAAAGAGGAGGGCCTGAGTGCACTCTGAGCCTCACTCCCGGCCCAGCAGCCTCCATCCTGCCATCCAGGCACAGCCTCCGGCAGCCGCGTCCCCCAGAGAAGGGCCCTCTTCCCTGCCCACCACCCCTCACTCCTCTGGGCTCAAGGTCCCCAGGCCTTTCAGATCCCTGCAGGTTCCCATGTCCCTCCCAAACTGCAGTGCAGACCTGCTCAGGCCACTCCCTGGGGTGCCCAAGGCCAGGGCAGAGGCCATGGGCCCTGCAGCCCCTCACCCCCAGTCCTTGCCAGGCAAATAGCCTTCTCTCCCTCAGGGGCTCCCCCAGACCTCTCCGGGCTGACCAGCTCAGGGACCTCAGTCATCCCTGGAGGGGCAGGGGCAGCAGGGGGTGTCAAGGGGCACAGCCCCGCCTCTCTCCTGGTCGTAGGCTGGCCAGTGCAGCAATTCCTACACATAGACTAGCCTTGACTGGACAGAGGAGGGCCCAGGGGAGGGGGGATACAAAAGGGCAGGCCGTGCGTGGCTAAAGGTGGTGACTAGCAGCTTCAAAGAGCAAAACCAGAGTCGGGTGGGAACGCTCCCCAGGCCAGACTGACCTCTGACTTCCTCCCTACAAGATCAAAGGGCTCACAGGGACTCTAGGTCAGGATTTACAGATGGAGAAACTGAGGCCCAGATGTTAGGGGAGAACTCTGGTCCCTCCGGTTCAGCTTTCTCACCCTGGGGTGCCACCCTGGGGCCCCGCCCATGTTGCCCTGATGCCCAGGCCCCAGAGCTGGCTCTGAATATGTGCAGAATAAAGTGAAAGCAACCAGAACACCAGGGGACATGAACACGCAGGGAGGGCCGGGGTCAGTCTGTTCTGAGGAGGCTGCTCCAGCCTGAGTGGGGGAGGGGGCGGGAGCTCTCCCCATGTTAAATCCAGCCATTTCCCTTTGTCTCTGGCCTAATGGGAACCAGCCTCTGCCTGAAATCCTGGGCAGCAGATTCCAGACCGAGGGTGAGACAAGGCCTCTGGGCCTGGCGCCGCCCCCAGCTAGTGTGGCTCTAATCCCCACAGGACCCGCTCTGTGCCCAGAGAGCTAAGCCCCCGGTGGGCCCGCCCCTCTCAATGCCTGAGATCTCCTCACTCCCCACTCCTGGGGAATGTCTTCTCTGGAACCCCACGCCAGGCTGGAGCCAGGCAAGCCTCAGCAATGAGGGCCTGGGGCAGAGGCCCACCATGCTCTCCCTCCTCCTCAGCTCAGGGCACACACACAGTGAACAAAGGACAGGATGAAACCCCCCAAATGCCCCGAGATTGGCCCAGGCTCCCCCAGTCCCTAATCTGGGCTCCAGGCCCATTCTAAAGCCTTCTGGCCTGGGGCACCGGCCATGGATTCAGGAAGACTCAAGTTCAAATCCAGCCTCTGACACTTGACACTTAGTAGCTGTGTGACCCTGGGCAAGTCACTTAACCCGCATTGCCCCACAAACAAAACAAAAAAGCCTTCTGGCCTGAATGCAGGTGCCCCTCACCATCCTCATTCCCTGACGGGGCTGGGAGCTCAGCAAAGTTTTGTAACGATTGGAATGACACCATCTGCTGGAGACTTACTGTAGGAAAGCTCCACCATGAGGAGAAGGTGTCTGAGGGCAAGCCATGCGGCTTTTCTCTGGCATTCAGGAAGTGGGAGGAAGAGGGGGCGAGGCTGGCGCTCTCTCCATCTTTTGTGAGGACTCTGGTGGAGCGTGGAGCTAGAATGCGCTCTCCCTTTGATAGAGGAACCTAGGCCTCTCTCTCTTCACCAAATTATTATTCTCCTTAATAAATGCTTAAAAGTCTGAACTCCTGCTAAAGCTTATAATTTATTGGCGACCACTCATTAGATATTTTAGACAGAATAGCTAGAATTTTAGCCCCTTACAGTCCCCTCAACTTGGATACCCCCAGGGAGCGGAAGCTCATCCCCTTGTCTATGGGCAGCCCATAGCAAAGCACTTGGGGAGTTGAGAAATGGCAGCTGAGTACCAGGGTCTTCCTTCGAATAGGCCAGAAGCCCCTGCCCCTGGTGCCCCATCTTGGGGCTCCCCACTCCTTCCTCTCCCCCCGCCAGGGGCACACACACGGGTGACACTATCCAAGGGCAGATTCCTGGAGACCACTAACCCACGTACTGTGGGCAAGAGACCACAGGAAGGGGGGGGGCATTTATTAAGCACCTACTAAGTGCCAGGCAGGGTGCCAAGAAGGTAGCAAGAGGGTTTCCTAAGAACCGCCCACATCCTGGTCAGGGCAGGCTGGGAGTCCCAGGACATCAGAGACACAAGAGCCGTCAAATCAGCTCGTCCAGCCCCACCCTCCCATTGCATGGCTGGGAAAACCGAGGCTCTGAGAGGATAGGCAGGATGTGAAAGGGCAGAGGGGAGGAAAGAGGACCCTCCAGGCAGCAGCAAGGGCAGCCACCCCCCCCCCCTCCGGGAGCCGTCTCTGCTGCTGACCCAGAGAGAAAGGAGGCTTCCAGGGAAGCAGGAGAGGTACTCCACAGACCAAGGACCCTGTGGTGGTCAGGGTCGGGAGATGGGCGTGGGGAGGGACCCCGACCTCCCAGGCTTCCTTCCTGCTTCCCAGAAGCCAGTTCTCACCGGGCCTGACCCGCTGATGCTGCTGGGCCTCTGGCAAGGGCAGAACCACGGCCCGGTGCCACGCAAGGTCTCCGTGGCCAGCTCTGCCCCGACTCCCCACTCGAGGGGGTCTGAGCCTCCTACCCAAGCTCACATTGGTTCTGCAGGCTCAGGGCTCCCAGCAAAGCCAGCCAGCCTGGCCATCCATGCTCCCCTGGAACGCTGGGAATTCTGCTGCCATGCCTGCCCAGGACACAGCCTCTCCCTCCCAGCCTCAGCAGGCCCAACTCCCACCATCTACTAGCCCCCAGGAGCACACCACGGACACCTCAGTGGAGGCCACAACAGGCCTCTCCTCTGGGAAGCCTGCCCGGCACCCCCCTTCCCCAAGCTGGAGTGCAGCTTCACCCTTCTGCCCCCCTACTGCCCCCTCTGCTACTAGCATGGGGAAGAGCGGGGCCCCAGCCTCCCTTGCTCTCCACCACAGGCTGGACGGGCACGAAGCAGGGAGGCTGTGGGCATCAATGGCTGGCATTGGGTGTGAGGCCCACCAGGAGCCTCAGCCTGCTGAGACACTGCCCTTTCCTGTCCTCAGAGCCTGTGATCAATGTCCATCTGGAGCCTCTGCCCACAAGGGCCTCAGCATCTAAGAACCTGACCCTGCAGGAGATTAAGCCACTGCTGCTGGTATCAGGGGAAGAATGGGAGGGGAGGAAGCAGGGGACGAAGCAGTCCCAGGCCTGAGCCACTCCCAGTGTCAGCGTAGGCCAATGATGCAGCCAGACAGTGGAGAAGCCCAATGGTTAGAGCTGCACCGGGTCCAAAGTCCTCTGGCCCAGAAATAGCCCCCCCACCCCACCCCACCCCACCCCTGGCCCAACAGCCTCTTCAGGGGCAGCCAAGCCCTGAGGTGGAAGGGTTTGGGGCTAGGAGCCTCAAGCAGCAGGGCAGGGGCCATGGGTCAGGGCGAGCAAGGACTTTCTGACTGAAGACTGAGGACAGTCCTCAAGGCCACTGCTGAGGAGCAGGGTGGGAAGACAGCTCAGTGACCACAGAAGAGTCTCCCTTACTCCCAGACTCACCCACCCACCCCCGGCAGCATCTGGGGCCAAGGCAGAACAGGCTTGGGGGATGGGCCCTAAAAGGGCAAGGGGACAGCGGCCCAAGGGCAGGCCCTGGTCTCCCTCTGGCTGCTCGGCCCTCTCTGCCCACAGCACGCTGTCTGCTCCCGTAGGTGGTCTCCCAGCCTCCAAGCCCCTCTCACCAAGATGGCGAACAGACAGTTCCAGGTTGATGGGCCACCACTGGCTGTTCCCTGCCCCCCCCCGACTCCAGATGTTGGTGCCACCCTGGACCCCTCTCCCCACTCCAAGTGGAAGCAGGAGCCAGGTCCCATCTAGTCTGTCTCTAGCTGCACCCCAGTGCCTAGGAGTGAGCAAGCACTTAGTAGGTGCTTCCTGCTGGCCCACCTGCTCATCTCCCAAGCTCTGGTGACCACTCTCCAACCTGGACTTTCTCAGTCATCTCCTCGTTCATCTCCCTGCCTCCAACCTGCTTTCTGCCTACCTGGCCCCAGAGGGTAAATCTGACCATGCTGCTCCCCAATCAAGAAGGTTCAGGGGCTCCCCAGCACCCCAGGAGTGAAATGCAGACACCTCCCTTTAGTAGACAGACAGTGTGGCCTAGTAGCTAGAGAGTAGGCAGCAGAGCCAGGGAGGTCTGCAGGGTAGCCCCTTGACAAGGCAGGCCTGACCCTCCCTCCACCTAGCATTCGAAGGCCTTCACAAGAGGCTCCAGCTATCTCAACCCCAGGTACTCTACTCACTGCCCTGCTCTTCCCCAAAGAAAATCTCCTGCCCCCACTCCCAGGCCCGGAAGACTTTCCCTCCTTGCTCCCCACCCCCAATCATCCAGCATCATGTATGTGCGTATCTGTGTCCACGGCGCGGCTTTCCTCTGCACTCAAACCGAAGTCCCAGGAGGGTGGGGCTCTGCCACTTGCCATCTTTGTGTGCTGGCTCCTAGCGTGTGTTTGCTGGTACAGCCTCGGTGCCAACCGAATGAATGACTGGCTGGGAATCTGCATCAGCCCCCCACCCCCACCCCAGCCTGAGCCCCAGGAGACGGGAGTTCTTAGGAAAGAGAGGATGGGAAAGGAGGCTTCTCTGAAAGAAGCAGAGGGAGGGGGAGGGAGGAGGTGGGGGGGGGAAGAGGGGAGGGGGGAGAGGGAGAAAAGGGGGGGGGAGAGGGGAGGGGGGAGAGGGAGAAGGGAGGGGGAGAAGGGAAGGGGAGAAGGGAGGGAGGGGGAGGGAGGAGGTGGGGGGGAAGAGGGAGAAGGGAGGGGGGAGAGGGAGAAAAGAAGGGGGAGGGATAGGGGAGGGGGAGAGGGAGGAAGAGGGAGAAGGGAGGGGGGAGAGGGAGAAAAGAGAGGGGGAGAGGGGAGGGGGAGAGGGAGAAAAGAGGGGGGAGGGAGAAGGGAGGGGGAGAGGGAGAAAAGGGGGAGGGGGGAGAGGGAGAAGGGAGGGGGGAGAGGGAGTAGGGAGGGGGAGAGGGAGAAAAGAGGGAGGAGGGAGAGGGAAGGGGGGAGAGGGAGAAGGGGGGAGTGAGAGGGGAGGGGGGAGAGGAAGAAGGGAGGGGGAGAAGGGAGGGAGGGGGAGGGAGAAAAGAGGGGGGAGGGAGAGGGGAGAGAGTGAGAAGGGAGGGGGAGAGGGAGAAGGGAAGGGGAGAAGGGAGGGAGGGGGAGGGAGAAAGGAGGGGGAGAAGGGAGGGGGGAAAGGGAGGGGGGAGAGGGAGAGGGGGAGAGGGAGAGGGAGAAGGGAGGGGGGAGAGGGAGAAAGGAGGGGGAGAAGGGAGAGGGAGGGAGGGGGAGAGGGGGGAGGGAGAGGGGCAAGACAGGGGAGGGGAGAAGGAACACAAAGTAGGCTCTTAATGTTGGCTGACTGCCTTCTTCAGGGCCAGGGCCCAGTAGAATGAGTCTGGATCCTGGAGACCCAAGCTCTGTCCACTGCATTTTGGATGGCTGTAGACAAGCCCCTTCACCCTGTCTGGCCTCAGCCGGCCACTCTGTACAAGGAGGGGGCTTGGGCGGATAAACTGAGACCCCTTCTAGCCCTAAAATCTTGGATTCCTCTACTGCCCCCTTCCACACCCTCTTTGGGGGGAGAGACATCCTCAGACACAAGCCCCCCTTGGTCCCCCCAACCCTGCACCAAGACACCTCCATCCTGTGAGGGCCCCACATTGGTCCATCTCCTTTGGCTCAGTCCCCACAGATCAGAGCCCACCGGCAGGCTAAGAATCCCACTGAGGGAAGGGGAGGGGGCGCACACAAGCCAGGCCCAAAGCACCGCCCCTTGTCCCAGCCCCCACGTCCTGGATCCCGGTCCCTGGTGCCATCATCAAACAGCAGATGGCGGGAGAAGCTAAGCCAGGCCCTCTGAGCCTCTCCATATCCTTCCTGCCTCTTTCAGAGGGGCGCCCCCCCCCCCCCGCCCCTGCAGGGGTGCTTCCTCCAGGCGGGCTCTGGCGCAGGGCAGCTGCCCCCTCCAACGAAGCCCAGAACTCCCCCCCTCCACTTCCCAACCTAAGAGGGCCTCCTGTCCCGGCACGGAGCTCTAGGGGATCTCCAGCTTTGTACAGATAGCCGGTCCTCTCCCCGTCAGGGGGCTCCCCAAGAAGAGTTCTAAGCCTGGCCAGGGATTATGTGCCCGGGAGCAGAACTGGAAGGGGGCGGGCAGATATGGGCTTGCTCTCAGGAAGGGGAGGGCTGCCCCGGAGCGGTCTGGGCCGGGCTGGGGAGGGGTGGGGGGCAAGGACCCTCCCTCCTGGGATCGGGACGGAGGTCTCTACTCCTCCCCCTGGGCCCCAGAGCGGCTTCATCTCGGAGTCTTGCCAGGGTATCCCACCCCCCAACGATGTCCTCCCGGCAACCCCCCTAGCCCAAGGCGGAGGGGAACCGAGATCCGCGACCCCCCCCCCAGGCGGGGGCAACAGCTCCTCCTCCCTGAGCCCCCCAAGGGGGGTTCGCAGCCACTCACCTCGGCCCCAAAGATCGGGCGCCCCCCGCCCCAGGCGGCCTCCCGCGGGTCCCCCCCAGGGGCCGAGAGACACGGTGGACCGGACGGGGTCAGAGCGAGCCTGAAAAGGAGAGAAGAGCGCCTGGCGTCAGAGCCGCTTGCTGCGGCTGTCCCGGGACAGCCGGGCCCCCCTCCGGACCCCCTGGCCCGGGAGCCGCCCCCTTTCCCCCCGCATCCGAAGCTGATTCGACGGCAGGGACCCGCAGGCCAGGCGAGGGGCGGCTCTGGGGGTCGGGACTGTCTGTCCGCGAGTGGGGAAGGAGCTGCTGAGCACCCCCCATTCCCCCCATCTTAGCGGGGAGCTTCTACTCCCGCAGCAGAGATGAGAGCTGGAGACAGGAGGATGGCCGGGGTGGAGGGTAACCCGCCCCGGGCTTGGGGATGGGCTTTCCCAGGCTCCCGGACGCTTCCCTCCCCGTGCCGCCGAGCCCCAGCCGGCCGGGACACAAAGTCTTCCCCACGTCTACGGGGCGAAAAGCTGGCCCACGGCCCGAGCTGGGAGCCTGCAGCAACAAGTTCCAGCCGCCGCACGCGTTCCGGGTGCCGGCGCCTCCACCAGTTGCACCGTCCAGGGCCGGGGCTCCCGGCGCGGTCCCGGGGGCTCCCGAAACCCACCCCGCACTCCCCGGAGCGAACGAGCGCGCTACGTACTCGCGGGCGGCGGTGGCGGCGGCTCCGGCTCGGACTCGGCTGCGGCTCCAAGTGCCGCCGCCGCCGCCGCCGCCGCCGCCGCCGCCCAGCTGTCACTCAAATCCCGCGCGAGAAACGCGCCTGGGCTCCCGCCGGGGCATTCTGACCTGCGCGGGCCGCCGTAGTTGCAGGCGATACCATAGTCCTACCGAGGGGGAACTGGGGCTGCACCCTCGCATAGCCGCTACGGCCTCTCGAGGTCACGCAACCCGGGACCCCGGAGACAGAGGGCTAGAACTGCGGACCGAGCTCTCTCGGGACCCTGGGCAGGGGGAAGAGCCGGCCCGAGCCACTTTCCAGCCCCCCCATTCGCGGCAGTGGAAGCGTCCGATGAGGGAGGGAGGGCTTCGGCGCCGGAAACGGAAGCGAGGAGGAGAGGGGGCGGGGCCGCGCGGCCGGGGCCGACTAGGACAGACGGCTGAGCGTGTGCCCGGCGCCGGTGCCGTCGCCTCTTCGCCATCGCCATGATTATCCCGGTGCGCTGCTTCACGTGCGGCAAGATCGTGGGCAACAAGTGGGAGGCCTACCTGGGGCTGCTGCAGGCCGAGTACACCGAGGGGTAAGGGCGGGGGGCCGCGGGACCCGGGGGGGGGGCGGGGGCGAGGGGCTCCCCCTTAACCGGACCCCGCGGCAGGGCCTGTGTGGGGGCAGAGGAACAGAGGAAGGGGGACCCTCCCCAGCGGCCTGCCTCAGTTTCCTCATCTGTAGAATGGGAGTTCCAACAGCCCCTTCCAGCCAGAGTGACCGTGAGGGCCCAAAGCACTTAAGGGAGTAGCACTGTTCCGAGTGCCCATGGTCCTAGTGGACCCCTGTACGTGAGGAGGGAGGGGATTAGGACTGTGCCCCCAGGGCGGAACGGAAGGGACCCTCTCTCAGGGATCTCTGTGGCCCCTCGCAGAGATGCTCTGGACGCGCTGGGCCTGAAGCGCTACTGCTGCCGGAGGATGCTGCTGGCGCACGTGGACCTCATTGAGAAGCTCCTGAACTACGCACCCCTGGAGAAGTGAGCCCCCGTCCCGAAGGCCCCCATCAGCCGCCTGCGGGGGGACCTCCAGAGTTGGCAATAAACCTGCTATTGGCTCCGGACGGCGTCGGTCCTTCTGTGTGGGCTCCGGGCAGGGAGAGGCGGACGCACCCTCATCGCCTCTGTGGCAGGGGCCCTGTACCTCTTCTGGCAGCCAGGCCATCTGCCAGGGCCCGGGATCCACGAATAGTGGTCAGTCAGTGGCGGTTGGGGGCTTCCCCTCGCGCGCACACAAACTGGGGGCAGAGCCTGGCACAGCCCCACCAAGACCTCCCCTTTCAGCCAAGAGTCAGGGTGGCCGATGGTGCCCCGGCCTGAGGGCCCCTCCTTCCATCCTAAGCCAGGGGCCTGATCCAAGCCTGTGCCCAGGCTGAGATACCTCTCAGATCCTCCAGGAGGGGACTCCTGGGCAGCCCCAGGACATCCTCAGTTGACCAGCAGTCCTTGAGCTTCCCCAGGTCTGGGACGGCAAACCCTGCCACCTTTCTGGCCTGCCTGAGGGCCTTCAGCCCTGCTCTGGCCCATGACACACTACTCCCCACGGGGCCCAAGAGTCCAGGGTTTGTTTGTGTGCCTGGCTTCCTCGAGACCGACCCAAACCTGAGGTTCCCCGGGGAGCCCAGAATAGGAAGTCATCCTGACATCATCCCTCCCTCCCTCTGAAGAGGTGGGGGGCTCCGGGTGCAGCACGCAGCATACACAGTCACACTCTGGTTTTGCTGATTGGTTTTACTGAATTGCTTCCCCCTTTTAAATGGTTATGACGAGGCGGAAGGCAGCCCTGGGCAGGGATGTGTCCGAATGAAGGGCACGTAAAAGTGAGCTGGCGTAAAGGAAGCCAGTAGGCGGTTAGTCATGCACCACTAAAACAGATGCAGTCCCCAGGAGCAGGGCTGGGGGCCGCTCCTCACTGGAAGCAGGATGAGGCAGGATTTGGGCAGGCATATGGGTCTGGCTGACCCGACTGCCCTTCTCTTCTCTTCCTAACTTGCCTGGCGTGTCTGAGGCACCAGATTCACATCTTACAGCTGGGCACCCCAAGCCCTCTGTGACCCAGCAGCTATCTCTCTCACCTTCCTGTGTATATGCACATGGTGGCTTGCCCGCTCCTCAGGCATTCTGCGTTTCTAGTGTCTGGCACACAGTGGGCATGCAGTGGGCATGAGGATGTCTTCAGGGTCTGTCTTGGACTTGGCCAATAGCAGTGGCAGGAAAGGGATGGGGGTGGGGTTGTCTTTCCCTCCCCTGCACCCCCCCATCCCCCAGCCATTCCTGGGACCATTGACCCTACATCCCACCCACTTCATCCCCCCAAGAAAGGGACCCACTGACAGCCAGAAGGGGGGGTGGGTTTTACTTAAACATCCCAGAATCACAGAAGGAGTTGGAAGGCACCTCCGGAGTCTCCCCAATTGTCCAAACCCACTCCCAGACTGACATCTAATCTCTCTTGGGGGAGCCTGGTTGAGCCTCAGGACCCCAGGGCCTGCAGCCCATCTGCACCCCCCAACAACACAGACACACTGGCCTCCCCCAGGCCAGGGGGGAGTGGGCCCCAGAGGTTCCCCAGACAGTCTAATTGAGAGCCTTGAGTGAGGGGGTAATTGGGCCAGAGACCGGCAAGGCACTTGAATCCACCCCTGGGGTCACAGGGCTGAGGTTCAGGGGTCAACCTAGGGACTTTTGGAGACAAGGAGGCCCCCCCTTAATCAGGGGGACCTTTCCTTCCAGCTCTGCCCACCCCCCTTCCCCACTAGGGTAGGGGGACACCCCATATGCTGGCCCCCTCCCCCACCCCAGGGTGGGAGGCAGGCAGGGCCCCCAGGCAGTAGTCTTTCTGCAGTAGTCACACTTGGCCTGAATAGCTTGGGTAATAAAAAGAAAGGAGGGTGGGTGGGAATAACTTAGTGGGAGGCAGGATGATGCCCTCGGGCAGCAGGCCAGGCACCTGTGCCCGGGGCCAGGGCCTAGTAATGTTCCAACTTCAGGCTTTTGTACAGACAGCAGGTGAAAATCATTCCAAAGATCTGGGGAGAAGACAGGAGGGAAGTTGGGGGGGGGGGGGCTGCCAACACCCTCTGCTCCCCTTCAGCCTCAGCCCAGCCCTTCCCTCACCTGTACGCAGGCAATGCCCAGGCCCACAGCCCCGATGATCTTCAGGTGATCCTGTATGAAGGTCTCCAGTTTGGTGATGCAGCCGCCCTGGGGGGAGGGAAGACTTCTGAGGAGGGACCCTTAAGGCCTCCCAAGGGATGCTGGGGCCCCTTGGTAAGAGGAGGGAGCAGGTGGTGTCCGGAGGACTCCTGGGCAATCATGGCTCCCCCCCACTCCCGGCCCCTCCTACCTCCACTTTATAGATGTTGGACGCGTGGTCCCGCTGGCCACAGCCTTCCACCACGGTCTTACAGCAGCTGTCTGGAAACTTGCGGTGCTCAGCCTCTGCCGACTGAATCCACACGCTCTCCTGCCAGTCCCGGGAATTGTTGCTCCCACAGCATTTGAACTAAAGTGGGCAGCAAAAGGGAGGCTGGAGTAAGGGGGAGGTCAGAGTGAGGTCAGACGGGCTGGGGAGGCCCAGTACAAGGCTAGGGAGAGGCAGGCCTCTGAGGCCAGAGGCCCCAAGGGTCGGCCAGACACCCACCCACCTTCTGCTGCAGCTTGTCCACAGCCGCAGTCACCCCTTCCTGGCCGGGCTGGCGGTATTTCTGGACCATGGTATCCTTAAGGTTATCCTTCAGCTCCAAGCTCAACTGGAAAGAAGGGAGGGGGCAGGCCATTGTGAGAAAATAATGGGATCTGACTCACCTGGAGATGAATCTAAACTGATTGGATTAAGTGAGACTGATTGACTTTGCTGATTGGCCCACTTCAACTTAACTAGATTGTAGCCACACCTGGCCAGCCCTTAAGGAGGTATTGTTCTCTGAAGCTAAAGACTTTGAACTCAACCCGAGACCACCTTCAAGTCCAGTGAACCAATGGATATGAATGACATCTACCAATCAGCTTGAAGCAGCGTGTAAGGACCGCCTCTGCTCCCGACCTATAAAAAGCTTCCACGGTCAGTTGGAGGAAGTTCGTGATTGAAACAGGCTCCTGGAGGAGGACTTGAGGAAGTCCAGGCTGGAACTCTAGGCTAGAGAGGCCTTTTCTTAACTCCACGTGTTCTCTTTTTTCTAAAACCTGGTATGCTTTAATAAATGCTTAATGCCCAAAGACTGGTGCTAAAGCTTCTCATTTAAGGAGACCACACATTTCTAAAAAAAGGAAAAAAAAGGACGTTTAAAATCTAAATGTGTGGCCTTGGATTCAGGTGGACCTGAGTTCAAATGTGACATCAGACACTTGACACTTAACTAGCTGTGTAAACCTGGGCAAATCACTTAACCCTCATTGCCCCACCAAAAAAAAAAAAAAGGTCCGGAGCAGAGGCGGTCCTTACACACTGCTTCAAGCTGATTGGTAGATGTCATTCATATCCATTGGTTCACTGGACTTGAAGGTGGTCTCATGCTGAGTTCAAAGTCCTCAGCTTTTGAGAACAATACCTCCTGGGGCAGCTAGGTGGTGCAGTGGATAAAGCACTGGCCCTGAATTCAGGAAGACCTGAGTTCAAATCCAGCCTGTCACTTGACACTACTAGCTGTGTGACCCTGGCTAAGTCACTTAACCCTCATGGCCTCGAGCAAAAAAAAAAGGAACAATACCTCCTTAAGGGCTGGCCAGGTGTGGTTACAATCTAAATTGAAGTAGGCTAATCAGCAAAGTCAATCAGTCTCACTTAATCCAATCAGTTTAGATTCATCTCCAGGTGAGCCTTTGAGTATCTGCCAAATCCCATTATTTTCTCACACCATGAACCCAGAGTTGTGGCCTCTGCCCCGCTTTGGGGATCCCTGCCACGCCCACAGGCTGGCTTCCTGCCGAGGCAATGCCTGGACAGCCCAGAGGCAGCGGAGACTGGGGGAGGCAGAAAAAGTCCCTCGTTCTGGTCCTGGGGCACAGAGGCAGTGTGGCCTGCTGGGGAGAGCCGCTCCCCAGATGAGGGGAAGAAAAGGCTCCTCTTGGTGAGTTCTCATGCAGATGAAATCCCTCCAGGCCCTACCCGGGTGCCCCCCAGGGCCCAGCAGCCTTCCCCCACGCACCTGCTGGTAGTAGATGTAAGCCAGGATGCCCGCAATGACCTCGAGGAGGAAGATGATGAGCAGAAGAATGAAGTACTGGGGAAGGTAGAGAAGGGTGAGGCCACATCTCTGGGACCCTTCCAGCCAGACCCTCGGGCCGTGCGTCAGCAGGCCTGGCACCCTGCCCTCCCCCAAGTCTGGTAGGGGGAGGGGGGAGGGAGGAACACCCCCAGGGACTCCCCAAGGACAGACAGCAAAGCTGACACGCCCTGGGCTGAATAACAGTTCCTCTAGAGGAGGTGTGATCTCATCCATCCTCACCTGAGCCAGAGGAGGCAGACAAAGGCTTTGTTCTAAGCACCTCGCCCCCCCAACTTGGGGAGGCAGGGAGGGGAGACAAAGGCCTCCAGTCTCCAGACATGCTTAAGAGTCTTCTGAGACAAGCCAGGACTCAGCCCCCCACCAGAGGTGTTAGGAGAAGGCAGACAGGGAGTGCCACAGGGTAGGGCCGAGTGTGCCCCATCCCATGCCTTCCCTAATCTTGGGCAGCTGGGGGCGCCACAGTGCACAGAGCTCCAGGCCTAGAGTCAGGAAGACTGGCCTTCCTGAGTTCAAATCTAGCCTTAGCCGCTTACTAGCGGTGTGACCCTGGGCAAGTCACTTTACCCTGTTTGCCTCGGTTTCCTTATCTGTAAAATGAGCTAGGAGGGCAAACCACTGTGGTATCTGTCTAGAAAACCCCCAGGAGGGTCACAAAGAGTCCAAAGGCCTGAATGACTTCCCCAATCCTCCCCCTCCCCCCTCAGACCTCTTGGTCACCAAAGTTCCTCGAGAGTTCAGGAGTGTGATGAGCTTGCCAGCTGTGCCTTCAGAAAGTGGCTGGCCCCCGAGATCTGGGGGCGCACCGGCCTGAGGCCAACAGGCAACGGGTCGGACAGCAGTCGGCCCACAGTGGGTGCTCCCTGGGTGTTCGTGGATTGTATTCCCCTCCAAGGGGCTCTCTGGTGATCAGGGACTTAAGCTCACCAGCCGAAGCAGATTCCTCCTCTCCTTGAAGGTGGCACAGCACCCCAGGATGCCCGTTACCATGACCACGGCTCCGGCCACCACCAGGATATAGGCCGTGGCCAGATAAGTGTTGGAAGCCAGGAGGCTGATATAGTCACTCTTGAGGGCCAGCGTCCAGATGCCCACGGCCATGACAGACAGGCCGGCCAGCTGTGGGAACACAGACGTTCACCATTCCTGGCCCTCGTCCATCCCACCACGGGAGGTGGTGATGGACACAGGGCTATCCCTCCCACCCCCCTGGGCCAGCACCATGAGGACCCACTGTGGGAAGCCCATGCTGAGCCAGGTGACCACAGTCTCAGACAAGTCAGCAGTGCCCTGCGCCCCTTCCCCTATGGCTGATGTGGGCAGGCCTTCGGAAGCACCTCATGACAGCATGTGCAGGCCCCAGGCCAGGCAAGCCTCCTCATCTTGGCCTGCTCCGGGCACTACACTGGGGCAGCCTGGCTACCAGCCCTCCCCTTTTCAATAGGGGCCTGAATTCCCACTGTCCTCTGGGCCTCCAATGTCTCATCCGTCGAGTGAGGGCAGGGGCCTCTCTATAGGGGCTGGGCCGGGTCACAAGATTATAGGACTCAGAAGTAGCAGGGGGAGGCTTGCCCAGCAGCACAACCCAGAACGAATGGGCAAAGACGGCCTGGCCAGTGAGGTGCTGCCAATCCCCATTTAACAGATAAAGAAGCTGAGGCATGGAGAAATTCATCGACCCCCAATAGCTACTCATTACCCTACGGAAGCAAGTGCAGGGCTCTGGGAAGACCAGAGCCCACCTCTCTGGGCTGCAGCAGGGGAGCGTCAGAAGGGGGGGACACAGCCCCTCCTCTGCCTATGTGGTCTGTCCCAGGGTCCTCCTCTCCCCTCGTGCCAGCCCCTCACCCAGAAGCAGCAGTTGAAGGTGAAGAGCAGGTATTTCAGGCAGATGGTACCACATGTCTCCTTCTTCTCGTTATACTCGCCCATCTTGAGAGCCCAGGGTGGGGAGAAGGCCGCCTCGTCAAAGGGGGCACCTAAGGGAGCAGGCAGGCCCTGCCCAGACCACACAGTGAAGCCTCCAGTTCAGACCAGAATCCTCCCCATCCCCAGACACAGCCAGAGGGCCCAAGGGCAGATTCACCTGGGGTCAGGAGAAGGGACAGTGCCCCCTGCTGGCTGCTGTCAATGGGCCCAGGGCCCCCCAGCCCGCCCCTACCGCACCCGTGCACACAGTCCCAGGAGGTCCATCCCAGGGAGGGGGCCGATCCACCTGCCCCAACCCCATTCCAGCCCCTCCCCAGCCCAGGTCCTCAGGGTCTCTTCCTGAGCAGAGCTCCCCACCCCTCCTCCTTCGTCCTGAATCTCTCCAGCCCCAGAGGAAGGGGAAGCCTCCAGGCGGGGCAGGATGCTCCCACACACAGGCCCCAGGGACTGTGCCCCCACAGGACAGACTACATGGCCTGCCGGCCAGCATCCACACAGCCCAGGCCCCACCCTCGGCCCCTCCCCTGCGCTGCATTCCCTAGGCCCCACGTCAGAGCTGGGCCCAGCCAAGGGCAGCAGAGCCAGGCAGGAATCAACTGGTCCTGGGGGAGGAGGAAGGAAGGAAGGAAGGAGGGAGGGAGCAGGGAGAGGGGGTAGAAAGGAGGGGCAGGGAAAGGAACACACAACACAGGCTCCTCCCTCGGCCAGCCGGTGGCTGGTCCCGCTGACTGCACCCTGCCAGAGCCCCCTGTGGACATTCCCTGCCCCAGGCTCCCACCTCTGCTCAGCCCCTCACTGGGGCGAGTTCAGACCAAGGCCCTTGGGCCCCGAGGCCTGTTTCCCAGGTGTAGGATGAAAGGCCCCAGCCCTAACCACTGGACCACAATGCACCACAACACTCGCTTCTCCCGGTGCCCTCCTGGGCTCTTGCCATGGTCTTCCCCATGCTCCCCCTGACCTCACCTTCCCCAGATGCTTTGGCTCTCGGGATTCTTTCACACTGGGTGTGCATGCACACATGGCCACCCCAGTGGACACCGGACCCACATTGGACCCCAGCAAACGCTTTTTGGACAAAGCACGGGAAAGGAAGGGGCTGAAGGAACTTCTCCCAGGCCTGAGGAGCAGGAACCAGAGGAGGGGAAGATTGGCCAAGAGAGAGGCTCGAGCGAGGGTCCATGGAGTGAGTCTCTCCCATTAGCCAGGGAGGTCCTGGAGGGAGGAGCTGGCTGTGACCTTTCTTTGTGTCCCTGTGCCTGGCACACACTAGGCGCTTAATTGGGGTTAGCCGACTGACCGAGCTGACTCAGTTTCCCTGCTGGGGCAGCAAAGCAGACTCAGTTCTAGCCTCACTTGGACTTTAAACCCCTGGTCCCAGCCCAGCCACTTGCCCTGCCCAGTTCTGGAGCCTGGTTATCAGTCAAGTACCTCCCAAGCCCTTCCTGTACACCTGGTTTGAAGAAAGGGACAACGAGAGCTGGAAGAAGTCACTCTGAGCCTGTGGCTACCAACCCTCTAGCCTGGTGGGGGGGAGGCTTCTCTGGGGCCAGAGGATGAAGGGGGAGATACTCTGGAGAGGAGCCGGCTTCTGAGGAGGGAACAGAGGGTCAAAGATCAATCCTTCATGGGGCAGAGGGGGGATTCTCAGGGGACCCCAGGAAATCCTCTCCCCACCCAGCCCAGCGGCCCTACCCCATCCCCTTAATGTCGCCCAGTGTCCCAGGGCCTCAGCTCCTTGAACATTCAGCAGGTTCCTGCATTGCTAGGAAAGAGCTCCGGATCTCAGGCAACTAAAGGCCAAGGGAAAGCAGGCTGGCAGGCTGAGGCCCTCCGGATGTGAGGCTCCTGAGCACCTGCTCAGGCCTGGGGCTATCTGGGCCCATGGGCCCCAAGCTCATCTAGCCCTGGGCCTGGTCATGCTTGACCAGGTTGGAGGAGGGGAATGAGAAAACTGTCAAGGGCTGTTTGAGGGGACAAGCGAGCAGGGCCCGAGAAGCCATCCAGCTCCGGATGCCCTGCTCTGGATTACGGTGCTGCCTCCAGGGCAGGTGCCCAGCGGCAGCGAGCCCCTTGGGAGAGAGAGTCCTGGGAGGCCAAGGGCAGAGGGGCTCCTGGGGAGATGCTGGTCAGCTCCGCCCAGTCAGGGGTCAGCTCCGCCCACCGGCGGAGGGCAGAGCAGAAGAGGCTGGTCAGAAAGATGCTCATTCCTACCACAGCTTCCCAGAACCTAAGCCCAGGAGGGAGACTGAGCCAGACCCAAAGCTTGGCCGCTGCTGCTGCTGCCGCCAGGACAGAAATAGCCCTTCCAGTCACAGGGGCCAGCCTAGACCCGGCCCAAGGGCCAGTCTGATGTCCCACCCCAACACACACGCTTCCCTCCAATCCCTGGCCTGGATCAGTCCCCAAAGATGAACATCACACACAGTAGGCACTCCAGGCTTCCCATATTCTAGGGCAAACCCAGGCTGCCAAGTTGGGGGGGGGGGAGGGGGACCCCCACACACCCCTGGCCCAACCATGATCTCATCATTGACATCCCTACCCACCCTAAAGCTAGAGAAAGTCTCAGCCAATGGGAAGGTGGGAACGATTAGAGGGCCCCTGCAGTTTGGGAGGGCTTCCTGGTGGAGGAGTCCCTGACGGAGAAAACTCGACCCTCATCTTGGGGGCAGGGATGCCACAATGGCATCCTACCCCTCCGGTTCCCCCTCCACATACGCGCACACACACAAACTATAAGGTCCCCCATTTCCCCAGGGAACAGAGCTTCCCCAGGGGAGCCCCCCCTCCCACTCCATTGGGACCCTCTTCCTCCCGGGCCAGCGTAGCCGCCACGACTCTGGAAGGGAAACTGAGGCAGGAAGGGCCAGGGGCCCCGGGGCGGGTGGGGGGAGGTGCCTTGGGGGCCGGGGTCCAGGGATCCTCCCTTGGGCCGAGGCAGCTGGGGAGACCAGGGGCCGGGCCTTAGTCTTTTCTCGATCCCTTCTACCGGTCAGTCCAGCCCTGGCCAAGAAGAGGTTCCGGACCCCAGGGTGGGGGGGGGGGGAAGGGAGACAGATGGCGAGCGGCGCGCGGCCGGCCCGGGGAAGGACCAGACCCCCCCGGGACCCCGCCCCTCGCCCCCCCAGAACCCCCCTCCCCGCCCCCCACCCGGCGTGGGGAGGGGGGTCCAGTCTCACACCAACCTGCGTGCGGCCTGAGCGCGGAGGAGGCGGCAGCGGCTCCCGTGGAGGGATGGGGCGGGGATGGGACCGGACGGAATGTGAGGCCTGGGGCCCAGGCCCCAGACAGACCCCGCCCCGGCCAGACCCCGCCCCGACGGCCCCAGGCCCGGCCCCCGCCGCCGCCCCCGCCCACCCCGGACAGGCGGAAGAGCTCCCGAGGCGGACGCGCGCTCACTGTTGATCGCTCTTTGGGGCGCAGGGCCCCCGCTCCCCAAAGGGGCGCTAGGACCCCTGGGTCGCCCCGATACCCCAGATGGCCTCCCCAGGAAGGGCAAGGAGCGGCCTTTTGGAGGCGTCTCACCTCCTGGCTAGAGCGCTCGGAGCCCAGGCTGCCTTCACCCCGGCTTGAGCGAGAGTGGGGGGAGGAGAAGTAGGAGAGCAGAGGGTGGGCCGGATCACATCGCACCGCCAGCCTCCCCTCCCATCCCCCCCGCCCCGGTCTCTGTGCCCCGGATGGGGGAGCTCGATGGAAGGATCCCCCCCAAGGTTCCTGTGCCTAGGGGCGTCCAGAGGGGTAGTCCCCTGCAGGCCTTCTGGCCTCTGTCACCAGAACCAGGTTCTTCCTTCAGGGCTTGTTTCTCTCCTGACTCCGCCCTGGCTAAGTCATTTCACTTCTGAGAAGACTGTCAAAGAAGGCAAGGAAAAGAGTGCATGTGGAGTCAGAGGACTTGGGTTCAAATCACACCTCTAGCTGCCTCCTACTGCCAACGTGCAGGGTCCTTGGTATATAGTAGGCGCTTAATACATGTTTACTGACTGCTGGGCTGGGTGAGGCAGACTGCTCTGCCCTCACCCTCCGATTCCCGAGGCTGCTGGTGGTGAAGAACTGGAAGCAGACAAGAAATAAAGGCTTGTTCCTCTTCCCCAGTTACTGCTTTTTGATGGGCCCAGACTGACTTCTCCACTGGAACCTCATTTTCTTCAGCTGTGAAATGGGGTGACACCTGCATTGTTTTCCTCCCTCGCAAACTATTCTGGGAAACGGACTTTTAAAACCTTTACAAAAATTAATAAAGGGGCAGCTAGGTGTCGAAGTAGTTAGAGGGCCAGCCTGGAGCTAGTTAGACTCATCTTCCTGAGTTCAAATCCTGCCCCAGACACTTACTAGCTGTGTGAGTGTTCAGGTCACTTAACCTCTGTTTGCCTGTTGTGTCACCTGTAAAAGGGGAATGATCCCAGCCACCTGCACCCCACGGTGGTTGTGAGGATCCAGTGAAATCATTATAATGCACTTGGCACAGCTCCTGGCACATAGAAAGTGGCTTCCTGTAAGCATGAAGGTGCCGTGACAAAGGGGCGGGGACTGAGTCGTTGGGCCCGTGTAAAGGAGGCTCGCAAGACCCCGCCCTGAATCGGAAGGGCAAACGTAGAGCTACTGTACATCCCCCGCCCCCCCCCCTACAGCGCCACCTGGCGGCGAGATGAGCCAAAGTCAGTGGGAGAGGCAGGCCGGTCGGGCTGCCTGGGCTGAGCACAGAGGCCTTCCCCCTCCTACAGGCCCGTTCCAGTGCCCAGACAGCCTCCTCCGCCAAGCGCTGCTCCAAGAGCTCTGGCCTCCAGCCACCCCGTTTTGTTCCTTCTGCTTCCTGTGTTGTCTTGTATCTCAGGCCCCAAAGCGCTCCCATGGCTCCCCCCCCCCATAGGCCCCAAACACGACAAGGGACACTTGGTGCAATTGGTGGGTTTATTTGGGGATGGGGGTGCTTTGATGGTTCACACTTGGGACGGGAACGCAGAGGGGACCGTCTAGATGTCCTTGGGGCTTAATCCTTCATCTTGTGGGTTGAGGCCCAGGACCCGAAGTCTTGCTTGGGGCCAGGAAAGCTGTGGCTTCCTGGGCCAGGAGCTAGAGGGGGAGGGGGCGGACGAGAGGTTTCAGCCACATGACCAACCCTGGCCACAGCCAGGGCCAAGAGGGGCCTCCCTAGTGGAAGGCTCTCAGCTCCCAGACTTACTCTGGACCTCCAGGGTCTCCCAGATCCCTTCCACACCCCTAGGAGCAGGAAAGGGAGGGGACAGAATTCCCATTAAATGGGCCACCCGGCCTCGCAGGGAGAATGGGGATGAGATGGAGAAGGGCAGGGAGGCTGCTCCTGCTGGGGTCTCCAGCCCCCACCCCACTGCCCATATCCAGGAGAGGGAGGAGGCCTGCCTCAGTCAGGTGCCAGTATCAAGGGCCCGATGGGGACAACCACAAACACAGCAGCTGTGACAGGTGCCTGGGGGGAGCCGAGCAGGAGAGAGAGTCTTCCTCCGACGCCCACTAACCAGCTTCTTGGCCTCGAACGCATCTCTCTCATCCCGCAGCCTTCTGTTCAGGTCCCTGGGGAGGATCAGGTGAGGAGAGAGAACCGGGCATCAGCGGAAGGGAGGAAGGGTGACCTCAGAGGGTGAGCCCAGTGCCAAAGGAATAAAAGAGTGCTCTGTGGGAGCTGTTCTACAGACAGATGTGGGCAAAAGAGGGAATGGGAGCCATCGAGGCTAAAGAGGAAGGGGACCAGCTGGGGAGTTGGGAAAACAGACTCTGTGAGACAGCTGCCCAGAGCTCAGGCTGGGCAAGTCGGGGGTCTGAGTGTAGAAGAGGAGTAAGAACCCAGCCCAGCCTCTGTCCCCAACTGACCTCAGGAGCTCTAGCTGCCGGAGGAGGCTGTGTTTCTCCTTCTGCATGTTCCTGGACACAATGACCACATCCCTGTGGGCCAGGGGTGGGTAGGGAGATGACTCCGGTATTCCTGACCTCCCCCATGATGCCCCTGAAGGCCTGGTGGGTCCCCAGAGATCAGATCATCTCCTGGAGGAGTCCCCATCCAGGAGGGTGTCGAAATGTAGGGGAGGTGGTCCTGGGCCCTATTTGGCTTCTTTCCAGGTAGGGGAAGGGTGGGCAAGGAGAGAAAGGCAAAGGCAGACTGAGGTGCCAGGTGTGCCTATGGAGTGGGAACCAAGACCTGAGGGGCTCCAGCCCTTGCTCCCCAGCCCCCGAGCCACAGTGGGCAGCCCCTGCCTCAGGACCTGTGTTTCTGCTCCTTCTCAGCCCGAGCCTCCTCCTGCTGTTGCAGCAGCTGCTCCTGAGCTACCTCCAGCTGGGCCTGGCTCTGCTCCAGCTGGGTCCGAAGCTCCTCATTCACCAGCCAGAGGTGGGCGTTCTGCGCCTGTGTCTCCAGGCGCTCTGACGTCTGCTGATGCAGCAGCTGCTCTAACTGGGGGGAGGCGGGAGGGGGGAGTGAGGAAGAGAGATGGGCCCGGGTGCTCCTCCAGCAGCCCAGAGCCCATGTGCAGGAAGGGGGTAAGGGGACCTGAGGGCGGGAGACAGCCTCAGGAAGAGGAGAAAAGGAGGGAAACGGCCCCTCTGCTTGCCTGGCACGCACCGGCCATCATCTGCCATTCTCTTCCCCTTTGCATGACAGGCAGCCTGAAGCTGACACACCAGTGAGTGCCCGCCTGCCCGATGGATCTTCCTGATGCCGAGCCTCACCATCTTTCCCCTTTACCACATGCCTTTCAAGAAGATGCAGCACAGTAGAAACAGATGGCTTACCATTCCCTCTGAGGTAGCAAGACATCTCCCCTGAGGCCTGTGCCCAAGTCTGGGAGAATATAGACCCCTGAGGGCTTGAACAGTCCTGTCTCATCCTAGTCCAGTACCTGCCCCCAGGAGAGACTTAACAGAGTTCACTGATCGGCTCTGAGTGCCTGTCACTGAGCCTTCAGGGGGTGCCAAGCCCCTAGAATGGAGAGAGAGATAGAAGGGGTCAAGGAATAAGGGAAAAGCACTTGGACAGAAACTAACACGAGATGGCAGGTAGACCTTCTTGTGGTCCACTGAGATGGAAAGAGGCAAGGGACCTCCTGCCTAGACCAGGGGCTTGGCCATCTGGGCATCCAACAGAGCCCTCTCTCTGCCAAGAGCAGAGCAAAGAATTATTTCTTGATTTGCCTTAATGATAATTTGTCCTTCACAATCAGCAAGGGGGCTTATTAATGTCTTGTACTTGGCCAGGCCCCATGCTAAGTACTGCAGACGTCCCTAAGAGAAACGAAACCATCCGTATGGGCAGGAGCTTCCACGGGCTGGGGGGCGACAAGGACATAGAGAGAGAGAATCAACACAAAGAAAATAAACAGGGAGCACGTGCTCCAAAGAGGCCTAAACCAGGGGCGAAAGGCCCAACACATGAAGGATTATTCACAGCAGCCTTTTCGTGATAGCTAAGAAATAGAGTGGATGCCCAGCCCCACCAGAGCAACCACACAACCTTAGGGTACTGTGCAGAAAGAAATGCTAAATATGAAGGACTCAGAAAGTTCAGAAGACACACAAGCTACACAAAAGCATATTATAAACATGTCGATGAAAAGAGTCCTTGAAGCAGGCCCTTCTGAGCCATTATAACCAGTCTCCATTCCTGAGAAGAAATAATGATGCCTTCTCTCCTCCTCTCTACAAAGAGGTGGGGACCAGGAGGAGGAGTGAATTGTATATAATGGCCAATACAGTGGGTCAGGTTTTTGCTTAATGATTTTTCTTTGTTATAAGGCCAGTTCAGGTACAGAGTGGAGGTGGGGGTAAGGAGGGGAGGCTATATCCAGGAATGACTGATATATTTTTTTTTTTGGTGAGGCAATTGGGGTTAAGTGACTTGCCTAAGGTCACACAGCTAGTATGTGTAAAGTGTCTGAGGCCAGATTTGAACTCAGGTCCTCCTGAGTACAGGGTCGGTACTCTATCCACTGTGCCACCTAGCTGCCCCCTGATATTTTTAAAAAGAAGAAAAAGGCAAAAAGAAGACACCAATATGGATGCACAGGGTACTTGCCACCTGATTAGGTTTAAATATGATGAACAGGTGAGAGGAGGAAAGATACTTGGTTTGGATCAGATCTATAAGACACAAGAACATGGAATAAGAAAGAACAAAGAGTATGGAAGCACTTAGCACTCCAGTACTGCAGAATGAGCTGGGAGGCTGGGTCTGCTTTCCTGGGCACTTCTCTATGGGAGGATGACTGAGGGCAACCTGAAGCCAGGGCTCCTAACCCTGCTGCCCACAGGGAAAGAGGAGAGTGATAGAAAGGCCAGGATTCCTCCCTGGGGTATAGAGACCATGACTACTCATGACCAAGGGACAGCTTCACTTTTCAGAGTGTCCAGAAGAGGCGGCCAGGCTTGGGAAAGGTCTAGAGTTGGAGTCACAACAAGATGGGCTAAGGAAATTGGGTATATTCAGCTGGAGAAGATTCAGGATAGACACAACAGCCCCAGTGGATCTTCCATCCTCCTTACTGTCTGTACCCCCACCTTACTGGACTGCTCAGTGTCCCTGCCCCGGTTTGCCACCTCTGCATCTTTGCCCAGACAATGACCTCCTCTCCATATGCTGGACTCCCCTCACCCTTCAAGGCACAGCTCAGCTGCTACCTCTTCCAGAAAGCCTCCCTGAAATGAGAGCCCCCCCCATCCCACCCCAGCTTTTCCCCCCTCCCTAGCCATGCCCCTTACAGACCATGGGTCCCCTGGAGAGTGGAGAGTGTAAGACTTATAACTTTGTTTCACTTTGAGCTTTGTTCCTTGATACTTTGTTCCTCTGGCTCTGTCTGCCCCTGTGAGGCCAAGCCACTGCTTGGGGACTGTCCCAGAGCCCTTGAGGCAAAGACTAAGGTAGGCCAGTCTGGTCACGGGCTGGGCCCTGCCTAGACATGGGGGATGCAGAGGATCTTCCCCAGCCCCTCCATTCTCTCATGATCACAAAAAAGAAAGAACATCTGGAGTCAGAAGACCTGGGATCAAGCCGAGGTTTCAGTACGCAGCAGTAGGTGACCCTGGGAAAGCTCTCTAAACCTCTGTTTTCTCCTCTGTCAAGTGGGGCTACTGTGAAGAAGCCTCTTAGAAAAGCTCCAGGGCTCCAAATAAGGGGGTGCTGGTCTCATCCATCCTAGCATGGTCTTGTAGGAGAGGCCTCCTGAGCTAAGCAGGGCCTAGCCCAGGTGTCCTGAGTGAAGGCTCTTTGCCCCCCCCTCCCCTCCCACCGGGGTGCAAGGTGGGGCATCTTGGCCGGTTGAGATGGAGACCAGGAATGAAAGAAGGAAGGAAGGTGAGTGGAAGCAGTGGCAGGACCAGACCGATACTCAGACTTTAAGGGGAGCTCAGGAAAAAGAGGACATTAGCCCCCTCTTTGTCCTGACCTCCCCCCAGTAGACCAGAGGAAAGAAGCCTTTCAGCACAGACGCGGTTTCCTGTGGAAGCTTTGGAAGGGAGCACTGTCTAATGTTGCTGTATAGGAAGGGAGTGGGCAGGAAGGAACAGCAGGGCTCCATGAGGTGGGAATTGGGGATCTGCCCCTACCAAGAGATTCCAAAGGACGTGTCAATGGAGGGGGCTCCTGAACCCCAGAAGATGCTCCCAGCTCCAGCTAGAAGCCCATGAGAGGGGGCTCCTGAGCCCCAGGGAGCTGTCCTTACCCCCAGGTACAAGACCACAACAGAGAGCCTTATGAGCCCTCATAGGTGCCCCCTGCACCCCAGCCACCCATGTCTCCAGCTCCAGCACCACCATCACCTCTCTCTGCCGCCGGCTGGCCCGATCTAGCTCCTGGTCCTTATTTTGTAGTTCTTGAAGGATGTGACTGACCCGGTCCTGGCGGGAGGGGTCCTGCAGGGCGGGGACACATGGTGTCACAACACAGGCTTGTGCCCCATTTCTCAAAGAAGGGGTTAATGCCTCCCTTCATCCTTCAGTCAGCCTGGCCTGCCCCACAGGAGAGTCCCTGACATGGGAGGGGAGTCCCTATTGGTGGTGCCAGTCTGCCTCTGTACCCCCTCCTACTCCTGTGACATCAGTGCCAGAACCCTGTGGAACATCCCCACACCTGGTTCTGCAGGCGCTCACGCTCTGCCCGGATCTGCTGCTCCATTTCCTCATATAAGCACCGAACTTCCTTCTCATGGTCACTTTCTCGCCTGAGGGAGAATCCTTCCTGAGGCCACTTAACCCCAGCAGCTTCCAAGAGCCCCCAGCCTGAACTGCTGGCCTTGGTCCCAGGCAGTGGACAGGCCCAAAGTCCCTCAGGGTGTGCTCACCTGTGAGGGCAACTGGGGCATGTAGGATGCCCCACACACACACACACACAGACACTCACAGACACACACACACACACACACACACACACACACACACACACACACACCCTGGCACCCAGCCCCACCTCTTACCTCCACAGTGCCTGCTCCACAGTCTCCCTCTCCTGGGCCGCCTCCCCCAAACAGGAGGACACCTGCACCAGGACTTCCTCAAAGCTGCCCAGCAGTTCTGGGCACTCTTGCTGCAGCCTGGCCCACAGGGCCCGCACCTCACCCTGCCTGCAGAGATGGGGGGCAGGAGTCATGAAGTATGCCCTCCCGGGGCTCCCGGACACTTCCCCACCATGAAGCGGCCTGTTTCCACCCAGGCAGTGCCAGATGGGGCTCCCATCCAACCCAGGCCCTCCCCCTGAGCTTACAGGTCATCCAGACACCCCAGGACTGAGGAACCTGCCCGGCATCCAGCTAGGAGTGAAGGGTGGCACTCCAGAGCAGCCCCCACCCCCAGGGCGGTCTGGCCTTGGCTGGGAGGCCTTTGTGCCACCCTGGCCAAGGGGGCCCCTCGGCAGCTCCATCTCCTTGGTCAGTCCCCAGGAAGCCCAGGAAGGCCAGCTCCCTCCATCTACCGGATAGTCCCACAGATAGATGAAGTGTTGGTGGGTGGGCGGGTGGGCGGATGAAAGGTTTGGGGCTCAGAAACCCATGGATTTCCCTCTCCTTGCCTGGAGCAGCTGTTCCCCTGGTCTCTAGCCCCCTCCCCATTTTGTGTCCTCTTCTGTTGTCTGGGGCCTCCCTAAGATACTACACCCAGCCCTTTGTGGGCACAATCAACAGAACAGAGAGGGACCCTCCCCTCCCCAAGTCCACTTAGGATCGATCACTTCTACTCTACACACCTTCTTCCCACCCACCCACCCCCAACTTCTGCTGGGCTCTGGAATCAAGTCCCCATCTCACATTTGTGAACGTGATCTGAGGAACAGGGGGAAGGGCCAGATCTAAGCTTTTGGTGAAAGTGCATCTTTTCCCCCTTGGCTCTGCACTCTGGCTCGCCAAGATCATTTGAGATGCTGGTCCCTGGCCCCTGGCCACCAACTAGCCTTTACCCAAGGCACTGATAAAACCTTGAGCAGCAGCTCAAGGCCAATCCCAGAGGCCTGGAGCACTCCCCTGCAGACCTCCATCCTAACTGACTCTTTCTAGAGGCTGGCGCTCACACAGATCCGGGAGCTGTGGAACAACCACAGCTAGGCCACTCCTCTCCAGCTGGAGCCTTCTTCTCCCTGCAGGACGGTCTCCCTTATCCCAGGCAGGGCCTGGAAGGGGCTCGAGCCACACTGCCTAAGCCTGGTGTGCTGTGAGCCCCAGCAGGGCTGCCTATGCACTGGGGATTCTGTGTGCATGCGCTTGTGTCCAGAGACCCAAATCATTCCCAGGCACTTCTACACAAACCACAGGCATTGGTTGAGTGAGCACACATGTGCTGACGTGCTAACGTGCGTACACACACATGCGTGCACACACACACGCACACACAGAATGGAAGGGAGTTCTCGGAACCTGGGCCTCTGGAGGGCACATGGGCACAGCCTCAGGGACACAGGGTGGACACCCTGAGCCCAGTCACTCAGCTCCCCCCACGTGCCCATATGGCCACTGGGATACAGAGAGGGCCAGTCCCTCCCCAGCCACAGACTCACTCCCCCAGGATATGGGCGGCCCCCAGCTGCTCCATGGTGGCCCAGAAACGGTCCTCCTCTGTCACAGCTTCTCCTTCCTCTGACGCTCTGTGCCCCAAACCATCAGACCAGCCAGTCTCAAAGGTTTCCTCCCCAGGCTCCACGGAGGGGGCACCGCCGGGCATGTCCATTCCCATGAAAGCTCCTGCAAGGACAAGGTCCCAGGCATCACCCTGGGGCTGGGTCCCCACTGGGGCGGAGAAGGGATGGCCTCTCAGCCTCCTGCTCTCCAGCAAACACCCCTTCCCAGGCTCCTGATGCCCGCTCAGACGCCACCATCCCTGCTGCCTGCTGACTCCCCATATCCTGCTCCCCCCCCCCAGATTTCCTGTTTTTCTGCTCTATTCCCCAGCTAAACTGCTGGGAATAGGAGGAAGTCAAGCCCTTCACCCTGGGGACTGGGTGGGTACCCGGGTCCCCTCCTCGATTCTGTTCTGAGCTTACAGGAAGAGTCCTGATCAGTGAAGAGGGACACCCGAGATTGGGGGGGCAGCCACCTGAGCTGTGCAGACACACTTTCTTTGCCCGTCTCTATCTTGGTCAGGAACACATAGACATGGAATCCCTCCCTTAGGGCTGCGGGGCTGCCCAGACACCAGGCCTGGGTCATGTTTGGGATGGTCAACATTCCCAGAGACTGAACAAGGGATAGGCTCGCCCTGCTCTGGCAAGGATGATGCCAGAGGGTGTGTGTGTGTGTATGTGTACGTGCACACACACATGCACACTCGTGTGGATGTAGCTCACTCACCCAGGCCCATGCTGAATTCTCGGGGTGTCAGGAAGCCTGTATGTCCTTGGTCTAGACTCTCAAATACAGATTCCAGCTGCTCTGGGGTCAGGGGAAGCTCATGTTGCAGCCTCTGGAGAGGAGAGGCCAGGGTGCTTAGCTAAGGAGGGGCTGCCAGGCCTGGGGAGCTGGGCTTGGGGACAGACTGGGGGTCCTAACCCTCACCTGGAGGTCCATTTTGGTGATGAAACCCTTGGCCTCCTTATCACAGAGGAAGAAGAGCTCACGTGCCTTCTCCAGCATCTCCCCTGAATCTGTCAGGGCCTCGATGTCCCCAGCTGAGCTGGAGGGATTGGGAGCCTCCCTGGACAGGCTCCCCCCCTCCTCCTCTTCCTCCTCCTCCTCTGAAGGCCCAGCCCTGGTGGGCTCCCCAGGGCTGGCCATGCTGAGTCAGCTGGCCCTGCTGTTTGGATCAGAGACAAGTCAGCCCTGCTCCCCGCCAGCCCCATGAACTTGTATGCACCTTCATACACACACAAACACACACACACACACACACACACACGTGGCAAAGTCCTTGATGAGACAGGCTGGGCTGTTCCTGGCCTCCCCCTGCTTGTGTCCTCCTCCCCCTCCCCTTTCTTCTCATCTAAATCCAGCCCCCCTGCTCCCAGCCTTCAGGGTATTCCCAATTTCCCTCCTCTGAGTTCCTGCATCCCCGGGGTTGGGGAAGCAGTCTGAGGTCACAGGCCATATTAGAGGCATCAGACCTGCACGGGTGCCAGAGCCCAGAGGAGGCTGAGACCAGCTGGGCTGGGTCAGTCCAGCATGGCTTCTGCAGGTGTGAGCTTGGGGAGGGGTTTTGAACAGGAGCAAGTGAAAATTGGAAAAACAGAGGGGAGACAGCAATCTGAGAAGAGCACAGGGAGAAATAGTTGCAACGGAAGATCTAGGATACAAAGGAGTGAAGATGAGACAGGGAAGAATCTTGAATGATAAGCTGAGGAGTTTTTCATCTCATCTGCTAGTAGGGAGCCTTTGAAGGTTCTTGAACTAGGGACTGCTATGATCAGAGCTGGGCTTGGTAGTTGTGGGGAGGGGGCTGGAGGCAAGGAGCTTCTTTTTTATTTATTTATTTATTTTTAGTGAAGCAATTGGGGTTAAGTGACTTGCCCAGGGTCACACAGCTAGTAAGTGTTATGTGTCTGAGGCCGGATTTGAACTCAGGTACTCCTGACTCCAGAGCCAGTGCTCTATCCACTGCGCCATCTAGCTGCCCCTAAAAGCTATTTTTTGTTTGTTTGTTTTTGTTTTTTGCGGGGCAGTGGGGGTTAAGTGACTTGCCCAGGGTCACACAGCTAGTAAGTGTCAAGTGTCCGAGGCCAGATTTGAACTCAGGTACTCCTGAATCCAGGACTGGTGATTTATCCACCGCGCCACCTAGCTGCCCCGGCAAGGAGCTTCTTAGAAGGCTTTCAGCTGTCCATGAAGGAGGTGAAGAATGCTGAACTAGGATGAACTGATGGAATATTGTGAGAGAGCAGAGTCTGAGGCATCCAGGGGAGATATCTGAGCCCGATAGCTTCGAGGACCCCACTGCCTGGGCAGAGGCGGGGGCGGGGGGGGGGGGGAGGATGAGCCCTGTCTGGTCTGGGAAGGTCCCCTCCTGCCGCCTCTCCCTACCCCTGCTCTGGGCTGTGATTTAAGCTGGGGAGGGAGGCAGGAGGGACTGACTCAAGGCATCAGGAGAGACATCCAGAACAGCCAGCCGGGGGAAACTGCCACCTGGAGATGTGGAAGCAGAGGGAGTCTGGTGACATGGTCCAGAATGAGAGCCAAGAGAAGAGAGAGATGCAGGCTAAGGGCCAGGTCTGGGGGCTCAGAGGCAGAGCACAGGCAGCTCTGAAGGCCAGGGGGTGGCAGCTGCCTGGAAGCAACATCTGCTTGCTCTGTCTGTGGTTCCCTCACAGCAAGAGCTTAGGGCCCTGGACACGCAGGGATCGGCCAATGTGTGATGGAGGAAGGAGGGGAGAGGAGAAGAGAAGAAAGTAGAGAGGGAGAGAGAGGCAGGCAGGCAGGAAGGAAGGAAGGTAGGGAAGGAGGAGGAAGGAAGGGAGGGAGGGAGGAGGGAGGGAAGGAGGAGAAAGGAAAGGAGGGAGGAAGAAAGGGAGGGAAAGTGGAGGAAGGGAAGGAGGAAGGAGAGAGGGAGGGAGGGAGGAGGAAGGAAGGGAGGGAGGGAGGAAGGAGGAAGGAAGGGAGGGACAGAGGAGGAAGGAAGGAAAGGAGGGGGGAGGGAGGGAGGAGGAAGGAAGGGAGGGGGGAAGAAAGGGAGGGAAGGTGGAGGAAGGGAAGGAGGAAGGAGGGAGGGAGGGAGGAAGGAAGGAGGGAGGGAGGAGGAAGGGAGGGAGAGAGAGAGGGAGAAGGGAAGGAAGGAGGGAGGAAGGAAGGGAGAAAGAAGTGAGGGAAGGAGGGAGGAGGAAGGGAGGGAGGAAGAAAGAAGTGAGGGAGGGAGGGAGGGAAGAGGAAGGGAGAGAGTTAGAAGGGAGGGAGGGAGGAAGGAAGAAGTGAGGGAGGGAGGGAAGGAGGGAGGGAGGGAGGGAAGGCTGGAGCCCTCCACTGACCAGCGTCATGAAGACCCAGGAGACCACCAGGGCGCTGGCTTTTTCAAGAGGCCCTTCCCTGGGGCCTCTCTCACCACAGCCAAGACCTGGGCACTCAACAGGTGCTCCAGGAATCCTAACTGATTGAATGAATGAATGAATGACCAATAGGCCCTATGGCAGGGTTTGAGCAGCGCCTCCCATTCCATTGGCTGGGAGGGTCTTAAACTACCCTCAGCCCCTCCCTCAAGGCCACAACAAGTCTCCTGAGGAACCCAGGTGTTCCAGCTCCCAGGCCCACTGACCTGGCAAGCTGTGAACAGGGCGTCAGTCAGGGCTGCAGAATCCCCATCTCCCCCTAAACAAACAATGTGAGGAAAGAGTTAAGAAGCCTGGCCAGGGCACCTTGGGCCGACAGGGAGGGGCTGTTCACATGGTGATCTAATCGCTTTAGTACCAGGACCTCCCAGAGGACAGAGAACACTGGGCCCTGCCCTGGGGGAAAGCACGTGCTTGCCCCTACCCCCACCTCCAGTGGGCATCTGTGCTCAGCCACCCAGCACTTCTAGCAGCCCCCAATTCCCCCTCCCCCATTCTGGTAGTCCTAGAGCCATTTGCAAGGCAAAGATGGACCAGCTCCCTGCGGGAGAGCAGGAATTCTATCCAGGCATTCCCTCCTGCCTCCCCAGGCCTGTATCCGAGGAGGGGCCTCCGGGACTCTCCTCCAGCCATCTCCAATCTCAGCCCAAAGCCTGGGAGCTTTCACTGAGGGAGGAGGAGGCAGGAGGGGAGCTCAGGGTCTAACCCTGGCACTGCCAGCCTCGGCCTCCCCACACCAAGGCCCCCAATGCTGCGTCTGGATGTTGTTCTTTGGAAAAAGGGCCCAGGGGGTCTCAGGGGCCCAGGATGGTTGGACTCCCCTCCCCACGCCTGCCGAGGCTGATGGTGTAACCACAACTGGTGACTCAATTTCCCTCTATCTTCCAAGTTTTCCCAGTGCAAGTGTGGGCTCCCTGGAGCCTCCCTACAGGCAGGACAGCACAGGTGCTTTTCTGCCGCACCCTAAGCCCTCGCTCTGCACCTGTCACTGCATATGGGAGGGGAAAGAGGGGAGAAAAGACAGGAAGGGAGAAGGATCCCCTTACTTGCATTCCACAAGGGGGAGGGGCAGAGGCCTGGCCAGGCAGCCAGGTCCCAGGGAAGGGCAGGAGCTCAAAAGGGGGAAACTGAGGTAGAGATGAGTTTTCGGGTGTTGTCTGCTGGGCTCCTGCCCAGGCTCGACTCCTCTCCCCACCTGTTTAGATGGAGCAGGGTAGGAGGATGGGGGAGAGAAGACGTAGGACTGGGGGTCACCAGAAGTCACCGCCATCTGCCCAAGCCGGGCTTATCAAGGGCGGGTAGTAACAGGCCTGGGGAGCCTGGGAGGGTGGCAAAGGGACCCAACACCAGGGGCCAGCCAGTCTCCCTGGAATAAGGAGCTGCCCTAGCTCGGGGTGGGGGAGGGTGCAGGTTCTGGTGGAGGGCAGTGTCTGCTACGCTTCTCTTCCTTGCTTCCCGCCGCCCTCACTGTGCCCCTCTCGGGCCTGCCGCCCGTGCCCTCCCGCCTGCTCCTGCATCTGGGTCCCTGTCGCTGGGTCCCTCTCTTAGCTCTGTCTCCACTCCCGGGGCTGAAGCTCAAGTGCCGGCGGGAAAGGGGGCACGGCAGGAACCGGGAGCCCAGGCCCGGAGGCCAGGGACCGGCCGGCAGAGATTGGGCGGGGTGGGGGGAAGTTCGGCGCCGTGGCAGGGGCGGAGCTCCCAAGGGCTGAGGGGTGCCCCCTCACCCCGCCACCCTGGCAGTGGAGCCCCGGCTGCCGCCTCGGGTCTTACCTGGGAGCCGCGCCCGCACCTGCGGCGGGCTGCCCGGGGCCCCAGGCCGGGAGGGGAGGGGAAGAAAGGGAGGGAAGGGCGGGCAGCAGCGGCGGCTCCTCCCGGAAAGGGGGAGGGGGCAGAAAGGGGCCGGACCCAGCCCCATAACCCCTTTCCCGCCAGGCCCCCGGCCTGGGACGGGGGAACGGACCGGCCTGGAGCCGGGGCGGACGCTGAGAAACCGAGCGAATATAATGAACAGGGGGCTAGGACAGACAGAGTCATCGAAAGCCTGGCGCTCAGGCCCTGGGAGCCACGGCCACTGTCCTCCCCGGCCCCAGGTGTGCCGCCTGTTGGGATGGGTGGGGGCGCGGTACTGGTGGGCAGGCAGCATGCCGGGGACACTCAGGGACTCCGGGAGTGTGCGGCCAAGCCCCGCTCCCGGAGTGAGAGGGGCATCCTCTGAACCCTGGTCCTCTGGCTGCCCCTCCCCGCCACCGTCAGAGGGGCATCCTCTGAACCCCGGTCCTCTGGCTGCCCCCTCCCTCCCCCCCACCATGAGAGGGGCATTCTCTTAACCCGTGGCCCTCCCCCACCCAAGGCTCCTGCCATTGTAGTTGTGCTTGTCCAAAACTTAGCGCACTCCAAACCCAGCTCCCTGCACCCCGGAGGGCAGGGCCGAGGCTGGTAGTAAAAGTGAAGGGCATGCCTGTGAGAACGATTTGGGTGCCCACCCATCAGGACTTAGATCTGGGAAGGTCCAGCACCATCGACATGGACCTGTATGTGTGTGTGAGCCTGAAGGAGATCCGATGGAGTGGGGGCTGCTGTCAGTGGGTGGCTATGTTTATGTGAGGACATACTCGTGAGCCTTGTATGTGAGGTGGAGGCTTCTGTGAAGGGGTTGGGCTCCAGGCTTTGCAGGGGGTTCAGTCCTCCCTGGAGTTGAGTGGAGGTTTGGGGACAGTTGGGGACAGTCCTGTTAGAGGACCCCAAACCCAGACGCCCACCTAAGGATGTTAAGTCTCTGGAGGGAGAGAAGAGAAGCCCAGAAGGGGTCTAGCCTGAGGGTCCCACTTTTGCTCCTTGGCCCCGCTGCCCCCAGCCCGTGAGTCTTCCTGGACAGTGGGAGAGCTGGGCCAGGCTGAGCCCACAGGACCACAGGAGGGAGTGTGCTCCAGGCATAAGGTCCCCCCCCCAGGCCTCCCCCCGCCCCCGCCCCCCCCCCAGCTTCAGTGTCCCCACCTGCAGGCCAGGATCACGGCCGATGTGGAGAAGCTGTCCTCTAGCTGCTGTTCCCCAGACTGGCCCAGGTCTGGTCTGGAGAGCGTGTATGGCTGGGGGGAGGGGAGGGTTCAAAATGAATCAGGTTGAACCAGAACTGGCCCGTGTGGCCAGGCTTGGCCCGATGCCCCACAGGGACACACACAAGGAGGCCTGAACTGGCCCAGCAGGCTCTCCTAGTCTACTGTCTCTGACACCGTTATTGTAGGAAACCCTCCAAGGGCCCAGGGCCAGAGTCGCAGTGGGAGGGGGGGCTCTAGCTCCTTCAGATCTCTCCCCCCAGATCCTGGGCTCCTCCCTCTTCTCTGCGGGAGGCCCTGGGGCTGAGCTCTGGAGCTGAACTCCAGCTCCCCCACCTCTGCTCTTCCCATAAGGCAGCCCTGCCCTCATTGAAGCCACTTTGGGGAGTGTGAGGTGAGATTCCTGCCCCCCAACTCCCCCAGCTGGTTCTGATGGGAGAAAGGACCAGTCACAGGATAAACTGAGTTTGGCTCCACCTCAGAGTTGAGCAAACTGAGACCCAGAGAAGTACACCCCTCAGCAAGGAACATGGAGCCCTTTGAAGGACTGGGCCTGGGCCCCAGCATGCCTCTGGGTGGCAAAGGGGCTTCAGACCTGAAGAGGTAGAGGCAGGTGTTGTCATGGAGCTCAAGGAGGGTGAGGGGTCCCCTCCCCAGGGAGGACTGAGCCCCCTGCAAAGCCCGGAGCCCAAACCCTTCACAGGGCATCAAACCGGGCAGTGCTTTGGCACTGACACCCCGGCCCCAGCAGGCTCTTCCTCCCGGACGCTCCATTCAGCTCCCCACCTCCATTTGGCTCTTTCACTTTGCCCCTCCTCATCTGAGCCAGATGGTGCCAGCATTCACCTCTCTCCAGGCGCATGGCCTGCTTTCCACTGGGCATTTCCCGGTGGCATCTCCAACTCAACGTGTCCCCAGTCATGCGGGTGGGTGAACTTGGAGGGGCCGGAGGCTTCCCTCTCCCTCACCCTCCAGGCTGCCACCATCCTCTTCTCTCCCATAAGGCCCTCACACTCTCCCTGCCTGTGGCCTCCTCCCTTTCATCCATCCCTTCCCAACGTCTCTTCTCCACTCAGACCATTCCCGACCTATTCCCCCCTTGCCCACCCTGGGCTGATAGGCCACGTGTACGGCCCCCTCCCCACTCCCTTCTCCCACTAAAATCGAGGCTTCTCTGCTCCCCAGTGGCTAACTCTCTTCCTGGCCAGCCACACCTAGCTAGGAAGCCAGTCTTCCCAACACATTCTGACCCAGGGTGCTACGGCCTGAGGCCACTACTGGCACTCAAACATGGCACCCCGAATGTCCGCCCCACCCCATCCTTCCTCTATAAAATGCTCTATTTCCTGGGACGAGTTGGGTTCCCCAGCCTGAGCTGAGGGGCCTCCAGGGCAGGCCTCCTTGGACTTGTCTTTGGCAGCCAGGAGACATTTCACGTTGTGTAGTGCGCTGGCCCCAGAACTAGGCACAAGGGGAAGGGGGCGTGGGTAGGGGCAGATTCGGACCAGGATGGGATTCTGAGGCAGGTGCAAACTCTGGTCCGGGCCTCCCCTGCCTTCCAACCTGAGACTAGGAGGGGCCAAGGGAGGATCCGAAGCCAGGTCCAGCTGGCCCTGGGCCCACGAATGAGGCGGCAGATCTGAGCTCCAGCCTTTATTACGACATCTATTTTCACCAAAATAAATAGTTCTGCGTACATTCTTCAGTAAAATGCGAGGAGGCACAAGCAGGGGTAATACTGCTCCTGGGGGGGTGGCCATATATTCACCCCAACCCCCAATACCAGTCTGAGCATTCCTTCCCAGGTCCGGCCACCACTCCACAGGCAGGGCCAGACACCAGGCACTCAGAGGGTCTAAAGCTCCCCAAAGCTGTCGGGGGCCTAGGGGTGAAGGCAGGGAAAATAAGGCACGGCCCCCACCCAGTGATTCCTGCTCCTAGCAGCCCTCACCTGGACTCAGCCCACTTTGGGCAGGGAAGACTCCCCAGCTAGAGCTGAAGCCCTGGGGGGAAGGGCCAGGACTGGTGGGGAGGGTCCTCCCCTCCTCAGATAGGCCCAGCCCATCCCCACAGGCTTTCAGCCAAACCTACTACCCCTAGGGGCCTGCTGGCCCCTCCCCTTCTAGAAGCACCGAGCCTGGGGCCTAGGCCCAGAACACACAAGCATTACCTGAGGGAGATTTCTTCTCCCTCCCTAGGAGAGACCCAGGCCCTCAGCAAAGGGGAACCTTGGTACTGAGTGCAAGTGGGGGAGGGGTGCAGGGGGAGCCCCAGGGGCTCTCAGTGGGGGGGAGGGGTGCCAGGGGAGCCCCAGGGGCTCTCAGTGGGGGGGAGGGGTGCCGGGGGAGCCCCAGGGGCTCTCAGTGGGGGGGAGGGGTGCAGGGGGAGCCCCAGGGGCTCTCAGTGGGGCGGGAGGGCAGGGGGCCCAGAGGGAGGCGTCTTCATCCGAAGGGCATCTGGGGGAAAGGCCACATTGGTACAAAAGAGACCCAGCAGAAGTTGACGTTGGTACTCCTCCCATTTGGCCACAGCATCCCCCAGTGACAAGTTGTTCCGCATCCATCGGGGCAAGGCATCTCCATAAAGAGACTGGGGTACTGAGGGCAGAGACTGTGCCCGCCGCAGCTCCAGGGGGTCAGTGAACCTGGAAGGCAAGGTCAAGGAAGTGTCACGTCCCCCACCCCCTACCCCCACCCCACCCCTGGAAGAAGAGAAGGAGGAAGGAGGCTGCCCCCTAGCTCTGAGGGAGGGTGTGGAGCTGCCCCCCCTGGCTCTGGGGGAGAGGGTGGAAGAGCTGTCCCCTGGCTCCTCTGAGTCAGCCCAGAGCCAGAAGCCAGAGACTCCCTGCCACTCTGCCTCTCACAGTTACCTTGTAGAAAGGTGGCTGCCCAGCTTCCTCTTGGCTCTCATCACCAGGTACTGACAGATGCTTCCTGTCTGCTCCTTCATCCACCTAATGTCCTCTGGAACATCAGGGAGCCACTCCAGTAACCTGGAGGCAGGGAAGGGGGATGGTGGGAAGGAAGGTCCCCGGCTGGCCCCCCCTAGGCCTTCTCCCCACACACCCTGGGGCTCCCCACCCAGCCCTGCTCCAGAGCACCTGCTACTCCTGGATGCCCCCTCCAGCTCCAGGGTGATAGCCAGGAGGGTCCTCAGGCCCACCCTCTTTGGATATTCTCCTCCTTGGTCATGATCACAGCTCCTGCTGTGGCTCCCATCTTTCCCATATTCTGCCCAGATGACTCCCCACCCCCTTCCTGCTGCTCAGGCCCAAGTCCCAGGGCCTGAGACGAAGTTCCACTTTCCTTCTCCCCAGTCCTCCCCCACTGCCCCATCCCAGGTCTTACCAGCCACCCAGCTTCCCCACTCCTCACCATGTGGCCCCTGTCCCCGTCAGCTGTCATTTCCTATCAGTTCTAGGCCTCTAACATCTCTCCATAATGTCCCCAATCCCATGGGGCCCCTAAGACTCTCTCCTGGACCATGGGGTCATTGGCCACCCTGCCCCTAGGGGTGCCATCCCCAAGGCAGAGGCCAAGCTAACATTCCTTCAAATACAACCCTGACCCCTTCGCTCCCCTCCCTCGAGACTGTTCTCCAGTCTTCTCTCTCCTTCACACACACACACACACACACACACACACACACACACACACACACACACACACGTTTTGCTTACAGATCTCCCTTCCCTGCTCCCCAGTGCCATCCTTCCAGACCCTTCCAGGCCACTTCCTCCAAGAAGCCTGAGATTCCCAGAACATCAGTCCTCCCTCCCCGTAACTTGGAATGTGGACTGGGATGGCATGGGCCTGTTGTCTCCCTGGGCTAGATGGGGCTGGCAGGAGCCTTCCAGGCAGGAGCTCCCGCCTCCCCTGGCTGTCCTCACCAGCCAAGCACTGGCTGACCCAAAGTGGGGAGCAGCCAGCTGGCCTGGTCACCTCACCTGATGGTAAAGGACACAGCGCTTTCCAGCGGCAGGGTGTAGGGCACCATCATGGCTGTGGCCAGTCGGACAGGGAGCATGTTGGAGAGGGTGCTCATGAAGTCTTTGGGCTCCACACAGGCCTCCAGCAGGGCTATGAGAAGACAGCACATGTGAGCACCCGAGCACATACGTGCACACGCATGCTCTCTAAGCCAGGCAAAGGCAGTAGCCAAGTGCCTGCAGTGAGGGACCAGGGCCCCAGGTTCCCATCTTCCTGACCGATGGCTGTCCCCCTCCTCCTCCTCACCCCAGACACACGCAGAGATCAGAACTTGCTCTCGCCATGAGCCACAGCGCAACCACGTCCACATTCAGGAAAAATGACATCTCAGCCCCTCACAATCTCTCCATTGGCCTCACAACCCTAAGCCCTGTTCTCCAACCTCACCATGACTTCCAGGGCATCTCCCCCACACCAGCCACTCTCCCCTCCTGTCGCTATCTTGACCCACTAGTGAACCAATTCAACTCTGCCCCATTTTCTTCTCTGGAGTCCCAAGACCCCTTAGCGTATGGCTGATCTTGCCTGGAGAAGCCACAGTCAGGGATCTCTCCCGCCATGTGGCACTTTGCTTACACACACACACACACACACACACACACACACACACACTGCTGAACAGAGGTGGAGAAAACTACGGAGACCACCTCAAATCTAGGTGTCACAACACCCAAGGGGTCCTCACTGCTGCCAGCAGTCCTGCTCGACCTCCCTCACCAGTTCACTCTCTGCCCGTCCCAGCTGCTCTTCCAAACCTTCTCCCCTCCACCATTTCAGTTGAGATCTTTGCCTCATGTTTGACAGAAAAAATGGTGGTTTTTCACTGAAAGCCCATGGTGTGTGGAATAGAGGCCGGGCCTGGGGTCAGGAAGAACCACATTCAAACGCACACAGCAGCCGTGAGCCTCTGGGCAAAAGACCTCTGTCAGCCTTAGAAAAGTAGAAAATGGGGGGCAGCTAGGTAGCACAGTGGATAGAGCACCAGCCCTGGAGTCAGGAGGACCTGAGTTCAAATCCAGCCTCAGACACTTAACATTTACTAGCTATGTGACCTAGGCAAGTCACTTAACCCCAATTGCCTCACCAAAAAAAAAAAAAAAGTAGAAAATGGGCACAATGGTAGCACCTACTTTGCAGGGAGGATCAAATTTAATGAAAGGTTGTTCCAACTGGGCCTAAGAGTGTGGTGGGGTGCTATTGTGCTGTAAGAGGTGGTGAGCAGGCAATTTTAGAGAAACGAAAAGTGAAAGGAGCAGAACCAGGAAAACATCGTACACAGTAACACGGCAATATTTTATCATGATCCATGATCGACTGGATGACGTAGCTGATCTGAGCAAAAATAATCCAAGACAATTCCAAAAGACTCATGAGGAAAAATGCTATTCACCTCCAAAGAAAGAACTGATATGTCTGATGCAGGTGGAAGCCTACTTTTTAAAAGCTTTTTGGGGTTTGGGGTTTTTTTTTGGGTCTGCATTTTCTTTTACAACATGGATAAAATACAAATGTATAATCTATATCAAATTGCTTGCCTTCTCAACGAGGGAGGGAGAGAGTTTGGAATTCAAAAAATCTTTAAATGGATGATAAAAACTGGTTTTTACATGTAATTGAAAAAAAAAGTTTTTTAAATACAATAAATGCTTGTTCATTACTCCCCCCTCTCCTCTCCTCATTCTCCATCAGAACAAGGCTAATTCCTCTTTACCTCCTGTGGGGTACTAACCGGTGTATGGCCAGGTCACACAAGGAAGCCGGACCTCCCATTCACATGGTTATATAAGGGGAAGTGTCTTGTGTGCATGCGCATCTTCCAGGCACCCCACCACATCCTCAGCCTTTCCTCTTGTCAACAGCTTCCCAGGGAAGTTTGTGTGTCCGCCTGGCCTCTCTCCTGCATGTCTTATTTGTCCCTCCCTACAGGAGGAGCCCCCTTAGGATTGGATGGTACGGGGATCAGGAGTGATCCGGTTGTGTCCACTGACCATCACGGAAGTTTGTTAGACAGGGATCAGGAGTGATCCGGTTGTGTCCACTGACCATCACGGAAGTTTGTTAGACAGGGATCAGGAGTGATCCGGTTGCCGGCTGTCACGGACAGGCCTCTGCCACCTATGTGTGAGCTGCTTATAAGAAATCTTTCCTTACTATTCGCAATGCGGGCTGTTCCACTATCTTCATCTCAGCTCACAGGGGCACTTACTCCCTGGCCTTTTGTGGGCTCCAGCCCCTCTTTCATGTGTAACCCTTACAACTGCTTGAAGATCATTCTCACGTCATCAAGCCACAGACTGGAAGAACAGGAAGCCCCCTCTGTGGCCTCAGCCCCCAACCTTGTGCCAAAGGACATCCCACTGTGCTCTGACTGCCTGAAGCCCCCAAAGTATCACCCCTGGGAGGAACTGTTTCCAGCCCAACTGGCCTTCAGTGACTCCTCTTCAGCGGCAGTCAGTGGCCAGAGAGCCGACCTTGGAGTCAGGAGAGACCTAGAACCCTTATCTGGAGGTGAATCACCTGGGGCCTATGTGTGCCCCTCTGTAAAGTCATCCCTTGGGAGCCTGGCATCTGCCCTGAAGCTTCTGCTGTGTGGCCTTCCTCTCTGTATCAGAGCCCCCGCATCCTTGCCCCTCCCACCGGTCCTGGGGGCAGAGGGGGTGTGGGGCCTACCTTCATTGAGCCTTGCTGGTAGGTGTTCCAGAATATGTTCTTCCATGGGGTCTCTACTCCCCAGGGCCAGCTGGTCCTGCCTGGCTTGGGCTCGCTCCTCTGCCACCTGAGCCGCCCCTGGCTTGCCTTCTTCCTCCTCTGGGGCTGGGGCCTTCCCAGAAGGGGGCAGTGCCAGCAGGGGATTCGGTTGGTTCAGGAGACCTGGGCAGATGAGACCAGATCAGCTTAGGGTGGGGAGGGAGGCTGTGCCTCTCCATTTGCCCAGCAGGGGGCAGTAGAGGCCTCAAGCATCAGGCCAGTTTCCCCCACCCCCTGCTTTCCCTTCCAAAGAAGAAAGGGCTGGAGGGCCCCTGCTGCCACTTCCATCCTAGTGGGTCGGCCTGAGGCTCAGAGCCCCCCTCCCAGAGGTCTGGGACAGGCCCACTCACCATTCCGCCGCAGAAAGCGAAGACCGTCCCTGTAACCCTGTTTGCACATCTCCCTCAGCACCTGAGACAGGGCACAGACAGAGTTGGGGAGGGGCAGAGGGGGGCTCTGCAACCTAGCCCCACCCCCACCCCAGCAGATCTCTCCCCTCCCTGCAAGGTTTCCCTCAGACCCCCAGGAATGCAGAGGAAGGCTCTGGACTCTAGGATGGAGAGTCTGAGCTGGACCAGCAGACCAGGGCTCCCATCGCTCCTTACGCTGGCCAACCATCTCTGGGGTGTCAGGGGTGCTCTCTGTCATGTGCTCTCTAGCTCTGCCTGGATCTCACTCCAGAGCTCCCTGCTGGTGCACCCCGGCCCGCGGTGTGTCCCCAGCCTCCTTGGCACCCCTGGCTCCTCCCAGGCTCCGGCTGGATCTCCCTCCAGCCATGGCTGGCCCCAACTCTCGGAGTGGGGAGTGGGGCTCCCCAGGGCCATCCCTGTCTCTCCTGAGCCAAAGCCCCGAGCCTGCTGGCCAGGCCCCCAAGAGCCTTCCTTCCTCCCCTCTGAGCTCAGCCCCTCCTTCACATCTCCCCCTGTCCCATGAAGACAGAAGTGTCCGGCTCATTTCAGCAGCAGCTTGAGCCACAAGGCCGCCTCTGCAGGCTCTCGGCTCCTGTGGAAGTGCTCTGCCACAAGGTGACCTGAAGCTCCCGGCCTGAGCCTGGCCCTCCTGCTAGGGTCAGCTCTGATACAATCTCCCGACGAAAGCCAAATGCCACCACTAGGCCTGGCAGACACTTCCCGGCCCATCACTTCTCTCATCTCTGAAAAGGGAACAACGGCAGCACCTGCCGTCTGGGCTGCTTGTAAGGGTCAGATGAGATTGGCGTTGGAAAGAGCTTGGCACAGAGCCGGGCATAGAGCAGGCACTTCACAAATGCTTCGGACCGCTCCCGCATCTTCTTCCCCATCTAGCCCTCCCGGTGTCCTCCCCCAGCCCAGCCCTAGGACCCCTCACCAGGGGCTCTGGGGGGAAGAGGGCCTTGGAGAGCCGGTACAGGTTCCGAAGGTTGAACTGGATGCTGGTGTTGGTGACCCGCAGCTCATGGATGTTGCTGGAGCTGTCCTGGGGACAGATGTCACTCTCCCCAGAGAACGGGGATACGGTGATGGTGTTCTTTAGCTCATAGAGGGGCAGGTTGTCCGAAATGCCGCCATCCACATAGCGCTGTGGGCCGTGAGCAAGAGGCGCGTCAGACTGGGCCTCCCCCTTCCCTTGCCCAACCCCTTCAGTCCAGCCCCCAGCCCAGCCCCCCAGCACCTCCCTTTCCCCTTTCCTCCCCTAAGGCCAGGAGAGGCTGCCTCATGGATGTGCCAGCGTGGGCCCTACTTCATGTAACCACTCCCCCTTTCAGCTCTCTGGGCTATTATTAACCACTTCTGCCTGATGCCAGCTCCAAGCTGGCCTTTTACCCACTGGGCCGATCAGACCCTTTGCCTGCCCTCCCCAGGCTCAGATGTACAGACAGGCCTGGCCTCACGCCTTGCCCAAAGGAAGCCTCAACATTGTGTAACACCAGGGAGCCCTCTCCAACCTCTACCCTGACCAACGCCCTCCCACTGCCCAGCCAAGCAGGGAAGAAGCCGGGGTGGGCCAGCACTCACCACGCCCTGCAGGGTCGGTGGGATGAGGCCACAATACACCGGGATGAAGGTACTGCAGACGTTGGCCTGGGGGACCAACAGGAATGAGGACCGGCCGGTGGGGGGGCCTCCCGAGTACATCCCCCCTCCCCCAGCACCCCCCACCTCCCCACACATGTGCACCCCCCCCAGCAGACACACATGCTTCCCTTCCTTCCCCCACGTTTGCAGGCCCCCAGCAGACATGAATGCTTCCCCCCCCAGTGCCCTCTCCACTGTTCGTGGGCGCACCTGGATAAGCTCCTCCTTAGAGTTGAAATGGGACAGGAGCACGTTCTCACCATCTGACACACGGGTTAGGGAGATGCCCAGGCGCCCATTGGCATGCTCATGGGCATCAGCTGGCAGGGTCTTCAGCAGGCAGCCACGAATGATCTTCACCAGGTTGAAAGAGGGGTGCAGAGGGCCCAGAAATCGCTTCCTTGCCTCCTTGGACACCTCGATGATGTTGGCACCAGCCTCGCCTGGGGAGAGATGAGGAGATCAGAGGGTGATGCCCTCGGCCTTGACCCCGGGCTGACTTTCCACACACCCTGGCCCTCTCCAGCCTCAGCTTACTACCTCCGACTCAAGGGTAACAATAGCAGTGACTACTTCCTCTTTGTGGGCTTCATACTAGTCTTAGTGAGGGCTCAAGAGTCCCAGGTGGGGGGGCCTGGGAGGCCCAAAAAGAGGCCCCCACGACCGCCTAGGTCAGTGTGGATGAGAGCCTGTCTGCCCAGGCCTGCCCCCTGCCAAGCACATCCCCATGAGGGCTCAGGGCAACAGAAAGGTCCTGGGGGGGGGGGTTGGGGAGGAGGGCACCACCGGGGGAAGAAGGGACAGGAAGCCTCAGCCCTGGTTGCTGCAGGATCCCAGATATCTGCCAGCAGGGGGAGGGGGCAAAGAGCCCTAACTAACTTCTGTTCTGCCCCACAGGCCCCGAGGGCCAGACTACCCTTGTAGCCTTTTCCCCTGGAGCTGGGGCCAGAAGGTCCCATCCACCCATCACATGCTTGGACCAGAGCCAGGCTGTGGGCATTACATGCCCTCTAGGGCCCTGCTATTCCCAGCCTGGATGGGTGACCTTGGGCACTTCTCCCTGAAAATGGAGCAGCGGGGAAAACAGGCACTCACACCTCTCTCTCCTGTCTCTGTCCCTGTCTCTCTCTTGCTCCCTCCTCCCTTCTCTCTCCTGTCTGTCTCTCTCCTCTCCTCCATCTCTTTTTACATCTGTCTGTCTCCCCTCTATTCTATCCTACCTCCCTATCCCTCCCTCCTCTCTATCTGTCTCTGCCTCTGTGTCCCTCCCTCTGTTTCTTCCTCTTCACCCCAAATAGGACAAGGAAGGGCTCTGCAGGCAGTAGCCTTGTTTGTCCTGGCTCACACAGTGACCTGACCCTGGAGCCAGGGAGATCCGGGCTCTCACCCTGCCTCTGACCCATCCTGTTGGGGCTTACCCTAACTTCACCATGGGTGGTTGGCACCAGTAAAACACTAAAACTTACAGGGCTCTGGCCAGTTCTGAGGGGCAGAGGGAGTGCCCATCAGCACTGGTGAAGGAAGTTTCCTCCTATGGAAGTCCCCTAGATCAATGAAATCTCAGGGAGTGTCCTCCATGAGAGGGTGAGATCTCTGATTAGCGGCCAGCCAAATGGTCTTTTTCTCCCCAGAGCCCTTGGGACCAGTCCTTTCCCCACTGTGACCCTCAGATCCTCCACAGGATGTCTCCAAATGCTGTTTCAGTTTTCAGCCTCAGCCGGGTCCATGTCCCCACAGCCTGGGCTCTCCTGGGCAGGACCCAAAGGGAAGGAGGGGAAGGAGCAGAGAGGCTGTAGACCCCAACCCTGGCATAAGGGAGGGCCCCAGACAACATTCTCCTCCCAGCACAGGCTGGGGGTGCAATCCAGGACCAGCCTCAGAATGCCCCACAGGAGCCCTGGCAACCAGCCAGGACCTAGTCTACTGCTTTCAGACACCCAAGCACTGGAGAAATTGGGGGTGGCATCACTTTACACCCCCCCCCAACAAACAATAGGGAGGAGGAATTGGGGCATGGCAACTGGGAATCTCACCCCTCCCACCAAAGGGGGCTGGCCAACAGAAGCCCGGATCACTTCTGCCTGTTTTCAGAAACACCTGGTGGATAGACCATGGCCCTGGAGTCAGACACTTACTAGCTGTGTGACCCTGAGCAAGTCACCTTACCGCACTGCCTCCAAAACAAAACAAAACAAGTAAACCCGCAGCACCGCCTGTGCTGTGTAAAGTGAGTTCCCTCTTACCCAGAAGGGGCTCAGAGAGGAAACTGTCTGAAGGGCACGGCTCACCCCAAACCCCATTCAGCCTGCTGATCTTGGCCTCCCAACTAGACAGACTGGGGGGGAAGGAGTCCGAGTATCCCCCCCCCCCAGCCCGATTTCTGAGGTCACTCATTGAGGGCGGAGGGCTGAGATTGGGCTGAACAACCAGCCCCACCCCCATCAGGCAGCTGAGGCCCAGGAAGGGGGCCTCAGTACCCTGGGCTTCCTTCCTCTCTCTGCCAGCCTCCTGCCACCCAACTGACCGACCTGGGGCGAAGCCCTTTCCCTTTGTGGGAGATGAGAAAGTCAGGCCTCACCAAGGTTCCCCACCTCCAAGACTCAGGAACTGAGTCGTGGGAGCCAAAGGTCAACAGAATGAGAACAGAGGTGGCCAGAGCAGCAGGAGCCTGTGGGGAAGGTGGCCCCACCCTTGGGGTCAGGCAGGTCCTGAACCCCTCTCTAGGTATGGGGGTGGGGGGAAAAGGCACCCACCGAGGCTCACCAGGTGAGCCCTCAACTCACTTCTGGGCTGGGGGGAGGGGCAGGAGCAGGGGCAGGCCTCAGCAGAAGGAGCCCATGTAGCACATCCCAGGGTTCTTCAGCCCCCAGCCCTCAGCAACCTGCTCCCCAGGGGCCTAATGGGGCTAGGGGCCCACTGAGTCCCTCACTAGTTCCCACGTGCACCCAGGGGTTACATGGCAACGAAAGGGGATAGAAAAGGGGAGAGGGGTGCCTGCAGTTTCTGTTTTTCCATCTCCTGGTATCAGCCTGAGAATCCAAGAATGAATCATCCCGGATTTGCCTCAGTTTCCCTAATTCTAGAAGGAACTGCCACAACATTAGACTTCCTGTGATTGTGACCCAGCTCTGGCTGGTTCTGCCTAAAACGAAGGACTTCTCAGGTGGGCCTGAGGACCAAATATCTGCCCCTCACACAGCTCCTCAGCACCAGGGAGACTGACTTTCTGGGTGCTGGGATAGAGAGTGACCGCCCAGGCCCACAACAGCAGAGCCCTGAAGGAATCGCAGAGCAGAGGGGCCTGGGATCAGAGACCTCCTGCCTGCCTTGGAAGAAGCCTGTTTTAACGGGGAAACTGAGGCAGGGGCCCAAACCCACGATCTTCTAGGAGCCCTCTCTGGAAGGTGGGGCAGAGGACAGGACTCTAGGGACTGAAGGCCAGGTCGAGTCCATGGGGTATTTACCAGAGACTGGGGCATCGAAAGGCAGAAGGCGAGCCCCCGAATAGCCCAGAAAGAGGGCCTCTAAAGTGGGGCTCGGGAGCCTTTATTGGGGGAGCCCCAAGAAGGCTGATGGCGGAGGGAGAAATGGGGCACGTCCCTGGGGGGCACCAGCGCTCCTCTGACCCCCGCCCTTCTCTTCTCCCGTAGCCCCCAGCCCCACCCCCAACAGGCCGGCCCCTGCGAGGCTCCGCCCGCAACCGCCGAGGAAAACAAGCCGGGGCCCCGCCCCCCCTGGGGGCCCCTAGCCATTGGTGGACGCTCGAGCTCCGGGACAGAGCATCCCGTCCCTTGGGACGGCCCGTCGGGGCGCTGGGCCCGCGTGCCCCCCCTCCCCGTCCCAGGCCGGCCCCACTCACCCAGGCAGGCGCCGGTGACCAGCGCGGTGGCGGTCAGCGCCCCGGCGGACGCGCCGTAGATGCGGCGGGCATTGGCCACCAGGAAGGGGGCGTGCTCGCGAAGGCAGCTGGCCACGCCAATGTGGTAGACGCCCAGGAAGCCGCAGCCGGCGAACGAGATGTTCCACGCCGTCTCCTTGGGAAACATCGCTGGGCCGCCCGGCCCGAGGGGGCCGGGGGGCGGCGGGACCGGGGGGCGGCGGGGCCGGGGGGCCCGGGGGCCCGGGGCGCGGCGGGGCCGGGGGGCAGCGGGGCCGGGCGCACGGGTGCCGCCGGCTGCCGAAGGTCGGCTTGGGAAGTCAGGCGCGGGCTCGGATCAGCCCCTGGCCAGCTCCGTCGGGGCGGGCGACCTTGTCTTGTCTCGGCGGCGGCGAAGTCCGGGACCTGGGGAGGCGGAGACAGCTGTGCCGGCGGCGCCCAGGAGGCGGCGTTATAAGAGTGGGACGAGGGGCGGGCCCGCGCCGGCCCCGCCTCCCCGGACGGCCCCGAGCCCGGGCCCAGGGGCGGAGTCCCGAGTGCCGGGGGACCCAATGGCCGACCCGGTGGCCCCACCGCCCCCTCGGGAGGAGCGGCTCCGGGAACCGGCCGCCGCCCTCCAAGTCCCCCCGGGGAGCCCCGCAGCCCGCCCGGCCCCAGGACACAAACACCCGCACGTGCGCGGACCTCTACCGAGGCCCGGGCACCGGGCACCCGAGCCCTGCCCCCGGGACGCGCACGGAACCCCGAGGCTGCCTCGGCCAAGAGACACGAAGGTCCCACCATAGACCAGGGATAGACCCGGAGGCCTCCCCTCTCCTCCCAAGCATTCAACACACCCGGGGCCAGGCGGCGTCTAGGCCTGAACCCGCTTTGTCTGTTGCCTGGGTCACCAGGTTCTGTTTGGGTCCGGCCCGAGAGGCCCTGGCAGTGACTTCTGGCCAATCAGAGGTCTTCAGACTCCCCAGCTCCACCCCCCCCCCCAATTCCCCTTGGACCTCTGCCGCACCCCCGCTGACATCACCCTTCTTTTTCTTCCGCATTTCTCGGTCTGAGTTCAGAGTCCCCTGGACCCGAGTCCCACCAACTCCCGTAGTGCAGGCCTGGTGGCTGGGCCTTCTAGAGATGGAGGGGGGGGGAGGGGGGCGAGGGCTCGCCCGCCGCCCACCTGGTAGCCTCCTGAGGCTTCGTGCCGGCTTCTCTGCCCATTCATACTCTTCTTGCACCCAACTGATTCCCTCCCCATGAGTCAGGCAGGGCGAGGGCTCTCAGGAAGGAGGGGGTGTTGTCAACCTGTGGACAACCTGGCCTCCGAAGGGCCCAGGGCCTCCCCAAGAGATGGCTTCCATCCAACACAGGGGTAGACAGCCCCAGTGCCCTCTCCTCTCCTGGGGTGAGTGGGCTTCTCAGGCAGCCACGGAAAACTGGGATGGTGGTGGTGAGACATGGGAAGCCTCTCCCCATTGAGGCCGGACTGCTGTTCGTTCCTCACTCTGTGTCCAGGATCACCACCACCACTAGTACCAGTCAGGCAAGCAGTTTGGAGGTGCAACCCTCTGCCCCCAAACTGGGAAGTACCCAACTAACTGGTGCCAGTAATGGCTTTGTGCGGCTAACTGGGCAGAGGTCATTGAGCCTTGGGCCCGGCAGGCATCAAGTGCGGACATGGCTGTCCCCAGGCCTGGCCAGGGATATGGGTGCCAGCTCCTCTCCCCCACTTTAAGAGGGCTATTGGGCTGTGTCCCACTTAGGGGAAGGGGAAACCTGGTCCCCTGCTCTCCCCAGGTCCCGGGCTGACCCTGAGAATATGGGATGCAGGGCCTGTGGCCTCATTTCCACAGTGTGGCCAGCCTTTGTACAAAGGCATGTTCAGTCTCCCCCCTGCCCCACCCTCCACATCCAGGAATAAATGGTACAATCTGCTCCTTGCTCCACTTCTTGGAAAAGTCCAGACCTCGAGGGCCCTTGGGCTGGGAACAGTCCAGCCCAGCTGCTGCCCAAAACTTCCCAGGAGTCCCTGGGAGATGCTGAGGTGGTCTTCCCTATTTGCCTAAGGGCAGAAGGTACCTTCCTTCCTCATAAGTATTTGTACAGTACTTAAGCCCAGTGCCTGGCACACACAGATGCCCTGGAAATGCTTCCTTCCCCTACCAGCCACCCACCTCAGCACCCCCAGTAACTGCCCACAAGGAACTTTTCAAACAAGGGTGAGAGTCCCCATAAGCCCCACAGTACTGTTGAGCTCCACCCAGTCACCAAAATCCAGACCTGCCTTAGCAGGGGCATTTCCTCACTTGGGACTTCCCCTTACTGGAGAAAATCTAGTTAAAAACTGAAAAAGGATCCATCAGTAAATATGGGCAGAAGTCAGTGTGAGCCAGGGTAGCCAATGCCCAAGCGGGAGGTAAGGGGAAGGCCCCAGATCCCAGAGACCCAACAGGCCACCAGCCTTCTCTCCTACAGGACACCCTGGCGGCACACAACTGGGGCTGCCCCTCCCACCCTGCCTTGGCAATGGGACAGCCTGGGCAGAGCCCCAAGCCCTGTTCCTGTCTTAACAGTTGCCCAATGCTGTTGTTTTCACATTCCTGGGCTCACATGGGGTTATCGGTTGTGTCCCCACCACAAGCTCCGGGTCAGAGACGAGGCAGTCTGAGTGGAGGTGAGGGAGAATGAGGGGTCAGTGGCAATGCTGGCTCAGGGCCATATCTGCCAGGGCAGGAAACCCCCTCTCTGAGGAGCATTCCATGATTTGGTGCAAGGCAGGGTGGTCTCTGCTGCCCAGAATGGCATGAGAAACTGCATTTAACTGGGACCCTGGTCCCTGTGCCCCAGCCAGAGTTCTCCAAGAGAGGAGAACTGCGGCCCATGGCCCCCCAGCCAGAGGGACCCACACCAAACCACGCCAGACCTTCTTAAATAAAAAGGTTTATTCACTCCAGAATCAGGGTGGTTACTCAGTCAAAGAGGCCAAAACCCATGTCATCATCAGACTCTTCTGACTCCTCCTTCTTTTCTTCCTTCTTCTCCTCTGCTGCAGAAACAAGAGAAGGAGCCAACAATGAAGGATGAGCTCGTGCAGTCATCCCGTCCCGTCCCCCCCAATCTCTTTGGCCACACTCACCAGCAGCAGGGGCAGCACCAGCAGCAGCTGGGGCAGCAGAACCAGCACTGGCAGCCACAGCAACAGCACCACCGGAGGGCATGGAGGCCAGCTTACTGCTCCCTGCAGGAGAGGAAAGGGCGTCATGAGCAGGACCTTTGCAGGAAGGTGGCAGCAGCAGTGCATTCAAGGAGGAATTTGTTTGTTGCTCAGGGGAGGCTCTCCCTCCTCCCTGGCCAGAGACCCCCTCCCCAGTTCTCTTTGCAGGCCCGAAGATTCCACAAGGCACATGAGTCCTGCACCCCCTTCTGAACCCGATTCCCAGGTTTATTTTGTGCTTGTTTGGATGGGGGGCAGGCATCAGTGGGTTTAGACCTTGATAAATCTCATCCAAGACTGGTCGCTGGAAGATGGCAGGCTCAGGCCCACCAGAAAGCCTTTCTCTTCCAAAACAAATCGCACCTTGACCCCCTCTCCAAGGCTGTGCCCAGGAAAGCACGACAGCTGGCAGCGGCAGGAGGTGACTAGTGGCTCACGCTACTCAGAGGGTCTGGAATCCCAGTAAAAGGCTCTGCCCCGACACTCAGGAGCCTCAGCATCTCACACACACACCCCCCCACCAGGGAGCAACAGGCCTCCACGTGACCCGCTGCCACATGGCTGCTTGTAAGTAACATAACGAGCTGAGCCGCTGCAGCCCCGACTTCGGGGGAGGCTCTTCTGGGAAGCCCCGGGTGGGTGCCGCCCCGAGCCCCCTCTCCCCACTGATGTGTTTCGAGACCCCGGCTGGCTGCGAGCCCACGGCAGGCGCCCCGCAGCTGCCAAAGCGGGTTTCTGAGATGCTCTGGTCCACCAGCGAAACCTGGCAGGTACGGCCGGACCGGCAGGAATTAGGGTGGACAGCGGGAGGAGGCGGGGCCTGAGCCTCCAGATGGCTTTCCCGAGCCCGATGGGACCCCCCAGGAGCCGGCCCCCTCACCCTGTGCGATCACGTCTTCGATGTTCTTGCCGCTCAGCTCGCCGATGACCTAGGGACGAAGGGAGCAGTCAAAGGCGGCCCCGGGGAAGGCGGCCCGGACCCCGGGCCCCGGCCCCCGGCCCCGCCGCCCACCTTCTTCATGCGCTCCTCGTCCGTCTCGATGCCCACGCTGTCCAGGATCTTCTTCAGGTCCTTGGAGTTAGGGGAGTCGTTGCCGCCGAGGACGGCCAGGAGGTAGGCGGCCACGTAGCGCATGCTGAGGGGAGAGGAGCCCCGTGAGCCGCGGCCCATCCCTCCCACCGGCTCCGGGTGCTAGGCCGGTCCCGGCCACCTTCCCCACGCGGAACGCTGGCGGGCTCTAAGGCCCAGCCCCGCCGCGCCAGACACCGGGCTCGGCGCCAGGCCCCGCGGGCGCAACACGAGGCAGGCCGCGCCGCGAGCTCTTCCTTCTCCAGGCCTAGGCCCGGTCCCCGCCCCGCTACTCACTCGGCGGTCTAGGCTCTACTCGGGTCCGGTCCGGAGATCGCGGCCTGGCGCTGCGGGAGCTGCGGGAGCGGCAGGGCCCACGGAGAGTCCAACCACGGTGGCGTCAAGGCCCGGAAAGGAAGAGAAGGCGGCAGGGGCGGGGATTAAACCTCTACCCATGAGCCTCCGGGAGGAAGCCCGCCGCTCCCGCCTCTTCCGCCCGGGCGCGCTGACGTCCCCGGGGATTGACCAATGAGAGGTGGGTTCGGACCATCGTCCGCGGGACTGGGGGGGTGCCGGCGCTCGGCGGCTGGGGCGGGAAGCGGCCCCCTTAGACGCTTCAGGCTTACAGGAGGGCCGTAAGGCCGCGTGCCGCCTGGCGGCGCCCTGCGGAAAAAACGGACGCTCCCCGGTTGGCCAGTTCGCCAGGACGCCCCCACATCGGCGCCTACCAACCCCGGCGCGCTACGCTCCGCGCGTGCCCGGCGCCGCGGTAAACTTCCCGTCCCAGCATGCGCCGGGCCCGGAAGCACGTGAGGCCAATCGGCCCACTCTGGGCGCACATGTGCCTCCGGGCCCAGCCGGAAAGGTCATCGGGCGCAAGCGCACTAAGGGCGCGGGCCCGCGTAGGCAGAAGCGCCCCCTAGAGGCTCCGTGAAGTCCAAGGAATCCCTCCCTCCCCCGCCCCGCGCACGCAGATACCCGTGCGCACGCGCACAATGGGCCTGGGGAAAGCGGCGGTAATATGGGCGCCGCATGGCGGGCTCCGGGTGGTCGGGGCGGGGGCGGCATCTGGGCTCCTCCCCCTTGGGGCGGGGAAACCCTGGAGGCGGGGCCACGGGCAGGAAGCGCGGGAGCTGATCTGGCGCGACCTTCCCCGGCCCCTGCGAGATCCTGAGCCGCTGCCCGACCCCAGGTACCCACCATCGGTCTGGGGACTCTGGCGGCTTGGGGCCAGGGCAGGCCCTCCTTCGGGCTGCCCGCCCTCCGCCCGGCCGAGTGCCCTGCCCTGGACACAGCCCCACCCTCCATGAGTCCCCTGCCCTAGAAGCCCCCCCATAGGTGGCCTGTCCCCTTCCCAAGTTGTGGCCCCCCTCCATATGCCCATACAGAGCTGGGTTCTGATCACCTGCCCCCTCATCCCTGATAGCATGCCCTCTCTGAGCTCCATCCAAAGGAGGAGGCCCATCCTGAGTGACCAGCACTCACCATCTGCCCTCCCTGGGCAAGTCAGTGACATTCCCCACACCCTTGCCTAGATGAGTGCAGCCAGCCCCGCCACTCCTCCAGGACCTAACTCATGGCCTGCCCTGTCTCTCCTCAAGCCAGGCCCTGGGGCCAAGTGCCAGCCCCCTTGTTCTCATCTTAGAAGAAAACTGAGGATCCCATGGCCCAAGAGATAACGAGAGCTGCTATTCGTAGCTCACTTTAGATAGGTAACTGATCCCATTTAATCCTGTGAGGTTGGGCCTTTAATTAGCTCCATTTTAGGAAACCAAGACTGAGACAGGACAAAGGACTCACCCAGGGTCACACAGCTAGTAAGCATTTGAGGCAGGATTTGCACTCAGGTCTTCCTGACCCTAGAACAATACTCTATCCAGAGCTCCTCCAGTGCCTCCCTCAGGGCATTGCTGGAGTCCTCCCAAGCATGAACACACACCTTCCTCCCAATGACAGAGAACCCCCGCTGCTTGGATGCAGGGGGATGGCCAGTCTGACCTAGCGGTCTCACACAGTCTTCCCCCACCCCCAAGCTTCTAGGGCTAGCCTGGTTTGCAGAGAGGCCTCAGAGCTAGCACAAAGAGGGGCTGAGGTCCAGAGAGAGCCTTAGGTAGGAAACTGCTCCAAGCTGGGGTGCTATGAGGCCGAGGAAGCCCCCTTCTGGGGCTGATGCTGAGGCCAGGGTGGAGGCTAGACCTCTGGAGGATTTCCCAGCCTCCAGGCCAGCACTAGAACCCCCCCAGTCCCCCTCAATATTCTCCCCTTCCCTTCTTGGGCGGGGCGCTGATGGGGGGGGGGGCTTGTGCTCTTCTGCTGCCTTATCTGTCTCTTGCCTGTCACCTACCCATTCTCTGTCTTCTACTTATCTTCCCTCTTCCTTCTTTCTCTTTGTTTCTACTTCTTTTTCTCTTGCTCTCTCTCTTCTTTCTCCTGTCTCCTTTCTGAGTCTCTCTGTAGCTGTCTGCCTCTGTCTCTCCTTTCTCTGTCTCTATTTTCTACTGTCTTCCTGTCTCCTCTGTTACTTCCTCTGTCCCTCCATCTCTGTCTCCTTTACTGCCTCCCCCTTCTCCCTCCCCTCCTTTCTCTCCTGTTCTTTTTCTCCTCTCCCTTCCCTCGTTTCTCCCCCTCTCCTCTCCCTTCCCCCATCTCTCTCTCCATCTCCCTCCCCCTTTTTCTCTCTCTACCTCTTTCTGTTTCTTCTCTCTCCTCTGCTTCTTTCTGACCCTTTTCCCTTTCTCTGCCTTTCTTTCCATCTCTGTCTCTCAAGTAGAAAGAGGGACAGAGAAAGGAGAGAAACAGAGACCATCTCTCTGCCTCCATTTCTTTCTGTCTTTGCCTTCTCTCTCAACATCCACATCCGCTCTGCCTGTCTCCTGGCCTCTGTGTCTCCATCTCTCGCCTCTCTCAGTCTCTGTTGGCTTTCTCTCTTCTCTTTCTGTCTTCTCTCTCCTTTCTCTGTCTCCTCCCTCTGTCCTCACTTATTCCCTTCTTCCAAACAGCCATCCCCCTGGAGACCCCAAGCCCTGCCTCTGCCCGCCTTCCAGGCACGCTGAAACATGCCCACACCACTAGGCATCAGGTGGAGGCCCAGGAGAAGGAGGAGGAGGAGGAGAAAGAAGATGTGGAGAAGGATGCTGAAGACGCAGTGGCCGCCGCCCTGGACCCCAGCTCCCTTCTGGCCAGCGACAGGCTAAGCCTGGACCTATACCCTGGGGGCTGCGGCCTCTTGCTGCGCCTGCTCCGAGAGCAGGGCTCACAGCTGCAGCAGGTTCGGTTCCTCCGGCTGAACTGCAACGAGGAGCTGGTCGGGGCTGCGCTGGCTGTCATCCCCCGCCTGCGGAGCCTCTGCTCTCTGGTCCTCAAAGGTGAGCTGGGAGCCCCCAGAGGAGGATGGGGGAGGCTGTCAGAGGCGGGACCACAGGCTAGGGCCAGCAGGCGGGCCGTGGCTGTCTCCCTGTCACCTCCCTGTGGGCATCTCTCTGTCCTGTCCCCCATTGCTCTTGGCCCGACTCCTAAAGGACCCCTGGGGCTCCCCCCTGACCCACCCCCCACGCTCTGCACCCAACTCAGGTGGGCACCGCCGTGACGATCGGGGCTCTTACCTCCGCGGCTCCCTGAGCACGCTGCCCCCCTGCCTGAGTGACCTGGCCCACCTTGTCCACCTGGATCTCAGCTTCAACAACCTAAAGGTGCTGCCAGCCTGTATCCCCCAGATGACTGGGCTGGATGCCCTCCTGCTCAGCCACAACCTGCTCCAGAGGCTCCCTGAGTCCCTGGGGGCCCTTCATGCCCTCACCTTCCTCTCCGTCTCAAACAACTGCCTGCAGACTTTGCCAACGGGCATGGCCCAGCTGACTGCCCTGCAGCGGCTGGACCTGTCTGAAAACTGCCTGGATGCCGTGCCGGAAGAGATCGGGGCTCTGAGCAGCCTCACTGAGCTCAACTTGGCCTCCAACCGCCTCCAGAGTCTCCCTGACTCCATGGGTGAGAGCAAAGGAGCCCCCAGCCCATCCACATCCTTGCCTGTGTGCACAGCCTCCTGGACACCCAGACAGAGGCAAGAGAGGGAGGGAAAACAACCCTTTAGGGGCAATCCTGTCCCTTGCCCCCAGCTTCCATCCCCTCCTTTGGGACACAGCTTAAAGCCCACCTCCTCCAGGAGGGCTTCCTGAGTCAGCCTCCTCACCTTCTGGTGAGCCTCTTCTGCTGCCCCCTCACTGATCCCACCAGATGGGAAAGGAGAATTAGGGGAGGGGACACAGGTGATGATGTCTGGCTGGCCGTGCCAGACCCGCCCGGGTAGTGGGGGTTCAGAGAGGCCCCTGGCTGGGACAGGATTGTAGGGGGCCTCGAAGAAGTCTGGCCTCCCACGGATTGCCTCCCCACCTCTCCACAGCCAATCTCCAGTCCCTGCGCCTGCTCTTCCTACACAGCAACCTCTTGGACTCCGTCCCTCCCAGCCTCGCCAGTCTCCCGCTCCTCACCCAGCTTGACCTGAGAGACAACAGGCTTCGAGCTGTGCCCCGAGAGATCCAGGAGGCCCCCTTCGTGCGGCTGCAGGGGAACCCCTTGGGGGTGCCTGAGCCCACCCCTGCAGCACCCCCAGGTGGGGGCAGATCCCAAGAGGGGGACAGGAGGAATGGGGAGGAGGGGAGGGGGAGGAGCCCTGCTCCACTCACAGGTGCCATTACTCGACACAGGGGAGAGCCCTGCCCGTGACGTGCCCAGAGTGCTGCTGGCCTCCGACGCAGACAGGTGGGATGGGAGAGGTGGGCTGGGGTGGGGTGGAGGAAGGGGCCCTGCCTTCCCCTTGAGGCCAGCATCTCTTGCCTCTGGCTCCACAGTTTCACAGTGACCTCCCGTGGGTGCTCCGTGGCCCTGGCCTGTGGGGTCCGCATGCTCTTTCCCCCGGGTGCCACCCCCACCCCCACCACCGTCCACTACCAGCAGCTGACCCCGGAGCCTCGCCTCGTCTGGCTGGGCCCCCATGATGCCCTGCTCAGTGCTGTCCTGGAGCTGCGGCCCCATGGGACCCCCTTCCAACAGGTTTGGGGCTGGGGGTGATGCCAAAGGTCGGGAGACCTGTGTTCCTGGGAGGAGGAGGGGCCCTGTGTGTAAAAGACCTGCAGAAACCCTAGAAGGGCCCTGTGTTATGACAGGAAGTGCACTTGTGGCTGCCTTTTGTGCCCCCTCGTGCCCGCCGTGGCTGCCAGGTTGTAGTCAGGACCCGGAGTGGCCAAACCTGGGAGGACCTGGACACGCACTTGGAGAAAGAAGAAGAGCCCAAGGTCAGGGGGCACCGGTGGGGGAGGTGGGGAGAGCGCACCGGGCTGCGGCTGACAGCTGACCCCGGCTCTCCCTGCCCTGCAGCGGCTCTGGGCCAGCTGCAGAGTGCCTCATTTCTCCTGGTTCCTGGTGGTCTCGCGTCCCGTGGAGGATAGCTGCCGTGTGCCTCGGGAAGGGGCGCTTCTCTGCTCCTCAGGTGACCCCAGGGTCAAGGTCATCTTCCCAGCTGGGGTCACTGCTGAGCCTCGGCACATCCGCATGCAGGTACACCGAAAGGAGGGGCCGGGCCCCCCGGGCGAGGGCAGAGAGCCTGTGCTCCCCACCGCCAGCTCTCCGGTCCTCTCTTCTGCAGGTGGTCATGGTGTCAGACTGGGCTCTGGGGGGAGATACTGAGGCTGCTGTCAGCCCCCTGCTCTGCCTGTCCCAGGACAGTGCCCACAACTTCCTGGGGCCCGTCACTGTCCAGCTGCCCCTGCCCCGAGGCATCACAGGTGAGCGTGGGCCCTTGGCGGGGGGGGGGGGGCTCTGCTCTTGACCCACCACGTTCCACTTCAGACTTTCCAGCTTCGAGAGCCAAGTTCCAGGTGTGGTTCTAGAGGAGGGAGGGAACTGTGGGGCATGGGCCAGGTCAGCCCAGATGCCCTGTTTGCCCTCCCCTCAGGCCCGAGCCTGGACCGTACCCATCTGCACCTTCTGCATGGGGATCCTCAGCTGCCAGCTTGGGATGACATCACAGCCCAGGTGGCTCTGGAGCTCACACACCTGTATGCCCGCTTCCAGGTCACACACTTTTCCTGGTTAGTGTGTGGTGCCTGGGATGGGGGGTGGGGGAGCCTATTCAGCCCAGGCCTCGTCTTCCAGCCTTCTCTCCTGCTAGGGAAAACCTCTGTGTGCCATCCCTCACCACTCTCCGCCCCCCCCCCCGCCCCTGATAGCTCTGTCTGCTGTGTTTCTCCCTCATGCCCAGGGCTCTGGGTGCCAGACCCTCTACATCTTCTGCCCATGCTTCTGTCTGTCATCTCTCGCCCCCCACCCTCTGCCTTGCCTCCTCCCTTAAAGGCTATTTCAGCTCCTGCCCCTCCAGAGCAGCTGTGACCCCAGCCCCTTGACCTCAGGTACTGGCTCTGGTACACCACCAAGAGCTGTGTGGAAGGCCTGGCCCGCAAGGTCTACGATCGCCTGCGTCTGTACCGGGTGAACTTCATCGCCCTGCAGAGGCGGCGGGATCCAGAGCAGGTGCTGCTGCAGTGCCTGCCCGGAAAGAAGGTGAGGAGGGGGATGGGGAAGGGGCTGGGGCCCAGCTGTCAGCAGGGGCTCCCTGACCCCAGGTGTCCCCCCTAGGTGGAGCCCACCTTGAAGAGGCTGCAGCCGCGGTACCGCGGCCCCGAGCCCTCTGACACTGTGGAGCTGTTTGAGGGGGAGCACTTCTTTGCTGCCTTTGAACGTGGAATCAACGTTGATGCTGGTATGGGCCCCTGAGGAGGGGGGCCCCGAGGCGGGTGCCAGCCCCGCACCCGGGCCTACGAGCAAAAGGTGGGGAGGGGAGCAGGGCCCGGAGCCTCAGTTGTGCTTGACTGAGGAAGCTCAGGAACCAGGTCCCCACCACGAGCTCCCAGAGCTTCCCCTGGCCCGCTACCCATGCTCCCCTACCTGAGCACCCCAGGCAGGAGAGCCCAGACCTCAGTCAGCCCACTGGCTTAGCAGGGAGCCTCGGTCTCTCAGCTTCTCCCTTTGTATTCATTGGATCTGGCCCCTACACACATGTACACATGCACACATACATAAACACAAACGCGTGTGTATAGTCACACATACACTTACATAGGCACACGTATGCATACTCATACCTATCCATATGTACACACATATAGGTACATGCATACACATCCACATACATATAAATACACATATACACGTATACTTTTATATGCTGTATACACGTGCATCCACATTCATACACACACATATACACATACAAACATGCATCGCACACTCAGACACAAATGCACATGCATACACACATGCATACAGCCACATTCACACATATTCACACATATACATGTATACTTTTATATGTAGTATACATGTGCATCCACATTCATACACATACATATACACATACAAACATGCATCGCACACTCAGACATAAATGCACATGCATACACACATGCATACAGCCATATTCACACATATTCACACACGTACTTGCATGCATACACACTGACGCGTGCACTTACCCACATGCATATACAGATACACGCGTATACACCCCACATATACACACAGCCAGACCCACTCTTAGGCCCTGCCTCTCTCTCCCATCTGTTGTCTCTGCCTCTGCGCCGCCAACCCCACTTATGATAGATAAGCAACAATGTCCCAGACTCCAGTGATACTGAGATTTGGCATCCAAGGACATGGGTTCAAACCCACTTCTACCACCTCTCTCTGGTGTGATCCTGGGTAAGCCCTGCCTCTCTCCGGGCCTCAGTCTCCCCATCTGTAAAAGGAGGTCCCCTCCGCCTCTAAGGTGATTAGCCCAGATTTCACCACTGGGCTAGACGCGAATACCCGGGGCACCTCCTGGAGACCATTTCCCCAGTGACTCCTGTGGGTCTGTTGACTTAGAAAACCCAATGTTCACATCATCCGTTCCCTCATATTTTTCTTTATGTCCTTCAGTGTTTCCCAATCACACAGAAGTGGGCCACACTTATGGAGACCCTGGCTTTGACACCTCTGGCCTAGCTCACAACCCTCAGTCTTTTCCAAAAGAATAATAGGCATTAGGGGGCGGCTAGGTGGCACAGTGGATGGAACACTGGCCCTGGATTCAGGAGGACCTGAGTTCAAATCCAGCCTCAGACACCTGACACTGACTAGCTGTGTGACCCTGGGCAAGTCGCTTAACACCAATTGCCTCACCAAAAAAAAAAAAGAAAAGAAAGAATAATAGGCATTAGCTTAGAAAATGTTTTGTTGTTCTTTGCAATATCGCCCTGGCCTACAGTTTTGTGACACTGCACAGGCACCTCTGGGTAGTCGCAGCTTCCTTTTCTAAAAGCTCACTCCTCCACCCATTAGTCCTATGTCTCAACTTGGATCAGAGGCCTGCCATGAGGGGGAGCCCCTCAGCAGCTGCTGACACATCAAGCTACAGTCGGCCTCTCCTGGCCCCTGCTCCTGCAGCACAGCGAGGCTGGACCACCCCCCCGCCCACCTGAGTCTGGCAGCCTGTCCCCTAGGACAATGTCCAGTCTCTTCCCCACACAGGCCAGCTTGTCAAGGTGTGGGTAAGCAGGGTTTCTGATGGGATCTGCTGATAGGGTGGAGACAGGACCTACATCTGGGGGTCTTCTGCCCTCTGCCTTCATCCACAGCACCGATAAATATGTTGGCGAACGCAGGGCTGAGGGCAGGCCCCAGACCGTCTCCCCCAGGACAGCTCAAGAGCCTTATCAAGTGCTTTGCTCAGATCTTTGGAAAATCTTGGTAGCATCTCCCTGGCCTGCCCAGCAGGTCAGCCTGGCTGTGGGCTGGCTCTCTGGGGCCTCTTCCTCTTTGCTAAGTTCTTCCCAATGGCCCCTTCCCACTGCTCTCCACATTATGTTTGGGCTTGAGGCCAAGGTCACTGGTCTGTCATTCATAGACATCGATCGTCCTCTTCCCTTTTTTTGGAAAACCAGGGCAACGGGTGTCCTTCTCTGGGCCTGTGGCTCCTCTTCTGTTCTCTGGGGCCTTTAGAGATCCCCGGTGACCACAAGGGTCATGCAGCAGGACCTGAGGACGGCTGAGCGAGCCATCGTCTGACATCTCGCTAACAGCAACTGTCACCATTCCGTCCATCCCTCTGCGGGGCCTGTCCCTTCTCCCATCCTCCCTCTTGTCATTCCTGGCTTTCCTCTTGCACCCAGCTCTCAGGCCATACCTGCCAGCCACATTTCCCAGAGCCACCTGAGGCTCTGATGAGATGTGGGCTCTGGAAATCATCTTCAGGGCCTCGGAATGGGTCCTGTTGCTATCACTGTTGTCATTACTGTCACCCTCCTGGTTGATTTGTTCTTATTGTCCTCCATGGTCTGACTTGAACTCTTGGGAGCTTTCTGTCCCTCCTTGTAAAGCCAGAGGTGAATTCTGGGACACTTGAAACTTGCTTTAGGAGAAGGGCCTATAGGCTTCACCAGCCCACAGTCCCATGAGCCCTTTCCAAGATTCTAGGGCAGATTAGACTATTCCCAACTCCCTCTCCTTGGTCACAGAGTCCATAATGGGGAGGTCCTTTCCCCTCAAGCTTCAGCCCCAGGGCTTCCCTTTTGGGGAGTCACTGGCACCCCCACCTTTTGTAAGACAAAGGAGCCTGGAGGCAGGGCCCCAACCTATTAGTGTTGCTAACTCAGTGGTCTGGAGCAGACCCCTCATCCATCACCCTGCACCTTGGTTTGACTCCACGGAGCTGGTAGGTATGGCCCCTCCGTGCTACCCCCAGCCTGCTTCCTCCTCCTTTCTTTTGAATAAGGTCTCTGCTTCCAGAGCCAGATGCCAGCCACGAGTCCCATCCCCCAGAGGTCACTTGGATCCCCTGGTGGAATGACTTGGCTGGTCTCCAGACTTGGGGCCATTTGTATATAGAATCAAGGTGATGCTGCGGGCCCCTCTTTAGGTCTTGTCTCCTGATCGTTGCTGCACTTCGAATCGCCATCCCCCAAGATTCATTTCCTCTTTTTCCTCTGTCCCCTTCTGGAAGCACTGGGTGCATCCCTCCAGCCTGGTCGTGGGCAGACATCTCTTAGCTGGTACTGGCCAGTGCACGGAGTACCTGCTCTGAGACCCACAGACAGTGACTTTCCCCTTGCCCTGGCTCACATCTTGAAGCACACTCACAGCTGGCTTTCTTTTGCTCACCAGCTCCTGGGACAGATGTCATCTTGGCAAGGCAGAAGCAAGAGCCCAAGCCACTCCACAAACTTCTAAGAATTTCCTGGAAGCTGGGCTCAGGCAATATGTGCAGGATTGTGGGTTTCAGTCTGGCCCATGGAATGTCCCTGGTGTGGAAACTTCATTCACTGGTGCACATCGGCACCTCCTCAGAACTGAGAGTTGCCCAGGGACACTGAGTAGTTCAGTGACTTACCCAGGGTCACACAGCCAGAAGCAGGATCTGAACCCAGGTCTTCCTGGCTCTAGACCCTGCTAGAGTGTCTGGTTTGGGCCTTATCACAGGTAGTGTTGTCCCTATTTGGCAGCTGAGGAAAGCAGGCTCACCTCAGTCCAGCACCTTGCCCAGGGTCACACAGTTTAAGGGTCAGAAGCCAGGCTTGAGCCGAGGTCTTCCTATCCTGCCCAAGAGCCAAGGAATGAACTGTTGGGTCCTTCTGGTCAATCCCCTTAGATCGGCCAGACTGTGTGGCAGGAAGGATCACCTTTGTCTTCTACTCTCACCTGAAGAACATGAAGGAGATCTATGTGACGTCTTCTGTGGACAGGAAAATGCAGGCAGTGAAGGGGCAGGTAGGCTGTGTAGCCCCCCTCCCCCATACAGATCAGAACTAGGGGCTTGGGTATCACCCATGGTCCCTCAGGAGGAGGGGAAAGGAGGCTGACATTGAACATTCCACTCGTGACCACCTTCAGCTGCCTTTCCAAAGCAGTTGGGCTAGAATGAGGATCGTGGGCGCTGGGCCTTCTCTCCCTCAGGTATCCTTCTACCGAGGGGCAGTGCCCGAGACCGTCCCTGAGGAAGCTGTCCGGAGGCGGAAGGGCCCAGATGCCCTATGGCTTGCCACGCTGCCCATCAAGCTGCCTGTGAGCATGGCGGGAGGTGGGGGGGGGGAGGAAACAAGCATTTATTAAGTGCCTAGTGCATGCAGGCACTGTGAGGGAAATGAGGCAGAGTCACACAGCTACTAAGTGTCTCAAGCTAGATTTGAATTTGGGCCATCCTGACTCCAAGTCCAGTGCTTTAGCTGCCAAGGGGCCTGACAGAGGGAGGGGGAGGGAGTCGGATGCTGGGGGTCAGTCATACCTGCCCTTTCCTGTATGTTGTACAGAGGCTCCCCCAGGGGGAAGGGCAGGGTCCCTTCGAAGGGCTGACCCTGGCCTCCCTGAACCTGGGGGATGCGGAAAGCGGCTTCCTGACCCAGAGCAACCTTGTGACGGTGGCCAGAAGACTCGGTCCAGACTGGCAAAGTGTGGCCCTGCACCTGGGCCTCTCCTACCCGGAGGTGCAACGAATCCAGTATTCAAACAGGTGAGGGGGTGGAACAGGGGGCAGCGAAACTCCCTCCTCCCCTCCAGGAGCCCAGAGCAGGGACCACCTCTTCCCCTACACACCCCAGGAAGAGGTGGCCCCTGCTGGGTATGGCTTCCTGGCCTTGCCTCTTGGGGTCTAGGGAGGGGGAAACAGGAAGGGACACAGCCAGCACCATGGGGGCTTGAGCTCTACTGTCTGAACCATGTCTCTGCCCCCACAGGGATGACCTGGACGGGCAGGTTCGACACATGCTATTCTCCTGGGCTGAGCGCCAGGCTGGGCAGCCAGGCAGCATCCAACAGCTGCTGGAGGCTCTGGAGCAGAGTGATCGCCAGGATGTGGCGGAAGAGGTACGAGCCATCCTGGAGCTGGGCCGGAGTAAGTACCGAGAATCCATCCGTCGAGTGGGCCTGGCCTCTGAGGAAGATCCTGTCAGTGCCACAGCCTAGGGCTCCCAGAAGCTGCTTCAGAAGGGAATGAGGTCCCCATCACTGCACAGACATCTTCCGGCAGAGACTACCCCCACATGCATACCTCTACTGTTCCAGGACAAGGCTGCCTTCTGCCAGACTCAATCTCTGAATGGACACAGCAGGACAGAGGGACCCTATTGGTGGCTTCTGTCACTCCTTGGTTCTTGTCCAAGAATGGCTCCTCAGTAAACGAGTGTCCTCCTGATTCGTGTTCTTGGGTGGCAGGGAGCTGCAGAGAGAGCGCTCCTCTGATATTACCCCCAAGGCGGCTAGCTTCTTGCATCTGTAAATTCTTGCAAAATTCATGATATATCATCTCGACTGGACCTTCTGCCCTCCTCACCCCAGGGATAGCCCTTCCACATGTACAAATAATCTCATTCCATCCAGCCTCCTCCAGCAGAATGCCCTGTCTTGTCATTCCACCTTCTCTCTGTCAACTGGCTGCTTCCTTCCTGTCTACAAATATGGCCATATCTCCCACAGCCTCCCATTTGACAGTTTATTTTCAGTCCCCTTCCCTGCTTTTCATCCAGGTCACACCCATTAACTATGGGTGTCCCACAGAGTTCTCACCTGATCCTCTTCTGTTCTCTCACTCAGGGGAACTGTGTCCAAGCTGTGACCAGTGGGCCTGAGTGGGCAGTGATTTGCCAACCTCTGTCTGTACTGCTTCACTTAATGATTTCATCAGTTCCTCTGGATTCAATTATCACCTCTGCTATGATGATTCTCATTCTCAAATCTGTTTATCTAGCCCTAACTTCTCTATTACTTCCAGTCTTACAATTTCAACTGTCTATTGGACATCTCAGACCAGATGTCCTCTAACCATCTTCAGTCAGCCAATGAACATTAAGTACCTACTATAGTGCCAGGCACTATGCTAAACTCTGGGAATAAAAAAGTAAGCAAAAGCCTGTTCTCAAGGAGCTCACAGTCTTAATGAGGAAGACCATGTGCAAACAATTATGTACAAACATGTTATATGAAGGATAAGTTGGAAATAATTAAGGGAAAGAAGACACTAGAATTAAGGGGGATAGGGAAAAGCTTTTTGTAGAAGGTGGGACTTAAAGGAAACCAGGAGCTGGAGAAGGGGAGGGAGGGCATTCTAGGCTTGCAGGACGACCAATGAAAAGGGCTAGAGTTGAAAGACAAGTGTTTGGTTTAAAAACAGCAAGGAGATGGTGTCACTGGATTGTCTAATAGGTATGGGGTAGGAGTTTTCCAAAACTGAACTCATTCTCTTCCCTCCAGAAAATCCCCTCTCCTTAACTTCCCTGTTACAGTTGAGGGGGTCACCATCCTTCCAATTACCTAGGCTTACCCTCTCACACACACACACACACACACACACACACACACACACACACCATATCCAATATGGTGCCAAGGCCTGTTGATTTCACTTCCGTAGCATCTCTCATCCATTTCACCTCTGCAGCATCTCTGTCCATTTCACCTCTGTAGCATCTCTCTGTCCATTTCACCTCTGCAGCATCTCTGTCCAATTCACCTCTGTAGCATCTCTCTGTCCATTTCACCTCTGTTGCATCTCTCTGTCCATTTCACCTCTGCTGCATCTCTGTCCATTTCACCTCTGTAGCATCTCTGTCCATTTCACCTCTGCAGTATCTCTGTCCATTTCATCTCTGCAGCATCTCCCCAATATACCCCCTTCTCTTTTCTGACACTGACCCTATCCTGGAGTAGACCCACATCTCCTTACACCTGGACTATTATAATAGCCGCTGGTGTGTCTGCCTGCCTTAAGTCTCCCTCCACTCTAATCTATCCATCCTTCACTCGGTTGTCAAAATGATCTTCCTTAAGTTGCAGGTCTAGCCGTGGCACCCCACCCCACCCCTATTCAATAAACTCCAGTGGCTCCCTATCAAACCTTGTAGTGTTCAAAGCCCTTCATAATCTGGCCCCCTCTTCCCTTTCCAGTCCTTTTACACTGTGCTACCCACACTCTAATCCAGCCACATGGCTGCTTTCTTGCTGTTCTTCAAACAAGACACTAGGCCTCTCTCACCTCCTGGCATTCTCTCTGGTTCTCCCCCAGGCTGCTCACTCTTCATTTCTGCCTCCTGATTTTCCTGGCTTCCTCCAAGAGCCAGCTAAAATCCCACCTTCTTTCAGGAAGCATTTCCCATTCCTGCAATTATCTGTGCTCTATCTCCTAGCTACTGAAACTGTGGATCAGGTAACTGAATATGGGGGATCACGAAAAATTGGCCAACAGTAAAGAGTTCCGTATACCTATTTTATATACCTATGTGCCTTGGATCATGTAAAATGGGCAAAAATGGATCGCAAGTAGAGAAAGTTTAAGAAGTCCTGCCCTATCCTGTCTGGATCTTGTTTATACTTACTTATTTACTTGTCTCCCCCTGTAGACTGGAAGTTCCTCCCGGCAGGGACTGCTCTTTATCTCTGTATCCTCAGGGCTTAGTCCTGTGCCAAACTCTTAGTAAGTACTTAACAAATGTCTATTGCCATCTGGTTCTCTGCAAACTCTTCCCTCTCAGCTTGTGTTCCCTGCAGAGTAGGACCCCCAGCTCCTTTACCATATGGGGAAAAGGGTCTAGGCCCTGACCTTCTGTGCCAGACCCAGTTCCTAATATGCCCCAGGCCCCCACCCTCAGTGGAACTCGGCCTTTCCTCCTGGAAACATTGTAACCAAGGAATGGGTCAGAGCAACAGAGTAACAAACTGGAAGCAACAAGGTTACCAATGTGGACAGGGGTGACTGGGGAGAGTTGATCCTTTTCCTTGTCATAGAGGAAGCCACATCCCTGTCAACCCCTGTGGCCAGCTACTCTGTATCGGGACAGACTCATGGGCCTAGGCCTGAGCAAGTTCCCAGTCCCTTTGGCCAGGGACTCAGTGCAACAGGGATGCAGATGGAGAGCTGAGGGTGAAGGGGTGTGGAAAGATAATGCCACCAGAGCACTGGAGTTGTGGGAAAGATGGGGGGCCTGGCACTCCTGCAAGAGAGAACTGTGGGAACAAAGGGGCTCCCACAAAGAAAGTAAAATGCTGGTTTTGGGGAAGGGCCCTCCCCAAGAACAAGAGAGCTAATGGGGAGATGAAGGGCCTTGAATGGAAGGCTGAGTCAGGATCTGGTTCACCAGAGAATGAACCACAAAAGATTCCTCTTCCCAACCTCTCCCTCCCTCCCCCACCCGCCACCGCTTGCTCCGGCTTGAGGGGCTGTCTCAGGAAATGACAGGCCACAATGCCTCCTGCTTACCCCGAAAAGTTTTGGAGGTACTGCTCCAGGGTGGGTGGGTGGGGAAGAGTCATCTCTGACGCCGGTTAGCTGTGGCTGGGCTCCTGCCTAGAACCTCGCCCCTTCCCCACTGTCTGCACTAAGCTCAAGTGGACACCAGGGGGACCTTGGAGCCCCTGCTGGCCCTGAGGTGGTCCCCAGACCCATCGCTGGCCTGCCTAGCGCAGCTCGAGTCCCACAGAGGTGGGACTCTGCAGGGAGTGGGATGGGAGGGGTGGGGTCTTTAAAGCTGGTTAGAGCCCAACCACTCTCCGCCCCCCCATACACACACGCGTTCCCCGGGTTGATTTCCACGGACACCCCGCACTCCCACTACTCCCCACCAGAAATCCATCCAGGCTTGTCCGACCTGCCCCGAGGTAGGACAACCTGGGTGGCTCCGCAGCTCCACTCCGAGGTGGTCAGGGGTAGCCCCTCAGTCCCCACGGGGGAGCGGGGCGGGGCCGGGGGCGGAGCAGGAGGGGAGGGCCGGGCCCCACACCGCACCGCCCGACACTACGCGGCCCAGCGGCAGAGCAGCGGGGGTGCCTGGGGCAGGAGCGTTCGCCACCCTGAGCTGAGAGAGCTCCGGCCCGGTGAGTCCCGCTACCTGGGCCGGGCCAGAGGAAGGAGTGGGGGGGGTGGGGGGGAGGGGGGAGGCGCGCCCGCCTGATGCTCCCGCAGTAATCCGCGGGGCCGTGTGCGCGTGCCCGGCCGGGTTGTTCCCTGCGCGCCTGCCCCGCGTACACGTGTCCCAGGCGGCCTGGTTGGGGAGGGGGGGACTGCACTAAATCGGCAGATTCGTGGGGGACCTGCCTCAGGCCCGCCGCCGGGCTAGCACACGTGGGCGGGAGTGGGGAGGCGATGAGGAAAGAACGAGGCAGACGGGCCTGCGTCTGGGTTCCTACCAACCGGGCCCGACCTGAGGGCTCGAACTGGAGGGACGCCCCTCCACACTCGCACCCTCGGGCCTCCTGCCCAGTCCTGGCCCCGAAAGACACTTCAGACCGAAAGCTAGAAGGGAGAGGGGGCGCCTTCTCGTCCTGCTCTGTGAATCAGTCGTTGCGGCCGAAGCTAAGGGACTCTAGGCTCCTGCCGCCTGCCCCACTGCTCCATCCTGTCTCCAGAGAGAGAAACGTGTTTGTGTAGCGGGAAGGGACAGGCTGAGGGTGGAGAATGAATGACAGCTCTGAACTCTGCCACTAGCCTGCTGCTGCCCCAGTTAGCTGCTTCTCTATGGGCAGTTCCTTTCCTGTGCCTCAGTTTACTGGCTTGTGAAAGGAGGATGCGGGAAAGAGCAGGGCAGGCGCTGGGGGAGAGTGCTTAGAGTTTTCCCATTTTCCAGACTAGGGATGAGAGCAGACAGCAGGTTTCCATGACAACAGTGCAGGGCTTGTGTGTGGTTAGGCCCTGGTTGTGGCAGATGGAGCTGGGAGGGGGGGGGGGTGAGGAGCAGTTTCAGGAATCGTGATTTCTGAAGGAAGATAGGGCTGGCAAGAAAAGCAAAGAGCCCTTGAGGTTTGCTAAGAGCCCCGCCTCTGCTCACCCAGCGTCATTTTGACATTTTAATTACACAGAGTGCAGGCCCTGGACCACTCTGAAGAGACAAACATCCCAACCTTTTGATGTCTTCCCCTCCCAAAGTCCACCTGGGGTCCAAGGTAGGGCAAGAGATAGGGCAGGGGTGGCTACTGATGCTGTGTGCTCTGTCTCTTCTCCACAGATACATACACCCCACCTCAGTCAAGGAAAAACCAAAAGCTCTCTATTAACCAATGTCTGGATCAGGGAGAGGGAAATCGGGAGATGAGGATGGAGGAAGGGAGAACTCAGAGAATGAGAGCAAGGCTCTCTGAGCCCGTCCAAGGAACAGTCAGGAGGATCTAGAGGTCCTGAGCAGGGTTTGAGGATTTCTCTCACACATATACACATCCAAACACATATGCATATATAGATAGATAGATAGATAGATAGATACGCTTCCATAGTCCCCATATACAAGCATATGTACACATGCTCAACGTACAAACACAGGGACACACAGATACATGCACACAATATACACACACACTCACACACACACTCTCACACACACTCTCTCTCTCTCTCACACACACACACACACACACACACACACACTCCACCTCCTGTGCCTGGGGTGGTGTGCACCTGGGTGAAAGTGTGAGCCCGGGCTCCATTCACAGTACTTGGGAAGCTGTCCCACAGTGCTCCAGCCTGCTGGAGAATGTGGGTCCCTTCTTGGAGGAAGGCTAGTGGTGCCCTCAGGAGGCATCCCTGAGAGAGCTCTGGAGAAGGGGAATGTCAAGCCAGAGAGCTGTGTTCAAATTCAGTAACAATCCTAACAGTCGATGGCCTAGCTGTGATGATCCTTATCTTGGTCCTGGCGGAAGGTGCTATTATTCCCTGGAGGTAGAAATAGAGTCTTAGAGAGATCAGATGACTCAGCCAGAGTCACACGGCTTTTTTTTTCCCTGCGGTTGAGTTGTTTCAGTCAGGCCTGACTTTTTTTTTTTTTTTTTTTGCTGGGCAATGAGGGTTAAGTGACTTGCCCAGGGTCACACAGCTAGTAAGTGTCAAGTGTCTGAGGCTGGATTTGAACTCAGGTCCTCCTGAATCCAGGGCCGGTGCTTTATCCACTGTGCCACCTAGCTGCCCCCAGATAATTTCTTGGTCTTTGTTTTGTTTTGTTTTGTTTTGTTTTGTTTTGTTTTGTTTTGTTTTGTTGGGCAATGAGGGTTAAGTGACTTGTCCAGAGTCACACAGCTAGTAAGCGTCAAGTGTCTGAAGCTGGATTTGAACTCAGGTCCTCATGACTCCAGGACCAGTGCTTTATCCACTGTGCCACCTAGCTGCCCCAGGCCTAACTCTTTCTTGGGCAATGATATTGGAATGGTATTCTACATTTTACAGATGAGCAAACTGAGGCCAACAGAGAAAAGTGACTTGCCCAAGGTCATACAGCTAGTAAGTATCTGAGGCTAGATTGGAACCTAGGAGGGTTCCCAGCCCAGTGCTCTAGCCATTGTGCTACCTCGCTTCTAAGTGACTGAGGTCAAATTTGACTCCAAGTCCAGATCTCCGTACCCGGAATCAAGTGTCTAAAGAGCTGTTCTATGTAAGAGAGATGAGCCCCCTCCTCATCGAAGGGCAGAGCCAGGAGTGATGGGGGAAAGTGGATCAAGGCTAATTCAGACTTGAGGAAGGGGGGGCGGGGAGAGAAAATCTTGCTCCTAATGGGAGTGGCCTGGCAAGATGAGGAAAGAGTCCTTTCCTCGCTGAGGTCTGTATGCCCAGGCTGCTTTGCTGCCCTTATTCCACTGGGGAGCCCTTTCTTGGATGGCACAGCAAGTCTAAGGTTTGTGAACCTGTGAACTCTGGTTCAAATCCCACCCTGAGACCTACAACTTGTGCCAGCCTGTGCAAGACCCTTCCCCTCCTTTCTTTTTTTTTTTGGTGAGGCAATTGGGGTTAAGTGACTTGCCCAGGGTCACACAGCTAGTAAGTGTTAAGTGTCTGAGGCCGGATTTGAACTCAGGTACTCCTGACTCCAGGGCTGGTACTCTATCCACTGCACCATCTAGCTGCCCCCCTTCCCCTCCTTCTGAGCCTCAGCTTCCTCTGGGTAAAACTGGCACATACTGGCTCAACTTACCTGGCCAGGGCCAGGGAGATTCCTAGGGCTGGAGGGCACTTCAGAGGCTGTTCAGCCTGTTCCCCTCCCCTACTCACAGGTCACCCAGGACAAGGGATGAGCATTTGTGTACCAGGCACCTAAAAAAGCAAACTGAACCAAACAGGGTCTCATTGGGTGCTCACAACAGCCCTGAGAGGTAGATAGTATTATGACCCCCATTTTACAGAGGAGGAAACTGAGGCAGAGACTATGGGACTTGCCCAGGGTCCTACAACTAGTAAGTGTCTGAGGCCACAACTGAACTCAAGTCTTCCTGACCCTAGGCTCAGCTTCTTATCTCCTATTCCAGTAGCTGCCTTGCCAAGAAAGTATTCTCACTATACTTGTCCCCATCTCATGGAACCTGACCAAACTCAAATCACCCTCCTCCCAGGGCCAGGACTTTTTCTGGTATGGAGAAGGGGGGAATGCAGTTCCCTGGCCTTGTCTAGATCTGAGGCCACTTTGGGTCTTTGGGTCTGTTTGCTCATTGATTCAATTCAACAAACATTGTACCTGCTGTGTTTGGCCCTGTCGTATCCAAGGATGAAAATGGACAGTCCTTAATCTCAGGGAAGGAAGGAGTTTCCAGTCTAATGCAGGGGGGGAGAGGGCAGCGGTGGGGGTTGGGGGTAGTTGTAAATATACCCATGCAAAACAAGGTAGAGCCACAGCAGGGAGCAGACCCAGTGTCCTTGTGGAGTGAGCACTGTGAGTGACCCCTGTCCTCTACCCTCCAACCCTTGAATGGTTGTCCAGCCCAACCTGGGGAGGGAGTAGCCACTGTGCAAGGGTCAAGGTCGAGAAGAGACAGCTCGGTACCTGAATGTGAAGTTAGACAAGGCCTCTCTCAGCCTCAGTTTCCTTTTTCATAAGATGGTAAGAATTTGGTATTTTTTTTGTTCCCTACTTGGTCAGGTTGTTGCAAAAAAAAAATGACTTTCTATGCCTAAACACCAAGCAGAAATGTCATTGTCATGACACCTAAAGGACAGATGGGACTTAGAGAGAAGGGAGAGGCCAATAGAGGATGGAGCTTCAGCCCAGACAGAGCCTGGACAAGCCTCATCCCTGGCTGGCCTGAGAACTATTGAGAGAGACCAGGGACACCAGAATTCCAGCCAGAGAGCCCAGTGTCCCCTCCCCCAGGAAGGTTCCAGGGGTCTCTGGTCTCTGGTTGCCCCCAGAAAGTACCTGAGCTCATGGGAAACTTGCCAGCAAAAGCAGGAAGCCCATTGCCATCCCGGGCAGGCAGTAGCTTCTGCCAGTGGGCCTGGTTCCCGGCTCTGGGCCCCTGGCAGCCATGACTGCTCCTTTGAAAGGCCCTCTCTCCCAGCAGCAGCCTTGCCAGACATTCGAACCTCCCTGGCTCTCCAAGAAGCAATTGCAGCTGTGTTGTTGTGGTCAGGACCCCTGTAGAGACAGAGGCCCCAGGGCCACATCTGCCCAGCCAGCTGACCACCTGATTACCTGCCCATGCCTTCACCTCCCCCATCCACTTACATGCCACCCCCATCCATACGCCTCTCTGTCTTTATTTGTCTCTCTCTCATACAGACACCACAGACACACATACCCCCACACATGTACACACAGACACAGATACCACACATACACATACCACACAAGATACCATACCCACCCACATATGTACACACACAGACACCACACATGCACACAGAGAGACACCACACACATATGTACACACAGAGACACCACACATACACACGCATGTACACACACACGCACACAGAGAGATACCACACACATATGTACACACACACACACACCCCTAAACAGCCAGGCATTCAAGCACTAGGCCACAGCCCTCCTGGGGCCTGCATCTTCCCCCATCCTTGAACCCTGCCCCCCCCATCAGTCCTTCCACATGGGGACTCGCCTTGTGACTTGCTCAGGCCTGGTCTTCTCTTCTTCAGGCCCAACACCCCTAGTTCCTCCATCCAGCCTCCTGTGACCTAGACCCCCCTCTGGTCCTCTTCGTGCGCACCAGCGGCCTCCTTAAACTTAGGAGTTGGGCCGGAGAGAGACCCTGAAACATCTTGTCCACCCTTTACAGCCCGGATCCCCTTTATCGATGGTAGCTTTGTTCTCAGTATTATTATTAAAGGGTGGGAGCCCGGGCAGCTGCTCCCACCAATAGAAGCGAGCGCAGAGGAAAAGGCCCGAGGTCCCAAGATGCTCGTCGGAGTTCCCCACCGATTCAGGGCTGTCCTCGGGCCAGCCCCTTCCCCGTCCCCATCCTGGGTTTCCTTCCGCAAAACGAGGAGCCCGCTGATGGGAGAAAGCCAGATGTGTCCCCCGGGCGGCGCCGGATCAGCCTTCCCTGCCTTGCCCACTGGGCACGACGAATGTTAGCTAAGGAATTGAGGTGCCCCCAGCCCCAACTCTCCGCCTTTGGCCAGCGAGCTCCCAAAGCCCTATTTCCACCGTATTTCCAGAGCTAACGCGTTGGGAGTTCGCCCTCCTGGCTGGAGAGGGGAGGGGACTTGGACTTGGTCCCACAGCTGGTGTCCTAGGTGGGATTTGAACCGAGGTCTCGGCCCGAGGCGGAGCGCACCAAGGCCCAGCCCTGCTGGTTCCCCTTTGGCCCAATTGCCCGCCTTTCAGAGCCCCTGTCGTGCTCCACCACCCACCACCACCCCCGCCGGGGTCAGGGTCCGGCTCCGCAGTGACTTAGAAGCCCGGAGTCGGAGATGGGGGGGGGGGCAGTAACCCCTGGGGGCGGGAGGGGGACTGGATCGGCGCTGGAGTGAAAGACCCGAATCCTTGGCCCCTGACCCCCTTCACTACCCCCCCCCAGCAGAAACGAAAGAGAAAGTGTTGCCCCGCCCTTTCCCCAGGGCCGTCCCGCCCCCAGGCTCCGTGACCAATGGGCGCCGCCAGGGCCGCCCCTCCCCCGGGCCCGCCGGCCTTTATCTCCTTGGTCTAGCTGAGCTGGAGGCTTAGCTGCAGCCGGAGGGCTCGGAGGGCAGGTAAGAGGGCTGGATCGCAGGTAGGAGGGCTGGCCCGAGCCTGGACGGAGCGGGCGCAGAGCAGCCTCGGGATATTGTGGGGCCCCGGGCGGCTGGGCGAGCAGACAGCTGGGGTGGGGGAAGGGGAGGATCCATGGGGCGGGGGGACCTTTGTGCACCTCCAGTCCCTGCTGCCAACTGCCCCCGGAAAGCCAGGTAAAGGACAGCTGTCTGCCCTCGGGCTGCAGAGGGGGGCTGTGCGGGAGGGAGGCGCCGACACAGGGACAGGAGGCAGGCTTGGCGGCGAGTGGCCAGGGGAAGCCAGGCTCATTGGAGCCTTCCCTTTGGGAGGGAAGGGGCAGCTCAGCAGATCGATCGAATAAGATCCCTCCTCAGCGCAGATAAGTAGAGAGTGCAGGGTGGCCGCAGACCCGGCCCGGGATGGGGAACGGTCTGGTTCGCAATTCCCCATATCTGCAGCTTGATCTGTTTCTTCTTCCCTCCAAGTGCTAGAGCCACAAAGGCTCGGGCACATCATTTAGTCCAGTTTCCCTCATTTTACCATTGGGGAAACTGAGACCAGAGAGGAAAGGTGACTTCCCCAAGGTGACACAGGAAGCCAGTGGACAAACTTGGAGTAGAGCCAAATGTCTTGGCTCTCCGGCCAGGGCTTTTTTCCCACTGGCCCCACACTGATTGTGGGACTTTCAAAGAGCTTTGGGACATTTCCCAGAAGGTGCTGCGTGCAGATGGGAATGTGAGGATGCATTTGTGGATCTGGGCATAGGGCCGGGAGGGCGAGGGTTGGGGGGGAGGGGCTTGATCTGACCCCGGGCCCTGGGCCAGTCACAGGGCTAGAGGGGGCAGTAGGGGAGAGCCTAGGCTCCAGTGCCCACAGGTAGTGAGGGGAGCCCTGGGCAGGGAGGCTCAGCTCAAGATCCTGGAGATGAAAAGAGAGCCTCTGGCCCAAGCATCGGCGGTCCGCTCGCCCCACATCCTCCACTCCTCGAAGACTCTTAGCCAGCCTCTCACCTCTCATTTCTGGACAGCCTCCAGTCCCTCCAGGGAGGGGCTGAAGTCAGCCTGGAGGGAGGGATGGAGCCATTGTAGGCAGGATTCTAATCGGAGAGGGTCCCGGGGAGCATCTGATCAAACCTCTTCGTTTTACAGGTGGGGAGTTGGAAGCCCAGAGTGGTGAAGTGACTAGCCCAAGGTCACACAGCTTGTAAGTAGCGCGGCTTGGATTTGAATCCAGGCCCTTAGACTCCGAATGCAGAGTTCTTTCCCCTACAGCATCACATTCCCCCACCCTCCCGACTTGCAGTGGCCATCTTGGTCCTAACGCCCTCCATGTCAGGGAGGGAATGTCCCAGCTCCTGCTGGATGGGAGATTGAGCCGGCCTGCTTCCCAGGTCCTTCTGGAGTACTTTTTCTCTAGGGACCGGTAGACAAGGGTGGCACAAGGGCCAAGGGATGAGGGGTGCAGAGGAGTCCCAGGGAGAGAAGCAGGCTCTGCCTCTTAGGTTGATACTGGCCCTTTAAATCTAGAGACTGAGATGCTGCAGCGGAGGATGCACTGGCGGGAGATACTGGCCTGGCCCTTTAAGAGCAGCTGGGAGCCCCGTGGGTGTAGAAGGAGAGGGGCTGATTGGGTGGGGACCTGGGGGCCCCTCCTCCAAGGACCTGAAGCCTCCGCCAGGCATCTCCGCTAGCCCAGAGCCTGCATGCGTGCTGTCCCCTAGGGGAGGCGGCGGGCACACACACTGAGACTGGCTCTGTGAGCAAGTCCGGCTCATTTCCTTTGTGCCCTTCTCCCAGGACAGAATTCAAGGTGGCAGCAGCTGCCAGAAAGTTCACACCATCTGCCTCTTTCTATCTCTGCTTGAGGCTGCATTAAATGGCTGATAAACAGATCAGGTAGGGGAGCCCCTCCCTCCCTGCTCCTTCCTCCCCCTCTTCCTTCTCTGGTCGCTGACCTGCGCCACCTTCCCCTTTCTCCCTTCGAGGTTTCTGCTCCTTCTTTCCCTTCCCTTGCCCCATCTCCTTCCTTGCCTCTGTCAGCACTGAGGATGCTGGCTTCTTTGGGCTGGGGGCCCAGCCCCTTTTCTCCTCCCCATCCCACTGCGGGAGTAAAAAAACAGCAGGATGGTGAGCCACACTGCTGACCTGCACCTGCCTTCCACCCCCCTCAGTTTACCAGCCAAACTGATCAATGGAGGCGTTGCGGGGCTCATTGGGGTCACCTGTGTATTCCCCATCGACTTGGCTAAGACAAGGTTACAGAACCAGCAGAATGGCCAGCGCATCTACACCAGCATGTGAGTGTGTGTGTGTGTGGGGGGGGGGGGGCTTTGTGGGATAGCAGGGTCAGCTCCAGGCTTAGCTGGGGACTTCCCTTCTCCACCTCCATTTGGTGATTCAGGAACAGGAGCAGAGGCTAGTCTGGAGTGGGTGCGGTGGGGGAAGGTGTCTGACTACATTAATTGGGGGTGGAAGGTATCTTTGCCCCTGGCATCCCCATCTGTGGTGAAAGAGGTGCAAACCCTCCTGGTCCCTGTCCCAGTCTATGGGGTGCTGATGGCAGGTGGGAGAGAAGGCCTTAGCCACAGCCTGGTCTGACCTCTGAACCTCAGGCTCTGGCTGACAAGAAGGATCACGGGCCGATGGGGATGGGCCTGACTGGAGCTGACCCTTCTTCCTCCTCCCTCCCTCAGGTCAGACTGTCTCATTAAGACTATCCGCTCGGAAGGCTACTTCGGCATGTACAGAGGTAAGGCCTGAGTTCTGGGGACAGTCCTGTGCCTGTCCCTGCCGGCAGCCCCACCCCCTCCTGGGGTCCTGTCTTGGTGCCAAGGGACAAGGAGGCGGGGGATGAGATGCCTGAATAGTCCCAACTTCCCTCTCGCCATGGGTCTCTCCTCCCGGTGTAGGAATCAAGGGCAGGGCTTGCAGAGCAATCCCTGGCCGTGAGTCAGAGAGGCTGGCTCGGGTGGCATCGTGCGGTGAATGGAAACCTGCCTCCTTGATGAACGGCTGGCCTCCTAGGGGGAAACTCATTTCCAATCCCCCCTCAGAGCCCAGGAGGGGCTGAAAATTGGCACTAGGCAGCCCCTGGGTATCTGGGGAAGGACGGGGCAGAGAAGGGGCAGAGAGCAGACTCCCCCTTCTGTACGGCCCCCCCACGGCCCCAAATTGCGGAGATCCCTGCTATCAAGGCCCCGACTGGAGAAACATCTCCTCCCTTCCTCCTAATAAGTCACTCTCTGCCCACCCCTAGAACTCTCACACTTTGTTCTCACCTGTCCTCACCAGCCTATTCCTGGCACCTGGGGTGGCAAATGGAATCTGCTATTTAGGGCCTTTGTAGGTACAGCTGGCCCCCTAGGAGGGATAAGCTCCATCTCCCATCACCCATCATCCCACCCTTCCTGGCCTGAGCTGCCTCCCTCGGGTATGGGGCCCTTGGATGTTGTAGACATAGGCAGGGCAGGGCAGGGCAGAGGCCTGGCAGGCCCTGGGGGAGGGGGCTGCTGGCAGCTCATGGGGATTATGAGCTACAAAGAGGATTGGTGACAATCTGCCAGCTCTTGGAGAGCTGTGGATTGATTGGTGTCCATGTGAAGCATCTCTGCCCCCATCCTGGGCATTGTGGAACATGCGTGGGTGTGGAGGGGGCACAGTTCTAAGCCCTGTCATCATCTGGAGAAGTGAGGGGGCTCTCCTCAGTCCATGGTGGGAAGGCAGGAACAGCTCAGGAGCGCATGGGCTGGTAGTGGGGCAGAGTGCTCACCTCTCCTGGAGACAGAAAGATGTGCCCACCTTGGCATGCCCAGGGTCATGTCTGGGACCCGTGACACGTGTCAGGCATGAAGGCTCCAGGAGCACTCGTGTGCTCACTGTCCTTTGCCTCCACTGACCCCACCATTGGACAGCTCCATAAATAGCATCCCCAGAGCCCATTCCCAGGGGGCTTTAGAGGGAACAGTGACCACATGGGGCTCCTGATGTGCCAACCTGGGAATCCTGTTAACTCCCCCTCCTGCTGCACTCCAAGGAACCCTCAGGAATGTAAAGATTCAAGGGCCAGGATCCCCTGGGGAGTAGGGGATGAATGAGTCTTGTGCCAGCCAAGGCCTGGGGCCTGAGGGATAGCCTGGCACCTGTCCTGCCCCTGCCCTCTCTGCAGCTTGACACCTCCTCCCCTCGAATGTGGGTGAAAGGGAAATGTAGCAGGGCCAAAGGCAAGCCTTCCCCCCTCCCCCCAGGGGCTGCTGTCAATCTGACCCTGGTCACTCCAGAGAAAGCCATCAAGCTGGCAGCCAATGACTTCTTCCGCCACCACCTTTCCAAGGATGGGTGAGTGGGGGCTGGGATGAGGGCTAGCTTGGCAAGTCTGGGGGTGGGGCCGGGACCCTCTGGGACCATTGAGACAGATCTCTTCGTGCTCTTCATGCCTTCTGGAAATGCCACTTCTGTGGCAGCTGGAGCCCTGGCATTTTAGCCCTCCAGAGTGAAAGACAAGACTGGGGGTCTGGGACAGGAGCCCTTTCTGGGGAGCGCTTCATGGACGCCACAGGCTTGCGGCTGGCATGTGCCACGCTTGTCTGCTCTAGAAGTGCATGGAGCTGGGGGCTGTCACAAAGAGCACAAAGCAGCCAGATAAGGGGTACTGCTTCATCCCCCTAGCCTCCTCTCCCCGGTGCCCACTCATGCCTCATCTTTGGGGAGGAGGGCCTGGTAAAGGGTTAGCCATTCCTTCGGAGGCACAGTGAAAAGCATCAGGGAACTGGATTCAGTGGGTCTACGTTCTGATCCTGCTTTTCTTCTCCATCTCACTGTCCCTAGACCCCAGTGTCCTCATAACCCTGCGTCCTTACAGGGAGGGATTCCTGGGGGACAGGTGTGCCCCCATTCTGGACTGCGCCATCCAAGGTGGAAATGTGTGGCCTGAGAAGAAGTAGCTACCATGGGCCAGCCTCCTTGTCCAGAAAGTCCCATAGTAGGGAGCTTGTAACCTGGGGCCCAGCCTGGGCTCCCCCCTGCTCTTGGGCTGGGCGGGGCTCTCACCGACCTGCCATTCTCCAGGCAGAAGCTGACCCTGTTGAAGGAGATGCTGGCAGGTTGTGGGGCTGGCACATGCCAAGTGATCGTCACCACTCCCATGGAGATGCTCAAGATTCAGCTCCAGGATGCGGGGCGCCTTGGTAACAGTGGGCAGGCTACTGGCACCTAGGCTCAGGTGGGGAAGAGGAGACCAGGAATGGGAATTATCTTGAGGAGAGCCAGGCTTGGGGAGGGGGGTTGGCTGGCTAGTTGGTTGGCACTCTGCCAAGCTCCTAGGAGCCCCTGTTCTTTTTGTTTGTTTTTAGTGAGGCAGTTGGGGTTAAGTGACTTGTCCAGGGTCACACAGCTAGTAAGTGTCAAGTGTCTGAGGCTGGGTTTGAACTCAGGTCCTCCTGACTCCAGGGCCGGTGCTCTATCCACTGCACCACCTAGCTGCCCTGAGACCCTGTTCTTAACCCCACCCTCGCCTGAGTGGGGGGAGGGTAAGATAAGGAACCCCCTCACACTGCCCTCCCCTGTGCTTCCTCAGAGGCTCAGAAGAAGATGCTGCAAACCCAGGCCCACCTCTCAGCCCAGGGTGGGGCCCAGTCTGTGGTGGGGTCTGCCACCCGTGCCCGCCCTACAGCCACCCAGCTGACCCGAGAGCTGCTGAGGAGCAAGGGCATTGCCGGGCTCTATAAGGGGCTGGGCGCCACACTGCTCAGGTATGGAGTGGGGTGGGGGAGGGGGAGGGGCTGGGGCTCAGGAGCCCCTTGCTCCTCCCAGCTCACCCTTCTTCTCCCCCACCCCCCAGGGATGTCCCTTTCTCCATCGTCTACTTTCCTCTCTTTGCCAACCTCAACCAGCTGGGCCATTCGGAGGCCGGGGAGAAGTCGCCATTCTACGTGTCCTTCCTGGCAGGCTGCGTGGCGGGGAGCACGGCCGCTGTGGCCGTCAACCCCTGTGATGGTCAGTGTCCCGGGGTGGGGGGGCACCGGCTCCCCTTTGCTTCCCAGCCACTCACCTCCGTTCTCTCCCTGAACAGTGGTCAAGACTCGTCTCCAATCCCTGCAGCGTGGAGTGAACGAGGACACCTACTCAGGCTTCCTGGACTGCGCCAGGTCAGAGTGGGGGCAGAGGTGGGCGGAAGGGGCGAGCCGCCCAGCCAGGAGGACTCAAAGTCTTCTCCTTTCTCCCTTCTCCTAGGAAGATTCTGAGGCACGAGGGGCCGTCAGCCTTCCTCAAGGGCGCCTACTGCCGGGCCCTGGTCATCGCCCCGCTCTTTGGCATCGCCCAGGTGGTCTACTTTGTGGGCATTGGCGAGGCCCTGCTGGAGCTGCTCCCTGGTCACCGCCATGACTGAGCCCCTTCCAGCCTGGCCCCAGCCCCCACCCATCACCCTCTGGGAGACCCCACCCTAGGAATAGGAGGAAGCCTGGAAGGAGAGGACTCAGTGCTGGGGGCAGTAAGGCCCCCCCAGGCAGCCTTGGCGTGGCAGGGGTGGGAGGGAGCCAGGGAAGCCCCTCCCCCCCACAGTGACTGGGATCAATTTTTTATTTATGAAGAAAATAGAGACCATTACATTCCTTAGTCCCCTGACCCCCAGAGACCTTGTGGGTCTGCTTCCCCTCCCCCTCTCTGAGCTGGCCTCAGGCAGGGGGGAGATCACTGGTTACTGCCCCAGGCCCTACCTGGCAGGGTCCCAGGGCATGGGACCCCCTCCTCAGTCCAAGCTCTGTGGAGAGGGCCAGGCACAAACCTATTTATTGCCCAGAGCCCTGAGGGGGAGTGGCATCAACTGTGGGGTCAGGGGTGGGTCTGGCACTGCCTCTACCAGCTCCCACAGGTCTGTATGTCCGTCCATCCCCTTGCCTCTGGTCTGTTTGTTCTTCTAGGGGCATGGGGGGATGTCTTAGCTTCTCCCTCCCCCACCAATCAGGGTCTCGAAGGTATTTTGCTGCTCTGAGGGTCCCGGCTTTCTAGTCCCCAGGGACCCCTAACCAGGAGCCAGGATTTGTTTGCTGAAGCATCTTGTTCCTCCTTCCTTTCTTCCTCTACTGGAGGAGATTTTGCCTGGACGTGGCCTCTTCCAACCCCCCAGCCCCTGAGGTCCCTGGTGGCATTGTACAGGAGAGATTCTAGAACTCACTGGCCCCAGAATGGGCAGAGTCCTTCCCTGTCTTCCCAGAGGCCCTGAGGGGGCAGGGCCACAAAATGGTTGGGGGGGGGTGTCCCCAAGTGTTGTTTCTGTGTGGAGTTATGTGTAGTGTTGGTATGTTCTTGTGTCTGACTATAGTGTGTGTGTGCGTGTTGTGTGTGTATGTTGGGAAATGGGAGAATGCCACAGGATCCCCAAGTCCTGAGAACACAGAGAAGGGGCTTCCCTTCCCCTCCCTCAGTCTTGAGCTGAATCTTGGGCCAGTGACTCTGTATCCCAAGGGAGTTGAGTGAGGGGACCTTAAGGAAGGGCCGTCCTGAGCCCTGTCCCCTTATTCCTTCCTCCCTCTGGATTCCTAGCAGGGCCTGGGACCACCTGAAGACCTTGTCGTATCTCCCCTTCCCAATTGGTGCCCACTAGGAGAGGCTGGTCACCTGGTTCTCCCAGCCACGGGAATGGGGGGCCATTTGGGGGCCCTGAGTAGGTAGGCTTCAGAAGGTCTGGGGCAGCTCTCTTCCCACTCCAATGAATCCAGCTAGCTTAAGTAGCCTGTGCCCTGCCCCTCCACCAAACCAGAAAGTGCTGGGGTTTGATGGTCCCCTAAAAGGAGGCTGCTGTGCCTGTCCCCTGGCTGATTAGAGGGGTTTGGGGGATGAACCTCAGTGACACTAATTTGGGCCCCCACCCCAGTGCCTAGGAGCCTACTCCTGAGGCTGACTGCCCGTGGGAGCTGTTGCTAATTAGGGCACCAGAAAGCAGCTGGGCCTGGGACAGATCTCTGCCCTTCTTTGCCCATTGGTGGTAGAATCAAATCCTGGACAAACCTGTACTTTCCAAAGCTGCTGCTTACAGAAGTATATTTTTTTTCCTTCTGAACAAGAGTTTTAAAAAGTTGTAATTTTTGTGTCTTGTCATGTAAGAGAATAAAGAAATAAATATTCTAAGTCGACTCCTCTGGATTGAACTCGGGGAGGGGGGGGGCTGGCAATGGATAGAGGGACCCAGCTTCCTGTTTAGGCATGGTCAATGCTGTAAAGGCTTGTCTGGGGATGCAGGACTTCCTCTGCCACTTACTGGTCACGAGATCTCAGGAAAGCCCCTGGTTTATTCTGGGCTTCAGCGTCCCCCATCGGTAAAACGGATTAATAATCTGAGGCCTCCTTCCGCAACCCTTTTCAGATGTCCCTGTTCTTTGGTTGTGGAACACATCCCAGGATGTGTTTTGGGGAAGGTAGAACAAGGAGGCAGGAGTCCCTGCACCTCTCCCCTGTCCACCCCTGATAACTAGTAGTGTCTGGCCCTAAGACACTGGGGAGACAGCTCTTTGCAGGTCACAGGATGCTATGTCAGTGCCCCTGAATAATTCATCCTGATTATTCAGTGACCTCCCTAACCAGGGTGAACTCTTAGGGAATGAAGCCTGCCTTCTCCTAAGAAGTCCAGGAGGTGGGGGGGGGGGGGCAGCAGCTAGGTGGTGCAGTGGATAAAGCTCCGGCCCTGGATTCAGGAGGATCTGAGTTAAAATCCGGCCTCAGACACTTGACACTTAATAGCTGTGTGTTCCTGGGAAGTCACTTAACCCTCATTGCACTGTAAAAACAACAAAAAAAAGAAATCCAGGAGGGCTTGGGGTCAGCAGAGTCTTCTGTCCCACAGCCTGAAACCCAGAGAGGAAAATGTGGCACCTAGAGTCAGGTAGCAAGTCAGGGGTCGAGAATCCCTGGGTCTCCAAGCTGGAAATCATCCCTGCAGCCTCTAGTGAAAGATCCTGCCTGCCACCCATGGGACAAGGGGTCCTCCGGCTGCTCTCGAGAACCCCCACCCCCTGGCGGCCCCTTGCATTGTTTGGAAGCCTTCACCAACCTCTGGCCTCATTTTGTCTGCAACTCGGCCTCCCTCTCCCTCCCTCCTCTGCGCTCTGAGGATGAACAGGGCCAGGCTGATCCCTCCTCCTAGGATAGCCCTTCAGATCTGAGCAACTGACCATCATGTTATCTGTGGGTCTTCTCCAAGCTGAGCACCTCCGATTCCTTCAACTGGTGCTCCCCCCAGGTTCCCCTCTCCCATCCCGCCTTCCCCTGTGTGGCTTCCAGCTTATCAACATCCTCCTGAGAGTGCCCAGGAGCCAACACATACACCAAGTGTGGTCTGCCCTGACCCAGGCAGTGGAAAGCAGAGCCACCTTCTCAACCCGCCAAGAGCCAGAGTTGGTGCTTTTCAGAACAGCAGAGAGCCTCCCTTCCACTGGGGAGTTGATTTCTTGAGCCCAAAGCTGGGGTGGGCCACGTTTCTTTGGAGTTGCATGTTATTCTATGATTCAGCTCAAGAAACTCCCTTTGGTGGGGCAGCTAGGTGGCGCAGTGGATAGAGCACTGGCCCTGAATTCAGGAGTACCTGAGTTCAAATCCGGCCTCAGACACTTAACACACACTTACTAGCTGTGTGACCCTGGGCAAGTCACTTAACCCCAATTGCCTCACTAAAAAAACAACAAAAAAAAACAAACAAAAAAAAGAAACTCCCTTTGGAGACTGTCTCTCCATTCTCATGTGTTAGCAGCAGCCTTCCCAGGCTGGTGTCCCTGCACCATCAACATCTTTATCCAATCCATTGGAAAAGCAGGTGAAATGCAAGCACAGATCCCTGGAGCCATAACCAGCAGGTCTTATTAGGGTTGTTTTTTATTTTATTTTATTTTATTTTTAGCGGGGCAGTGAGGGTTAAGTGACTTGCCCAGGGTTACACAGCTAGTAAGTGTCAAGTGTCTGAGGCCAGATTTGAACTCAGGTCCTCCTGAATCCAGGGCTGGTGCTTTGTCCACTGTACCACCTAGCTGCCCCTTATTAGGGTCAAATAAACCATAAATTCATGTATTTATATTAATGCAGTTGGCATAAATCACGGATGACCCATCCGTTCTTTGGGTCTGAATATCCAGCCAGCTCCCAATCTATCTAATGCAATCAGTGCGTCGTCGGTCACATCTCTCCATGTTTGCACATGAAAATATAGTGTGAGATATTTTATCTAATGCTTTGCTAAGGTAAAGGCAGAGTATACCTGCACAGCTCCCCTGATCTATGAAATTGAGAACCCCATTAAAAAGGAAATGAGAGGGGCAGCTAGGTGGTGCAGTGGACAGAGCACCGGCCCTGGATTCAGGAGTACCTGAGTTCAAATCCGGCCTCAGACACTTGACACATACTAGCTGTGTGACCCTGGGCAAGTCACTTAACCTCATTGCCCCGCAAAAAAAAAAAAAAAAAAAGGGAAAGGAGATCAGTCCAGGATGCCTGGCGCTTCAGGAAACCCTGCTTGGTTTGGGGAATTGCTGTAATCGCTGAGCCTGGACTCAGAAAGACCTGAGTTCAATTTCAGTCTCAGACACTAGCTAAATTGTGCTGAATAGGTCACTTAAACTTCTCTCTGCCTTAGTTTCCTCAACTGTAAAATGGTGAGAATAATGGCCCCTACCTCCTAGGGTTTATAAAGTGCTTAGGACAGTACCTGACATATACTAGGCACTTATATGTCTGCTTCCTCCCTCCCTCCCTCCCCCTCTCCCTTCCTTCCATGTTATTCACCAACCAACCCTTTACTTATCTATTCAATAATGTTCCCAGGACTCAAAGTCAAGCTCACCGACCTATATTTTGAAGACTCCAGTCTCTTCCTCTCCAAAATGTGTATATAATTTCCCCTTTTCTAGTTTTGGGGTTCATCTCCCATTTCCCATGCTCTTTCAAATATCCCTGACCAAAGCTCAGCTAACACATCTCTGTCCATTTTTTCAGGGCCTGAAAATATAGTTCAGATGGGCCAATGACTCCCAGTTTATGCAGGGCAGCTCAGAGACCCACTTTCTCTCACCTTACTTATCTTGGCTGTCAGCTCCCAGTTGGACATTTTTGTTCTTATACTTAGCCCACTTGGTTTTCTTTCTGTGGTTGCTTTCAGAGCAGGGGCCTCCCTATCTTCTTAGGGCCTATTTGTTTTTTTACTTAATAGTATTTTTTTTAATTACATGTAATGATAGTTTTCTTTCTTTCTTTCTTTTTTTGCGGGGCAATGGGGGTTAAGTGACTTGCCCAGGGTCACACAGCTAGTAAGTGTCAAGTGTCTGAGACCAGATTTGAACTCAGGTCCTCCTGAATCCAGGGCCAGTGCTCTATCCACTGTGCCACTTAGCTGCCCTACAACATTCATTTTTGTAAGATTTTTGAGTTCCAAATTTTCTCCCTCCTTCCCTCTCCTCCCCAACACAGCAAACAATCGAAGGTATCCTTTACAATCATGTTAAATATTTTTCCACATTAGTCATGTTATAAAAGAAGAATCAGAGAGACAATCATGAGAAAGAAAAAACAAAAAATGAAACAAAACAGTGAAAATCGTCTCCTTCCATCTGCATTCAGACTCTATAGTTCTTTCTGTGGGTGCAGAGAACATTTTCCATCTTGAGTCCTTCGGAATTGTCTCAGATCATTGCATTGCTTTTCTTTCTTTCTTTCTTTTTTTTGGGGGGGTGAGGCTATTGGGGTTAAGTGACTTGCCCAGGGTCACACAGCTAGTAATTGTTAAGTGTCTGAGGCTGGGTTTGAACTCAGGTCCTCCTGAATCCAGGGTCGGTGCCCTATCCACTGTGCCACCTAGCTGCCCCCATTGTATTGCTGAGAAGAGCTAAGTCTATCACAGCTGATCATCACACAATGTTGCTGTTACTGTGTACAATGTTCCCCTGGTTCTGCTCACCGCACCTTGTATCAGTGCCCCCAGGTCCCTCTGAAATGCACTTAGGGCCTCTTCTTTCCCACAGTCCCCCTCTAAGAGCCAGGGGCTATGGGCTGCCCATTGCTCCAACCCCTTCTGCTCAGCTCTCCTCCCCTAGGTCAATATCAGGCCTTTCCTCCATCTTCCTGATAGTTCTTTCTAAATCCACATTGGGTGTCGGGTCCTTGGTCCTCCCATTATTCTCTTCAGACAAGTCCCCTTTTTTCTTATTAGAATCGGGGCTCTTTGTGAAATCTATTTTCAATAAAAAATTTCTAATTTCAATAAAAAATTATCCCTCAATCCTGGGCAAAATTTTCCCATAGAATCAAAGTCCATGGGGGGCAAAGGAGTCTAATCTACCCTTCTTTTGAACTCTGGGGTCCCTCTGTTCCCTGTCTTCTAATGGGGGCCAGGCTGTTCAGGACTTTGTTCCTTTACTGAGTGCTCTAAGATATCCACGTGTCTCCCAATGCCCCCTTCCTGCTCTGATTATTTGCCACCACGGCCCCAAGTCTTCCTTCCTTCTCTGGCCTGAGAAGCAGATTCAGATGAGAACTTGCCCTTCGTTCATCTCTGCACCTTTTTCGAGGAGGCCCCTAGCATTGAGTTTGGCTCACAATGGAGCTGGAGTCATTTTTTTTTTTTGGTTTGGTTTTTGTGGGGCAATGGGGGTTAAGTGACTTGCCCAGGGTCACACAGCTAGTAAGTGTTAAGTGTCTGAGGCTGGATTTGAACTCAGGTCTTCCTGACTCCAGGGCCAGCGCTTTAACCACTGCGCCATCTAGCTGCCCCGAGCTGGAGTCATTTATTGATTTATTTGTATGTATGTGTGCACAAACACATTTATACACATTCCACAATGCACATGTATGTTCCATACATGTAACCACATACGTGTGTCTGTTCTGTGCACACACATATCATTTTACATATACTTAGAATAGACACACAGACATACATCTTCACATATATTCCTCCATATATGTGTGTATAGAGATAGACACAGATATACAACTCATCAGATGAGGCTAGGGCTCCAATGAGCTTGTCTTGGGCCTGTGTTGGAGCCGGAGCTGGAGCTTGGGGTACCAGGGCTGAGGGAGTCCTGAAGTTCTAGCTTCACAGGGGCTTTTGGGGTGGGTGGAGCTGTCTTTGTCTAAGGGGCGGGGAAGTAGAAGGCCCACCTCCAGCCTCCCATTGGACCAAAGGCCCAGCCCAGATCCACCCTCTCCGGTCCCTGGAGTGGTGCATTGTGGGAAACTCCCAAATTCTTTTTCCCTGCCCCCATCCTCTTCCTCCTCCTCCCGTCCCTCCTGTCTCTTTGCAGACTGGTAGCAACCAGGAAGGTTGGAGAGGATCAGGCTGACTGGGTCTGACCCCAGGACAATTCCTGGTAAGCACCCTATTCCTTAGCTGACTTTTCAATCCTGCTTGGTGGGGATGGAAGGAAGTGGGGACTGGTGTCTGGGACCTAGGATCCAGCGAGTGGGGGGGAGGGAGGAAACTACAGGATTTATGGGTCAAGAGAAAGAAGGGTTTTCTCTTCTTGGGGGCTGAGTGGCTGCACCACCTTCTTGAAGGTCATTGGGATGAGAAAAGAAGAGGGGAGATGCTGGAGGCTGGGGTCCTCCTTCCTCCTCAGGCAGCAGGCTAGGGCAACTGGACCTCATGAGCCACCCCCCCACCCCAGCCGAAGCTGGCTGTATCTGCATAGCACAGTAGTGGAGGGAGAGAACAGGACGGGAGAATCAAACCCGGCAGGGCTCTTCAGGCTAGGGGGGAGGGGCAGGACCTCTGGGGGAGGGGCGGGCGTGGTGCTCTGTGTTTAATGACGTCATTCTGAGGTTAAAAATAGCCCGGGGACGACGGGGAGGGGGGTTCTTGGTCTCCCCTTCCTCCTCCTCCTCTTTCCCTTCACCTGGAGTTCTGGTGAGGCTTTTCCCTCCTGGGCTCTGTGCAATGCAGAGCTGATGGGGTGCAGGGGAGAGAGGGAGGGGCCCTCTAGGGGAGGAGGAAGAGGAGAGGCTCAGGGCGCCCTACTCTAAATAATGGGGGAGGAGGGAAAGGGGATATGTCCCTGTCTAAGCCTACGCTTGGACTTTCAAGGTGACCTTCAGAAGGCTCTGGAGGGCACAGCCGTGGCTTATGGTAGATGGCATGTAGGCAGGTGCACTCTGTCCCCTGAGCTGAGGAGAAGAGACTGGGCCCCGGGGGACTCCCAGCACAGAAGCAGGGGAGCTGGGGAGGGCCTGGGCTCAGGGCACAGCCTGGCAGGCAGCTTCTGCGTGTACCCCTTCAGCCAGCTGCAGATTGGAGAGCTCCGGCTGCTGAGGTCACCCTCTGAGGTAGCTTTGTCATAGGATGCCAACTCGATTCTGGCTCCTCTCAGCCCCTGTACTGGGCTCCAGGTTCCTCCCAAACCCTGTGCCTCTATTCTTGTCTTTCTGGCTGCACGGGTCAGGCCCAGATGGCAGGGCCCATGACTGCTCCGGTATTCCCTTCCAGATCCTGTAACCACCCTCACAAACCACTCAGTCCCTGAGGCTGCCCCCATGCCCCTGTCCCTCCCTGCAGGGGCTTGATCTACATGGCATCAGACTGGGAGGAGCTGGGGAGGGGGTGCTGCTCACTTGGTGGTGATAGCTCTCCTGGGGGCAGGCACAGGGAGGACCTCAGAGGTGAAGCTAGGTCAGGGGAGGAAGGAGGGGCAGCCCTAAGAGGAGATGTGCCCAACTCTGAGCACACCATGCACACAGAACAGGCACTAGAGCAGAGGCACCGATTGAGCAACTTCACTTCTCCCCCACCCTTTGTGCAAAGTGGGGCTATAAAGTCTCATTTGTCCACATCTCCCTGCCACCTGAGGCCGGAGCAGGGCACTTCCCAAAGTGGCTACTACTACTGCGTCTGTGAAATGGGATTGTGCTCTCTGTTGGGCCTGCTCTGCTGAGTGTTCAGTCAGTAAATCTCTCTGGATAGGGTGGTGCTGTGTGAGAGCACGCAGGGGAGACAGAGATTCAGCAGCTATCCTGAAGAGGAGCACTTACCCTCAGGACACCCCCTCTTAACTTGTAACTCCAGGAGCCCTTCATGTTGTAAGAAGCCTCACCCCCTCCTCAAGCCTTGTGTCCTCGACCCATGCACTCATCTGCACACACGAAGGTGCGCGTGTGCATACAGGCACACGAGCACGCACACACACAGACACATGCAGGTGCACACGTGCACACACGTGCACACAGGCACACGAGCACGCACACACACAGACACGTGCAGGTACACATGTGCACACAGGCACACGAGCACAGGTACACTCACACATACACCATCTCTTCCAGCCTCTGCTCTTCTCATAGTCCCTCAATCATGTCTGACATTTCTACCTCAAAGAAGCTTTCTGCCATACAGCAGCCCCATTCTGCATGGCCTCCTCCCCGCCCCCATCCCTTGCCAACAGTGCCCTCTGCCCTCCTGCAGCCTGGATGGCAGCCCTTGTGCTGCTCTGTTCCATGACTGAAGAGTGTTCGCTTCTGAGGGCAGAGCCTCAGTCTTCCCATAAATATGGCTGACTCAGGGATAGGAGTGTGGGGAGCCTCTTGGTACTTAGGGCCTGAGGGACCAACCAGAACGTCGAGATTCTCCCTGAGCAGTGGAACAATCTGCCTGGGACAGAAGGAGAGTGAGGGCGGAGGCCGATGAGGAGGGGCTGCCGTCCCCAGTGGGCTCCTTCCCTTGGAGGTTCCCAGCTGCCCTTCTCCTGCCGGCCAGATTCTCGGACAAGGCCTTCTTCCAGGGAAATGGAAGCCCAGAGGGTAAGGGACCTGCTCTCTGACGAGTCACTTAGAGGGAGGAGACCTTCCCCTGAGGCAGGGAAGACTGTGGGCCCCCAGGCCAGGATCCATAGATGGCGAGGGAGTGCAGAGGGTCTAGCACTGACTCCCTACTTCTTCTCCAGGTTCTGTGCCATGACCAGGGACCCTCTTGACTGAGCCACAGCTGTCCTCCTCCAGGCCTGCCCCTGCAGACCATCCCCAGTCCTCGGTGAGGCCCAGCCCAACATGGAGGCCAAAGGGAGGCCTGCCAGTGGCCCCAAGTCGGAGTCCAAGCCCTCTACAGCTCCTGCTGCCCCCTCAGCCAAGACTGAGAAGAAGGAGGCTCCAGAGAAGAGGGAGCAGCCCTCCACACCTCCAGCGCCCCCCAGGAAGGCCCAAGCAGCTGCCGACCCAGGCCTGCTCAACAGCCATAGCAACATGAAGCCCAACCCAGGAGCCCCAGCTGGCTCTGAGCCAAAGGGTCCTGCGGACGGTGCTGAGGAAGAGGGAGCGGCTGGAGCGGCTGGAGGCTGCGGCACCTTTGAGAACCTGAAACCGCTGCTCCTGGCGGGCGGGGTGGCTGTGGGTGCCCTGGCAGTGATTTTGGGGGTGGCTTTCTTGGCTCGGAAAAAATAGTCCTGCCCCTCGGGGAAGGGGGGAATGTGGGGGACAGAGCAGCCCCTTGAACAGCTCCTTTGGAAATCAGTGCATGCATGGGGAGATTCTCTACTGTAACTATACATATATACATATTATATATATCTCTATATATCTATATATATACTTATAGACAGACAGACGGATAAATGGCTGGCTAGGCAGGCAGGTAGGCCAAGAGGCAGCTCAAGGGGTGCCCTGCTGAGGTGGGGTGCAGAAGAAGATGACTGCTCCTTGCAGCCCCTCTTTGGGGTGTGTCCCTCCTCACAGCTTCATGCCCCACATGCCTGCTCTCCACCCCACATATTCATTTCCTCTGCTATCTCCTACCTCTCCCTCCTCATGCCTCCAATTCCTACCTGTCCTCTACTTGTCCTAGCACCTGTGAAGTGGGAAGAGAAAGACTGAATCAGACCCCCTGCTCAAAGTCCATGTGGGGTAGCCCCTTAGCCTCGTGGGAAGGAGGGAGGGAATTCTGATTGATTCCAGGACAAGGCCCAGGGCTGCTCCTCTCTGCCAGGGACCCCATCAGATCATGACTAGCCATGCTGTGGTCTGCACCCCTGCAGGGGTAATGAAAGGAGAGGGGCTGGCCCTGTTAGTGGTGGCAGAGGTCACAGTCCAGTCGGACCACAGCAGGAAGTGCCATGGGTGGGAAGATAGCTCTGCTACTCCCCATCCATGGGGGTTTGGAAGGGCTAGAAGGCTTTCTGTCCCTGAAGGGTGTTGGGGCTGGAGGGAGGTGACAGCTGGCCTGCCCAGTGTTGTGTGTGTACAGCCGAGCTTCTGGGTCCATGTGCCTGTCTGTGTGCCTGTGTTTGTGGGAGCATGTGTCCACGTCCCTGTGTCTGTGTGTCCGTGGCACGCTGCCCTTCCCTGTAGACACCACAATAACCATATCTGGGGCCTGGAGTCTTCAGGCATTTGAGATGCCCCTTTGTCTGTGCTCCTGGAATCCTCGGCCAATGTCCAGAGCTTGGGGAGCCCTAACCTGGTTCCACCCTGACCTCATCCTACCACCCTCTCAAGACCTTCCCCCCAAAGGGCTTTGGCTGACAAAGCAACTGTCAGGGGCTAATTTGTTGCCAGTTCTGGAAGCCCTTGCCCTTCACACCTCTGACCAGAGACTCCTGACACCCAAAAGGGTGCCCCCTACCAGAGATCCCCATGTCCCACCTTTATTCTGGGAGCCAAAGGAGAGGGGCCAATAGAAGTGGCGAGAGAGGCTGGACAGAGCTGGGGGAAAGGAGGGTGGTCAGTAGACCAAGGAGGAGCCTAAGTGAGAGACCAGGGGCAAGGTGGGGGAAGAGGGTCAGCCGGGGGTGGTGACTGGGCATTCACCACTGGGGGGCAGGGTGCCTGGACATGGCCGGCCTGGAGAGAACAGAGACTGCGCAAGCAGAGTAGGGAGAGAGGGTGCCCTCAGCTCCCTAAGCACAGACAGGGAGACCCTGGAAGTGAAGGATGAGGAGAGGAAGCAAGAGGGGGGCTGAGGAGAGGGAGAGGGAGGGGAGGAGGCTGGCCAGCCAGCTCCCATAGGGGTCCCATAGCTTCACTTCCTCTCTGCTCCCTCCCATTCCTGCGGTGTCCTGCTCCCAGAGACTGCAAAGAGCCCCCACGGCCACCCCCAGGAACAAAATGCTTGTGTTGGGGGGGGCGGGGCGGCCCGCGTGGTGAAAAGCAGGGATTGGGTGTTGGGGTCGGACTGGATGGGGACGGGGGCAGGAGGCGAGGCGAGCCCATACCCCTAGCCCGTCCCCAATCAGCTGGCCGGGGATCTACCCCACCCCTTCCCACCACACCGAACAGGCGGTACAAAGCCGGTCTGGCCCCAAGGAGGCGGTCAGCACGAGGCCCGCCCTGGAGACACCCTGTCCTGAGGGGGCGGGGCCTAGCGTACCTCGGACAGCGCCCGGGAGGGAGGAGAGAGGCCTCCAAACTCTGGCTCCTCCGCCCTCTCCACCTCCCCCAGCCCCACCCCCCAGCTCCCGCGGCTCCCCGGGGGCCCTGCCCCGCTTCCCCACGGAGTCTCCTCTTTACTTTGACTTTATACAAGCGTATACATGCAATAATGCCGATAGACTAGAAATACTAGATTGAAATCTAAGGTAGCCTAGAGCTGCTTCTCCCCTGCCCCTCCCCCTCCCGGCCAGGCCCCGCCCACCCCTCCTGCTGCCCACCCCCCTCCCCAGCGGAATCTAGTATTAGCTTCAACTCCACCGTTTATGTGAGGTGTGTGTGTGTGTGTGTGTGTGTGTGTTTGTCCTTGTGATGCTGGGCGGGTGGGCTCCGGGGACTCAGGGCGGGTGCTCTCCCACCTCCCCAGGTCCTGCCCATTTGGCCTGCTCCGGGCAGCCTGTGGCGAGTTTGTCTGAAATAAACACTCTATATTGTCTAACTGGGGAGGCTCCCCAGATCTGTCCAGCTGTTTGTCCTTCCCTCCCGGGGCGGGGGCGGCCTTTGCCTGGCGTCTGGGACCCACACAGTGGGGAAAGAGGGGCTGTGAAGGGCAGGCTTGCCAAGGGGGGGGGACTCGGAGACGGAGTGCCCTTCTCCCTTTCCTGCGTGTCCGTCTCCTCGAAGAAGTGGTCTCTACACCCTGCTGGAATTTCATGCAACCATAGACTCTTGGACCAGGAGGGAACCTTAGGGGCTTAGATAGTCCAAGTCTTACCTGATTGGAAAAGCCCCCATCTGATGGAGCCCTCAACCACTCAGTGCCAAAGCCCCGATTAAGGCCTACTGTGTGCCAGACAAAGAGAAGCTGGCCTGCCCTGCTCTGGGTGGGGGGGAAACCTGTGAGACAACAGGTGCATAAACAGGTTGGCACAATATAAATACCAGGGAATGTAAAACAGCAGAGGTAATTTGGAAAGGTTTCCACAAGTGAGGCTCCTGCTTCTGTTTGAAGACCTCCCATTGATCAGGAGCTCACTACCTCCCAGGGCATCCTCAGACCACTTTTAGAAAATGCAGTAGTCATCTGCCTCTTTGTGGTTCCATTTGCCCCCATTCCATCACTCCCGAGACCGACAGAATGGGTGCAAAGCCAGGGATCCTGCCTGTCCCTGCCCCCTCCCTTCTGATCTCCAGGGCTCACTTCAAGGACCCTCCACTCATGCCAGGGATAGGGTCTCTCATCCTCTGCTGCCGCCCAGCTTACTCTCACAAGAATAACAGGGAATAGGGGCAGCTAGGTGGCGCAGTGGATAAAGCTCCAGCCCTGGATTCAGGAGGACCTGAGTTCAAATCCAGCCTCAGACACTTGACACTTACTAGCTGTGTGACTCTGGGCAAGTCACTTAACCCTCACTGCCCTGCAAAAAAAAAAAGAAGAATAGGGAATACTACTCTGATGCTTTCTAAACTGCTTTACCTAGATGATCTCGTTTGATTTGCTATTATCACCATTTTACAGACAAGACTACTGAGGCTGGGAGAGAGGTCACATGATTCACAGCTCGTAGGTCAGAAAGCCTTTTAAGCCCAGTAAGTGCCCAAGGTAGTGGTTCCCTGACTATGCACTGAGCCAACATTCTTCTGAAATATAGCCCCCAGAGCCAGGTGAAGCTGGCCAGGCCAGGCACTTTCCAGAGGACCTATCACCTTCTACTTGGAAGCTGCCTTTTCAGGCTGCTCTCTTGTGGCCGGTACATCATCCTTGATGACTCATTGGTCAGCAAGGACTTGAAGTCCTCTCTAAAGCCCACAGGCTTCTCTCTAGCTCCTCCACCTTACTGGCGCCTGCCCTGAGCCTCCTGTAATTTGCTAAGCTCCCTCACCACCGCCCTCCCACTCAAAGGAAACTGGTCACTCACCAGAAGGTGGCTGATCTCCCCCTCCTGCTCCCCAGTCCACCACCTACGAGCTGCTGTGATGTCTCTACCCTCCCTGATTTTTCTGGAAACTCATCACCCCCAGTTCAAGAAAGGTCTTTTTTTGGAAGGGCCTATGATTTCATGTCTAAGGCTCTCGGGGCCAAAGACAGCCTTCTCGTGGCACAGAAGTTCTGGCCCTTGGAGCCTGAGAGAGTCACCAGGGCCCCTGAGACTCTGGGATTCTTGTCTGGGATCACTCAGGCCAGAAGTGGGGAGAGACAGAGGGGAGGTGTGAACCCCATCATTGCCAGACACGTCTTTCTTCCCAGCACAGCAGCTCTTGACTCACTCTTCTTGTTTTTTCTTTTTTTTTTCTTTTTTGCAGAGCAATGGGGGTTAAGTGACTTGCCCAGGGTCACCCAGCTAGTATCAAGTGTCTGAGGTCGGATTTGAACTCAGGTCCTCCTGATTCCAGGGCCGGTGCTCTATCCACTGCGCCATCTAGCTGCCCCCTGACTCATCTCTTCTTGAAGCTATTCTCCCTTGGAATGCAGGGCACACAATGCCCCACTAACTTCTGAAACCTCCTACCAGATTCTTCCCTAGATGGCTGAGATGGAGTGGGGGGGCTCTGTGGCTCTGCCCATTGTACTACCTTTACCTGACTCCAATAGCCTCAAAATTAATGTCACCTTTTATTAGGGCTGGATGACAAGGGTTTTCATTTTTTTTTTTCATTTTTTTTTTTTTTAGTGAGGCAATTGGGGTTAAGTGACTTGCCCAGGGTCACACAGCTAGTAAGTGTTAAACATCTGAGGCCGGATTTGAACCCAGGTACTCCTGACTCCAGGGCCGGTGCTCTATCCACTGCGCCACCTAGCTGCCCCGACAAGGGTTTTCAGCTCTCTCAAGGTCTCATTTTTTTTTTTCTGCTATAGAGAAGAGAAAAAGCCGGAAGCACTGGCCCTCCCCTAGAGCCCCGCCCATCCAGGGGTTTACTACCTGCTTCATCCTTGTGCCTTTGTCCCACCTCCATCCCTCACCCCTTCTCCCTCTCCCTCTCTCCCTCCACCTCCTGCTCATGTCCCTCCCCCTTCCTTTTGGGTCTCCATCCTGATTCTGAGCCCTCACTGAGGCCCATAGCAGCCCCTAGAGAAGATAACATCCCACAAAAGGACTCCAAAGATACAAGTCCCCAAGGGCAGCTGCTGGCTGAAAGGAGAAACCAAAGCCATTGGCCCCAAGGCCCCTGAGGGCCGCCCCCCCCCAGTGTGATGGGGCCTTTGTGCATGAATCAGAAGGCTTCCCTGGGGCCCTCCCTGGGTAAGAGGGAGGTGACTGGATGGTGCCTCACTAAGCTAGAACTGGGTTGGGGGGGACATAGAGACACCATGGGAACGACTAACCCCTCCCTGGAGCCTGGCTCCTCAGAAGGAGGAGTCAGAAGGCCCTTGGCCTCCCCAGAAAACAAGTTCCCTGTTCTCCATCCCCTCTGTGCAGAGGCTGCAGAGGAGAGGCTGAGAGGGTGCACTTGGGGTTGTGGGAGCTAACCCAGGCCAGCCTGGGGAGTCTCCCCAGGTTCAGCCCTCAGTCTTTTCTCTCTCTCTTCTCTCCTGCTGCCACCTCCAGCTCAGCACGTACCAAGCCCAAGCTCCAAACACCATCTTTTTCTTTTCCTCTGGGAATGTCTCTAACTCCCAGGTTTGAAAGCTTAGGGTCTTGGCACCTTGGAATGAGAGAATGGCCAGAATGAATGGCCAAGCTGGGGGTCTCAGGGACCGAGTGCAATGCCCTTGTTTTACAGATAGGGAAAATGAGGCAGCCAGCAGGGTAGGGACCTGCTTCATGTCCTACAGTGGTCAGAATTCTGAGCTCCTGACTCCCCGACACTTGAATGCTGTGACGTCTGCCTGTCTTTCCCTCCTTCCCCTCTGTTGCCCGTCCCCACTGTGTCCCTGAGTCCTGCACTGTTGGCCTCTGATGTCTCCCATTTTCCACCCCGTTTATAGGCTCTGCCCCCCACAGGTCACAGCTGGACAGTGAACAGCCTCCTCTTCACTGTTCTCTCCCTCCAGCCTCTTCTCCCAATTGCACACATTCCTTTTCCTGACACCTCAGTTCCACTGAGCCATCTCACTGTTCGCATCCAATAATGGTTTGCCACCCACTGCCCACTCAGACTTTCCCTCCACAGTGTGACCTAGCCCTTGCTCCTAGGGAGCTTCCCTCCCAGCCTGCCGGAGTCAGTTCTGTCCCCGGGCTTCCCCTGCCTCCCCCTCCCCCTAACACTGTAGTCCCCTTTCCCTCTGCCTCCTCAAGTCAGTCAGCCCTTCAGAGCCGGCTCCAGCCTCTCTCCCTCATCTGGCCTTCCTCTCCCCTAAAGGAGCTCATTGGGAGAACCCAACTTCCTCCCCCTTAGGGCACAGGCCCTAAGAAGCTTGTGAAGGGCCCCCAAGAGAAGTCAAAGAGCTGGGATCTGAACCGTGGTCTTAGCATGTCCAATCCAATGGTCTTTCCTTGACTCATCCAGTCCCAGCCCCAAACCTAGACCATCCTACCCTAGGATAGGCCATCAGAGCTCTAGTCCTGATGCTGGCTGCCCTCGAGCAGCTTAGTCCCCATCTCAAGGCCTCAGTTTCCCCAGCTGCACAACGAGAGGGTTGGCCTATATTCCAAGCTCCCTTCCAGTGCTCAGACTTTTGGTTCTAAAAGGCTGAGATGGGCAGACACCCAGCCACGGCACAGAAGGACAGCTGCTGTTCGCAGAGAGCATGCTAAGGTGTGCAGAGCACTGTATACCAAGGAGCTCACTGGAGCCTTGGAGCAGCAATGGGAGGAGGAGTCTGAGTGCAGACTCCAGGCTTGAAGAAATGCCTGGGACCACAAGAGTGATGTGAGGCCAGCGGGCTGAGCTCGCTGAGAATCCCACACCCTGCTGCCATGGCCCAGACACAGCCCAGAGCTGAGCCACACTCAGCAAGGCCACATCAAAGCAGCTACTTAGTCACTCTTGGGGAACAGGCTAAGTCCCCTCCCTTCCTTATTTCTGGTAGCTGGTGAGCTTGGCCACTTCCAGTTACGGCCAAACCATTGCTGGAGCCACCTTCACCTGCTTGTCAGTCCTCAACACTCCAGTGATTCCCAGTTCTGACCCTTAGCCCCAAGGAGCTCTGAAAAGCAGACCTCAGGAAGAATCATTCCTTGATAATGTTTCTACCACTAGGTAACACGGCAGGAACATGTGGTCCTTGTCTCTCTCTCTGGGCTTCACTGACAGCCAGATCAGCAATGTTTAACAACCAGCTCTCTAGGCAAAAAAATGTATATATGACAGGAAGGGAGGAGGGAGGGAGGAAGGAAGGAAGGAAGGAAGGAAGGAAGGAAGGAAGGAAGGAAGGAAGGAAGGAAGGAAGGAAGGAAGGAAGGGAGGGAGGGAGGCAGGGAGGAAGGAGGGAGAAAGGAAGGAAGGAGGGAGGTAGGAAGGGAGGTGTCAAGGGGGAAAAAGGTGGTAGGAGTCCTCAGTATTCCTCTTTAAAGAATTACACCCTTTTGCACAAAATCCGATTGGAGTAAAATGTTCTTTTATTTGGGCACTTACAGAAAGTGACCAAGAGGAAATCAAAGACTTCTCCTTAAGAAGAGAGGAGGCAGCTTAGAGACATGATTCTCTAAGTCACCTTTGTCCTCCAACAGAAGAAAGGTCAAAGCTTGTATAGAAGGTAGATGAGGTGACCACCTGACAATGCAAAGTTCCCTTTGGGGATGGGGAAAGTTGGAATCTCTGACCCCTGCCACAGCTCAGGTAGCAATCATGCCCAATGGGCTTATCTCCAGGTGAGGTGGAAGAGGCTTGAACGAGGGGTGGTGGTCCTGACTTCAGGAGCTATCATCTCCTCATACTTCTCAGGTGTGTCCATCCTTCAGTTTAGCTTCTCAAGGAGAAAACCTGAGTTAGGCCAGACCCATATCAGAGGGATGGAGAGAGGGAGGGAGGGAGGCAGGTAGGAAGGAGGGAAGGGAGGGAGAATGAGAAGGGAGGAAGGGAGGAAGGAAGGAATGAAGGGAGGAAGGAAGGAAGGGAGAGAGGGAGGGACATGGACTTAGGATAAGTCAAAAGAAGTTTCACCTGTGAGAAGCAAAACCAAAGATGACCAGATAACAGGACCGACATTTCAAGGAATCAAGGGACTATTAAATTTTAGATTGACCAACTAGATATCAGGACTGACACACCTAAGAAGTCAGGGGAGATAAAATTCTCCAGCAGGAAAGTCAGTTAGTGTTCTGGGAGGAGGATGAAGTCTTTGACTCTCTCTAGCTCCAAATAAAAGACCATTTTAATTCTAATTGGTTGGCATCATTCTTTACAGAGGAATACCTAAGGACCCTCACCTCTTTCCTCTGTGACAGAAGGAAGGAAGAAAGGGAGGGAAGGAGGAAAGGAAGGAGGAAGAAGGGAGGAAGGAAAGAAGGAAGAAGGAAGGAAAAAAAGTGAGTTGAAGTCTGGCTAACAGGTGAAGGTGGCCTCCCATTGGGAGCCCATGGCTCCAGAAATGGTCTGGCCAAATGAAAAGTACTTGGAGGTGGCACTGCCAGGATTTCTGGTGGGCAGTAGTATTATGGGCCTGGGGCACCTCAGAAGTTTTCTAGGGAAAATCAAGGAAACTTCTCCTTGAGAAACTAAACCAAAGGACAGACACACCTAAAGAGATAAGCAGCACCAGATCTGGACTGAGATAACTCCAGGACCATCACCCTTCATTCCAGTTTCCCCCATCCTTTGAGGATATAACCCTGGCTGTTTCCAAAGTGGCTTGAGGGGACAGAACAACTGCCCCATGCCAGACTGCTTCCAACCCACCACCCAATAGGGGAACTTTCCACAGTCAGATGATCACCTCATCAGACCACCATGGTCCTCTATAAAAGGATCTGCCAATCTCCTGCTTGTATTTCAGAGAACCACGCTTTTGTGCCATGCCTTCTCCCCATGAGAAGTCCAAGGACCTCTCTTGGTTTCCTTTCTCTAGCACCTAAATAAACTATTATTTTATTCTAATTGGATTTTTGTGCAAGAGGGTGTAATTCTTTAAAGAGGAAGTCCTAAAAACCACTACCCCTACCTAAACCCCCACCAATTTCCCCCATAACAGTAGGGACCCAAAAGCAAAACATTGGTTTTTGCAGGGGCTCTGGAGAGGAGACGGAGCGCACTGGGCTGGTGAGGTGGTCCCACCATTCTGGAAGGCAGTCTGAAAGTACCCTTCACATGTTACCAGGCTGTGTAGACCCCATGCCAGTGATTTCAAGGCAAATCTTATTAAAAGGGTGAAGGGACCCCATCTACAAAAATATTTGTAGCACCACATTATGTGGAGGCAGAAAAGCAGGAGTTACCCTCAATTGGGGGATGGGTAAGCAAATAAACATGATGTTCGAATGTGGGGCTAGGGACCAGACCTTGAGTTTGTTGGCATAGGGGAGTCCCAGGTGAAGAAACTCCACTTACTCACAGAAGTAGGTACTTTTCCTGCCACTTAGTTGAGTAGGATGGGATATTATTGTGTCATAAGGAATAACGAAAGGGATGGGTTCTGAGAAGCTGGCAGAACTGTGAGCTGGGCCAGGAGAACATCAGACACAATCACAACCACATTATAAGGGCAAACAACTTTGAAAGATTAAGAACTGTCCTCAGCACAATGACCGGGCAGGATGCCCCAGGTCCGCAGAGGGAGGACAGACTCCAGGAGCACAAGGAATCCACGCACCCACTCAGTCAATATCTGGCCGTGTTTCCTTGCAAAGGAGAGTTTTAATGGGGGGGGGGTGCAGGATGAGGGGGGCGGCCATGTGAGGAAGGACACTCCAGCCAGGGCCCAATCCTCCCTGACTGCATGGATTGGCCCTTCCTGGTGGGTTATGGAGAGCAGGGACAAAAACGCTGTTTTCTGCCTGCTCCCAGGCTAATGAGTGAGGTCTTGGGGAACAATAGCTGCGTGTGGCTACAAAAGGTTCCCTCAGGTGATGGGTTTCCTCCCCATGGTGATGGTTTCAGATGGGGAGGATCCTGTGGACTGCCCGGTGGTAGAAGGGCAGCCTGCTCTATCTCCCCTTCAGCCAGCACATGGGTCCTGTTTGCTGTGGCTTTTTTGATATGAGGCGGTGGAGTTTATCAGCTTCTGCCCTTGAGAGCTTCAAAGACTGAAAGAACCTCAGCCACTGGAGCAGGCAGCAGGAAGAGCTGAGGCTGAGGAGGTCCCAGGCCAACAGATTGACCCATCAGCAGAGCTATCTCATCCTGCAAAGAGCAAGAGTGCCTTGGCCATTGCCAGCACCCAAACTTGGCAGAGACTTCTTCTTCTTCTTCTTCTTCTTCTTCTTCTTCTTCTTCTTCTTCTTCTTCTTCTTCTTCTTCTTCTTCTTCTTCTTCTTCTTCTTCTTCTTCTTCTTCTTCTCCTCCTCCTTCTCCTCCTTCTCCTTCTCCTTCTCCTTCTCCTTCTCCTTCTCCTTCTCCTTCTCCTTCTCCTTCTCCTTCTCCTTCTCCTTCTCCTCCTCCTCCTCCTCCTCCTCCTCCTTCCAAATAAAATTATACTTCAATCTGTATTCAAATACCATTAGTTCTTCCTCTGTTGATGGTTTGCATTTTTCATACATCCTTCTGATAGCATCCTGTTCATCATTTCTTTCACAGTTACTATTGCTATCCCTCCTCAAAAGTGTTTTGCTATTTACTGCCCCCTCCTCCAATTTGCCCTCCCTTCCTTTACCTCTCCCCCCCTTTTCTCCTGCCCCTCCCACTTTCCCTCAGGGCAAAATATATTACTACACCCACTTGAGTGTTCTTGTTATTCCCTCTTTGAGCCAACTCTAATGAAAGTAAGGCTCACTCACTCCCCTGCTCCTTCCCTATCTTCCCCTCCACTCCATAAGTTTTTTTCTTGTTTCTTTTATATGAGCTAATTTACGCCCTTCCACCTCTCCCTTTCCTCTTCTTCCAGTGCATTCCTCTTACCCCTTAAATTTATTTTAAAGATGTCATCATGGATCAGCTAGGTGACACAGTAGACAAAGCACCAGCCCTGGACCCAGGAGGCCCCAAGCCCAAATCCAGCCCCAGATATAAGCCACCTCACCCTGCCTGCCCTATAAAAAACAAGGATAAATGCTTTACAGATATCATCCCTTCCTATTCATTTCACACCTGTACCCTCTGTCTAAGTATATTCCTTTCAGTTTCCCTATACTGAGAAAGTTCTCATGAGTTGGAAGTATTATCTTCTCTTGTAAGAATGTAAACAGTTTATCCTTTAAATATCCCTCATGATTTCTTTTTCCTGTTTACCTCTTTATGCTTCTCTAGGGTCTTGTATTTGAAAGTCAAATTTTCTATGCAGTTCAGGTCTTTTCATCACAAATGCTTGAAAGTCCTTTTTTTAAAAGTCCCACTTTTTCCTCTGAAAGATTATACTCAGTTTTGCTGGGTATGTGATTTTAGTTTGTAGTCCCAGTTCCTTTGCCCTCTGGAATATCATATTCAATGCTCTCCAGTCCTTTAGTGTAGAAGCTACTAGATCTTGTGTTATCCTGACTGTGGCTCAACAGTATTTGAATTCCTTCTTTCTAGCTGCTTGCAATATTTTCCCCTTGACCTGGGATCTCTGGAATTTGGCTATAATATTCCTGGAAGTTTTCTTTTTGGGATCTCTTTCAGGATGTGATTGGTGGAGTCTTTCAATTTCTATTTTACCTTCTGCTTCTAGAATATCAGGGCAGTTTTCTCTGATAATTTCTTGGAATATGATGTCTAAGCTCTTTCCTTGATCATGGTTTTCAGGTAGACCAATAATTTTCAAATTATTTCTCCTGGCTCTATTTTCCAGGTCAGCAGTTTTTCCAAGAAGATATTTCACATTGCCCTCTATTTTTTTATTCATTTGGATTTGCTTTACTGTGTTTTGGTTTCTCATAAAGTCACTAGCTTCCATTTGTTCTTAGGCAATTATTTTCTTCAGAGAGCTTTTGTATCTCCTCTTCCATTTGGCTTTTTAAGCTGTTGCTTTTTTCTCATGACTCTCCTGCATCGCTCTCACTTCCCTTTCTCCATTCTTTCTTCCATCTCTCTAAATTTTCCTTCTATCTCTCCTACTTTCTCATCAAAATCCTTTTTGAGTGCTTCCATGGCCTGAGACCAATTCATATTTTTGGGGGAAGCTTTGGATACAGGAGCTTGAACTTTGTTATTATCTTCTTCTGAGGCTGTATTCTGGTTTAACTTTCCCCCAAAGAAGCTTTTGATGGTCTGCTGGTTTTTTTGCCTATTCATTTTGATTATTTATTTCTTGGCTTTTAACTCCTTCTTAAAGTGTAGCATTGCTTCTAGGACACACTGTTCCGAGCTACAGCATGGCCCAGGGGGTGACTGGGCTTCTTCTCAGCCTGCCTGGCCTGTGAGTAACCATGAACTCTTTCTCTTTGACCTGGAAACAGAAGTCTGATTGACATCTGATTATCTATGGTCAGAAGCTTGGCATGCCTGTGCCCCTCCTCCACTAGGTGGCTGTCCTTAGAGTTTACTTGCTGGTTCAGAATGTGGGCACCCCCCCCCAATTCCAGCAGAGACCGCAGCTATTTCCCCCAACCACTGGACCCCCTCACAGGTCCTTGATCCAAGCTTCAGAAGAAGCAGCTGAAGATTCCTGGGCTCTGGAGGCACTACCTGCTGGAGGCTGGTCCTGCTCGGTGCTGAGCTCCTCTCTCAGCCCAAACAGCAGGTGATCCCAGTCACCCAATTAAACCATCTTTGGCTGGAAAAGAGTCTCACCCTGTTCTTATGTGGGTTATGCTGCTCCAAGAGTTGGCTTATGGCATTATTTTTGGAGGTATGTGGACAAGTTTTCTGGAGCTGGGAGAGTTATAGCCTTTCTTCCGCCATATTGGCTCCACCCCTCTTGGCAGGGACTTCTTTTTTTTTTTTTTGGCAGGGCAATGGGGGTTAAGTGACTTGCCCAGGGTAACACAGCTAGTAAGTGCCAAGTGTCTGAGGTCGGATTTGAACTCCGGTCCTCCTGAATCCAGGGCCAGTGCTTTAATCCACTGTGCCATCTAGCTGCCCCCTTGGCAGGGACTTCTTGAAGGGAGAAATAGATTTCCAGGGCCAGGCATTATGAGATACCCTTCAGCCCCTCACATTCTCTCCACGCAAGGTTGAGCCCACCTTCTCCATGGACCTTGTATGTGTGCAGGATGAAGAGCATACTCTTGGGTCAGGTGCAGATGAGTATGGAGGCTTTCTCTCTATAGGACAGTGTGCCACTGGCTTGGGCTGTTTTGGTACTTCTTTCTTTGCTGTGCCTTCTCAGTGAATATCACTTCATAAAAGCTAGTTGAAATGTGGAAATAGGGTTAGCACAATGGTAATGTATAACCTATATCAGACTGCTTGCTGGCCTTGGGAGGGGGGAGGGAAGGAAGAGAGGGAGAAAAATGTGGAACTCAAAAAATATCTTTACATGTAATTGGAAAAAAATATTTTAAACAAAATAATCTTTTGAAAAAGCTAGTTGGTATCAGCTTGTTCATTTATATTGCAAGGAAATAAGTATGTATTAAGTGCCAGTTCCGCACTAAGTGCTTTATAAATATTACCTCATTTAACCTTCACAATAACCCTGGGAAAGAGGCGCTGTAATCATTCCCATTTTAGAGCCGAGGAAACTGAGACAGAGACTAATTGACTCATCCAGGGCCACACAGTTAGGAGAGTCGAAGACCATAGTTGAGTCAGGTGCTCCTGACTCCAGGTCTACTGCTCTATCCACTGGACCACCCAGCTGCTTCTTCTGGAGCAGCACACTGGCTACAACCTGGCAAATGATAGACTTGGTGAGCCCAACCTCAGTTACCCAATGATGGCACCCAGAGAGGAGAAGTGGTCCTTCTGCTCTGAGAACCAAACTTGTGAGTCAGAGTGGGGGTTGGGAGAGCGAGCCTGGGCAGGGGATACGCCCCAAAAAGGAAAACCATCGAGAAACACTGAAAACACACCCAGAAGAAAGTAGGAGGGGCCCAGAGAAGCAGGACAGGGATGGTACTAGCTGAGAATGAGTTATGTCCTTTAGCCCCCAGCCCCCTTCCTGGGTTCAGATCCATTGCTCTCTCTACTTCTTTCTGCAAACTCATTAGGTTGGTTGGTGTTTCTCAAGTTCAAGACAAAATAAAAACCAATCCGTCAAGGATGGTTGGGTGGGTGAGTGTCCCCAAGTTGGGAAGGCACAAGGATGTGGGAGCCACATCAGGCCAGAGTGGGCAGTTCTAGGGTGGGAAGCAGCTCAGACTGCTCATATGCTGGTGTGCTGGGAGCGAGGCCCCTGCTCCCCTGTCTGAAGGGCTGCAACACTGGGCCCTGCCCTTTGGCCACCGGCAGCCCAGTAAGGGCCTGATATTGCTTCTCAGCGCCTGCAGCCTGAGCTCTCTCTGGGGCCCTCCACACAGGAATGGGCAGTTAGCCTGGCTGCTCTGGGCCCCTGACTAAGGGAAGATGAAGAAGGTCAAAGAGCTTGGGGAACATTCTCTATGTGTCTCTGTGGCTCCCCCAGGGAGGGGAAGGTGGAACTGGCTCTCACATGCCTTGGGAGGCCAGGCCTTTCCTGGGCATTCCCCAGACCTTTCTCCCACCCAGCCTCTAGGATGAGGCCGCTGTTATAACTGGGCAGAGAGATTGTGCCTGGCCAGCCCAGGCCCTACCCTCTCCACTCCTACTGGACAGAACCTTGGGGACGGGTGGGCAGTTTGGGCCTGGGGTTCACCAGCACTTCCAGGCTCCCCTCTGCCCACCAGCCCAAAGGAAATAGGAGACAACGTGAAAACACAGATTTGAGTCCAAGGGCCCAATTCCTCTTCTAGGTCCTATCCCTGACTACCTGTGTGACCCTGGGGAAGTTTCTAGCTCTTAGGATCCCATCTGCAAAATGAGGTGGTTGTTATTCACTTGTGTCCAACTCTTCATGCCCTCATTTGGGGGTTTCTTGGCAGAGATAGTGAAGTGGTGACCATTTCCTTCTCCAGCTCATTTTATAGATGAGGAAACTGAGGCAGAGAGTGATTAAGTGACTTACCCAGGGTCACCCAGCTACGAAGTGTCTGAGGCTGGATTTGAACTCACAGAGATGAGTCTCCCTGACTTCAGGCCCGGCGCTCCCTGCACTGTGGCGCCCCCTAGCGGCTCTTGTGAAATGCCCTTCAAAGTCCTTTCCAGGTTCCTATGCTAAGGAGCTAACGGGGTGGTCCACAGACATGGTGCTGCAGTAGGTGGGCCTTCCCACCTCTGAACCCTGGGGTCTGGAACAAGCAAATATGGGAGGGGGAGGGAGTGGTCCCTGCTGCCTGGCCTGCCATGCCCCAACACAGTTGGGATACTATATTCAGTTCTGACCACCGCCTTTGAGATGGGACCTGGCTATGACCAAAGGAAGGCAACCCAGAGGTGCCCCCACTGGTTTCTTTAGCCCTCTTGGACACAAGCACTCCCTGCCCTTATTGCAGTGGTGCGGGCAGAGGGATAGACCAGCGAGGGGCAGGTGGGTGGCCACTTCCATCTTGGCAGCTGGACTAAAACCAGGTGGATGGTAACCGAGGTGGATCAGGAGGGTGAATGTCTACCCCAAGCATGGGAATGGGTGGACAAGAACAATTGGTGCCAAAGGCCTTGAAAGCAGCTGCAGCAGGTGCTCTAGAGCCCTTGGAGCTTGGTCAGAAATTGAAGACACCAGGCTTGTCCACTGCATCCTGGGCCATCACCAGTCCTCCTGACTGTTGTCCTGCCCCTGGACTTTGATGGTTCTGAGAGAGAGTGAGGCAGATACTTTGTGCAGCTCTGCCTCACTTCAATCCAATGCAAGTCAAGACATCGCCCATGTCACTGGTCCTCTTCAAAATGAAGATACTGATACTGGCCAAGAAACAGAAAGATAGATCAATGGATTAGAGATACAATTCACAGTAGCAAGTCAACATAATAACCTTATATTTGACAAATGTAAAGACAAGATTTGGGGATAAGAATTCACTATTGGGTAAAAATTGTTGGGAAAACCCGAAAGCAGTATGGCAGAAACTGGGCACAGACCAATATCTTACACCATCTACCAAGATAAGGTCAAAATGGATAGAGATTTTACAAGAAAATTAGAACATGGAACATATTACTTATCAGACTTATGGATAGGCAGTTTATCAATAAAGAAGAGATAAAGAGCAAAGTTACTTATAAAATGGATAATTTTAATTAGATTAAATTTAAAAGTTTTTGCACAAATCAAACAAATATAGCCAAAATTGGAAGGAAAACAGAAAATGGGGAGGGGGTTATAGTTTCTCAGATAAAGGTCCCATCTAAAATATATTAAGAACTTTGTCAAATCTGTAGGAACATGAGTCATTCCCCAATAATAAATGGTCAAAGGATATAAACAGGCAGATTTCCAATGAAGACATCAAAACAATTTATAGTCATATGAAAAAAATGCCCTAAATATTGTTAGTTGTGAAATGCAAATTAAAACAATCTTAAAATATCATTTTACATCTACCAGATGGGCTAAAATGATAGAAGGGGAAAGTAATAAATGTTGGGAATGTAAAAAAACTGGGACATTAATTCATCGTTGGTGTAATTGTGACCTGATCCAACCATTTTGGAGAGCAATTATGCCCAAAGAATTTTTAAACTACCTATATCCTTTGACCCAGAAATACTGCTACTAGGTCTGTTTCCTTTTTTTAAACTGGTACACACTGTTCACACCTATATTTCAAGTCTGGAAACGCATATTTTCTTTTTTTTTCTTCAAGTTTTCAAAGTTAAATTTTTTTTAAATAAAAGTATTTTATTATTTTCCAGTTACATGCAGAGATAATTTTTAACATTTGTTTTTTGTTTTTGTTTTTTTTAGTGGGGCAATTGGGGTTAAGTGACTTGCCCACGGTCACACAGCTAGTAAGTGTTAAGTGTCTGAGGCTGGATTTGAACTCAGATACTCCTGACTTCAGGGCCGGTACTCTATTCACTGCACCACCTAGCTGCCCCCAACATTTGTTTTTATAAGATTTCCAATTTCCAATTTTTCTCCCTCCCTCCCCTCCCTCCCCCCTCCCCTAGACAGCAGGTAATCTGATACAGGTTTTATACACACACACACACACACACACACACACACACACACACACACACATAATAACATCAAACATATTTCTGCATTAGTCATGTTATAAGAGAAGAATCAGAGCAAAAAGGAAAAACCTCAAAAAAGAAAAACAACAGTATCAAAAACAAAAGAAATAGTATGGTTCAATCAGCATCCTTACTCCACAGTTCCTTTTTTTTTTTTCTGGATTTGGAGAGTCTTTTCCATCATGGAACTTTCTTGTACCATTGTATTGGTGAGAAGAATCTAGTCTATCACAGTTGATCAACACATAATGTCAATGATACTGTGTACAATGTTCTTCTGGTTCTGCTCATCTCACTCATCATCAGTTCATGCAAGTCCCTCCAGGTTTCTCTGAACTCCTCCTGCTCATCGTTTCTTACAGCACAATAGAATTCCATTACATTCATATACCACAACTTGTTCAGCCATTCCCCAACGGATGGGCAGCCCCTCAATTGGAAACGCATATTTTCAAGCAGCAATACAAAAAAGTATCCATGAAGAATGCATAATCTCTAAAAATTATGAAAACGTCCCTGCTGCCATTACATTTCTAAATACAATGCTGTCTACCATATTGTTGCTTCTGTGTAGCGAGGGAAGTTTATTTTCAAAACAGATAAAATTCAGTCTTTAGCATGAATGGTATGAATGACAGTCTTTTAAAAACTTTTCTTAGTCGTTTAGGATCGTTAAGCATGCAAGCCTCAGTGGTGGAGGAGGGTCCACAAAAGACATCAAGTTCAGGCCAGAGCTGGGAGAGCCTCTAGGTCATCTACCACTTGACTTGTCGGTTCTGCTTCCTCGGTTGGGCCGCCCACCACGTCCTCGTCCGCTTTTCCCTCCTCTGCCGCCAGGTCCCGGGGGATCAAGGTCTCTCAAACTATCTCCCACTGGGATGTAATATCATTGGCGGGCTTACGGAAGTGATGATCCATCACAGATTCTTCCGTGTGAGCCTCCTGGCTCTCGGACTTGTGCCACACGTATCCCTTCTTCCACTGCCCATGGGCACCCTCAGTGGGTTTGTGGATATTCAATCCTACTTTTGCCTGGTCCTTCCACTCATCCAAGGCCATTTCTTTCGTGCTATCCTCCTTCACCTCCTTGACTTCGTTTTCTTTATTTTCTGTATCAGCCACTGGGTGCTCTTCTCCTTCAGGTGTCTCCTCCGTCACAGGGGTTTGCTCCAAGTCACTGCAATTCTAAGACATTTGTTTCTGAATGTACTGGGGGCCCCTGGCACCTCATCTTTGACAGTTCCCCAGTTTATGTGAGCCGCTTCCTCCGCTTGTCCTCGTGCTTCCGACCAGATCTATCGCTTCCACTTTGCCTGTAAAATCCTCTCTTTCCACGAGAGTGGAAATTGGGGTTAAGTGACTTGCCCAGGGTCACACAGCTAGTAAGTATCAAGTGTCTGACGTCGAATTTGAACTCAGGTCCTCCTGAATTCAGGGCCGGTGCTCTAGCCACTGCGCCACCTAGCTGCCCCTCTAAGAGAATCAAAAACCATCTCCTCTGCCCATTCCACGGCCGCGACCACCACGTCCACCCAGGACCACCGCGACCTCGGATCGGCCGGTCAAATAATAGGTTTGTCAGGGGCCGCTAGGGGCCGCTGCAGTGGATAGAGCACCGGCCCTGGAGTCAGGAGGACCTGACTTCAAATCCAGCCTCAGACACTTGACATTCACTAGCTGTGTGACCCTGGGCAAGTCACTTAACCCCAATTGCCTCACCAAAAAACCAAAAACAACAAAATAATAGGTTTGTCAACTGAAAATCTTCCTCCTTCACCCTTTTCTTCAATCGACTTTTCAAATCATCATGGGAGCCTTTGGACGAGGGCAGTGACCTGGTCAGACCTGGCCTTAAGGGTATCAGGCAGCTGTTGTGGGGGAAGAACTAGAGAGAGGAGGGAGCCAGGCCCTTCCATTCTCCGCTATTTCTCCAAGTCGGTGCTCGGTGCTTCCCTGACACCATCTCTTCATCTCATCCTCGGCCTTCCCCTTTCCTTTTGCCTTCAAACGTTCCCAACATCAGGGTCTGAGAGGATGGTCGAGGGCCTCAGCTGACACAACTGGGGGCTTTGTGCCTAGAGAAGGGAGGGGTGATGCTGCAGGGGAGGGGTGTGTCAGAGGGGAAAAGTGGGGGTTCTTAGGTTTTCCTCAATAAAGAATTACACTCTTGTTACACCGTGCGATTAGAATTAAAGTGACTGAGTGGGAAGTCAAAGATGTCTTAGAAATACCCTCCTCGGGGGAAAGGGACCCACATGTACAAAAATATTTATAGCTGCTCTTTACGTGGTAGCAAGGAATTGGAAGTTGAGGGGGTGCCCATCAATTGGGGAATGTCTGGACAAGTTGTGGTATATGAATACAATGGAATACTATTGTGCTGTAAGAAATGATGAGCAGGAGGAGTTCAGAGAAACCTGGAGGGTCTTATGTGAGCTGATGATGAGTGAGATGAGCAGAACCAGAAGAACATTGTACACAGTATCATCAACATTGAGTGTTGATCTACTGTGATGGACTATATTCTTCTCACCAATGCAATGGTACAGAAGAATTCCAGGGAACTCATGATAGAAGAGGATCTCCAAATCCAAGAAAAAAAAAAAAAGAACTGTGGAGTATAGATGCTGATTGAACCATACTATTTCTATTGTTTGGGGTGCTGTTGGTTTTTTTTTCTATTTTGAGGTTTTGCATTACTGCCCTGATTTTTTCTCTTATAACAGGATTAATGCAGAAATAGGATTAATGTTATTATGGATATATGTATGTGCGTATATATATATATGTATATGTATATAGATATATAGATATAACCTATATCAGATTACCTGCTGTTTAGGGGAGGGGGGAGCGAGGGGAGGGAGGGAGAAAAATCTGAAATTGTAAAGCTTGTATAAACCAAAGTTGAGAACTATCTTTACATGTAACGGAAAAAATAAAATACCTTATATGGAAAAAAAAAAGAAAAAATAAATACCCTCCTCCCGGGACAGAAGGCAGGCTAAAGCTCTTAGGGAGGAGAGATGGAGTGACCACCTGACCATGGAAAGTTGGGATGCTTGTCATATTCCTGAGAGTGATGGGGATTTTAGACTGGGATGACGGTCCTGACCTCTGGTGGCTCTGGGCGGTCAGGTAGTAGCCACCCCTAAGTGACTTTCCAGCTCTAGGATTTTATCTTCCCAGATTTCGTAGGAGTGTCTGTCCTGAATCTAAACTTTAATAGTCCCTGGATTCCTCCAAAGGCCCGCCCAGTTATCTGGTCATCTTTGACATCCTTAGTCCATGTCCAGGGGAAGTACCGGGATCCCCCGCTGCAAGCTTTGGTCCTTCCTGGCCCGGGGCTGCCTCTGCCCCACAACAGCGGAGGAAGCCTCCCCGGTGGGTCCGAGCAGCTGCCCCGCCCCCCCCCCCCAGCGGTGGCACAGCTGACCTCGCACAGCCTCCCTTGTCCCCTTCCTGCTCTCCAGGGTGAGCTCCTTCAAGGTAGGGCCAGCCTTGTGTGTAGGACCCCTGGGGCGCCGGGTCAGGCCAGCCCGCCTCTGGCCCTCTCTCCTTCGGGCCCCTCCCCCCCGGTCCCCCCCCAGCAGGGTGCAGGGCAGTCCAGGCCAGGACCCGCCCCCCCCCCCCATCCAAGACCCAGCTTCGGCTCCAGGCCCGCCCTTGGTCCCCGCGCCCTCCTCTTCCTCACCGGCCCCCGCCCCAGGTCATTTGCCTTCCCCTCCCCCAGTCGAGGCCACCCCTGGGAATTGCTGGCTCGGCAAGAATTAGCTCCCATAGGAAGCGCCGGGGGAAGGGGGCGAGTGAACTTTAACCCCTGATCTCTCCCGGCACGGGCCACAAGGCACATGGATTGGGCGGGCCAGGGGGAAGGGAGCTCGCTCCGTGACCTTGGGGCTGCCTTAGTTTCCCCTTCAGTGAAAAGAGCTGTACGACCTACAGGCCTGGGACGTGGGGCAGATTGGGTGTGGCGGGGAGAAAGGTGCTCCGAACCCCGCCTCCGAGACTCCCCGCGCGGGGGGCGGGGCTGAAGGGGTCCATGTGACCCCGACGCTCCAGGAGTGGCGCATGCGCCCCGCCGGCGAGGGCGGGGCGGAGTACCGTGGGAGGGGCGGGCGGGGCGGAGCCTCAGGCCCCAGCCATGGCGTCCGAGCGGCTCCCCAGCCGGCCCGCCTGCCTCATCGTGGCCAGCGCCGCCGCCCGCGGTGAGTCACCGCCCGGGGCCGGGCTTCGGGGGCTGCCTTTGCGTCCGCAGGCTCCCCAAGCGCCCCCTGGGGATGCCCCCCCCCCGGCCCGGAGCTCCGGATCCCCTCCCCTATACTTCCCTTCCCCTATCTTCCCCTCCCCCATCTTTCCCCACCCCCATCCTTTCCCTCCCCATTCCCCAGCCCCCCCCCCATCTCCATCCTCCCCAGCCCCAGCCCCACTTGTACCTTCTAGTCTGGTGGGGTCTGGGCCCCAGGGGTGGGCCGCTCATTGTGCCCACCAGGTCTTTCCCTTGAATGAGCCTCAGTGAACTCTTCCTTCAGATGGGGGTGCTATCCTGGGCCTGTCTGCTACAGGACTGTTCTGAGAGAGAACTGGGGTCTTTGGGACTCGAGGGGACTGCAGTACCTGCACACATGCACGCCTTAGCCCTCGCCCGAAGCTCAGCTCCCCTCCTCCCCTGGTACCTCCTCGTTGCCCCCAGACTCAGCTTTTTGGCCACCTCGTCCATCCTGGCCTTCCGATCCTTACCCAGAGCTATTCTGTTCATGGCCCTGAGGGTCAGCCTGTCCTATGTTCCTCATGCAGAGTCCACCCCAGAGGCTTGTCCAGTTGCATCCCTCTGATCTTTGCCACTTTTCTTCCCCTTTCTCTCTGACCTGGACGCCCTTTGAAAACATCCCACACCAGTGATCACCCACCAGCCTCTCATGGATCATGAAAGGCAAGCCTCCTTGGTCTCTGGACGATCTAGGACCAGCAGAAAGTGGAGAGCCCTGGGAGGATTCTCCAGGCGTCCATTGATCAGCCCTGTGCTGAATGGTGAGGGAGAGGAGAGGAGAGAACAAACAATTGTTAAGTGCCTGCTGCCTGCCTGTGCTGTGCTGATCAACTTACCGACATCTCATTTGATCTTCATGTCAGCCTGGGAGGGAGGGACCCTTATTATTTCCATTTTACAGATAAGGGAAGTGAGGCAGGCTGAGTTGAAGTGATTTGCTAGGAAGTATCTGAGGCTCAAACTCGAACCCAAGATTTCCTGACTTCAGGCTCCCTTTGGAAGAACAAACAAACAAAAGATCTAAATGAAACAGGCCCTGGTTCTCCTCAGCCGGCCTTTAAGCCATTGAAGTACGGCAGGCTCTCCAAGGCCTTGACAGTGTTGGCATCTCCCTGGACACTCCAGCGCATCAGTGGCCCAGGAGCTCAGCCCAGGCCACACCTGGTAATCTGAGGTGCCGAAGCCCTTCCTAGGGGCAGCTGGGTGGTGCAGTGGATAGAGCACCGGCCCTGGAGTCAGGAGTACCTGAATTCAAATCTGGCCTCAGACACTTAACATTTACTAGCTGTGTGACCCTGGGCAAGTCACTTAACCCCAATTGCCTCACCAAAAAAAAATAAAACAAACAAACAAACTAAACCCTTCCCTGGGGCTTTGGGAGGTTGGGCTGCCAGGCCCCATCCCTAGCAGGGATGTGCTGGGTGACCCTGGGCAGACTCCTTGCTCTCCCAGCCCTGGTTTCCTTATCTATAAAGCAGGCCGGTCACAATAGCCCTTGCCCTTCTGGACTGTGTCTGAACCTGAGAATGCTAGGTCATGTGGATGTGACATCCAGGAAGCTCTTCTTGCTCCATCACTCCCTCACCTCCAGAGGCATGGGGCTGCAGCAGGCTTCCCGAGCGCCCCATCCCTTCTCTAGATGCACTTTCCCTATGCCTTTAAGCACTGGGCTGAGGATCCTCGGGAATTGAGGCCTGTCCTCAATCCTGACTGTCCTTTTCCCACTCTCCTGGTTCTCTTGGCCCTTCTCCTGTGTTGTCCTTCCCCCCCCCTCCCCCATCTCTGAGCTTCCTCCCAGCGTATATGGCACAGCTGGCCCCTCTGCCAGGCCTTTCTGTGCAGGGGATGAAGTTCACCTGGGCTGGGGACATGACCTCTAGTCCTTGTCCCCACCCCCTCCTATCTCTTACTTATCTTGGGTATCAAGTTCCTATTACTCATGTTTGTTCTTTCTTTTCCAATTCAAAGGTCACTCTCCCTTTAGGCTGAGTCCCCTGGTCGGTCACTACAGAGCAGGGGGAGCCTTCTTTTCCTCCACTGTGTCTTCCATTTTTAATTTTTCTATTCCAATTTAATTTTCAGGTCCAAATGCTCTTCCTTTAGTCAGCCCATCTCCCGCTTAATGAGAAGACTAAGAAGAAACGCATTTCCAAAAGATATGATTGTGTCCCACCCCCACTCCTCCCCAAAGGGAGAGAGAGACAGGCTTCCCTCTGCCCTCTGAGCCCATCAGCTCCTGAGCCTGGGAGGCAGATAATATGTTTCATTCCCAGCCCTTTGAAGTTGTGTTGATCGTTGTCAATAAGCCTGTGGCTACAATGTTGCTGTGACTGGGTCCACGGCTTGCTCTGGTGTTCTCCCCTCACTCTGTATCAGCTCAGGCAAGTCTTCTCAGGGTTCTCTGAAAGCGTCCCCTGCATCATTGCCCATGACAGTGTGGGATCCCATCTCCCACCTAGACCAGACAGCAACGGGCCTTTCCCCAGTAGATGGGCAGCACCTTGGCTTTCAGTTCTTTGCCACCACAAAAACCAGAGACCCTCTTTGTTTCCCTCAGCTCACCCTGCCCCTGGAGAACCTCCTTGAAGGACGGGACCCTCCTTTCCTATTTATCCTGGGTGTGCATCGGTCTCTTTGAATGACTTTGAACAATCAGTGGATTGCTCAACAAGCCGTTATGACTGTTTTTACTGTATAATTACTATCGAGCAGGTCCTGTATTGGCAATAGGGATGGAAAGAAAAGCAAAAACAGGGGTCCTGCCCTCAAGGAGATCACTGTCTAGTGGCAGAGACAAACATGCAAGGAAGTAAAACATCAGTCATCTACAAATAGGAAGAATTCCCTTCAGAAAGAGGGAGTGCGTGTGGAGGCAGGGAAGGGCTCCCTAGCAATGTGGGGTTCAGCCGAGGCTTGTGGAGGGAAGGAGTGAGAGCATCCCCCCCAAGAGCTCGTGGGAGGTGCCGAGATGGAGGCTGAATCGTTTTCTTTGAGCACTGACTGGTGAGTGAGCCGTGGAGGCAGGCCGTGGAGTTCAGGGAGACCAGGAAGGTTGCAGAGGGGGAAAGGGCCAGGTTGGGCAGAGTTTCCGTTAGAAATGGAAGTTTTCATTGGATCCTGGAGGAAGGAGGGAGCCTCAAGGCTGTGAGGCGCGGCTCCCTGGGAGTTTGTAGAGGGATATTTGGCAAATCTCAGAGAGAGAGTGAAGAGCGGAGGACAACTCTGAGTGGGGAGCTTGGGGACCCGGAGGAGGCTGGGAACCTCCCAAGTCATTGGGACGTTCGGAAAGGGACAGGCTTTGGGGGAAGAAAGGAGCTCAGGGTCGGACTTGTGGGGCGGCAGCTGCAGGCAGAGGACTGGAATATGGGCCACTGTGGAAACAAACGGTCCATCCTGGTCTTTGAGCCCTAATCTTGGCTCCAGGTTCATTGGAGGTGATACATTAATCCTCCTGCATTCTGTCAACTAGTCCTGGCCTCTCCCTCAGCCCCTTTGTCCTTGTGAAGCTGGTGCTTCTCTGCCAGCCAAACAGAGGTAGAGGTTTAGTTTAGAGCTTTTGATGAACCAGTGGGACTGGACAGTAGGAGTGCTCAAGCTCGTGAGTGGGGCACAGCCATCTGCCAGGGCAGTTGGAGCCGTGAAGAGACTTTCTGGCATTCGACCGTATTGGGTTTTTCAGCTAACAACAACCACAAAATCTCTTTCTCTTGTTGAAAAAAAATCCCTGTAATGAGTATGCTTAGTTATAAAAAACCAGTTGATGCCTTGGTCAGCTCTGATTCCATCACCTCTCTCTGGTGGGAGATGGGGAGCCTGCTCCTTCTTTGGTCCTGTGGGCTCATGGTCAGGCATCGATTCTGAAGACTTTCACTCTTGTCTCTACAGGATTGCTCTTATGGTGTAAATTATCCTCCTGGTTCTGCTCCCTTCCCTCTGCATCAGTTCATATAAGTCTTCCCATCCTCTTCATGATTTCTTTTTTCTTTTCTTTTCTTTTTTCTTTTCTTTTTTTTTTTTTGGTGAGGCAGTGAGGGTTAAGTGACTTGCCCAGGGTCACACAGCTAGTAAGTGTTAAGTGTTTGAGGCTGGATTTGAACTCAGGTCCTCCTGATTCCAGGGCCAGTGCTCTATCCACTGCGCCACCTAGCTGCCCCTCCTCTTCATGATTTCTTTTTTTTTTTGGGGGGGGGGTTGTGGGGCAATGGGGGTTAAGTGACTTGCCCAGGGTCACACAGCTAGTGTCAAGTGTCCGAGGCCAGATTTGAACTCAGGTACTCCTGAATCCAGGGCTGGTGCTTTATCCGCTGTGCTATCTAGCCGCCCCCTCTCTTCATGATTTCTTACAGCCCCATAATATTCCATCGCGTTCATATACCAGAACTCATCCAGTTTAGTCGTTTTCCAGTCATGTCCAGCTTTTCATGGCTCCATTTTGGGGTTTTCTTGCCAAGGATACTGGAGTGGTTTGCCATGTCATTCTCCAGCTCATTTTACTTATGGAGAAACTGAAGCAAACAGAGTGAAGTGACTTGCCACGGGTCACAGAGGTAGTAAATGTCTGAAGTCTTCCAGTGCTCTGTGCACTATGGTGCCCCCTAGCTGCCCAGAACTTGTCCAGCCCAATTCATGGGTATCCTCTCAGTTTCCATTTGTTTGTCACCATGTTTGTTTCTGTAAATGTTTGTGTACCTGGAGGTTCTTTCCCCCTTTCTCTGATCTCTTTGGGGTATAGTGAATGTTGAAGTAGTATTAGTGACTCCATTTTGCCTTTATCCACCATTTTGTGAAAAGTCTCAAAGTCACTTGAGTTTGGAGAAGTCACAAGATGACTCCCACCTGTCCACCCCCAGTCCCCTGACTTACAGACAGTCACAAAACTATCCCTTTTCCTGCTCTTCTCAGTGCCTCCTAATCTCCTCCAGCCAATCCTCTCCCTCACCTCATTGTTTCCAGCTCTCCTCCTCCAAAAAGAAACCCCTTGTCTTCATCCTTTCCTTCCAAACTGTGGATGAACTGGGCAAAAACTGAAGTTCTGGTTCTTGCCACCCGTGCGCTGCTAAATAAATCACTTGTTTACATTGATGCTCTGTTTTATTATTTAACAGCAGACCTAGTATTACCAGCTATTCTTAGCAGTATCGCTGGGTAAAAGAGGAAGGGCAGTTTAATAGCTTTGGGGTCATGGTTCCAAATAGTTTTCCACAATGACCAAGCCACTTCACAGCTCTACCAACAATGCATCAGTGTGCATGTTTTTTCCACAGCCCCTCTAGCATTTGTTGTCTTCCCTTTTTTGTCAGTTTTGCCACTCTGATGTGTGGGTGTCAGTTGGAACTTTAGAGTCGCTTTCATTTGCCTTTTTCCAATTATTAGGGATGTGAGCCCCTTTTTAAAATGTGGCTACAGTTGGAGTTCTTCCTTTGAAAACTGCTGGTCCTTTTAACCATTTGGCATTTGGAGACTGGCTCTTATTCTTAAAAATTTGAATCATTGCCCTATATATCTTAGAAATGAGACCTTTATGAAAGAAACCTGCTGCAAAGATTTTCCTCCATTTGCCTGTTTCTCTTCTAATTGTTGCATTGATTTTATTTGTGCAAAACCTTTTAACTTGAAGTAATCAAAATCACATCACCTTCTGCAACAATGTCCCTTGTTGGGTCATGAACTTTTCCCCTCCTTTTCTCCTGTTTGATTTTTCCATTTTCTAGGGAAAACTATGAGGTGTGTCCACAGAGCATCCACAATTCTCAGGCTTTGAGGAAGACCCCTCTGAAAGCCTGGGGAAAGGGTGTCTCCCACTTGGCCAGCCTGGGCTCCAGAGATGCCTTGGATGCTCCTGCCTGCCCCACCCCCCACCCCCAGTAGGTCCTCCTGCCTGGCTCAGCCTTGAAGGCAGGCATGTGCCCAAGGATTCCTGACCTGCCCTTATGTCTCACAGGTGTGTCAGCCCACTCGTTTCTTCACTGCTTCACCATGGGTAGTGCCGCCTTCAATCTCCAAGTGGCTACTCCAGGGGTGAGTAGCAGTGGCTCCGGAGGCAGGGCGGGGTGTCTGTGGGTAGACCATGCAGCCTGAGGGGAAGCACCAGCCTTGTGCCCTGGGGTGAGGCCAGGCCCTGGGTTTTCTGGACACACAGACTTCCTCCAGGTGGAGCCCAAGAAGACTCTGTCCTTGTGGCATCAGGGACTAGCCCATGGTTAGCACTTCCACATACTGTTCAAATTGGCAGGATTTGGGAACAGGCCTCATTGCAATGTGGAATTTGTCCAAGTAGCCCCTTGGTCTGTGGACTGGTATATGGACCGGTTCTGTTGGCCAAGGGGTATGTGTGTGTGTGTATGTGTGCGTGCGCGTGTGCACACATGTGCGCGCATGTGTGGAGATGGGTGTGTCAGTGGCTGGCGGGTATGCATGGAAGTGTGTTTCTAGGTGGGAAAATCACCTTGGAGATCTCCCAGGTTGCATTTGGCAAAGGGGGCATGGGCACCCCTGGTCTTCATGGCTGGGGGCACACACAGTCTAGGAGGTCCTCTGCCAGAGCAAGGGGACCAGTTTCACTCCTCCAGGGTTGGCTGCCATTGACTGAGGGCCTGTTCTGGGCTAGGCCTTGGGCTAGGCACTGACTGGGGGTCATACAGACAGTAATTGAAACAGCCCTGTGCTCTGGCAGCTCACCCAGAAGAAAGGCCTGGGGTCCCTTGGACCGGAGGCCGCTGGCAGCTGGCATCTTGTGTGGCTGGCCAGCATGCATAAGGTGCTGCCTGGGGAGCAGAACGGAGGGACTCCGGGAAGAGGAGAGCACTCTAGCTGGACCTAGGGCTGGCCAGCATTCCAGGGGTGGCCGCTGGTGTCAGGGTCCCTGCCTCAGGATCCAATCTGCTGGGACCAAGGGAGGGCTTCTGAGAAGGGGCCTGACAACTACCGAGCAGGGGGAAGGGAGCCCTGACTCTGGAGGGCACACACGGGCTCCCGTCTGCTGTGGACCGGAACAGACGGGTGACTCGTTACTTGTGTCCGTGCCCAACACACATCTCCACTCTGTTAGGGGAAGGCCATTGACTTTGTGGGCGTGAATGAAAGCAACATGCGCTGGATCCAGGACTTCCGCATGAAGGCCTACGCCAGCCCGGCCAAGCTGGAGTCCATTGATGGTGAGGGACTGCCTCAGGTTTGCGGGGTCTTTGAGGGAAGCTTAGGTTTCAGAGAGAAGGGCCTAGGCAGTGGAGTGACGCCCTTCCTCGAGCCACACTTTCCTAGGGTCTTGGCCCTGCTCTGAGGCTCTGGCCCTTTTCAGGGTCCCAGACAGCATTTTAGGGGAAGGGACTGATGGGGTGACCCCCCCGCCCCCACATCCCCCAGCACAGGGCAACTATCATCATGTCCAGCAGCTCTGGAACCCAGACCCCACTGGGGCACAATCCAAGTTCCCTTGCATCCCCTCGGGGTGGAGGAAGGTTTCCTTATAGTGGTCCCAGGAGCTTCATGGAACCATCACCAGCAACGAAGGCTCAGGGGGTTGCCCTGGAAGGAGTGACTGGACTGAAGACGGGCCCTCTGGGGCTCTCCTGAGGGGTTGTTTACTTATTTAAACAACTATTTCCTGCTGTCTTCTGTTTTTATGCCCATTACTTCCCTGTAACCATCAGACATTGCATGCCCCATTCCACACCTGTGGTCCCCCACCTCTGCTGAGAGGAGGGAAGTCCTGGTGGGGTCACTGCACCTAGTGCCATCTACCTCTCTCCCCCTCCAGGTGCCAGGTACCATGCCCTGCTCATCCCCAGCTGCCCTGGGGCACTGACTGACCTTGCCAACAGTGGGTACTTGGCCCGAATCTTGGAGCACTTCAGCACTGAGCAGAGTAAGTGGGGGGTGCTGAGGCCAGGCTGGCATTAAGGAGGCGGAGGCCCTCTCCTGTAAAGGGAGGGGTGTGGGGGAAGGGCTTTAGGGGGAGGAGCCATGGAGGTGGGGAGTATTCTCAGCCACAGAGTAGGAGGATCTCATTGTGGGCACCTGCTGGCCTGGTGACCTTGGCCCAGTCTCTTCCTTACCAGAGCATCTGGGCTCAGATTCAGCAGAGGTAAATGAAGTGACTGGCCCTGGTTCACCAAGCCCAGAATGGGGACCAGGGGCTCTGTGGAGAGATGAAGAGCTGGGGTTCTGTGGGGCCGCCCTGGAAGAAGCCGAGCTGCAGGCCTCAGGTGGGGAGAGTCCCTCGAAGCCCACCTGGAGTGAGGGCTCAACCCTGGGCACTCCCTTTAGGAAAGCCGTGGGGGAGCTGGAGGGGAGCCGCAGGGTCACGGCCAGAAGAAGGAACTAGGGGTGGCCCATCTGGTCTGGGGTATGCTTGAGCTGGGCCCAAGGGGCCAGCCTGTATGACGAGTGTCGCCTTGTTCTGCCGGGCCCCTGCACACTGACGGGGAGCCGTGGGGAACGGGCCCAAGATTCTGATCGAGGTCGTGTGTCAGAACTTCTTAATGGGCCTTACTGTGCCAGGGCTCACTGCCTCCAGCAATGAGCTTCCTGTGCCTTCAGGCCTGTGAGCAGAGCATTCCTTCCCATCTCCAGCTAGCCTCAGTATCGTCTGCAAACAAGGCCACCTGTGAGGTGCCTTCCTGCTCTAGCAGGGTCTGGGGGGGTTGGGGTTTCGTCTTTGTGTCTCCACCCCTCCCCAGCACCTCTCTACAGGACCAAGCCAGAGGAGCTTGGCTGGCAAGCGGGTGAGCGACCCCTGATGCTGTGGAAGCTAGGTCTCCCCAAAGGTGCTGGGCAGAGACCACATCCTAGTTCTGGGGAGTCTGGGCTGGGCCCATGTCTGAACTTGCTGGGGAAGGAGAAGGAGAGCTCTGGGTAAAGAACTTGAGGCAGGTGGTGAAGCTAAGGCTGCTCATCCAAAGAGCTGTGCCCCACCCCGTGACCTGGTGCCCCCCCCCCCCACTTGGTGCCTCCCCCAGGTGACCTGGTGCTCCCCCCCAACTTGGTGCCTCCCCCAGGTGACCTGGTGCTCCCCCCCACACTTGGTGCCTCCCCCAGGTGACCTGGTGCTCCCCCCCACTTGGTGCCTCCCCCAGGTGACCTGGTGCTCCCCCCCTACTTGGTGCCTCCCCCAGGTGACCTGGTGCTCCCCCACCTCTTGGTGCCTCCCCCAGGTGACCTGGTCCTCCCCCCAACTTGGTGCCCCACCCCGTGACCTGGTGCTCCCCCCCCACACTTGGTGCCTCTCCCAGGTGAACTGGTGCTCCCCCCCCACTTGGTGCCTCCCCCAACCTGGTGCTCCCCCCCCCACACACTTGGTGCCTCCCCCAGGTGACCTGGTGCTCCCCCCCTACTTGGTGCCTCCCCCAGGTGAACTGGTGCTCCCCCCCCCACTTGGTGCCTCCCCCAACCTGGTGCTCCACCCCCCCACTTGGTGCCTCTCCCAGGTGACCTGGTGCTCCCCTGGGGGGAGGGGTCCTGCCTGAGGCAGAGACATGTGGCCCCGGCATGTAGACCAGGGGCTTCAACAGTGGCCCTTTGACCCCTGAAGTAAGAGGCGCTGGGGGGGAAGTTTCCATGTCCAGGGCTTGGTCCCAAAAGGTTTGCTCCCTGGTCTAAAGCTGCCTCATTTCCAAAGCCAGAATCTCTCTTTCCAGAGCCGATCTGCGCCGTGGGGCATGGCGTGGCTGCCCTCTGCTGTGCCACTAAGGAGGATAAGTCATGGGTGTTTCAGGATTACAGCCTGACTGGGGTAAGTTCCAACAGAATCCAGGGAGAGGGCAGGACCTGGGGAGCAGAGGCTTTGAGGGAACAGGGCCTAGGAGCCCCTCTGATGGTCCCCCCCCCCCTCTGGTACCCTCCCCCTCATTGGCAACAAGGATGGTGAGGTGACTAGAGCTAAGACTTTTTTTTTTTTTTTTTTTTTTTTGCGGGGCAATGGGGGTTAAGTGACTTGCCCAGGGTCACACAGCTAGTAAGTGTCAAGTGTCTGAGGCTGGATTTGAACTCAGGTACTCCTGAATCCAGGGCCAGTGCTTTATCCACTGTGCCACCTAGCTGCCCCTAGAGCTAAGACTTTAACCCTGGCCACGTTCAGGTCCCAGATCCGCAATGTTTGTTGGGGACTTTGGCCGGGGGGCCAGGTTGGCTCAGAGCCTTGGTTAAGGCCTGGGTGCTGCTCTTACTCCAGACTCCAGAAGCCCAAGTTGGGGGAGGGTGGAGAGGAGAGGGCCTGGTGCGGGTGCAGCCCACTCCCCACTCCACGCGATTCTGCTCACAGGGTCCCTGCCCCCCTGTCTTCCCAGCCCTCGGTGTATGAGCTCATCCGGCAGCCTGGCTTTGGAAGGCTGCCCATCATCACAGAAGACTTCGTGAAGGATGCAGGGGCCAGCTTCAGCGGTAAGGGGCCCTGGTGTCATGAGTGTGGTGAGCAAAGCTGGCCAGGGATGCTTTGGAGGGAAGGTCCAGGGGCCACCACAGGGCAAAGAGCAGACCTCGGGCACCGACTAGCTGCTTATCATTGGTCTGCCTCAGTTTCCTCACCTCTAAAGTGGGGTGATGAAAGCACCTACCTCAGCATAGGCTTGTCATGAGCACCCAGTGACACGCTCTTTGTAAAGGGCTTCGGGAGTGCCAGGTAAGCATTAGCTATGCTTTTTATTCTTGGCAAAGGCGTAGCAGAGCCTGGCCAGCTCCTGCTTCCTCCCAGCCATGGGCCCCCGTGACTCTGCCTGCCGCTCATCTTGGAGCCCGGCTTCGACCACAAGGGCACCAGGAGCTCTCTGGGCCCCCTCCCTGGCCCCCCTCCAGCAAGGCGGGGGTAGTCCCACCCTGGAGGGAGACCGCAAACCCAGAAAGTCCCTAAAGGGCCACAGTGAGCTCAGTGGAGCCCAGGGAGAGGGACTCTGTCCTATTGTTGCCCCCACTTTACAGAAGAGCAAACCGAGGTCGCTGAGAAAGGAGCAGGCACCCAGAAACCTGGCCTCTCCTTGCCTGCCTGCCGTTTGGTCTCCAGGCCTCCTAGCATGGGAGGGCAGTATCCCTGGGCCCCCTGCCGGACCTGCGTGCCTTTAGGCAGCTCACTGTCCCATGGGAGAGGGCCCAGGGCTCCTGGTGACCACCCCCAGCCAGGGAGCATGAAGCCTGCCTGGCCCGCCCCCAGCTTTCCTAGTGGAGAGGGGAGAGGGTGTGCCACAGGCTGCTGGTAGGGGTGAGGATCAGAGCCGGGTGGCAGGCTTTCCGCCTGACCGTGCCCGGCCCCTCTCCTGCAGCCAGCCAGCCAGACGCAGTGCACGTGGTTCTGGATCGGCACTTGGTCACGGGCCAGAACGATTCCTCTACAGTCCTGGCGGTGCAGAACCTGGTGTTCCTGTGCGGCAGCAGGTGAGCTGAGGGAGGGTGGGGGGCAGGCACTGGCCTAGTGGCTGAACCATCATGCCCCAGGATGGGGGCTAGACTTCCCTAAAGCTGCTCAGTGCTGGGGGCCTCCAGCACAGGAAGGGCCACAGGAAGGGCTTGGCCTGAACCGAGACACCCCAGGATTCTCCCCAGTTTGGATTCTCTTGCCACTGTCCCTTTAGCTGGGTGGTTGGGACAGTAGGGAGGCCTGAGGTAGGTGACTTGGCCCCCTCCAGGCTGAGCAGTCCTGGCCTGGGCCTGGGGCCCAGCTGGGGGAAGAGGAGGACACAGAAGAGGCTCACACCTCCATCATTCCAGCAGGAAGTGAGAGGAGAGACTGTGGCTGTGGCTTCAGGATGTGAGCCTAGTGACTCCTGTGTCCCATGGACCTACCTGGTAGAAGCAGCTGTAGACAAGCCCTGAGCCCCTCCTGGCCTGCAGTGCCTCCCTTTTCATCTACGTGGCTTCCTCCTCTACGAGCCCACCCCCACCCCCACCTCCCCTTGCCTACATGTCCTCCCTTGAGTCCAGGAGAACCAGCAGGGGCTCTGGACATGGCCCTGCCCCTTGCTCTGTGCCCTGGCCATGCGGGCCTTCTCAGAATGACCTGGCTGACCCTGGGGCCTTGGCTGGGCCAGGCCCATGCACACACACACACACACTTGGGGGGGGGCAATGAGTGTTAAGTGACTTGCCCAGGGTCACACAGCTAGTAAGCGTCAAGTGTCTGAGGTCAGATTTGAACTCAGGTTCTCCTGAATCCAGGGCCAGTGCTTTATCCACTGCACCACCTAGCTGCCCGGACACACACTAGTAAAAGGAACATGAGCACACACCCGGCCCCAGGTCCTGCTGGTGAAGAGGTAGGGGGCACAGGACTCTGCTCTGCCTTGGGCCCTAGGGATGGGAGGAATCCAGCAGAGGGACCACTGGGGACAAGGACTCAGGTGTGTCTGGCTGAATGCTGCCTCCCTTTTAGTGCCCTCCCCAGGCCTTTGGAGGGCGGGGTCACCGACTTCCAGAGCTCCAGCCTGCTGGGCTGGCTGGCAGGGAGTGGAGGGCTGTTGGTACGCTCACTGTTCCTGCAGAGTGCCCTGGGCATCTAAACCCTCCTAGAAGAGAGAGCCCTGGGTTAGTTTTCTGGGAAATCACAGGGGGCTTTGGCCAGTGACCAAGGACCTAGGAATCAGGCAGGGGCCCAATGCCCATCCCCACTGCTCAGGGTTTGGCTTTTCAGACCCAGTGGGGTGCTAGGTGCCGTGACAGAAGGGATGCTTCCCTTCCTGGTTATTTGAACACAGAGGGGAGGAGGCAAGGCCCTTCCCCCAGAAGGTGTGATCCTCAACAGCTGGGGGCAGATGATAGACCCTGGGAGAGCCAGATTGGACACCCCCCCCACCCCACATCCAGCTGCCTGCTGGACATTCCATAAGCAGCTGTCCAGATTGGAACTCGCTGCTCCCTTTGACTGTGAAGGTCATTGTCATCCTGCCATTGCTCATTCTGGACTCCTCCCTCCCCCCCATCCAAGATGGCGCCAAGGCCTGGCCATTGACCTCTGCAGAACCCTCCTAATCTCCCTTCTCTGCCCCTGCCCCCTCCCTTGGTCTCACCTCATCACCCCGGACCATGACCATAGCTGCTGCCTGCCTCAGTTTCTCCTCTTCCAGGTCATGTCACCACCACCTGCCCCCCATCAGTTTTTAAAATAGCCTTCATTTTAATAGTTTTATTTTCCCCCAATTATGTGTTAAAACATTTTTATTTAAAGTCTTGATTTCCAAATCCTAGCCCCGTGCCTCTCCCCGCTCCCTGAGATGGAAGCGGTCATATAGGTTATACCTCGGCCATCATGGAAGACATTTTCACACCAGTCATTTTGTACAAGACGCCTCAAATAAAAAGAAAGAATGTGAGTGAAAAACAGGCTGCTTCGGTCTGGACCCAAAGCGTATCAGTTCCTTCTCGGGAGGCCTCATGAGTCCTTGGGGATCGCCAAGCCAGTCACAGCACGTCACTGCTTAGTGTCACCTTGCATCAGTCTGTGTCAGCTTTTCCAGGGTTGTGACCTCCAGTGAGCGCCCGTCGCTTCCAGGACCAAAGACAACGTGCTCTGCTTGACGTTCGAAGCCTCATGCCCTGCCCCCTCCCAGTGCCTTCTGTCGCACAAACTAGAGCCTCCAGCGCTCCTGGTCAGACACTCTCTGTCCCTCAGGCCTGGGACACTCCCTTCTGGCTCAGCAGCTGGCCCCTCCAGCCAGCCTGCCCCTCAAGCTTAGCCTGTCCGAGGTTTATTTGTGGTGGTTGTTTGCAGCCCCCCACCCCCACCCCAAACACACACACAGACTTCAAGCCCCTGGAGAGCAGAGGCCCTCTTTTGCCCTTGTTTCCCCAGGGTTTGCTTAGAACAGTGCTTGGCGCAGCAGGGGGTGCTGAATAGAGCCAAGCTGGGGGCAGTAACAGCTACCCGAGGAGACTCCAGAGTTTGCTGAGTAGGGGAGAGGGGAGATGGTACTTGGTCCACTGGTATTGGTTGCACAGAGGCAAGAGAAGGGTGGGAGGGGGCATGCTGCCCTGCCTGCCCGAGTCCTCAGGCTGTAGGTAGACCCACAGTGCCCACTGGGGCCAGGCAGGACAGGGATCAGGGCCTGTGCTGTCAGGGGGGCCTCCGGAAAGTGGGCAGGTGCCAGGGCCCTTCAAAAGCCCTCACTGTGTTCCCACCACCACTTCTTCCCTGGCAGAGAGTACAACCTGTTCCATCCCCACTCAATGGACTAAAATCTGCTTTTGAACAGAGCCCTGTTGTTCCCAGAGCGGGGCCCCTGCGGAAAACCTCCCAGGGCCTGGACAGGGGCCAGTTGGAACCTCCACTCTGTTCTCACACCCGAAATGGGGGGAGGAGGGCAGCGATGCTCAGCCGTTAACCCCAGCCTGGCTGGGCTGAGCTGGGCAGGTCGCACCCCAGCTTACTCATCCCGCAAGGAAACAGCCCGGATCTCCTTGGAACGAGGCAAAGCTCCCCGACAGCCCCCTTCTCCTGGCCTGGCTGCAGCTGCTCCAAAGGTGCCCGGGGGGGTTACGGGGGTCTGGTGAGAGTCTAGGGCCCAGCAGTGACCAAGGAGCCGGATTCACACAGGCCCCTCATGGCAGTCACTGGGGGTGCCAATGACCTTGCTCTTTCCTCTGGATCTGGAGCAGACGATAAGAAAGTGCCACTAACCCTAACCCTAAATTCCATGCCCAGGGGGACGGGCTGGAGGGAGGTTCTCCAGGACTTTGGGAAGACAATGTGACAGACCAAGCCCAGGGAAGATCCCAGAGAGGCCCTGGCCACTAGGCTTGTGCCGAGACCTGTGGGTGAACCAACTCCTTCCCAGGAGGGGCTCAGCCTCAGTCTACTATGAGTTGGCACCTTGCTAGGCACTGGGCCAGCCTACACACCAAGCCAAAAAAAGGGGGAATCCTAGCCCTGCCCTCAGCTTACACTCAAGTGGCAAGGGGCTGGGGGTGGGATGGCCATAAGCCAGTCAATACTGGCTTTTCGGATGGAGAGGGCTCTAACTCACGGGGAGTGCCCGGACCAAAGTGAGGGCATGGCTGGCATGAGGTTCAGCCAGTGCAAAGGTGGAGTCTGGAGATGGAGGGAATCAGGCATAGCAAGTTAAGCAAACATGCCTGGATTGTAGAGTGCAAAGTCACAAAGGTAGGAGATGGAGCGTCATAAAGAGAGAGCTGTGGGGGAGAGCACTGCCCCAAGAGGACAATACTAGAAAGAGAAGTAGTCGCCATGGGTGGAGAATGGGACAGGGTGAAAAACTCTGGTCTTCTACCCTAGAGGCAAGAGGGAGCTACTGAAGATTGAAGAGGGAGAGGGGCTCAGCCGGACCTGGGCTTTAGGAAGTCTAACCCTGGAAAGGGAAGAGACAAGAGCCAAGGAGACCCATGAAGAAACAGCTGCGGGGTCTGGGTGACAGATGGGGAGGGGAGGAGGAGGAGGAGAGGAGGGGTGAGGGTCCAGTCCCAGTGACAGGCTCCCTTGGCCCAGCCAGGTGAGGGAGCAACCCTTACTCCCTCCTGTCACCCACACCTGCTCGGGGTCTGGGTGGAAGGCCCAGGAGACAGCAGGGATGTCTCGAAGGGGGCCACCGAGAGCCTCTCCCTTCTTCCCATCCTCTCAGGTTGGGAAGGGCAGAGCGTGGGTACATGGCCCCTTTGGTTTTCCCACAGGGAGGGTGAAGCCCAGATGCCCAGGCCTTTCAGAACACCTTTCTTGGCCCTAAGTGGCCGGGGGGAGAGGGGGGCCCTGCGGCTCTGGGGAGGTCAGGGCAGGCCAGACCAGAGATCGGGGCCCCTGTCTCCCCCGCTCCCTGGCGGCCGGCAGCCTTTGAAGCACCTTTGGCCGGCAGAGGACAAGGCCAAGCTGGCCTCCCCCGCAGAGGCCAGGGGCCAGGCACTGTGCCAAGGTTCAGGCCCTGTGGTCCTGGTCTAAATGCCACAGGGCACTCAGCTGGAGGCCCTTTGGGGTTAATTCTTCTGCAAGGCCCACTTGAATGACGAGCTTCCAGCAGGGAAAATGGGCAGAGGGTCTGAGGGGTCCTGGAGGAGAGACACGGGATAAGAAGGGCTGGGCTTCCCAAGGAGGTCAGTGCCATCTTTGGTTATTGAGGAAGTTCTCATCCAGCCCACTAGGCCATGGGGCATCTTTGTGGGGTCCAGTGAGGCCAAGGTCCTGAGCAGACTCTGGCTGCTTGGAGTCCTCTGGGCCTTTGCCGGGCCCAGGGCCACCAAGACGGGAACCCCCCTGGGAAGCCCCCAGAGCTTCAGGCAGCCTGGCTGGAATTGGGAGTGAGGCCACCAGTGTCAGGTCAACATTGTCAGGGAAAACCTTCCAGCTCCGAGCTGTCCCAGAGGGGCTGCTCATCCTCCAGCTGTCCCCAAAGCTGCCCACAGCTCATTATGGGATGAGTGTCCTAGTGACATCCTGACTCACTTGCAAATTGGATGGAAGTGAGGCAGAATTGGGCAAAGCACCCGGCCTCTCTCTCTCTCTCCCAGTCATCCCAGTCCAGCGGCAGGACACGTCTGGATGACTGGCGATGGAGTGGACGGCCTTGTTATCTTCTGTGTCTGACCAAACTCTAATGGGTCCATGGTACCTGCTTCAGCCACCTCCAGGCCACTGGAACAAATTGTTCTTATCGACCTGTTGGCGGGGGAGGGGGGGGGTTCAGCCATGCTTGGGGTAGACAGGCCCCTGACCTGCTGGCAGGTTTGAGACCCTTCAGTTCTCTATGCCTGGTTTAGCCCATCAACCCAGATTTTTTTTAAATCATAAAAGTATTTTATTATTTCCCAGTGACATGTAAAGATAGTTTTCAAAATTTGTTTTCATAGGATTTTTGGTTCCAGATTTTTCTCCCACCCTCCCTTGCCTCCCCCCTCCTCCAAGACAGAAAGCAATCTGATATAGGTTATATATGTACAATCACATTAAATATATTACTGCATTAGTCATATAGTGAAAGAATCAGAACACAAGGGAAAAACCTCATAAAAGAGAAAAAACAGCCAAGAAGTAGAAATAGGATGGTTCAATCTGCATTCAGATGCCAGAGTTCTTTTTTCTGGACATGGAGAACATTTTCTATCATGAGTTCTTTGAAACTGTTTTGGATCATTACACTGCTGAGAAGAGCAACGTCCTCCTGGTTCTGCTCACTTCACTCAGCATCTGTCCACTTAAGTCTTTCCAGGTTTTTCTGGAAGCTGCCTGCTCACCATTTCTTACAGCACAATAGTATTCCATTATAATTATATACAACTTTTTCATTTCCTTGATTTCCAATTTTTGCCACCACAAAGAGAGCTGCTATAATTTTTTTTTAACAAGGCAATTGGGGTTAAGTGACCTGCCCAGGGTCACACAGCTAGAAAAAAAAATATTTTTTTGTACATGTGGGTCCTTTTCCCTCTTCTATGATCTCTTTGGGACCTGGCGTGGCCTCCACAGCTTCCTGGATCCATAGGTGAATGAGCAGCCCTGAGAAGGGTTCAGCAGCCCTCACCCTCATGGTGCTCATCCTCTTGAGCACCTCTCCATCCCTTCTAATTGGAGAAGGCAAGAAGGAAGAGGAGAGAGGAAAGGGAGAAACAGGAAGTGGGGAAGAGGCAGAGAGGGTGGGGGAAAGGGGAAGGGGAGAGAGGAAGGGAGAGAAAGATGGGGAGGCATTCGCCAATTGAGAAATGGTCAAAGACTATGAACAGGCAGCTTTCAGATGAAGAAATCAAAGCTATCTGTGGCCATATGAAAAATGCTCTAAATCACTATTGATGTTTGTCTAGGAGTCCTCTGCACAGAGACACTTAGCCCAACCAAGGAAGAAGGGGAGAAGGGAAGCCAGGAGATTTTCACCCTTTTTGTATCCCTAGTGCTTAGCCCAGTGCTGGAAACACAGGAAGTACTTAATGCTTATTGGCTTGGCTTGGAGACTTGGAATTCAACTGAGAACCAATAACTAATTAAGATCTATGTCTAATTAAGATCTTGAGAGAAGCCAAGTGGCACAGTGGATAGTGGAGTCAGGAGGGGTCACATTCAAATCTGGCCTCAGACTGTGTGACCTTGGGAAAGTCACTTAACCCTGATAGCTTCCAAGAAAAAAAAAAATTAAAGATCTTGCATGGCAGCCAGTGAGACTTAAGTTCCAATACAGCCTCTGCCATTTGCTAGCTATATGACCCTGGGCAAGTCACTTCACTGCTGCTTGCCTCCCAGGGTTGTGGTGTGGACCAAAGAAGACACCATAGGTAAAGTGCATTGCAAACCTTAAGCACTCTATAAATGCATGCTACTATCTTCATTTTCACTGTGCTTGGAGCCAGCCCCCTTTTCAGTACACCACAAAGAAGTATGGGCAGCCTGGGAGGCCACTGTTGCTGTGCCCAGGGGCATCTCTTTGTCCAAGGCAGCATTTGGGGTAAGAGCCTAAAGGAGTGCCCCTTCCCTTTGTGAGAAACCCAAGCGAGTAGCACATGTGGCCACCAGGGGGTGCTGTGCTGCTGCGCATGGCTCTTCCTCGCCCCACCCCAAGTCCAGCCCTACAGGAGCCCTGAGCAGGAGTCTTGGAAAGGTCCCCCCTTCCCAGGTAGCCCATCTGACAGAGGCAAGGGATGGGCCAGTTGCTCGGCCCCAGGAAGTTGGGGTACCAGCACCTGCCCCCAACTTGTGCTGCCTCAGTCTCCCCAGAGACCCCCTTCTCAGGGTGAGGGCAGGGGCAAGCCAGGAGCCAAGGATGGATGGGAGGCCCAAGCCTTTGCCCTGAGATGTTGGGCTGGGGGCAACTTCCTCAGTGCCAAGGCCCACTCAGCTCAGGCATGGCTGCCTTGCCTGGAGATTGGCAGGGGTGCACCATGGTCAAAACACACAAATGTTTCCTCGGAAGCCTCCTGCCCAGCCAGCAAGGTGCCTCCAAGTCCAGAGAGCAGAGCCCATGCACAGGGATGGGGGCACGTGGTCACAGAGTCCCTCTGTGATTCTGACCCCTGAAGAGATGCCAGGCCCATACCTGGCACCAAGGGGGAGATGCCGGGCCTGTACCTGGCACCAAGGGGAGATGCCGGGCCTGTACCTGGCACCAAGGGGAGATGCCGGGCCCAAGTCCAGCCCTGTGCCCCCTCCCCTGTAAGAGTCTGGAGCCAGTATCCATCTCATAAGCATTCGCTGAGCACGGAGGCTCCAGGCTTCTCCCACAGGCCCCCAAGAGCCAGGGATACGGTGGGGCCCAAAGTGGGGACTCCCCAAGCCTCCTGCTAGCAGGCAAGAGCGCTGAGTCCATGGGCCGCCAAGCCTCCTGCCAGGCTCCACGCTCAGGCCTCGCCTACTGGCTCGAGCCCCCAGCTTTGGCAACAGAGGCTTTAGGACCTTCCCAAGCGCTTGAAGTAGGCAAGGGCCAACTTCCATGGGAAGAAGCCAGTCCCCCAGGGCCCAACAGGGCAGGGATCTGGGACTGGTTGGCCATGTCCTTCTCTAGCTCATTTCACAGCTAAGGGAACTGAGACTTGCCCAGGGTCACAGCAAGCAAGCATCTGAGGTAGGATTTGAACTCAGGTCTTCCTTTAGCCCTGGTGCCACCTAACTGCCCTAAGGGAACATTTATTGGGCACCTACTTTGTGCCAGGCACTATGTTAAGCCCGTCACAGACATCCTCTCATTTGATCCTCCTGACCATAAGCAAATACTAGTGAATTTGAACTCAGGTCTGCTCTGACCTGGGGCCTGTGCACTGTGGCGCCCCCTAGTGAAAGACTCAAAAGCTCTTCAAGGGTCTTCTCCCTTAGGCTGTGTGTTCTTTGGGGAGAAAGGAAGAGCAGGAAGGCAATCGCTGGGCTGTAGTGAGTGCCCCTTGGAGAAGTGCATGACTACCTACATGGCTAGGGGGCGCCACAGTGCTCAGACCCCTCAGCCTGGGGTCAGGGAGACCTGAGTTCAAATCCTGCCTCAGATACTAACTGTATGTCTCTGGGCAAGTCACTTTGCCAGTGCCTGCCTCGGTTTCTTCACCTGTAATATGGGGATAACAGTAGCACCTGGCTCCTGGGGTTGTAGTATGGACTGAATGAGATGGCACATGGAAGTCCTTGGCAATCCTGACCAGGCAGAGGTGCGAGAGCCGGCTAAGGGTCCCAGACAGCCTGAAGGCAGCCAATGAAAGCGACTGAGAGACCCAGGTGAGTGATCATTTTAATGCGTTAGGCAAAGTCTGACATAAAAATCTCTCTGAAAACTCTAGTCAAGCCTCATTGCAGGCAGCTGCGCCCATCCGTGTGGACGCCGGCCCCTTGGCCAGCTCAGCCCAGACGCCCCCGCTCCGGCCCACCCGGCCACAAGGCCCTCGCCCTCAGTTTCCATTTTCAGAGCCGAACATCCGTTCCTGCAAAGAAGCCCCGAAGGGTGGTGTCACAAGTCTGCTGCCCCCTAGGGCCAGCCAGTCCCCCCCCCACACCCGCCGCTTCCCCCCCCCCCCCCCACATACCTGCAGCATCCTCTCTAGCTTCACGGCATCCGCAGCAAACTTGCGGATCCCGTCAGACAGCTTCTCCACCGCCATCTGGTCCTGGTTGTGCTCCCAGCGGAAGGCCTTCTCGTCCAGGTGAACCTTCTCTAGGCTGCTGGCCTGGGCTGGGGGGTAGAGGGATTGGGCTTGGAGACAGGGCCTCTACTGCCCTGCAATGAGAGCCCTGGCCAGGAGGGGGTCAGCCAACAGCCTTGGCAGAGCCCACCAGGCGGCCACGGCAGAAGGGGGCGGCCCCGAGGCTGCCCGCCATCCCGGACAGGGGGCTCCAATGGCTCCTCCCAGGCTGCCCCAGGCCCCGCCGCGGGGCGCCGCTTACCTTCTTGGACGCTGAGCACTGGACTGAGCTTGGTGTTCTCTTTGAGCAGCTCCCCCAGGAGCTTGGGGGAGATGGTGAGATAGTCACAGCCGGTAAGGGCCTTGATCTCCCCCACGTTGCGGAAGGACGCTCCCATCACAATGGTTTTGTAGCCAAACTTCTTGTAGTAGTTGTAGATTTTGGTGACGCTCTTTACGCCTGCAGACACGGTTTCCTCTAGCACCAGGAATCCAGGCCCCCGCCAGCCCATCCCCTGCCTGGACCTTGGTCCCCACTGTCCCCTAGGCCTGCCGTGGTCTCTGTGTCCCCAGCTCTGGGCGCCCAGGGCCTTCAAGGACCACCACCCAGAACAATGACCTGTGCTCGGCCCCGGCACATGCCTCCAAGCAAGCATCGAGGGGGCCCACCTCACCCCGGGGAGCTGACCCTACCTGGGTCCTCGTGGGGCTCATAGGACTTCTTGTCTGTGTTTGCCACGTGCCAGTCTAAGATGCGCCCGACAAATGGGGAGATGAGGGTCACGCCAGCCTCGGCACAGGCCACGGCCTGAGCAAAGGAGAACAGCAGGGTCATGTTGCAGTGGACGCCATGCTGCTCCTCCAGGATCCTGGGGGGAACAGAAAGTGTGGCTGCTAGTGGCTCAGCAGCTGCAGTCGTGCCAGCCATTCCAGGGGTGGTCACCACAGGGGCGGTCAGCTGAGGAGTGGCAGAGCCAGACTTAACAACGGGGCTCCTGAAGCTGTCCATGGCCCACCCAGGTGCCAAGGCCTCACAGCGGCCGAGTGCGAGGGCTGCGTCAGGGGTCTCTTCTCATGCGTGCACACACACATAGGGCTACCACCCGCTGACTACCTGGGGGAGGGCACTGACTAGCTCTGCCAGGAGCAGGTCTGATCTGTGCCTCAGTTTCCTCCTCTATTAACAAGGGGTGGGAGGAGCTGCCCCCAGAGCCCTCTGGGCCTCCAGGGGCTGTGATCCCCCTGGGTGCTGGGACCAGAGATGCTGGGAGGGGTGCCTTACTTCCCGGCCTGAATCCCCTCCCAGGTGGAGGACAACTTGATGAGAACTCGCTCCTTGCTGATGCCGGCTTCTTTGTAGAGGTCAATGAGGCGAAGGGCCCTTTGGACCATTTCTTCCTTGTCAAAGGACAGCCTGGTAGGAGACAGGAGACGCTCAGGAAGCTCCTCCCACTGTGATTCGACCCTTCCACAAGAGGCAGTGGCTCCCCCTCTCCCCCCCCCCTCCCCGAAGCCAGCATCCTTGCCAGCTTACTGAATGAGGTTCCTCTGCAAGACCCAGCACACAGTAGGGACCTCATAATGTTCCTGGAGTGACTCACCCAAAAGGAGCTGCCTTTTCTGGCCAATTTTCAGAGAGAGAAAACTGAACTCAATACAAATGTAATTTTTAAAAAGCCGCCAAAGCCTGCCTCCTCTAACTTGGGACTCAGGAGTAGGAGAGCTCCAAGCAGCACAGACCCACTGACCTGGCATCGACTTCTGTGGACACCCGGCCAGGAATCTTCTTCAGAATCTCGGCCCCAAACAACACAAACAGCTTGTCGCTGGCATTCTGGATCTGCTTTTCCTGAGACCTGAAACCCCACATCATTTCAGCCAGGAGAGGTGCAGAGCCCAGGCTCCCACTCTGCCCAAGACACAGGGTAGTGCCCCAGGGCCCCTCCTTCTTCCCCTGTGGCACTGTGCCACCCCCCAAGTGAGAGCCCGTGAGAACAAGGAGTTGGAGGTAGAAGGCTGAATAAGCCAAGTCCTTAGAACTAGGAGGATCCCTTAGGTCTCAGCTGCCCCTCCCCAGCCAGGTGTTTGGACCACACAGAGAGGAGGGTGCTTTCCTCTCAAGGAGAGGGAGAGGGAGGCCAGGAAGAAGGGGAAACAGGAAGCCAAAGAAAGGACATTAGCCAACCTCAGGGAAATTAGGGGCAATCAATAACACCTGGGGCGGCAGCTGGGCGGCTCAGTGGCTAGAGCACCGGCCTTGGAATTAGGAGGTCTTGAGTTCAAATGTGGCCTCAGACACTTAACACTTACTAGCTGTGTGACCCTGGGCAAGTCACTTAACCCCAATTGCCTCACAAAACCAATGCAGCTAGTCTAAGAAGGTAAACTCCCAACAGGGAAGAAAAGACCTCAGCCACCTCCCCAGTGCAGACATTCTCTCTGGCTGTCCCCCATGCCTGGAATACCCATCCTCCTTTCTTCAATGACTGACCTCCGACCTTCCTTTAAGCCCTAACTCAAATCTCCCCTTCTACAGGAAGCCTTCCCCAGCCCCTCCTTTTTCCAAGGCCTTCCTTGTTCATTATCTTCTGTATACACCTTCCTTTGTATCTGTTTGCTTGTTGTCTCCCTGATTCGATTATAAGCTCCTTGGGGGCAGGGACTGTGGTTTTGCCGTTATGTTCTTGTGTTTAGCACACACGGTGCCTGGGCTCATAAAAGCGCTTAATAAATACTTGCTGACTTCTAGGAAGCCTCCGGGAGTGGAGACTCCCTCTAACAAGGCAGGTTGGTACCTTCTCTGTAACTCGGAGTCTGGGTGAATTACCAGGGGTACTTGAAGTGAATTCTCCTGCATCACAAGTTCTGGAGGTATCACAGGTGGAACTAGAACCCAGGTCTTCCTGGATTCAAGACAGGCTATCTACTCAGTGTTCTACCTCTCTCAAAAAACCAAAAATCGAGCTTTGAAGGACTGCTCCAAATTACTGATAGTAAAAGAAATACAAATCAGAGCTAGTGAAGGGGCGCCGGCACCCCAAGAGAACAAGCAAAGCAAGGCTTTGGTGTGACAAGCACACTGATACACTGTTGATGCAGCTGCAAATTGGTCCAACAATTTTGTAAAACAAGTGAGAACTTTGCACAGCAAGCGAGTCCAATGCCCATCCCCTTTAATGCACATTCCACAGCTAGGAGGGTACTATAGGGAGCTCAAAGACATGAAAATACCCAGAACAGCACTTTCCAGGTTAAAAGAACTAGAAATAAAGCAGGCTCCCAAAGGCTAAGAAATAACCAAACAAATGATGGTCCAGCCATAAACGAGACCATAGGACCTTGCCAGCCAAGGGGCCTCCTGCCCCTTCTCCTGTGGCTGCTGCTCAGGAGCTGTCCACCGCACTGGGCGAGTGCCTGGGGGAGAGCCCCCACTCGGGGTGCTGGGTCCCGAGTCAATGCAAGGCCCTTTATGGCAGGAACCATCTCCCATCTATCTTTGTATCCCTAGCACTCTGCAGAGATCGGGATACAGGGCACAGGCTGCTTGAGAAATGTGTTGACTGACTGACTGATTGACTGCATGAACTAAAGTTGAAGCCATTACGGAAAGACCCCTATGAACTGATACAAAATGAAGTGAGTTGAATGGGCAAAAGTGCATTCACAGTGAGGGCAAACATGTCAGCCACCACCAAGAAACCCCCGAGGGGAGCCCTGGGTGATGAGGCTCCTAAGAGTGAGCTTTGTTCAGAGAGCACTTTAGGGGAGGTTTGCAGAGTGCACCACACGTGCTAACTCCTCTGATCCTGACACCAGCCCAGCACGAGAGGCAGGCGGAGTGGAGATGGACAAGGCACAGCAATGTGCCCAGGGTCCCAGAGCCCAATTCAAGTCCTCCTAACCCCAAGTCTAGTGTACTACCCTCTGATGTAACTATAACGACCCAGCTCGACCCCCAGAAAACAGGTGAGAACATACATCGCCCTCTCTTCACTGTGGAGATGGGACAGCAGGGCATCCCACACTGCACACCTGGGCAGCCATGTGGCCAGACACATTGGTGGGTTTGGCTGAACGGGTTTTTTTTTTTTAATCTCCATTCTGGGGAGAGCTGCAGTTTCTCAGGCCCAGAAGCTCCGTTGGCAGGAGCAGAAGGTGACTGGCATGGGAACCATGAGCAAGGGGTGCACCTTGCTGGGCAGACTGCCCCACGCCCTCTGGGTTACTCACCCCCCGAGCTTTTTTCCATATGCAATGGCATCTTCTACCAGGTCCTGGTAGGCTGGCATCTGGGCAGCAGCCAGGATCAGGGAGGGATTGGTGGTGGCATCCTGAGGCTTATATTCATCGATGGCTGGGGAAAGAGCAGTCAAAACCCAGCCATTAAGATGCTACTTCTCTGGGCTCTCACATGCCTTCTGGGAGGAGGTGGTGTTACAGCAGGCTCCCTAAGCCAACCTTTGACCCTATCTCACCTTCAGTTACTCAACCACCTACAGGAAGGAGGAAGGAAGGCGGCCATGGGGGGCGTGGTGAGTGGATCAGGAGGGAGGTGGCTCCAACCACCACGGGACCTGTACTGCTCACTAGCTGGAGGGATGAGCTTGGAGGCCTCAAATTTCTGTATGAATTGACTTCTTGGGTTAGAGCCCGGACCCATTAAGGTACCGAATTAAGGTACTAGATGTGGCCTCAGGAGGAAGGTGGGGGGTGAGGGAGTAGGAAGAAAGAGAAGGACTGAGCACTTATTAAGCGCCCACTATGTACACTACGCTAAGTGCTTTACTGATAGTATCTCCTTCCTACTTCAAGACTGAGGCAAGTGAGGCTGGCCCAGAGCAGAAGCACAGAAGACTCCCTCGGGTCTGGGCTGCAAGTCCAGCCCTGTGACCCACCTAGCTGCCAGGGTTCAACTGACAACCCGTCTGAGCCTGAGCAAGTCAGGTCATCTCTAGGAGCCTTGTCCTTCTCTGTCCAATGGAGGTGGGAGGAAGGGGAGATTTTGTGACCAGAGGGAGGTCCCGGGAAGCTCTAACTCCCTCTGCAGGAGAGAGAAAAGGGGGCGCCAAGGGCTGATCATGAGGAAGGGTGGGGGGCTGACTGATACCCCCCCCCAACCAGGGGCCTTTTTGATGGCACTCAGCAAGTGGCAGCATGAAGGACAACAGCCTCCCATGGCACCACTGGGAGTCAGCAGGCAGCCCCAGGGCTACCCTGCCTGGCTGCTCCTGAGCGGCTGGGGCAGCCCCGGGCTCTGCAGGGGCATCGGCAGGGGCTCCGGGCACTGGGCGCTCCCCTTTCCCGTCCCCATCTCCATGCTGGGAAGAGTCGAAGCTCCAAACTGGATGGAGCACGTGGTCCCGGCCAGGACCCCCGCTCTCCTCCAGCAGTGCACGAATTAGGCGCTTCCTGTGTACAGGACCGGCCCTGGGCCCCGGCCGCTCCCGCTGCCGGCCTCAGGCTCCCAGCCTGCCCGCCCGCCCAGGGGCGCCCTCCCGGGGCTCCGAAGTCCGGCCCTTGGGCCGGGAGAGGGCGGCCTACAGTAGGCGCCTACTCAGTGCCGCCCCACTCACCGCGGAAGTCGCCCGTGTCTGCCACCACGGTGGTGAAGCGACGCAGCTGCTCGAGCGCCGACTCCATCCGGGGCCGCTTCACGGGAGAGTTCGAGGACATAGCGCGGAGCAGGCGACGCGGAGAGCGGCTCGGGTGCGAGCGGCGCTAGAGCCGAGCCCACAATGCACCGCGAACCCGGCAGGCAGGCCGGGCGGGCGCTGGAAGGGCGGGCCGAGGAGGCCACGCCCCCCGCGCGACCGCCCAATCGGGCCTGAGGCTCGGCCGGCCAGTCCCGCCCCCTCTCCGGTCTCAGGCCGTCCCCGGGCCCCAAGGCCCCCCCCCCGCCGACACTCCCGCCCCCGGCCCCCGGCGCGGCCATCTCCAGCCTCCGGGCACGTCCTGCAGCCGGCTTTCCCGCCTCCCCTCTGCTCCCTTGAAGACCAGCTAAAATCCGAGCTCGGAGGGGGGCTCTTTCCTGGTCCCTCCAGGGCAGGGTCTTCCCCCCTCCCCGCGACATCATCCGCGGGGACCCGCCGTTGGGGGCAGACTGAGCTCCTGGGGGCCGCTTGTGCTCTGGCCTCTGGATGTCCTCCTCGATGGGCGCGGGGCCCAGCACTTAGCAGCTCCTTAGTCGGGTTTGTAACTGACATTGCCCGCCCTCCGGGGACTCACAGTCTAAGGAGGAGATGCGACCTCGCTCATCCCCAAACCCATTCTCCTCCCCGACCCAGGGCCCTCCAAGTGGAGAGACCCCCAGCTTACCCATTCAATGACCAGGAGCCCCCATACTGAGAGCCAGCCCCAAACTGCCCCCCAGGCCTGACCCCCCCCTTATGATCCTATTCCCCCAAACCCCAAAACCCTGGGGGGGAGGGGGGGCTCTCCCGGAGGACTGAGGGACCTGGCCCCCTTAGTGCCCCAGCGATCTGATGTGCAACAGAGGAGCAGGAGGAAGGAGCGGAAGCCCTTGGTTCGCAGAGGTCCAGGCCCTGCCAAGCAGGTCTGGGCCCTGGTGGCTTCTGACCCATCAGAAGGGTTGAAAATCTGGCCCCCTCTCTTGGGGGCTGGAGCTAAGGAAGGAGTGCAGCAGGGGAGGGGAAAGCCCCCTCCCCCACTCACAGAACTTGATCCTCAGGTCTCCCAGCCTGTGAGTCACCAGGCTTGGCCTCCCCCCAGGCCCTCCCTCCCTCCTGCTCCCAGATTCAAGTCTCCTAATCGCTTCTGTTTAGATGGTTTGTGGAGTCTTACTCTGCTTTTGCCAAGGAGGAAATTAAGGGCCAGGGACTTGTATCAGGTCACCTGGCGAATCCCTGAGTATCCCAAAGTCAGGCCTGCACCTGTCTTTGTAACACAGCAGAAGAAGCTGAGACCCCAGGAGGTAGAGGGATCCCTAAGCCAGTCCCAAGCTGCTGCCTGGCATCCCTCCCTGTTCCATTAACCTGGGGAGAAGGGGGGGGCCCCTGCAAGTGACAATAGTCATGCTTCTGACCCGCTGCATGGCCAAGGCTGAGAAATGCCCACGGTGCCCATGGGACAGGTAAGTGCTAATGGACCCACTGGGCAGGAGATTGACTTGACTTTTCTAGCAATTGTAGTAAGGGGATGAGACATGAGGCGGGGGCGGCAGGAAGAGGACCCAGGACACAGCCTTAGAGACTTGGGGATGCGCCAGAGCCGGGCTGTGCTCAGGTGCCAGAGGAGAACTGGGAGGAACCTGGAGGATCCAGGAGGAGAGGGTGCTCCTCAGTGTCCACAGCAGCACAGATGTCCAGAAGCGGAGGACTCAGAAGGGGCCAGCCAATAGGAGGCTGTGAAGTGACCCTGGAGAGAGAAGGCTCACTCGAGTGATGTGGTCAGAAGGCAGATGGGAGCAGGGCCAGTAAGTCAGGAGAATAGGAAGGCATGTGACAGACAGAGAGAGAAAGAGGCAGACTCGCGCGAGCGCGCATGCACACACACACACAGAGGATGATTGAGGGGACGATGATCTGCTAGACTGTGAAAGTGAAGCAAACATCAGCATTAAGCTTCTAGGCTGCAGCAGGCCCTGGGCTAAGATCTAGGCATGCAGAGGAAGGCAGAAGACAGGCCTGGCCTGCCCTCAAGGTGCTCACAGTCAAATGGGGGAAACAACATACAGACAACTGGTTATGAAAAGAATATAGGCCGGATAAATTGGGGGTGATCTACTGAGGGAGAGCTCCAGAATTAAGGGGAAAGGCCTCTTATTGAAGGTGGGATTCTTTTTCACTTACTAGTATTTTCTTTTTTCCAATTACACGCAAAGATAGTTTTTGATATTGGTCTGGGCTAATGCAGGTTTTCTCCTGGAGAAGCTAAACTGAAGGACTGGCACACCTAAGAAGTGGGGGGAGATAAGGGCTGCCTGGAACCAAGATAACTTCAGAAGTCAGGACCACCCACCCCCAAAAGGAACTTTCCATTGGCAGGTGCCCCCCGCCTTATCCTGTATAAAACCTTTGGCCTTTCTTCCATTCAAAGAGAAAGATATCTCTGAGCCATCTCCTCCCCTTGAAGGGAAGTCTTGGACTTTCTCTAGCTCCCAAATAAAAGACCATCTTTATGTTATGGGCCTAGCACCCCAGAAGTTCTCTGGGGTACATCAAAGAACTTCCTGAGAAACTAAACCAAAGGACAGATTCACCTAAAGAGATAAGTGGAACCGGATCAGGACTGAGCTAGCTCCAGGACCCCCTCCCTTCATTCCAGTCTCCCTCACCCCTGGGGAGATAAGATTAGGTGTGGCTGCTGCCTTTGTGGCAGGAGGAGCAGAGATACGGCTTGAGAGATCTGCAGCCACCCCTCACCCAACTCCTCCAACCACCACCAGTGGGGGATGGTCCTCCCTCAATAAGGGAACTTTCCAGAGTCAGATGATCACCCCCATCAGTACTCTATTAAAGTACTTGCCCGCCTCCTGCTCAGGGAGATAGGTATCTCAGAGCCACGCTCTGTGCCATGCCTTCTCCCCATGAGAAGTCCAAGGATTTCTCTCTTGGTTTCCCTTCCCCAGCCCCTAAATAAACCATTATCTTATTCTATTGGATTTGTGTGCAAGAGGGTATAATACTTTAAAGAGGAATTCCTAAGGACCCCCACCCTGTTTTCCTCCATAACATTTATTTTAATTGGACTGTGTTCCAGAGGGTTAGGTATTCCAGGAATACCTAAGGACCCCCATCACCTATTTCCCCCAGGACAGTTTTCAACATTCATTTTTGTAAGATGTAAGGAGGGAGCCAGGTGTCAGTGAGAGTCAGAAGATGGAAGGAGTGGGGCAGCTGAAAGCAAGTTTGTTACTGAGAGGGGTCTGGGGTAACTCTCCCGGAGAAGCTAAACTAAAGGACAGATGTACCTAAGAAGTTAGGGAGATAAGCTGCTGCCTGAGCAGAGCCAGGGGACAGGGAGAACTCCAGAAGTCCAGACCACCACAGCCTATCCACCTTCGCCCTCCATTGGGGAGAGGAGAAAAGATGTCTCTAAGCCATCTCCTCCTCCCCAAGAGGGAAGTCTTCCCTCTTCATCGCCTTCTCTAGCCCCAAATCAAAGACTGTTTTCCTCTGCTTGGATTGTGTTCCAGAGGTGTAATTCTTTAAAGAGGAATTCCTAAGGACTCCCCCCACCTCTTTCCCCTGGGGACATTCGCTCCAGAGCAGGTGCTCAGAAGAGCGCTGTGGAAGGGGTGCACAGACATCACAGGGCGTGCTTTGGGTTGAAGGGAATAAGGTGGGGCCGTGGAAAATGAATGATGACAGCTAAGGGTTCAGAATCACTAAGACTGGAGAACTTGCTGTCTTTAAGGAATGAGTTTGGGTAGGTTTTCATTGGCGGGGCAGCTTGGCCCCAGGATGATATTCTCTCTGGGCCTTGGCCAGCTCTGGGGAGGGGACAAGTGCCTGGAGCTGAAGGAATGGTGTTAGACCCCTTCCCCAGGGCAAAAGACTAGGCTGGAGACTTGATGGGCTGATCTTTCCCCCCTTCCCTGGGGGGGGGGGCGGTGCACCACGGAATAGGGTTTCTCCCCATCTCCTGGAAAGTTGGAGCCGAGGAGTAACCTGGCACATGGAATGGGATTTCTCTTCCTCAGGAAGGCAAGAAGGTTTTTACATGTACTTTAAAAAGTACTTTCCTTCCTCCCTCCTCTCCCTCTGGCTACACGAGGAATCGCACCCTTACATGTAGGCGCTTTGCCCAAAGAATATACATTTTGATTACTTAAGCTTCACAAAATATCTAAGGATTTGGGGGCTAGGGTTTTTCTCTTCCCTATTTATTTATTCTATCATTAAAAAAAACCACCAGGACAATTAACTCATTTTATATCATGTAGTTTCACTTATGATTTCTCGAAATAAAAGACTCTGGACAACCAGGCTTCGATAAAGTCCTTTGGGATTCAAATGGAGCCAACCTGACTATGTCTTAAACCCAAATCACTGTCTCTCACTGATTGGCCAACAGCAGGTCCCTGCCCAAGCCTCACTTGGTCTTCTTTTGGGTTTGATGGCTCCCAGTGAGTGTAAATAACAATTGTTTGGGGAGCAGCTAGGTGGCACAGTGGATAAAGCACTGGCCTTGGATTCAGGAGGACCTGAGTTCAAATCCAGTCTCAGACACTTGACACTAGCTGTGTGACCCTGGGCAAGTCACTTAACCCTCATTGCCCTGCAAAAACAAACAAACAAACAAAACAAAACAAAAAAATTGTTTCTGTTCTGACCATAAGCCCTGAGGGCCTTCTCTCAGATTTTCCCCATCAGTTGGGGAATGGCTGGACAGGTTGTGGTGTGTGAATGCAATGGAGTGCTGTTGTGCTGTGGGAGGCGATGAGCAGGAGGAGTTTGGAGGGGCCTGGGGGGTCTTGTGTGGGCTGATGGTGGGTGAGATGAGCAGAGCCAGAAGAACATTGTACATAGTGTCATCGACATTGGGTGTTGATCTGCTGTGATGGACTGTATTCTTCTCACCAATGCAATGGTACAGAGGAGTTCCGGGGAACTCACGATGGAGGAGGATCTCCAAATCCAAGAAAAAAAAAAAAGAAAGAACTGTGGAGTATAGATGCTGGATGAACCATGCTATTTCTTTTGGTTTTGGTGCTGTTGTTTTTTCTGTTTTGAGGTTTTTCGTCATTGCTCTGATTTTTCTCTTGTAACATGACTAATGCAGAAATAGGATTGATGTTGTTATGTGTATGTATGTATATAGCCTATATTGGATTGTCTGCTGTCTGGGGGAGGGGGGGAGGGAGGGGAGGGAGGGAGAAAAAAAAATAAGCAAACTAGGCCATCTTTTGCCTTGAATAACTGAATCACTGAATGGGTGTTGCCTGAGACAAACTGAGACCGGGAGAGACTTGAGCTTAAAAAGGCCAAGGTTGGGGCAGCTAGGTGGCGCAGTGGATAGAGCACCGGCCCTGGAGTCAGGAGGACCTGAGTTCAAATATGACTTCAGACACTTAACACTTACTAGCTGTGTGACCCTGGGCAAGTCACTTAACCCCAGTTGCCTCACCACCACCCCCCAAAAAAAGGCCAAGGTCTCCCCACTGTATCTGGGGCCATCTCCAGTTGTCCTGACCCATGTCTTGCCACTGGATTCAAATGACTCTGGAGGAGAGAGTAAGACTGGTGACCTTGTCCAGCCCTGCCTCACTTGCAAGTCAGGATATCGCCCTTCTAAAATTCTCGGTCCTCTTTGAGAACTAAGGACAAACAACAACAATCCCCATTACTTCCAAGATCAAATTGTTGTGAGAGAGTGAAGTGAGCAGAACCAGGAGAACATTGTACACAGAATCAACCACACTGTGTGATGATCACCTGGGACAGACTTGGTGGGTAATGGGGATTAAGTGACTTACCCAGGGTCACACAGTTAGTAAGTGTCAAGTGTCTGAGGCTGGTTCAAATGAACTCAGGTCCTCCTGAATCCAGGGTCAGTGCTCTATCCACTACACCACCTAGCTGCCCCTATAAAAGCAAATGTTGAAAACTATCTGTATATGTAACTAGAAAATAATAAAATATTTTTATGATAAAAAAATTTTTTTAATTGTTGTGAGAATTTTCAGGGTCCTTGCTAGCTACTGCCCAAAAAAGCCAGCCCAGAATAGACAGACAGGCAAACTCCAGTGGATTTATACACCTAAGAGTGTGACACACGCCATCAGTAGGTGATGGATATGCTTTGGGTAGGATCAGGTAAGGCAAGGAGTCAGGAAAAGATACTCAGGAAAACAGGACGAGCCTTCCATTTCCTGCTCGATGAAGGTGTGCCCTGAGGAAGGGTTGCTATGGGCCGGGCTAGGTGTCTTCCACCTCCTTTGCCAAAGAGATCTCCCAACAGGGATGTGGAGAATCTCCTGTGCAAAGAAGAGCAACCCTACCTTCTCTGAGTGCACCACTCCTTTGAGGGTAGAGGAGTGGCGCCTATTCTCACACCTGGTCACACCCTTCACGTCCCAGTGACTCTGAACTCCTGCAAACCCCATTCCCCACTCCCATCCCCCTCAGTCCTCCCTCCCTAAAGTTTCATCCGAACTGCACCCATTCCTTCTGCGGTGCCCTTCAGACAGCTTGTTTCATTGTTGTGACATCTCTCCAATGGGCCCTTTCTTTCCTCTGACACCAGCAGTGCCCTACTGCAGGCTTACCACGTGCCTGGGCTGTGGCTTAAGAAATGCTCATTGGTATTGGCTCTGATGGAAGGGCTGCAAGGCAGGGACTTGACAGGGTGAAAGGAGAAACAAAGGGGCCTGAGAGAGGGTGTGGGGTAAGGACGAGGGAGAAGAGAAGGTTTGGAAGGCCTGGAATAAGGGCCTGCTGGGCTCGGCTGGGCCCTCAAAAGAAGGCCTTGCATTGCACTGGAGACCACTTGGAAGGCCTTAAGGTAGATTTGTGTGGAGAGCTGGCTGGCAGAGAGGACAGGAAGATGTGTTTACACATGCCTGCTACGCATCTATGTGACCACGCCAGTCGGGGATGGACACTGCGCGCAGCCTTCCTCTGGCATCCCAGAAGCTGGGCCCTTTGGCTCTGTCACCCATCAGGCACTGCCTCTCCCATTCTTCTGAGAACAGCTGCTGCCTGGCTGGGGCTGCCCAGCTGGGCCTGCCCGGGTACTGCTGCTACCCTTCTGGGTTTAATCCTGCCATTGTTTGTGTTCTCTCCTCAACCAGTGCCTCCCTCTTGGGAAAGGCCCCTGGTGTGTTTCTGTATGTATCTCTCTGAACAGCCCAGACCTCCCCCTGACCTGGCACCCCTGCCAGGCTCTGAGCATGTCTCTTAGGCCTGGGTCTGTAGGACCTTCCTACCAGATGAAGGGTAGGAGGTCAGGGGAGACCACTCTACTAGTCCCAGGAGATGATGGGTACAGCTCCTCGGCCTCCAACTTCAGCTTAATAAGTGTTTGTCATCTTAAATTACGAAACTCTCTCCTGCCTCCACCCTCCCCCAACTTCTGCAGAGCTGCCTCCCCCCCCAGTGAAGCAAGCTGGAGCTGGGAGAGACCTGTGGGCCCTCATCTAGGTCTTGTCCAACCCCTTGGTTTGCAAGAAGAGGAAATGGGCCCAGAGAGGGAGGGGCCTGTGCAATTGGCCTCATCCTCGCCCCCCTTCCTCTTGCGCCAGAGAGGCTGGAAACCCTGCCCTTTGCCCCCCTCATTCCACAGCCCAAAGGCTCCTCTTCCTACTCCTAGCTGGCCTGACTGGAGGGTCACGAGGAAGCCAAGCCTGGCCCGCTCCTGGCCCAGGCCCAGTCTTGGGCACTCCTGGGACTAGTAGAGTGGTCTCCCCTGACCCCCTACCCTTCATCTGGTAGGAGGGTCCTACAGACTCAGGCCTAAGAGACATGCTCAGAGCCTGGCAGGGGTGCCAGGTCAGGGGGAGGTCTGGGCACCAACCACTTCCTGGCCCTCCACTGTGCCAAGGAGTGAGTGAAGCTGCCTCCACTTTGGTCAGTCAGTCAGTCAGTCAGTTAACATTTATGAAGTGTCAGGCCTGGGGCTAAGCCCTGAGGATACAAAAAGGGGCCTAGGACAATGCCTAATAGGAGAGAAGGGAAGCCCTGGGCCCCCATCGGCCCCTAGACAAGCTTAGAGACCCACTCACCTACTGGAGATGGGAACAGGCCAGCGGCGGGGCGGGGGGGGGGGGGGGGGGGGGGGGGGGGGGGGGGCAGAGGCCACTCCCTGCCTGGCCTCAGCCCAGCCTTTCTTGGCAGAAGACAGCCTGGGGGGCGGGGCAAGAGGTCTCCCGCCCCCAGCTCCCCCATCATCATCCCTAGAGGTGGGGGATGAGAAGGAAACCACTGTGCCCCCCAGGACTGACATTCTCACCCATATCTACATAGGCATATGTGTATATAGAAATATAAATGGGGCCTATCAACTCACTGTGCTGAGTGCTTTACAAATATTAGCTCATCTGACCCTCACAGCAAGTCTAGAAGGCAGGAGCTAACATCTCCATTTTGCAGGTGAGGAAACTGAGGCAGACAGGTGAATTGACTTACGCAGTTTTGCACAGTATCTGAGGCAGGATTAGAACTCACATCATCTGGACTGCGGGCAAGCATTCTATTGTGATTCAACCACTTCAGGAGAAGGAGAGAGGGGAACATTTCCTACCCTCTTCCTGAAGGGACTGGGGTCTCCCTCCTGCCTGCCTGGGGAGAATTCCAACCTTCTGTTTCCCCAGGCAGCTTCAGGCACAGGGGCTCTTCTCTCCAGAATCCCTTCTAAGCTCTCTCTGCCTCCTTCCTGGCCTCTCTGTCGACCTTGATGCCATCCATCACCCCCTTCTCCTGGCTCCTGCGCTCTCCCACTTCTCTTCCCACCTCCTCCTCAGCCCCCTTGGGCTTCCTTGAAGTCGTGGGTCCCCTAAGAGCCCCTGCTGGGCCCTGCCCTCTCTTCCTGGTGACCTCACACAGGCACACTTTCTCCATGAAGTCCAGTGGCCATCAGCTCCTCTCCACCTGCTCCCCTCCTGCCTCTGGATGTCACCGGCCTCCTCACTGGGGCCTAGGCTTCCAGGCTCTCTCCTTTCTAACTTCTCTTCCACACGGGGCTTGAAGATGAGTTTTCTTAAGGTCCAGGCCAGATGAGGTCACCCCCGCTGGGGAATCCTTGGCTCCCTATGCCTTCCTGATGTAAACTCATGTCTTCTGTCTTATCTCTGAGTGGTCCAGTGAATGGAGCACCAGGGCTGGGGTCAGGAAGACTTATCTTCCTGAGTTCAAATATGACACTTACTGTGTCTCTGTGACCCTGGGCAAGTCACTTCACCCTGTTAGCCTTGGTTTTCTCATCTGTAAGATGAGCTGAGAAGGAAATGGCAGACCCCTCCAGTAGCTTTGCCAAGAAAAGCCCAAATGGGGTCACGGAGGGTTGGACACGACTGAAAGACTCAACAAGGACAACCACAGGAACATTCACATGCTCTGCTCCGCCACAGCCACAGCAATCTCCCGGCCAATCTTCATACACAATTCTGCTTTGCCCACCTCCATGCCTGACCCCCTGCCTCGCTGCCCAGCCAGACTTGCCAAGCAGCAGCTCTTTGGGCCTCTACCGGGCCTACGCAGGCCCTGGGGATTTGCCCCAATTTGGGGGCTCTCAGAGGAGGTAAGAGGGGCCCCCTCTGGGCCCTGATGCCCCTTTCCTAGTGCCAGCCTAGCCCATGAAGCCAGGGCCCACCAGGCTCAGCCTCCTTGGCCTGTATCCCAACCAGGAGGCTTTCACGTGTCAGCAGAGCAGGGAGGCAGCCATGGACCAGAGGTCATGGGGGCCAGGAGTGTTACAAGGCAGTGAGACCCAGCTGGGCTGGCCCCAAGATCTTGCCACTTTGTCTGGTCCCTGCCCCCTTCTGCTCCCTAGGGCCCCAGGTCTGTCTGAGGAGGGAGGCAGCATGGAGAGCCAAGGCAGAAACAGGAGAAGTGTAGAGGAAGCCGGCCACAGCCCTGTTCCTGTAGGGAGAGGGCATCCCCAGGAGGATGGGGCAGGCGCCCCGGCTCAGACATCAGCCACAAACATGATACAGGCAGCCTTCCAAGACATGAGGGCTCTGACTTGGCTTTGGAAGCCCGGGAAGACACATCAGCTCTCTCACCCTCAGTTGCCTCATCTGTAAAATGGGGTTAATAATGTTTGCCCTGTCCCCTGTGACACAGGGACATTGTGAGGCTCAAAGAGGTGAGGACGCCTGGAAGGTGCTCCAAGAATATGAGCGGTGCTCTTGTCTCTGCTCACCCTCTTCCTCTGTCTAAGGAACAGTAACAATAAGGCCCCCAAGAGTCGGGGCACTCTGCCAACTCCCTCTCTCATTTAGAGGCCCAGATGCATAGTCCAGACCCAGGTCAGCTCTGGGGAAGCCTGGCCATGAGAGGGGCTTGGCTTCCTGTTCTCATAAGCTTAGATTCATGAAACCCCCACAGTGGTGCTCTTGGCTGAGCTTCTAGCTCACATGTCGGTCTTCCCATAAGGTCTAGTAGAAAGGTACTCAACATTGGTAGGAATCATTTATGGGACAGCTATTTATTTCCCCCAAAACCAAAGAAATGCTAATGACACACATGACTCACAGCCCAGACTCACTAACTTAAAACATGATACTGACTTGGTGACTGTGAGCCACCAGAACTCCAGGACTCAGGATGAAAAATGCTGCCCACTGCCCAATAGAGAACTGATGGACTCAGGGGGCGGGTGGAAGAAGGCTTTTTTTCCTTTATTTTTCTTGCTTTTTTCCCCTAATCAGAACGTGGCTAATGCAGAAACATGTTCTGCATGACTTCATGTGTAATGGGTATCATATTTCTTGTCATCACATTGGGTGGGGAAAGGGGTGGAGGCAGGGAAAGAATTTGTCCCTGAAAATAAAAATAAAATGAAAAAAACCCCAGGATGGGGAGCAGCTAGGTGGCACAGTGGATAAAGCACCAGCCCTGGATTCAGGAGGACCTGAGTTCAAATGTGGCCTCAGACACTTGACACTTACTAGCTGTGTGATCCTGAGCAAGTCGCCAAAAACAAAACAAAACAAACAAACAAACAAAAAACACCCCAGGATGCAGTAGCTGAACTTATAACTCCTCTCATACGCTCTCCAGAGCCTAACACTCAAACCACATGAAAGGTGACACAGCTTGCAGGATTTTCTGTTTCACCTTGGCTCTGTCCAAACTACTCCTCTGTCTTCTTTTTTGTTTGTTTGTTTTTGTTATTTGGGGGGGGGTTGTGGGGCAATGAGGGTTAAGTGACTTGCCCAGGGTCACACAGTTAGTGTGAAGTGTCTGAGGCTGGATTTGAACTCAGGTCCTTCTGAATCCAAGGCCAGTGCTTTATCCATTGTGCCACCTCGCTGCCCCCCAAACTACTCTTCTGTCTTCTGACAAAGACAGCCCAGTCTTGGCACAGTCACTGTGTTGGGAGGTGTCTTCTCCAAGGGAACGAGGGTCAGCTTCTCCTCAGGTCCCCGGCCCTCTGGGATGTGTACTCCAAGTCTGGATGCCCATTTCTCAGGAGAGAGACATGTTTGTCCAAGACCCAGGGCAAAGTCAACACAAAAGAGGCGGCCCAGATCCAGGCTCTGGTGTGTCTTGTTGAGTCAGGGTGGGAGAAGAGATCACCACCCAGCTCCCCTGCCTGCACCTCCCTTCCAAGAAGATGAGGGCTGAAGCTGAGGAACAAGCAAGCTGGATCTGTCTCTCCCTTAACTGAGGCAGGACCCTGTGCCCCTGCCGCTCTCACAGGGGAGGGGAGGACCAGGGCACCACTCAGGCCTTGCCACATCATGCCTTTCCGTGCTGAGCCACCACCAGAAGCTGCCCAGAAGTTTGTTGTCCCCAGGGGCTCTGGGGCCGAATCACAAATATGGTCAGAAGCAACCAAAAGCTCCCTGTGGCGGCTGGAATCAGGAAGGACGGCTCAGAGCCCTTTCCAAGCCAAGTCTGATTCTGCTACTCTCCAGCTCAATCAACTGCAGTGACTCCCTAGTGCCCAGTAGTACACAGTCAGTTTCTCTGTTGGGAGCCCTTCACAACCTGACCCCACCTCCCTTTCCAGGCTTGTTACCCAGGACTCCCCTTCTCACGCTCCTCACATATAGTGCTCCATCTCCAGTCCACACACCTTTGCTTAAGCTGTGCCCCCCCAGCCTCCTGGAATCCCTGGTTTCTGGAGGCTGTCCTGGGCACAAGAGCAGATGCTCTCTGGGGAATCCTGAGCCTGGCTGATTCTTGTGCTTTGTGTTCCTCTTCCT